>NC_045426.1:87670006-88307506 GCF_902635505.1 Sarcophilus harrisii
GGCATGAGGGGGATGGCATGAGCAGCTCTGATTGGAGTGTGAGAAAAACAGGGGAAGAATTTGGAGCCAGTTTGTGAAAGCTAACAGTCAATTTTAAAAATTCAATTAGTTTAAAAGTAACTTTTAAGTTCTAGTTTTCCTAACTCCAGGCCCAGCACTTGATCCTATAAACTGCATGATGTAGCTGCTTAGTAAGGCAAATATCTTTTTGTTACATCATAATTTTGGTCTTATGGTCACTCTTTTTAATAGAATTCCAAAATTCCAAAATAGAATTCCAAAATTCCAGAATTCCCTGGGTAGTTAACTCTCCAGATTGTGGACCATTGTGAGTAGTCCAAGGGAACACAGAGCTTTGCTCTTCAATTTACAGTCCCATTAGGAATGACAGACCAAACTTTCTATCTGTATATTCCTAAACCTTCTCAGAAACTTTGGACTGTGACCAAGGAGACAAGCCATATAGAAAACAATACTTTTATTGCCTCAGTAATGTCTAATACTTCTAGATAATTTCCCCCCTTTTTAAACTTACTTTCCTCTTGCTCTTTAGTTTTCACTTCCAGAAGCAAGTATAGGAGCTGAATTTTTTTTCCTCATATATTTACAAGTGTTAATTCCAGTACTCTCAAGAGAGTGTTGGTTTGGAAGGGTTTTGGCTCTGGTTTGTGGAAGATGACTTGTTTTAATCTTTGGGCATTTGTCAAAACTAAGTACATTTAAGGTTTAAGGTGTATATATGTATATATGGTATAGCAATCTATAAAAGAAATTCTGCCATTGGACAGAGTAACATTTGAAGCCCCTGTTTCATATTATCTTGCATACTCTTCATCAGACCATTACTTTAGTTTAATACCATATAATTAATGCTGTAATTGACATTGTGTAATTGATGTAATTTTAACATCAATAATCTAATTTGATACTCTGAGTAGATGGCCTTATATGTATGTGGTATAAGGGAAGGTAGGGTTCTGCTCTATAAAACAGAATCCTATTCCATGATGTTGGGAAGCTGGCCACTGTCAATAGTCTTTATATAATGACTGGAGAGAGACAAACCACACAGAAAGCATCTAATTTGAAGTAACTGATTTAGCTATTCTCATATATTAAAAGGGAATAAGATATACTGAACCATTTGCTTTTTGGTTTTTAGGGTTTTTTTATTTGTTTGTTTTTGGTGTCTATTGGATTTTGCCTTTTTACTGTTAACTGCAGTTTACTGTTTTACTGTTACTGTTTGCTGGCGGTACAGTTTCCTAAACCAGATTTTATTCCCTTAGAATGAACTTTATACGGATACTGGTGGTTGAGGGAGTTCCACTTGTCCCATGAAAACAATTTTAACCAGCAAAATAACTTGTCAAATTTGGAGAAAATAAGAGAACTGGTAAAACCTGTAAATGGCCAAACTTGGATGTTAAAATCTCAACAAGCCTTGTGTTACAGCAATAACCTATTAAGGCATTACTAAATTAATAGAATAGCAATGCTTTTAAGGAGAATGCCACATCTACTGGAGATTTTTGAGCTTTACTGTTGGAGTTTCTGGTTGTCCCTGGTACCTCTTAGGAACTTTAATACACAGAATAATTAGCCCAGAAGCCATAGATTATTTACAGAGCATATTTTAAACTGGTACTTCTTAAAAATGGAAGGTCTGAAACACTAAATTAAAATTTTTTAAATTAAAAAATAAAGGGTCATTGGCCTGAACTTAAAGAGATCTAGTAATAGAAATGAGATATTTTGATAGCTGTCAGAAATTTGGGTTGGAAGTTTATAAATTTTACTCAAAATAAAGGAATTGATTATAAAAATGGAATGACCTTATCACCTTATCTTTATAATATGAAGAAGTCCTTATTGAAGGTTGGGAATAGATTTAGTAATAAAACATTTTATCTCACAAGAGTGCAAGTGCAGAAGGGAGACTTGAATCTGATTTTTTTTTTGTTCCTGCTGAATACATAATACTATTTGTTTAAGAGAGTACTTGATTATTTCTGTGCAGTGAGGAAAAAACCATGTTCTTTAAATAATGAAATTGTCTTATAGAGACCTAGATTAACCTGAATTCAGACAATTATGTGTCTGAAATGTGTTTCTGGGACCCAAACATATTCTGGAATTAAATTTGTTCCAATTTAATCTTAATGAGGATGTCATTCAGTGAGAAGATAAAGTGTTAAAAATACAAGGGGAGTGAGCTCAAAATCTATAAGCCTTTGACACTAACAGTCTTCAAGTAATTAGCAGAGCTACCATGTAGAGAATATTACCCAAGAAAGGCAGATTCAGAGCAATGGGTAAAAGAGCAGCAATACCAAAGAATGTTTTATAACTTTCTGATTTCTTTTAAGATACTTACTACTGCTGCAAAGGGACTAGGGGTCATTTTGTATCCAAGTCAAAGTGAGGCTGTAGAATTCTATAAATGAAATGTCTTAAAGATGTAAATTAATCTAATGAGCATTGATAACTGTTTTTTTCTGAGTTGTGATTTAAGTCAGATATTTAGAGTCAGAAAGTATGTAGAAACACACACCGAATAATAAATTCCTCACAAAAAATGTGGGTGCACATTCTATATTCTAGAAATGGATACTTTGATGCTTGGAGATGACAATGATTCAAACAATATTGAGCTAACATAACTCCTAGATTTATTGCACAGACAGCTGATGAACCTGATATTAGGTTCAGAAAATATGAGTCACCAACTATAATAATATAACTTAAATAAGGCTGGGGGGAAGACTAAGATAGAGGGAGAGAGGCAGGACAAAAACAGCCTTTTGATTTAGCTTTGAATGGAAAACTACTATAACTTACTCAACAAACAGGTTTCCAATCTCCATGTGAATATATAAAAAGAGAGAACTTCCTCCTAATTACACTGTAGTATAATTTTGTTAGGAAGCTTTTCCTATAATCAATTTTGATCCAAAATTTGATACTTTGCAATATTTACCCACTGCTTTTGTTTTGCTTTCTAGGATACAATGAAATAAACCTATTTTAAAAAAAAGTTTTAGTATATATTCTGTTTAGACAACAAACACCATGGATAAAAAGTAGTATGACTGCCAATCAAGGAGTATCATTATGTAGTGAAGGCTTCACTCTTATATTCTACTAAGTGCAGAACTATTTTATATCTGTCCATCAATACCCTAAGCCATCACAGTGTGGGAGAAGCTAGAGCCTCAGCAGTGGTTATGAAACAATATATTTTCTCCTCACCTTCCCCCTGTCCCTAATCAAAAAAAAAAAAAAAAAAAAAAAAAAAAGTCCATTACAAACAGGTATAATCAAGCAAAACAAATTCTCACACTGGCAATATAAAAAGTCTCAATATGCAAAATAACTGTTCTCCTTAAGCCTTTCAGAGTGGGAAAACTGCATAGAAATGATGAAGACAAAGGGTTTTGTCTGTGCTTTAACTTAGTCTGTTCATAAATATGTTATTTGTATCCAACTAGGCAGACAGACATGCCCACAGCACCACAGGAGCAGAAAATATTGCCATGGAAACAGCAGAAAAATACTGCCTGTTTCCCTGAGGAATATAAATCTAAGTGAAGAAATATGGAATAATGAAAAGGGAAGAAAGTAAAACCAGGATCAGAATCCACTCAATTTATAACAGGAGTCACTGACAAAAAGAAATCAGAATATCTGAAAAAGAATGGTTATCCACAAGAAAAAGATCTTTAAAACTTAATTACTTGTAAAAAGTAAATTTAATTGACATTTTTTTTAACTGTCTAAAGCAGTGGTTTCAAATCCAAGTAGAATTGGAATCCTGTCTGTGGGTCACATATTGATTTAGAAAGCCATTTATTACCATTATGTTGTATTTTATTTATCTTGTTAAACCTTTCTCAATTTTATTTTAATTTGGTTCCGAAGCACTTGGGAATTTTGCAGGCCTGCTAGTCAGACTAACATCTCTGGCTAAAATAATTTTGTCCACTTTTCTAGTGGACAAAATGAGGACTATTCATGGAATATTGATTATTATGGCTTTGTGCATGTCTCTTATCTCTTTACAAATATATAAGCTCCATCAAAATAGGGTCCATGTTTATCTAGTCAATTCAACTATCATTATTAAGAGCCTGAGGTTATAAAGATGAACAATTATACAAAACATCCAGACAAAGCACTCTATAAAATAAGAACAAGAAGGTAAGTAAATTTAAAAATAATAACATAAAAAATAAGGTAAAGTTCTTTACCATAAAGGCCAGTTGATTCCCTGTGACCATTCCACACATAAACATGTCCTGTGACAGAAAGAAGAAAATATCCTTTACCCTTAGAAAGTTCCCAGTGTAATGTAGATGTGGAGTCCACCACTGGATTATCACACTATTATCATATATTAATATTAGAATGTTTATTGAGGATCTTTATTGTCAATCGTTGCTTAAGTATGATAGGAAAGGGGTAGTCCCATCAAGAACCTACACTCCATCTGGGGCAAAAAAATATAATTAATGACATGGAAAATTATCAGCATCTGTTAGGTCATATGACAAGCATGGCATAGTGGAGAATGCTGGACTTGGGGTCAGGAAAACCTGATTCAAATCCTGTCTCTTGATACTGTGTACTCCTGGGTTAGACACTTAATGATTATCACAAAGTTGTCTAAGATATCTATTAAATTTCAGGTAAGTTGCAATCTGTGGACATCACAGACTAAGTCACAGATCTTTGAAGTGGTGACACAGAAATAAAAGTACAACTTTAAAAACATTGAAAACCTACTGGTGGGAAAAAGGAAATGAATATTTCTACCAAAACATAGGTTTTGGACTCCATTTTAAAAAATCTGAAGAGGGGCAGCTGGTGGCACAGTGGATAGAGAACTAGCCCTGAAGTCAGGAGGACCTGAGTTCAAATCTGATCTCAGACACTTAACACTTCCTAGTTGTGTGACCCTGGGCAAGTCACTTAACCCCAACTACCTCAGCAAAAAACAAAACAAAAAAACCCTGAAGAGAAAGTGATGAAAAGAGGAAAAGACTAAGTATTTCAAGGGAAGAAGGAAAGGAGACCCCCAATTCTTGGGCAACTTCCTATATGGCAGAGGCAATAGGCCCAACTTCAGGGATCACCCATTCTAATAAAGTTTAATTAAATGTACTAAGTATTTGGCCTCAAATGATAGAGAAATGGAGAGAAATGGACTTGTAGCCAAGAGACATGGCAAAATAAATCAAATAAGTGGTTGATATATGCGTTAAAGGAGAGCAGTCTGAATAAAGGGAGATTTGCCAATGCAGATCTTAAAATGTGCTTGGGGAGATAAAACAGAAATAAAGAATGGACATGAGATATTTACAAAGCAAACCAAGCGTGTTAAGTTAATGTGTTGTCCATTTTCCATCAGTATGCTCAAGCCATCTACGTTCCACTGATCTCCCAGTAAAATAAAAGCAAATATTTTTGAAATTTTGGATCAGTTAGATTTAGAGTTTTCATGTGAAAATAAGGGTGAGGTTTTTTCTTATAAAATTAAAATCTTCTGTCGTTCTCCATTATGAGTACCACAATCTAAAAGACTGAGTGGACTAAAGCTGAGTGTTTCTCTCCAGAGTGAATTCTCTGATGGTGGTTAAAAGTTGAACGCTGACTGAAAGCTTTCCCGCATTCCTTACATTCATAAGGTTTCTCCCCAGTATGGATTCGCTGATGTACAATTAGTTGTGAGCTGTCACTAAAAGCTTTTCCACAATCATGACATTCATAAGGTTTCTCCCCAGTATGGGTTCTCTTATGTACCAAAAGACTAGAGCTATAACTGAAAACCTTCCCACATTCATTACATTCATAAGGTTTCTCCCCAGTATGAATTCTCTGGTGTATAATAAGGTGTGAGTTCTGATTGAAGGACTTTCCACAATCATTGCATTTATAAGGTCTCTCTCCAGTGTGAAGTCTCTGATGTCGAATTAGGCTCTTGCTCAAGCTGAATGCCTTGCCACACTCACTACATGCAAAAGGTTTCTCTCCAGTGTGAATTCTTTCGTGATCAATAAGTTGAGAACCCTGACTAAAAGTCTTCCCACACTCACTGCATTTGTAAGGTTTTTCCCCAGTATGGAGGCTCTGATGTCTAATAAGGCATTTGCTCCTGCTAAAAGCCTTGCCACACTCATTACACTTATAAGGTTTCTCCCCAGTATGAGTTCTCTGATGATCAATAAGGTTCCTGTTAGAACAGAAGGCTTTCCCACATTCATTACACTTATAAGGTTTTTCACCAGTGTGAAGTATCTGATGTCGAATAAGGCTTTTACTGCGACTAAAGGCTTCACCACACATGTTACACTCATAGGGTTTCTCACCAGTATGGATTCTCTGATGATCAATAAGTTGAGAACTCTGAGTGAAGGCTTTCACACACTCATTACATTTATAAGGTTTTTCACCATTGTGGAGTCTCTGGTGATGAATAAGATGTGAGCTGTGACGGTAAGCTTTTCCACACTCATTACATTCATAGGGTTTCTCACCTGTGTGTATTCTCAAATGTACAATAAGCTGAGAAGTCTGTCTGAAGCTTTTCCCACATTCATTACATTCATAAGGTTTCTCTCCAGTGTGAATTCTCTGATGTCCAATAAGATGTGAGCTCCGATTAAAATATTTGCCGCATTCATTACACTGATAAGATTTCTGTCCTCTAGGAATTTTCTCTTGTGTAACAGTGTTTGAGACAAGGCTAAAACTTTCCCAGAATTCTTTACATTTCTCATCTCGCTCTTCAATAGGGATTTTCTTATTCTGGACTATCACTTCCATGAACTCATTGTCAATTGTCCTAATTTCTTCCTCTGGAAGTGTTCCTTGTTGCTGCTCTAATATGATTTCTTTTTCAGAGGCTTCTCCAGCTTCAGATGCCTTGGAAAGGTCCTTCTGTAGAACTTCTGATGAACTCTTATGTGATTCTGATTCACCAAAATTTCCTTGCTTTGAAGTGGACTCTTCATTTTCACTGACATTATCACATTCTAAAAAAAAAAAAAAAAACCAGAAAATGTAACTGTCACCATTTCCAGTCTGGGAATAGGAACAGAATTATACCACATAATATTAAAGTATTTTAGGAACTTATGAATTCCATAGATCTGAAAAAAAATTGATATCAATTGAATGAGTAGGGAATGAGATGATACAGTTGAACAATGAAAAATAGAGCTGGGATTTGTTCACAAATAGACAGAAATATCATCAATAGATGTAAATTAGTCAATAATGAGACAGGAAACTGCAGGGATTAGACAGAGACAGAAGTAGGACAGGCAAAAGCTACCAAGATTAAAAACTTTGTCCACAAATAAAATCAATGCAATTAGAATAATAAGAAAAGAGGAGGATAGGGGAAGAGAGGATATTTCCATCAGATATCTTGCTCATATCATGAAGATAGTGACACTAGTATCAGTAACAATAACAACTAGCAATAATATAGTGCCTATTAAGTGCCAGATACTATGCTAAATACTTTACAAATATCTTATTTGACTCTCACATCTGTCTGGGAGGTAAGAGAGATTTTTATCTTCATTTCTACAGCTGAGGAAATTGAGGCAAAGATTGAGAGACCTGCCCAAAGTGGTGCAGCTGGCAAGCACCTGAGGCTGCATTTGACGCTAGGCCCAGAGCTCTATTTACTGTGCCTCAGAGCTACTCACTAAGTATCTAAATGAATTTATTTAAGGGTGTACTATATCCTTAGCCTTGGGCTCAGAGCCTAGTTCTGTTCCATAGAAAAAAGGACAGAAATATCACCTGCTGACTGAATAATGTTGCCGGATCCCATGGGCAAAGGATGTGCTGTGAATTAAAGATCTCTGCTGTATACTGCACGAAGCACTGAATTTGCTAAACAGAACCCATGGATTGGAATTCTGTCTCTATACTGATCTGAATGACCCTGGGCACATCACTTAATCTCCCAGTTTCCTCATCTGTAGAATGAGGGGGGTTTTTATTGCTCTCTGAAGTCTCTTCTGTTATAAATCTATGATCCTAAGACTTCTAATAAGAGTATGAATAAGATATACTAAGGAATGTACTGGGAAGCGATACAAACAGATGAGTAAGAGCTAGCTACTGCCCAAAAAATAAGTGGTTAAGGGATATGAACAAATTGTTTTCATTAAAAAAACCGATAAATCATCAACAACTACATTTTTAAAATACTATAATTCATTATTAGAAAAATGCAAATGAAAACAACTCTGATCATCCTATACTCATCAAATAGCAAAAAGGATTTTTAAAAAGATCCAGATATACTAAACTGCACTAACTGTTCTGTACAACCATTTGAAATTACATGATAAAAGTCACAAAACTAGTCATAACCCTCTGACCCATCATTCCTACTATCCTGCTGGTATCTCCAGTGAGTTCCAAGCCAAAAAGAAAGCTTTTACACATTTACAACATTATGGTAGCATATTCTGTGAAAGCAAAAAATTTAGATGTGAAAGAAGTCAGTGTCCATCAATTTGAGAGTGACTCAACAAATTATGGCATATTATTTTATTGTACTAAAAAAAGAAAACCAAACAAAAACAAAATTTTTTTAAATATGGAAAGACCTATAGGTACTGATGGACAATGAAGAAAATAGATTGAGGAGAATGATATGCAGTACACAATGATTACAATAAAACAAGAAAAAACAACATTAAGAGACAGCTGGACTCAGATTAAAGACAATTACTAATACTGGTTTCACAGAAAAGATAATGGATGGAATATACCTCCTTCCTCTCAGCAGAGAGCTAGCAGACCACAGATGTGAAATATTACATCAACTATCAGGCATGGGCACTCCCTTGGTTGGTTTTACTTAACTATTTTCCTCTATAGTAAGGCAGGGTTTTAACTGGAGTATTCCAAAGAAAGAACAGCTTGGTGAGGGTATTCAATTACATATCCTAATTAAGCATAGCTGAAGGAACAAGGTTTAGCTCGAAAGAGATAAGACTTGGGAAGAACATGATCCATTTCTTCACCTGCTAGGAGGACTACTTGATTCCAAAGAGATAAACTAAAAACTAATAAAGTTATAAGAAGGCAGTCTTCCATTATTTTAAAACAAATTCTAACAATGAGAGCTGTCAGGAAAGAGGCAATGCAATTCCCTTCTCTAAGAGTATGACTTTCTCAGTAATGTACTTTCAACATTTTAATAAATGAAGACAACAGCCATTACAGTAGAAAATAGAAAAAAATAATAAAATTCCAAAGTGTTGCAGCAATAGGGGAAAAGGCACCAATATTACAAAAGATCACAGACTGAGGAATTGGAAGGGACTTCATGACTCATCTATATGCCCCCTTTCCTTTTCCAGAGAGATGAGATGAATGGTCCAAGAGGCTGCAGAGCTGATTTCTGCAGAACTGAAATCCAGTGCTCTCTACCCAACCCCAAGCTGCCTTTGATTCTGTTGTGAATGGAACCATAGACTAGGGCAAACATTGTGAAGGGCAGAGTGGCCATTGGCATCATCCTCAAATCAATATCTTTCTTGGCAGGCCTGTATGCAGCATTCAAAAATGTGCAAAATGCTTTACATTTGTTAATTTGATTGATCCTGGTGAATTAGGCCTTTCCGATATTATTGTCCCTTTTATTATTTGGGAGAAAACTGAGGCTTACAGGCCATATAACCAGTCCAGATCCTGGAGACAGGGCCCAAATACAGGTTTCTCCTGATTCCAAATCCAAGGACACTAGACCCTGTTGCCTTCTGCTTCTGCTTCTTACTTAGGTGGCTGTGGGTTAATCACTATCTTTTCTGAGCTTCAGTCTCCTAAATGAGGGGCTACACTAGACAGTCTCAAAGCTTAAGAGAATTCAAGCACTATATCTAGGTTAATCTTGTCTTTTGATACAATGACTTAAAAAAAACTTAATTTTATCTTAATCAATACCATAAAAAGGACCTATCTATAAAAAAAATTTTACAACTTCTTTATTTGTAATAGTAAAAACTTCAAAAAAAACTAAATATACGAAATGGATAATGGCTGAATAAGTTATCATGCACTAATGTAGTGGAATATCAAAGTGTCATAAAGAATGATAAATATAAGCAGAAAAGGAAACATAGAAAGATTTAACTTAAGTGATGCAAAACAAAAAATCCCAAATCATTAGAACTAGTTCTTCACATATATCGCTCTTTCTCTCTCTCTCTCTCTGTAGAGATATATATTGGCATATATTACATATTAATACCTGTGATTTCATTCAGGTAGAAGAAACTTTCTCTCCCAGTGCAGATCAGTAATTATTTTGCAATTTCCAAGGTATGAAGGAGTTCTATGGGGGCAATAAGGGGTTAAATGTCTTGACAAGATCATAGTATGTGTCCCAAGAGGGCCTTGAATTCAGGTTCTCCTGACTTTGAGGCAGGCTTTCCATCCCTGATGGCACACTGCTTCTCATATGACCTTATATTCAGTCCTAACTCTGGAAATAGCCTGAGCCAGTTCCTTCTTTTCTAACTCCAAAGTCAGTTCTACCCATTAGGCTAAAGTCTCATGCAGACAGACAGACACACACACACACACACACACACACACACACAGAATCAAAAACATCTGAATTTGAAATGTAATTTCAAAAAGACACAAAACACATTTTCTGATTGCTAATTAAATTCTACTTTGTTAAGTACAAAGAGTCATAAAAACAATTTTATGTCTGTTTTATGTCTTTCTATCTCTCTCTCTACATATGTATACACACACACATACACATAATATACACATACACATAATACACACATACACATAATACACATATATTTATTTGTCTTTGTTGCTGGCTAAGTTTATGAGACCCAGCAAGTCATTGTGGATAGACAGCTTGTTTTTGAATCAATAAGATACAGCTTCAAGTTCTACTTCTGTCATCTATTGGTTGTGGGTATGAACAAGCCACAATTTCTCAGTGCCACAGGCAACTCTCTAGGACTGAGCAATGAAAGTATTCATTTGTTTTAATGGAAAATTTCCTAATTGAGAATGCTAATGAAATCACATCTGGTCCAGAAAAATAAACAATTCAGTAAGTAAATCTGAAGATATAATGAAGTAAGAAGAGGAGAATCTTCCCTCACTTACCAGTACAGGTGCTTTTCCCATCTTCCAAGGCCAGAGGTGCCTGATGATTTAGGCCCCATGGTTTTTCTTCTCTCTGGGAAATCCCCATAGGTTTTGAAAATGGAAATCCTGCTTATGGAGAAGAAAATGGACCCAAATAATGATTGAAATCACAGACAGCCATTTAATTCCTATGTCTAGAAAGAACCCATAGGGAAGGCAATTAAATGTCCAGATAAAGTAAGAGGGAGGTGTATGACCCCCAGAGAGGGGCCTTGGAAACCAAGAAAGCTAAGGCAGAATCCAATAATTTTTAGAACTAGATTCAAAATTAGCTTTTATTATTTTCTCCTTCCTAGTTAGGTAAAAAAAAAAAATCAATAGCAAACTATTTGGGGATAGTAGGAACAAATATCAGCTTAGAAAAGCTGAGAATGGGTACTCTAATGAGGTCTTTAGGAAGGGAAGAAGAGTACAGAATTTATGTATAAGGATAGACCTCTTATGTATAAAGTAAAGCTTCCAAATAATTAAAACTTTTATCTATAGAAAACTTTTAAGAAATAACTTCCTGGGCCCTAAGGAGGTCTTTAGGAAGGGAAGAAGAGAAAGTTAGACCATTCTTACATAAAGTAAAGCTTCCAAAGGATCAAAACTTACATACAGAAAACTTTTTTAAGAAATAATTTTCTGGGCTTTATTTCTCTATGGATCTAGAAAGCTTTGAAATTAGAGGTTTAGAACTTTCTGATTCTTATTAACCCTTAAAAGTATTAACAGAAACTATTTAGCAACAGACATGAAACAAAAGCAAGCCCCCAAATAAAGATTTATAAGTGGGTCAACAGAATCATTACCCAGTGATACTACATCTCGATAATTCTCCAGCATCAAATCTCGAAAGAAGGCCCTCTGAGCAGGTGTTGAACTCTTCCATTCCTTCTGGGTGAAGTCCACTGACACATCCTCAAATGTTACCAAATCCTGAAACAATAAGTTCTTGTGTTGTAAGTATTATTTCAGGTCTTAATTTCTTTCTAAAGGACTAGGGAGAAGAAAGGGTATGTGTGTGGTACTTCTGCTGGTAGACATTCTAAGTGGGTACAGAAGACATAATACACAAGAAAAGATCAGGCTCATGTAGAATTATTGAGCAAGAGAGGTCCAGGCATTTGGGGAAGGCAACTGGAACTCCTGATAGATACCTGGATGGGCCATTTGTGAATAGGCCAAATCAAAGAATGTTAGAAGCCAAAAGGACCAAATATATGTCATTATGTGCCAAATAAATGAGCTGTTATTATTCTACTGGACTGTACACATACTAGACTCACATAAAGATGAGGACTCTTATCTTATATCAATTTTGAGTTTCCTTTAGTATCCAAGAAAGTGCTTTCTACATAGCTGGCAATAAATTCTTGTTAAAAAACTAATGCAGACAAGATTAGAAGGGAAGCAATAAACTGGGAAAATATTTTTACAGTCAAAGGTCCTGATAAAGGCCTCATTTCCAAAATATATAGAGAATTAACTCTAATTTATAAAAAATCAAGCCATTCTCCAATTGAAAAATGGTCAAAGGATATGAACAGACAATTCTCAGATGAAGAAATTGAAACTATTTCTAGTCATATGAAAAGATGCTCCAAGTCATTATTAATCAGAGAAATGCAAATTAAGACAACTCTAAGATACCACTACACACCTGTCAGATTGGCTAAGATGACAGGAAAAAATAATGATGATTGTTGGAGGGGATGTGGGAAAACTGGGACATTGATTCATTGTTGGTGGAGTTGTGAACGAATCCAACCATTTTGGAGAGTAGTTTGGAACTATGCTCAAAAAGTTATCAAACTGTGCATACCCTTTGATCCAGCAGTGTTACTACTGGGATTATATCCCAAAGAGATTATAAAGAAGGGAAAGGGACCTGTATGTGCACGAATGTTTGTGGCAGCCCTTTTTGTAGTGGCTAGAAACTGGAAACTGAATGGATGTCCATCAGTTGGAGAATGGCTGAATAAATTGTGGTATATGAAAATTATGGAATATTACTGTTCTGTAAGAAATGACCAACAGGATGATTTCAGAAAGGCCTGGAGAGACTTACACGAACTGATGCTGAGTGAAATGAGCAGGACCAGGAGATCATTATATACTTCAACAACAATACTAGATGATGACCAGTTCTGATGGATCAGGCCATCTTCAGCAACGAGATCAACCAAATCATTTCTAATGGAGCAGTAATGAACTGAACTAGCTATGCCCAGAAAAAGAACTCTGGGAGATGACTAAACACCATTACATTGAATTCCCAATCCCTATATTTATGCCCACCTGCATTTTTGATTTCCTTCACAAGCTAATTGTACAATATTTCAGAGTCTGATTCTTTTTCTACAGCAAAATAACGTTTTGGTCAGGTGTACTTATTGTGTATCTAATTTATATTTTAATATATTTAACATCTACTGGTCATCCTGCCATCTAGGGGAGGGGGTGGGGGGGGGGTAAGAGGTGAAAAATTGGAACAAGAGGTTTGGCAATTGTTAATCCTGTAAAGTTACCCATATATATATCCTGTAAATAAAAGGCTATTAAATAAAAATAAATAAATAAATAAATAAATAAATAAATTCTTGTTAAATTGAATTTTGTTTTTTGAAAATGGAGTCTCCCATCATTATATACTTCAAAGATACTGTATGAAGAAGATGTATTCTGATGGAAGTGGACTTCTTTGACAAAGAGACCTCAGTTTCAATTGATCAATGATGGACAGAAGCAGCTACACCCAAAGAAAGAACACCGGAAAATGAATGTAAATTGTTTGCATTTTTGTTTTTCTTCCTGGGTTATTTCTACCTCCTGAATCCAATTCTCCCTGTGCAACAAGAGAACTGTTTGGTTCTGCACACATATCTTGTATCTAGGATATACTGCAACATATTTAACATATATAGGACTGCTGGCCATCTAAGGGAGGGGTGGAAGGAGAGAGGGGAAAAATCGGAACAGAAGTGAGTGCAAGGGATAATGTTGTAAAAAATTACCCTGGCATGGGTTCTGTCAATAAAAAGTTATTATAATAATAAAAAAAAAAGAAAAAAGAAAAAAAAGAAAATGGAATCTCCCTATTTCATCCACACTAGAAGTCTATCAGCCACTCATGGATCCTTTTCTAATACTAATCAACCCAAAAGCTTAAACTGCTGTTTTCTACCCTGAACAAGTTTACCCCTCTTTAGACAGCTTAATAGCCCCTTGCTTCTGAGGGCTCACCATATTGGTGACAAACTGTATAGACACTTGGTCTGCCTTAGCCCTACTGCAAATTAAGTCTCCCAGATTCAATAGATCCATCAGCCTTGGTCTCCCCTGTAGTAAGGACTGTAGGGGTGCAATACCCCACTAAGCTTAAACAAAATATCAAAAGGTGAATAATTCTACCCAGGTGACAAGTTTATCAGGAGTCTTCTTTAATTCCTTCCTACTAATTCTCATGACAAACTGCCATGAAAACTACTTTTTCTGAAGGGAGATGCAAGATTTTATTCTTATATTTGTAGAATTCTAGTTTTTCTTGTTTTTTCATTTTTAGTTAATTTATTTCTCCCTCTCAATTATACATAAAAAATTTTTTAACAGTTGTTCTTTAAATTTTTGAGTTCCAAAATCTCTACCTTTCCCCCTCCCCAGCCCCACTCTCACTGAGGAGGCAAGCAATTCAATATAAGTTATACATGCGTAGTCATGCAAAACATTTCCATAATAGTTGTGTTGTGAAAGACAACATAAACCAAAAAATTTTAAAAAAGGCCTCAAGAAAAATAAATTTAGAAAATAGTATGCTTCAAGTTGTATTCAGACATCATTAGTTCTTTCTGAGGTGGATAGTATTTTTCATCATAAGTTCTTCAGAGTTATGTTGTATTACTATATTGATGAGAATAGCTAAATCATTCATAGCTGATCTTATAATATTGCTGTTACTCTGTAAACAGTACATTTCACTTTGCATTATCAATTCATCTAAGTATTTCCAGGTTTTTCTGAGTTGATGGGAGTCCCCTCAATTTCCAACTCTTTACCCCCAGAAAAGAGCTGCTATAAAATATTTTTGTATATACAGGTCCTTCTAATTTTTTATCTCTTTTGGGAAACAGACTTAATAGTAGTTTTGCTAGATCAAAGAATATGCATGGTTTTACAGCCTTTGGGCATAGTTTCAAATTACTCTACAAAATGGCTGAATCAGTTCACAACTCCAAAAACAGTGCTTTAATGTCTCATTTTGCCCACATCTCCTTCACCGTCTGTCATTTCCTTTTCTGACCTATTAGCCAATCTAATAGGTATGAGGTAGTACCTCAGAACTGTTTTAATTTGCATTTCTCCAATTAATAGTGAGTTAGAGCATTGTTTCATATGGCTAATGCTAGTTTTGATTATTTCATCTAAAAACTGTTTATATTTTTCAATCACTTATCAATTGGGGAGTGACTCTTATTTTTATAAATTTTATACATTAAATCTTTAACATTTGAGAAATTTGTTTCAAAATTTTTTTCACAGTTACTACTGCTAAATGTATTTCCCTCCATCCTATCCCCTTTCCCCTAATTTTTCTACTCTCTCTCCTTTCACGCAGTCCCTCCTCAAAAGTATTTTGCTTCTGACTACCCCCTACCCAATCTGCCCCCTCTTCTATTACCATCCTGCGCCTGTCTCTTATCCCCTTTTCCCTCCTACTTTCCTGTAGGGTATAGATTTCTATACTCAACTAAATGTGTATGCTATTGCTTCTCTGAGCCAATTTTGATGAGAGTTTAAGGTTCACTCACTCCCCCTCACCTCCGTCTTCTATAAAGACTTTTTCTTGATTCTTTTATGTGAGATAATTGAATTCTGGTTTTTCAAAACATTTTCACCATGATTATCTCATTTGGCTCTCATCACAATTCTGTGAAGGGAAGTAGGGTATATGGAGAGATTCCAATTTTTGCTATGAGAATCAAATAATGTTCCTAAGTCCTAAGACTTCAAAGTGAAACATGCCTTTATGGTAGGAGAAGATGGGTTCAAATTTTACTTCTATCACTGACTAGCTCAAGTGACTATGAGCAATACTATGGATTTCCTCATCCACAAAATACAAGATGACAACACTCATAAGCATCTGCTTAACAAGATCATCATGAGGAAAGCCCTTTGTAATCATTAAAATGCACAAGAAGTGTGCGATTATTAAAGCACTATATAAACATCCACTCTCCTCCCCATTCTTTAGCCCTGCAACCAAAGGGCAGCTGAGGAAGCCGAGGTCCAGGGGGATGACCTGACTTACTGAGGAACTGATAAGAGGAGCAATGTCAGATAAGAAGTCTGGTTTCTCCAGGATCTTAGCCTATGATTTTTCCCCTCTGGGTCAAATAGTTCCTTAGCACCTAGATGGGTAGATCTGACTGTGACCTTTCCTCTCTGCTTAGGCCTATAGACTAGACTTTTGGTGTCAGGCAGCTACAATCTGAGTTCATCCCTACACTATAATATAATTCAAGGTATATCAACAAACAGATTTTGTGCCCGCCTTATGCAAGAAACCACTCACCAACAATATTTTTGCCTTGACTTGCCTTAATATAATAAGAACAATAATAATAATAATAATAATGATAGCAAACAATTATACAGCACAAGTTTGTAAAGCACTTTGTAATAAATATTATCTCATTTTGTCTTTGTAACAACCTTGTGAGATAGAGGCTATTATGAACCCATTTGAAGTAACTGAGACAGGCAGAAGGGAAGAGTCTAATTGGTTAGAACTTGGGCTGCTATTTGAACTCAGATCTGCCTGACTCCAGATTCAGGGCTCTGCCCATTGTACCACTCAGCCATCCACAAATGAATGAACTTTTATATTTATCTCTCTGTCCATATGACCTCCAGCCATGATGACACCAAACCGTAACTACCCTGAAGCCAGCCAACAAACCAGCTCCGAATTGATCAAACTTCATTATTACAGGTATATGTGTGTGCTTGTATATCTTATCTCTTCTCTATCCCATACATACTGTGTGCTCAAATATGAATTACACTCCATCTTACATCTTCCTTCCCTGTTCTCTCCATCCAGTTGCCCCTGGAATCTTGCTCCAATTACATTACTGTCTATGTTTGGTAGTGCAATGCATAGAGCACCAGGCCTGGAGACTGAAACATTCGAGTTCAAATACTATTGCAGACACTGACTAGCTGAACAAGTCATTTTATCCTGTTTGCCTCAGTTTTCTCATCTGTAAAGTGAACTGAGAAAGAAAAGCATATCACATTAGGTACCTCTGGCAAGAAAATCCCAAATGAGGTCATGAAGAATCAAAATGGCTGAACAATAACAACAAATATATTTTGGAAAACTTTTGCAAATAACAAATGAGGGAGACATTTCCATGGTTCTAAACTAAACTATTTGAACAGCTAAGTAAAATATATTTTTGAAGGCAGGAAAGATTTTAAATTCTTGCAAAAATGAATTTTAAAAAAAATTTTCATGTTTTTCCAGCCATTCTGGAGAGTAATTTGGAACTATGCTCAAAAAGTTATCAAACTGTGCATACCCTTTGACCCAGCAGTGTTACTATTGGGCTTATATCCCAAAGAGATCTTAAAGAAGGGAAAGGGACCTGTATGTTCAAGAATGTTTGTGGCAGCACTGTTTGTAGTGGCCAGAAACTGGAAACTGAGTGGATGCCCATCAATTGGAGAATGGCTGAATAAATTGTGGTATATGAATATTATGGAATATCATTGTTCTGTAAAAAATGACCAGCAGGAGGATTTCAGAAAGGCCTGGAGAGACTTACATGAACTGATACTGAGTGAAATGAGCAGGACCAGGAGATCATTATATACTTCAACAACAATACTATATGATGATCAATTCTGATGAACATGGCTCTCTTCAACAATGAGATGAATCAAATCAGTCCCAATAGAGCAGTAATGAACTGAACTAGTTACACCCAGCGAAAGAACTCTGGGAGATGACTATGAACCACTACATAGAATTCCCAATCCTTCTATTTTTTGTCTGCCTGCATTTTTGATTTCCTTCACAGGTTAATTGTACAATATTTCAAAGTCCAATGTTTTTTGTACAGCAAAATAACTGTATGGACATGTATACGTATATTGTATTTAACATATACTTTAACATATTTAACATGTATTGATCAACCTGCCATCTGAGGGAGGGAGTGGGGGAAAGGAGGGGAAGAACTGGAACAAAAGGTTTTCCAATTGTCCATGCTGAAAAATTACCCATGCATATACATTGTAAATAAAAAGCTATAATAAAAAAAAATCATATTTTAACAAATCCTTACATTGATGAGTTAAGAATGTATTACATATTGGTTTTCTAGAATGGGAAAAAATCTTGAGGGAAGAGTAAGAAAATCTTGTTTTCAGCAAGAATGTGGCCCAGTGTTAGGAAGACCCACTTTCAGATTTTCATTCTGACATCCACTTAATCTCTTTGAATCTCAGTCTCTTGGTCAGCAAAATAGAGATGATTCCTTAGTAATTAACTTCACAGAATGACTCAACACAAATCTCAGAACTGGAAGCAGCCCAGCAGTAATCAATCTCAACACATCCATGAAAGAAATCCCAACAAGAACATACCCAATAAGTGGTCATCCAGTCTCAGTTTCCATCCCACTTTTGGTCACTTAATCATTAAGAGATGTTTCTTACCATTAACTCTATAGTGCCTCTTTACAACTGTCCCTGGTTCTACCCTCCTGGGCCAGACTGAACAAGTCTGATGCCTTTTCTAATGCATCTCTTCAAATGCCTGAAGATGGCTATAGTACCCCAAGATAACAGATCTGGAGATGGAAAAGACACTATATAATGATAGTAAGAACAGCTAAAGTTTGTATAAATGGATGGGGGCTCCATCCACCAATCTACCTGTTTACTCCAAATTTTCTAGATAAGGATACTAAGACTGAAATGTTAAGTGACTTATTTGTGGTCACACAGATAATATCAGAGGTAAAATTTGAAACCAGGTCCTCCTGACTCTAAGTCCAATATGTCGTGTAATCTTGAGCCTTCTAAACTTCCTCAGACTAATCTTTATCACCTTCAAATGATTCTCCTAGAACATGGGTCTGACCTGGACCAATTTTGCCCTCCTTATTTGTTCCAGACCTAAAATCATATTATAAAGCAATGGTCATCAAAACCATTTGGTACTGGTTGAGAAACAAAGTAGTCAATCAGTGGAATAGGTTAGGTTCATAAGACACAATAGCCAATGACTATAGTAATCTAGTGTGTGATAAGCCCAAAGACTCCAGCTTCTGGAATAAGAACTCACTGACAAAAGTTGCTGGGAAAACTGGAAATTAGTATGGCAGAGACTAGCCACTGATTCACACCTAATACTCTTTACCAAGATAAGGTCAAAATGGGCTCATGATTTAGACATAGTGATATCATAAGCAAATTAGAAGAACAAAGGATAGCCTACTTTTGAGAACTGTGGAGAAAGAAGAAATTTGTGGCCAAAAAAGAACTGGAGTACATTATGGAATACAAAATGGATACTTTTGATTATATTAAATTAAAAAGGTTTTGTATAAACAAAAGTAATGCAGACAAGATTAGAAAGGAAGCAATAAACTGGGGAAAAAATTTACATTCAAGGGTTTTGATAAAGGCCTCATTTCTAAAATATATAAAGAACTGACTCAAATTTATTAGAATTTAAGCCATTTTCCAATTGATAAATGGTCAAAGGATATGAACAGACAAATTTTGAAGAAATTTAAATCATTTCTAGTCATATGAAAAGTTGTTCTAAATCACTATTGATCAAAAAAATGCAAATTAAGACAACTCTGAGATACCACTACACACATCTGCACTACTACATACATACATCCTCTCAGAGGATGTGGGAAAACTGGGACACTAATACATTTTGGTGGAGTTGTGAACTGATTCAAGCATTCTGGAGAACAATCTGGAACTACATTCACAGGGCTATCAAACTGTGTATACCTTTTTATCCAGCAGTGTCTCTACTGGACTTGTATCCCAAAGAGATCATAAAGGAGAGAAAGAGTCCCACATGTGCAAAAATGTTTGTGGCAGCCTTCTTGGTAGTGGCAAGAAACTGGAAACTAATTGTATGCCCATCAGTTGAAGAATGGATGAATAAGTTACGGTATAAGAATGTTACAGAATATTATTGTTCTATAAGAAATGACCAGCAGGATGATTTCAGAAAGGCCTGGAGAGACTTACACAAACTGATGCTAAGTGAAATAAGCAGAATCAGGAGAACATTGTACACAACAGCATAATTATATGGTGATCAATTCTAATAGACATGGCTCTTTTCAACAATGAGGTGATTCTGGGCAGGTAGGTGGTGCAGTGGATAGAGCACTAGCCCTGAAGTCAGGAGGACATGTCAAATCTGGTCTCAGACACTTCACACTACCTAGCTGTGTGACTCTGGGCAAGTCACTTAACCCCAATTGCCTCAGGGGGAAAAAAATGAGGTGATTCAGGCCAGTTCCAATAGACTTGTGATGGAGAGAGTCATCTGCACCCAGAGAGAGGACTGTGGGGACTGAGTGTGGATCAAAGCATAGCATTCTCACTCTTTTTGCTGTTTGCCTGTATTTTATTTTCTTTCTCATATTTTTCCTTTTTGATCTTATTTTTTTTATGCAGCATGATAAATGTGGAAATGAAGTCTGAGGAAGGCAGAATCCAGCTTTCTGTTCCTGGAGGTTAGACTTCTCTTAATCAAGCCTAAAATTCTGGCTGCCACATCACACCACCGACTCCTAGTGAGTATCAAGTCTACTCAAATTCATAGATCTTTTTCAGAACAACTTCTAATTAATATTATTGTTTTCTATGACATGCAAAGTTAGTTTTAACATTCACTTTCATAGTATTTTTGAGTTTCATAGTTTTCTCTTTCCCTCTCTTCCCCAAGACAGCAATCTGATATAGGTTATACATGTACAATCATAATACTCACATTTCCACAACAGTCATATTGTGAAATGATCAGAACAAAAGGGAAAAATCATGAGAAAGAAGAAACAAAAACAAAAAATGTGAAAATGGTATGCTTTGATTTGCATTTAAACTTCACAATTCTTTCAGAACAACTTCTAATTATCTCTCTCCCACCTTGTAAGATTTCACAAGTATCCCTACCGAATTACTGTTAGATTCAGCCCAATATTCTGGCCTGTCAGGATCTTTCAGGATTCCAACTCTGCCATTCAGTATGAGCTAGCTTTCTTAGCTATGTATATATATATTTTTTTTTATCAGCAGCAAACTTAATAAGCCTCCTAAGGCTGTATGCAAGTCATTTATTTAAAAAGAGCACAGGGTCATTCACTGGGTATTTCACTGAAGACCCCCTGCCATGATGACAATTAACCATAACCAACTAGTCTGAGGCCAGCTATTCAACCAATTCTGAAATTATCAAATTGCATTATTATCTACTACTGTGAGGCTCTGTACTTAGCAGGAATAATAAAGCCCTTGAAATGGTGGCATTATTCAAATTTAGACTGTATATTTCCATTGGGCAGAACCAATTACCATATTTTACATAATCATAACATCAAATAGTGAAAATTAGAATACATGCAAACACTTCAGGGGATTCATTACTCATACTAACCTGGGCCTAGCCATACACATCTGTTCTCTCCACAAGAATACAATGAGATAGTTATCAAAAGCTTTAATAAAATTGAGCTCAGATATGCACAGCATATCCTTATCTAGTAGTTTGTAATCTGGTCAAAAAAGGAAATGAGATTAGGTTGGCATGAGCTGTTCTGGATAAAGCCATGCTAGCCAGTTCTCTAAAGAAATTGTTTTTCTTTATAGATGTCTGCCAATGATCAGAATTTAATTATTCATTCTAGAATATTCTCAGGAATCAAAGTCAAACTCACTGATTTATAGCCTGCCCTGTTATCTTCCCTTTTTGAAAATGTGGACATTTGCCCCTCTCCTACCTTGTGGGCCATCTCCAATTATCCACAATCTTTCCAATATTACTGACAATGGTTCAGCAAACATATCTGTCAGTTCTTCCTGTATCCAAGGACGCAATTTATCTTGATGTCAGTGAGGTTAAAATTCACCAAGGGCAACTAGGTGATTTTTTACTATTTCCTTAGTTATTCTGGGCATTAATTCTTTGTTAGCCATTTTTGGTTAGTCATTTCTAGGGCAAAGATCATTCTTCTTGACAGAGAAAACAAGTCAAATAAGAATGAAGCAGCCATGTGTTTCCCTGTTGTCAGCCCACCCTAAAAAATGTCCTGTCCCTTTTCTGACCCCTTTCCCCCACATAACCTAAAACTGAGATTCAAATGAATTAATGCTTATAAATCACTTTCTAAACCTTAAAGTATTACATAAAGGTCAATTGCTATTATAATTTCAGTTTTAGACACTAATGAATCCATTGACTTTGAAAACCCAACTCCTAGTTACTTCTACAAAATGGAGATTATATACTACTCCTGTCTACCTCACAATATTTTGATAGGAACAAAATAAGACTGTATATACATAACATTTTTATAGTACTTTAAGTTTTACCAATATATCCTCAGGAGTCTTAATCTTTCTGAGCCTTGGTTTCATCATCTATACCATCTTGGGCTTGACACAGATAATTCTTCAAATTACTCCTAGCTATAAGTTCCAAAAGGGAGCTAAAACACGATTATTGCTATTTTACAAATCAAAAAGTGGAGGCTCAGAGAAATAAAATAACTTGTTAAAAAATACACAGCTAATGATTATTAATAGCATAGACACAAACCTAAATGTTTTTAATTAATATCACAATTCTTTTCAAACATCACATTGTCTGAGGTGAAAATAGAATCCTACGTAAACGTCAAGTTGGTAATATTATTTATTGTCTTCAAGAGCTATGTTTGACAGAAGCAAAGATATCTCTTTCCAACTTAATTGTGAAATCTACTTTGGAAAGTACCATATAGCTAAGCTAAACTACATGATGCTTCTGTACCTATGAGTCTAGAAATGTCAGCTACTACAAAAACCATTTATTATGCATAACTATTGCTTATATTATGAACTTTTAGATAATTACCACTTTGATCCTTATGTCAATAATACAAAGTAGGTAACAAAAGTATTACTCTTCTCATTTTAAAAATTAGAGGAAATGGCTAATGTGGAAATGTTTTACATTCATCATCTTCATCTGTATAATAAGTATTGTATTTTTTGCCTTCTTAATGGAAGAGGGGATAGAGAGAAGGAGAAAATTTGAAACTGAAAATTCATTTTTAAAAAATTAACAATTATTAAATGTTTACAAATGTAATTAGGAAATGTGTAACAAAATAAAAATACAATATAATCCAAATACATAAACGAGAGGAAAATGATCTATAGTTTGCTCAGGCATACACAGCTAACTAACAGAGCTAAGACTCAAATATAGGTTTTATGACTAAGACATACAGCTGATCCAGAAAACCTGAAGGCAAAAATGTCTTTAAGCTGTGTTTACAAAGGGCCCCTGTAAGTCTATCTGCTAAGAAAGCAGCTCTGGACTATACCCCTAATACTGCCATGAATGATTCTACTTCTTACTTTCTGTCCTGGTCCATCAAGGTGTCTCTGGAAGTCCTTCACCATGGCCACTGCCTCCTCTCCACTTTCTGGATGATGCAGCTGCACCCACATACGGATCTCCCTGGGCAGGATGGTGATGAACTGCTCCAGGACCAGTAGCTCCAGAATCTGCATCTTTGTATTCATGTCTGGCCTTAACCACCTTCCACAAAGGTCCCGCAGTTGGCTCAGGGCCTCCTGTGGCCCAGAGGTCTCATGGTAACACAGCTGCCTAAAGCGCTGCCGAAAAACTTCATAGCTGATCTGGCTGTCCTGTTGCAGGCTTGATCCTGGTCCCCAGGGATCATCCCTCTTCTCCTGGACACCCAGACACATGGCTTTCCTCACCTCTGCAGTCATCACAACCTCTCACCAGAACCTGGATACGCTGAAGCTCAAGCAGTCAAAGGCCCTGATTAAACGTCTAATCCCAGAACTTTTGTCTTGAATGTCTCAGGCCTGAGCTGATGTCACCTACAGGGACATTAGAAATCACTGTTAATACTAAGAAATAATCAAGTAACAGAGAGTTTAAGTCCAGACTAACAAAGTCATCTTCACTGGAAGGAAAATAATATTTTCCAAAAGATCATGGATTTAAAACTGGAAGAGACCTGACAAGACTATGTAGTCTAACTCCCTCATTTCACAGAAGAGAAAACTGAGGTGGAGTCTATCACCAGCCTTATAAAGGCAGGAATGGCCTGAAGACAGGCCCCCAGGCCTCTTGGCCAAGACCAGTGAGTTCTCTGGCCACTGAGCCCAGCTGGCTCTCACTCTGTTCATTCCTTGCAGAAGGGCGGGCATGTTACCTAGCCTCTGCCAACGCCTGGCAAAAGCCAATCTTTCAACATTATTCACAGTGTCTCACTGTGTTCTCCTAATTATGACAGAACCATTGAACAGATGCTTACATGCTATACTATGAATAGGATGTGGGAATTAATCAAGGGAGTTCAATGTGATAATTCTCCCTCTTCCTTCCCCTAAGAGAACAAAGAACTGAGTCTGACTCCTTCATTGTTTGTGTTAGAGCAAAGAAAAGCCAGACAGAGCATGACATGAACGTACCTAAACCTGGAGAAAGGAGATTTCAAAAGGTTTGGAATGAACTCAGAAAAACCTCAAGAGACTTACATGAACTGAAGCTAAGTGAAATGAGCAGAACCAGGAGAGCATTATACACAGTAACAGCAACACTGTGATCAACTATGATAGACTTAGCTCATCTCAGCAATTCAGTGATCCAAAACAATCTATGGACTTGGGTTTTATTTTTTTCCCAATAGTATTTTATTTTTCCAAATACATGTAAATATAGTTTTTTTTATTAAAGCTTTTTATTTTCAAAACATGTACATTGATCATTTTTCAATACTGACCCTTGCAAAACCTGGTGTTCTAATTTTCCCCTTTTTCCCCCATCCTCTCCCCTAGATGGGAAGTAATTCAATATATGTTAAACATGTTTAAAAAAATATGTTAAATCAATATAGTTTTCAACATTCATTTTTGTAAGATTTTGTGTTCTAGTGGTTCTGGGCACATATATTATATCTAGGATATACTATATCATATTTAACATGTATAAGACTGCCTGCCATCTAGAGGAGGGCGGAGGGAGGGAAGGGGAAAGTTGGAACAGAAATGAGTGCAAGGGATAATGTTGTAAAAAATTACCCATGCATATATTCTGTCAACAAAAAGTTATAATAATAATAAAAAAAAAGAAAATTGTTTTACATGTAATTGGGAAAAATAAAATATTATTTAAAAAAAAAAAAGATTTTGTGTTCCAAATTTTTTCTCTCCCTCCTTTCTCTCCCCCAATACCAAACAATCTGATATAGGTTTTACATGTACAATTCTTTTAAACATATTTCCATATTTGTCATGTTATAAAAGAAAAAGGAGACGAAAAGGAAAAGAAAAACCACAAGAAAACAAACAAAAAGGTGAAAATACTATGCTTCAATCCACATTCAGTCTCCTCTCCACAGTGCTCTCTTGCACATTTTTCAACCCAAGGAATCAACTTAAATAAGATGGAGTTGAATGGTTGATGACTTTCCAATGTCAACTTAGTAGGTCTACAGAGAACTGCTGCAGGGACTTATGCTTGGTTCTCGGTATTATATTTTAAGCCAATAAGTTGGATAAAGACATGGAAGATATGTTCATCTGATTTGCAAATTAGCTACCTCAACACAGGGAGAAGGGATCCCTAACATCCTGAGTGACTGTACATAGTACCAAAAGTACCATGACTTGGCAAGTCTGGAGGTGGAGACCTGTTTCTACTTTCCTTCTCTCCTTTCACTTGGGGCAAAAGTACAAAGTGGATACAAGTGTTTCCCCCCACTATTTACTTGCCTGAACAGAAGAATTTCTGAGTGTGGATTTTGACTATGTAACTATGTATATGTATACATGTATACATATATGTAACTATGTAAACTATGTATATGTAATATACAAATATGTAAAATATAGAATAGAAAAGAAAGTAATGAGATATCTCATAGAAATGTATATGCTTGCCACTCTATACAAGAAATTTCTTTCTGACCCCACATTTTTGTGTGGGGGAGAAACTTTCCTAGCAGCATTATTGTAGAATCTGGCCTTTAAAACGGCAGAGAGAGATTTTTTGGGCAATAGCAGTATTAGAGGTTGCCAAGTTCAAAAGTTCAAAAGGCTTCTAGGGAAGGGCAGGAAACTCCCGAGCAATATCTCCCTTGGAAAAATGAAAGAATTGTTCATGTGGTCCCTTAAAGTCAGAGGAACAAAAAAAGAATAAAGTCAAGTTTCACTAATACAATGAGCTAACAATACCAAGGACTGATGGCCCCAAGTGTTTCCCTTCTTTAAAAGGCCAAGACCCCAGAATAGTACCAGAAAGTTGAATGGATAGATTCCTGGGAAGTTAAAAGAGAAAATTCACCAAAATGTTTGTTTAACAGCCTCAACTATTTGCCTTTTGGAGGGAAATATAAACTAGTAGTGTCAAACTCAAACAGAAGTGCATCCCTGCAGCTGTGCAATGATTTAGAAAATGATAAACTAGTATGATCCATATTGATACCACTGGCTAAACCACAGATTTGCACTACAAATCTGGAAGCACCTTGGTAGATCTCTGGAGGAGAAAGAAATTTCAGTATAATGTCAAAGAAGACCTGATAACAATCCTCAGTTCACATCCTCTGAGAGGGGAGCTTCTACGAAGGCCTTATGGTTTTCTGTCTCTGTTTATGGCCTCCTCTGAGTCTTTTTACTGCTTTTGTATTTCCAGTAGGACATGAACTTATACCTTTGAGTGCTTATCCAGGAAATGGTAATAACTCTAGACTTCTATTACTGCCTCTAAACCTAGAACAAGAATTTTCCCACTGTCTTTTTTTTTTTTATTACTCCTTATATTTTGAAATCAAATAATAAAAAAAAAAAATACATTATTTCTAATAAGTATCCCAAACTTTATGAGAATGATTTTATTTTCCACCAGACTAGGTTTTATTCTGCTCAGTAAAATTATCTGATACCCCTTTTATAGAATACTTTTAAGAGGCCACTTTTAAAGACAGCGTTATTGGGAAAAGATGGTGTGATGAGAACCCTGGTCTAAAATTCAGAAGACTTAGGGTCTATTCCCAGATTTCTTGATCTAATTTTGAATAAATTACTTGACTTCTCTGAATCTGATTTTCCATTTGTAAAATGGAGTAATTCCCAGAAGTTCTTTTTCCTTCCTGGGATTTTGTGAAGCTAAAATGAAACAAATGCATGTGAAAAGATAAAATATTATATGAATAAAGATATCTGTTCTAATACCAGAAATCATAGTCCTCATTTACATGGTGTTTAACAGCTTATAAAATGCCTTCCTCATGGCTCTGTGAAGTAAAGCCCCACTTTAAAAATGAGGAAATGGACTCAGAAAGGTTAAGCAGTTGGTCCATGAGCACACAGCCCAGAATTATACCAGGACTCGAAAGCCAGTTGTTCTGCCTCTAAGTTTTGGGCTCTTTCTATGACAAGATGCTGCTGCTGATCTTCTAAAAATATGTGCAGGAGAGATTTACCAATGTAATTATACACAGAGGGTCTAGAAGAGGCAGTTTCTCACATTCTATAGTCACCTGCTTCCTTGGCCTGGGAAATTCTCTGCCTAATACATCCAAAATAAAGATCCTTGGTCAAAGGCAATTTTCAGATGAAGAAATTAAAACCATTTCTAGTCATATTTTTAAAAATGCTCTAAATCTTTATTGACCAGAGAAATGCAAATTAAGACAATCCTAAGATACTACTACACACCTCTCAGATTGGCTAAGATGACAGGAAAAGATAATGGTGGATGTTGAAGGAGATGTGGAAAAACTGGGACACTAATGCATTGTTGGTAGAACTGTGAAATGATCCTACAATTCTGGAGAGCAATTTGGAATTATGCCCAAAGAGCTATCAAACTGTGCATACCCCTTTGATCTAGCAGTGTCTCTACTGGGCTTATATCCCCAAAAGATCATAAAAAAGGACCCACATATGCAAAAATGTTTGTAACAGCCCTTTTTGTAGTGGCAAGGATTAGAAACTGAGTGGATGCCCATCAATTGAGGAATGACTGAATAAGTTATAGTATATGAATGCTATGGAATATTATTGTTCTATAAGAAATGATCAGCAGGATGATTTCAAAAAGGCCTAGATTTACATGAACTGATGCTGAGTGAAATGAGAAAAATCAGGAGATCATTATACACAGCAACAACAAGATTATATATGATGATCATTTCTGATGGACATGGCTCTTTTCAACAATGAGACCATGAGGACTGAGTGTGGAATACAATATAGCATTTTCACTCTTTTTGTTTGCTTGCTTTTTGTTTTCCTTTTCCTTTTTTTTTCTTTTTTGATCTGATTTTTCTGGTGCAGCAGAATAAATGTGGAAATATGTTTGTACATGTTTAACATATATTGGATTATTTGCTGTCTAGGGAAGGGATAAGGGAGGGAAAAAAATTTGGAACACAGTATTTTTCAGGGTGAATTTTGAAAACTATCTTTGCATATATTTTGAAAATTGAAAAGCTATTATTAAAAAAAAAAATAAAGATCCCGATCATCCTTTAAAAATCAACTTCTCAGGGGCAGCCAGGTGGCGCAGTAGATAGAGCACCAGCCCTGAAGTCAGGAGGACCTGAGTTCAAATCTGACCTCAGACACTTAACACCACCTGGCTGTGTGACCCTGGGCAAGTCACTTAACCCCAATTGCCTCAGCAGCAAAAAAAAAAAAAAAAAAGAAATGATGAAAAATCAACTTCTCCTGTACTTGACTTCTGTTTCAGTCACCCATATCTCTATCTTCCCAATCACTATAAATATCTTCAATTAATCTCTCTCATCTTCCACATCCAATCAGTTACCAATTTCTTTTGAATTTGCCTGCATTCTACCAAAAAGTCTAATATGCAAATTAATTTGATTCCCCTGCTCAAAAAACTTCCTTACTTCCTTATTCCTGCAATACCAAAATTCAAATTCCTTATCTAACAGCCAAAGCCTTTCATAATATGACATCAACCTGAGTACACTATGTGCATTCTCACTGCTCTGCTTTTGCTCAACAATCTATCTTCTTGAAATGTCCTTTACCACCCATTCATACTCTTTTCCCCAGTTACTGCCCTGATCATTTACCTGAGAACCTAAGAACTATCTGGTTAATCCATCAAGAACACCTTTAGGAGCTGTCCCCTCAAATTAGAATGTGAGTTCCTTGAGAGTAAGGACTGACTTTCTATTAATAATCCTTGTGCTTAGTGCATTAAAAGAGTTAACTAAATGCTTTTCTATTCCTAGGCCACTATAACCCAAATCCACTATTATTCTTGAACTTCTTCCCTGAATGTTTCCCAGTTCATTCCAGTAGTAAATTATCTCTACCACTTCTAGATTCTTATCACACCTTGCAATATCCTATAGTTATTACATTCTGCCCTTTTACATTTATTTGTATATACAATTTAAGGCCCCCAGAAAAGAAAAAAACTATTATTTCATTTTCTTCTTCATCACAATCTACCAGTTATTTGTGTATTATTTATGTATGCCAGTAGCTATTGAACAAATACATTCTGAACCGAGTTCCCTTAAATAGTTTGAGATATCTGGGGAGCCAGGTTCAAGAAACCCAAGAATACCCAGTATTAATTGAAAAAATTAATTGAAAATTAATTGAGAGATTCTCTCAATTTATCTTCCATTGTCAGTTCTATGAGAGAAGTAATTCATTGTGGAACCCTACTCTATTGTAATTAGTATTAATCAATTTACAGTTGTGAGCTGCAGATTCTAACTTTACTTGTTTAACTATAGAACGTTAACTAAAAGTCCTCTACCCTGGTTTTGCCTTGTGATGATGACCCCAGCCAGTTTGGCAGAAGTGACAACTGCATGGAAAGTTCCTCCAAATATTTTTGTATCTCCAAACTAATCACTTGCCCATTAAGAGCAGATGTCTATCTTACAACCACTTAGGACACTGACAGCTTGTAACATTTCCTCCTGCCCAAATTAAGGAGGTCTGGGCATCTTATGGAGATATTCCTTGCTTCAGCTAATTTCTGACCCTGCTGACACATTATTTTGCTTATTCAGTGGAATTATTCTGTATTTGGTATAGCTCTTCCAGAATGACCGGACATCTAGCTTTATACAAATAGGGCCCTGGAAGGAAGAAGCATCTTGGATCATGAAGAAAATCTGATATCCACTTCATTAGAGGAAATCATGGACTCTTTAATAAAATGCCATTGCCTCAGACCTAGAAGGCCTCAGTTTCTCTTTTTGTAGGGTGGGATAATTTTAATCTTCACATCTATCTTACTAGAAAATGTCATTTAAGTGCTGCATTTGCTTAATTCTTTTGTTTCTTGTTTCTTTAATAAAATGCCACTGCCTCAGACTAGAAGGCCTCAGTTTCTCTTTTTGTAGGGTGGGATAATTTTAATCTTCACATCTTTCTTACTAGAAAATGTCATTTAAGTGCTGCATTTGCTTAATTCTTTTGTTTCTTGTTTCTTTAATAAAATGCCATTGCCTCAGACCTAGAAGGCCTCAGTTTCTCTTTTTGTAGGGTGGGATAATTTTAATCTTCACATCTATCTTACTAGAAAATGTCATTTAAGTGCTGCATTTACTTAATTCTTTTGTTTCTTGTTTTTAAGTATTTAAATTTTTTTCCAGCTGGCACAATGCCACAGGGTTGGTGATCCCAGAAACACATCTTTCCAGCTCTACAGCCCAATAAATCTATCAAATGATCCCTTCTTGTAAACACTTTATAAAATGCTTCACTCTAATCCATCCTCCCCTAGGCTGTCAAATTAATCTTCCCAAAGTGCAAGGAGGCTGGAGATAGCAGTAACTGGAATAGAGAAGTCAAGAAAAGGAGGGACTGATTTTAAAAGGATGATGACCTAAGTCACCCCACTACTCAATAAACTCCAGTGACTTTCTATCAACTCCAGAAACAAGGTAAAATTCACCACCTGGTCCCTTCCCACCTTTCCAGTCTTCTGATAACCCTACTCCCTCCCAGATGCTCTGCCTATGGGAACATTGGTCTCTTTTGCAGTTCCTTTCCTTAAACAAGGCATCTTCTTTTCAAAATACATTACTTATTTATTCCTAACATTTCATTTCTGGGGGAAATTTTGAGTTCGGAATTCTCAGCCCAATTCACCTCACCTACTGAGAAACTTCAGGCATTTTCAATGACCGTTCCGTTAATCTTGGAATATTCTCCCTCCTTTTTCCACATCACTTTTTTTAAAAAGTCCCAGCTAAGATCCCATTTTCTCTGAGGAGCCTTTTCTAATCTTCCTTTAATGTAGGTGTCTTCCCTCCACTGATTATCCTGTATATGATGCTTATTTGCACAACAGTTGTTTGCATTTGGGCGGCTTGAGCGCAGTTTCCCCCACTTAATCGCATTTTATTTTTCCCAATTACATGTAAATAGAGTTTTCAGCATTTACTTTTATGAAATTCTGATTTCCATTTCTCTCTCTTGCTCCCTCCCCTCGCCCAAAGCCAGCGCGCCACCTGAAATGAGTCATTCATGTATCAACGCACGGAACGCCGGTTTCTGGCTTGCTCTGAATGCCCCAGTGCGGGGCACATGGTCAGTGCTTAACAGATGCTTCCTTTAGACTGGCTGCCAAACGACTGCTTTGGCAAGGTGATAATCACGAGCGCCGACGTCCAGGTTTACAAAGCACATTAGAGATTTCCTCCCAAGCGCTCAAAGGACCGCGGGCAGAGGGACAATGTCGGTTTCTAGGGTGGGGGTGGGGAGGCACGAGTGAGAACAGGGTAAAAGGAAAGTGATGGAGTGGGGGTGGGGAGGAGGCTGAGGCTAAAGCTCCTCCCAGCAGCCCCTGCGGTGCCTCCTCCCCCACCCTCCTTAATTCCTCCCCACCCCGCTTCGGCCGGGGAGGGGGCAGGAGGGAGCGACTGGGCCCGCCCCCTGAAGACCAGGATGGAAGCCGCCTAGGCAGCGGCGCGCCCTTCCCTGGGACCCGGACCCACACTTACAAAGAACAGCGATTGAACGACCTCCAAGGTCCCGACGGGGAGGGAGAGGGAAGGGCAGGGCACAGGACCGAGGACCTCCGCCATTCACGGGAGGATAACAAGAACAATGGCTGACCGGAAGTGGGCGCCGGTCATTGCCTGGCTCTGCGGTGGCTTCCGGCTGCGCTCTAGGAGCCCCGGAGGTGCCGGCATCTCGTTTGCTTTTTTGGATGGGAAAGGGGAAAGAGAGAAGGGGCCTGTCCCCCTCTCATAGGGGAAAGGCCTTGTTCGGGTCTGGACATCCCCTCCGCCCCACGTTAAGCCCCAGTTTCCCCGGCTGGGACCAGACGTTAAACCAGATCCTTTAGCATCATATTGAACCCCAGAAAGCGCCCGCGATGGGGGATGGGTGACTACGCACACTTGGGGCTTTGCATAGAAGTTTACATTAAACAGACTTGGTCTCGGAGTCCCTGAAAAACAGGTTGTTTCCCTTAGAGCTCCTCCAGCCGCCACACCTGCCCCTTCCTTTTGCGGGTTTCCTAAAAATAGTGTCTTTGACCCCTTTGGCAGCCTGATAGTACCTAGGGACCCTTTCCCAGAATCACATTTTAAATAAAATAGATGGAGTTACAAAAGAAGGCGGTTTATCTGTCAATAAAAAGTTATTATAATAAAAAAAAAAAGGCGGTTTAACTGAAAGATAGCTGTCAAAATGCTTAAAAACAACAAAATAAGTTTACTGACAAGATTAAGAATCTCAGAGTGTCACCAAGGAAGCTGGAAGGCTCGAATAGAGTTAACCTCGTGGGGCTTCCATGCGTTGGCTGCATTTTGGACAAGGGATGCAGTCAGATGCCTGCTATCTTCCCTCTCCCCTTGTGGGGTGTCGGCAAAGTCTTTTAGAACCCTGGAAGACTGAAAGTCTGACCGCAGCAAAATGCTGCCCCAGAGGTTAGCAGCGTTCTGCCACTGATGCCGAAGGATCGGGATCCTGATACCTGTAATAGCCCCAGCCTCTTCCCACTCTGCACTAAAGAGATGGATCTCCTTAGAATCTAAACATTGCCCCAAAGGCAAGGTAAAACAGGTGCCCACTGTTTGAATGAAGAAGCTGGGTAGCAGAAGTGGGGGAGGGGTGTAACCACACACAGCTACAGATGGGCACAGGGAAGCTGAAGTGCTTTCTCTCCTTATCTAAAGAGGCCCTCCGCTCTGAATCCAAGGGGCAGGGGCCATGTTCAGTATTACCCTCTAAAGAGAGGAGCAATTAGCCTCTTTATGGAGCTTTCTGCCTCTTTACATTCCCACCCCAGAGACCTGGAGAAAAATTACTTAAAATTAGCTTTGGCTCATGACCAGGGTCTCTCCAAAAGGGAACAGAAAGGTTTTCAGCTACAGCGTAGCTTAGGCATAGGGCATTTGTTTTCTCCACACAAAAGAAATGCTTCACACAAAGTCTCATACGGCCCCATCAACAAAGATTACAAAGTTATAGTGGTCACATAACTACAGCTCTTGTCAAACCTCATCAGAGTACTGTGGTCAGATGTGGATGCTGTGATTTAAAATTGTTAATAAGTGTCCAAAAGAGGGTAACCAGGATTGTGAAGAGTCTATATATTATCTCTATATATTATCTATATTATATGAAGATTAGGTGAAGAAACTAGGCATGTGGAGAGAATATGATAGCTATCTTCAAGTATTGAAAAGGGCTGCATATGGAAGCCCTTTTAGTCTCATTGGCTCTAAAAGGCAAAAGAAGCAGCAATAGGTAGAAATTGCAAAGAAGTAAATTTAATTTTGATGTAAAAAACTATCTCCTCCCAGTTAAAGCTGTCCAAAAGTGGAATGGATTGTCTGAAAAGGTTCTGGAATCCCTCTTGGAAGTCTTAAAGCAATGGCTGAATGACTACTTATTGGGGATATTATAATGGAAGTTCCTTTTGTGTATGAGTTGGACTAGGTGGCCACTGAAGTCCCTTATAACTCTCAGATTCTACTATAACCATCATTATGGTATCCTAGGAGAATGATGCTTAAAACAGCAAAACAAAGCATTTCCTAAATCGACATTAATTACACAGTCCCCTCCATTCTATATTGTCTTCCTCAGCTGATGAAGACTTGGGATCCCCCTCCTGAAGACAGTATTTTTTTTCCTGCAGTAATCATTGTAGTAGTGATTAGTGAGTGGCTCAGAACCTATCACCCACTTCTTGAATTTACAAAGTTGTCTCCAAAACTGGAAATGATCTCAGAATTATCTAAGCTTAAGATGGAAACATGAAGAACTAAACAGCTAGAGCTTTGCAACCTAGCCTTAAACCCACCTAGGCCAGTATATATTCTGTCTGTTATGATCAAGCATTATAAAGATTAGACTTTGACAAGTTTTCATTAGAAATCTTGGCAGAGAGGGGTGTAAAGCCCAGGGTCATTCACTTTAAGGTTTACTGAATAGGCTTTAAAAGTTCTTGGCTTAATGGCAGGCCCACTATGATACAACTCTGACATAGCCAACCATTTGTGATCAAAGGAATACTCAAGTCTTGTGTATTATCCAAAACTATCATGCCTTTCTGCTGAACTAGAACATTTGTGGTCCACTGTTCCTAGACATGTCCCATGAAGTATAGCCAGAACCACCCCTTGGTTAAACCATTGTTTAGTCAATTTCAGGTGTTTTCTACTTTGTGACTCCATTTTGGGATTTGTTTTTTGACTAGCTATGTAACTTTGGGCAGAGAGTTTGGGGACTGATCTCTCAGTTCCACCTTGTCCCTTCTCCAGCCCTATCAGGACAAGAGACTACATCCCTATAGATATTAGTCTATAATCCCCTTCCTATATTCTCTCCTCTGCCACCCACCCTACCCTACATCTCTAACTCACTTTCCCTGAGCACCAATATTGCTCCTATGTGTTTCTGTCTACATCCTCCATGTAATGTATCTCTGGGGAATATTTTTGTCAGTTATTTTGTTACACTATTTAAATGCTTTGAACTAACAAGTTCTTTCAGTGGTTTAAAAAGAAACACATTCATAGAGCTTTATGCTATTTTTGAGTGACTGTTTAACCACAAAGTACTTAAAAGCTGGGGTCACTTTCTATGGCCCAAATATGAGGGAGAGGCATTTGATGCTACATCTTAAAAATTTATTAAAATGGAGCTCCCTAGTTTTATATTCTGTCATGTTCCATCTTCTTTTTCATCATATTCCTGTCTCAGGTCAGGGCTCATTTTTTTTCACCAACTGCCTATTGGACACATCCCATTAGGCAGGGTCACACTGCCTAATTGTCACAGATAAATTTTTGAAAGGCAAACTTGATCCTCACCTCCAGGTGTTAGTACCTTCAGATTATGAAATATATATATATTTTTTTATGTAAATCTGACCTTCGAAGCTAATTTGGACTGAATGAATCTGCATATAAAAAAGGCCAAGAATATGGCCAAGACCATGTCCTTATATAAATAAGGGCTTAATTTATCTCTGTCTTTTCCCCATTCACACATAGGAAACTGCTAAACTATTAGAATTAAAAAACTAGGGAGCCCCCAACTCCAGAACTCTTTGGGAGTTATTGGGCAAGTAATCATTAAAATTGTAAGGTATATGTCATGCTCATTTTAAAATAAATTGATATGTTCAAGTTCATGATTAGAAACATCTTAAAATGAAATGTCTAGATCCTTAAAAGATGATAAGTGGTAAGACAATAATTCATTTGGGGCCCGTATTCTTCCAATCAGTATTAATCAATTGATAGAATCATATTAAAGTTCTATATATAAGGCGCCAGAGCTGTGAACTGCAGATTCTAAGTTCACTTGCTTAACTACAGGAAGTTAATGAAAGGCCCTCCTCCCTTGTTTTGCCTTGTGAGATTACAACTAGATGGAAAGTCCCCCCAAATTAGTTTTTTACCTCAGGACCAATCACTTGTTCAATAGTAGGTGACCATCTTTGACCACTGACCATCTTATGACCACTTAGATCACCCAATTTGTGATGCTGCTCATATTCATATTTTAGTTTATGTTAACCAATGAAATTGGTGTTATATATTTAGCATAACCATAACCCTACAAAAGTATAGCCTTAAGGGAAGTGGCATTTCAGTTTGTGAGGAAGATCTAGGGTCCACTTTATTAGAGATTAGAGGGTCCACCATGGACCCTTTAATAAAGTGCTATTGGCTCAGAGCCCTGCCTCAGTCTCTTTAATGTAGGTAGGATAATTTTAATCCCCACAGTGGCAATTCACTCCAAGAGTAAATAGAAAGATTCTGGAGAATGGGAGGACAGTTATAGAGTCAAGGAAATGGACTTCAAGAAGGGCCATCCAGAAGAACCTGTGTTCAAATCTAGCCTCAGACACAATTCTTCCTAGTTGTGTGACCCTGGGCAAGTCACCCTATTTGTCTCGCAAACAAAAAAAAGAAAAAGAACAAGGGCCCACCCATCAATTGGAGCTGTACCACTGTCAGCAGAAGATAGCTTGAAGATCTGGAACAAGATCAGGACGAAAAGGAAGCTTGTGTTGATGCCTTCTTGAGGTTTGAGGAAACCTGTTGATTCCCAGATCCCTGCTTGGAGAAAATTGAAATTAGTAAGGGGTTTCCCTGTTAATTGAAATTCTTTATCCCACAACCAATATCTTCTTATATACCAAATATTCACAATTAAGTGAGGGTACAAAGTTCAATTTTAGGGTTTTAGATTCACTGAAGAGAAATACAAAAAGGTTAACATCACCTCAGGGAGAATTCCTTCCAGATCCCGACCATGTTGCCTTGGCATTAAAAGTTAAAGACTTTTAAGATTTTTCACTCAGATTAGAAGTCAGAAGTCTTTGATCTTCAGAGTAAAATGTCATCAAAATATTATTTAGCATTTCATAAAATAAAAGATGATGTGGTTCCACAGTATATTCAAGTTTAAACAAATTAAGCAGAAGGTAACTTTGGAGAATATGGCAGAAAGTGGGGATGGAGGGACAGTATGCCAGGAAGTTCCTTATGCAGAAGCTGTCATTTAAGCTGTCTAAAAGGAAGATAAGGAAAAATAAAAACAGCTAAGTGGCACATTAAATCTGATCAAATCCAGCCTCAGATTATTACTACTTGTGTGACCGTGAGCAAGTCACTTAACCTCAGTTTCTGCTTCTGTAAAATAAGAATAATACTACCAATAATCTCCCAGGATAAGGATCAAAGGAAATAATATTTATAAAGAGCCTGATGCTACATAAATGTCAGTGATTATTAACATTATTACAGCTGCATTGAAAGAAAAAAGGAAAGGAAGGAAGGAAGGAAGGAAGGAAGGAAGGAAGGAAGGAAGGAAGGAAGGAAGGAGGGAGGGAGGAAGGAAGGAAAGGAAAGAAGGAAGCAAAGGAAGCAAGCAAAGCAAGGAAGGAAGGAAGCAAAGCAAGGAAGGAAGCAAGTAAGCAAAGCAAGGAAGGAAGAAAAGGAAAGAAGGAAAAGAAGGAAGGAAGGAAGGAAGGAAGGAAGGAAGGAAGGAAGGAAGGAAGGAAGGAAGGAAGGAAGGAAGGAAGGAAGGAAGGAAAGAAGCTGTATTGCTCAGTCCTCAATAGGCAGCTCCCACTCCCAGAGACTTTTTTCTCAGAGACATCACTATGGTATCAGGGAGGTGACTTCAAAACATACAAGTGAATTGAATTGGAGAGAGGGAGGGCTGTGCAAAATCACCTGCCTCACTTTTTCCTCTGGAGTCATCTGGATCCAGTGGCCAGACAGAGATCAGGATGATTGGAGATAGTTCTGGATATAATGGGAGACCTTGGCCTTATTATTATAATAATCCTTGGCCTGATAAATATAATAAATGAAGGCAGCAGTTAGGTGTTGAAGTGGATCAAACACTCTGCTTGGAATCTAGAAGACATATATTTCTGCGTTTAAATTTGGACTCACTTAACTAAATGTGTGCTCCTGCTCAAGACATTTAATCCTGATTGTTTCAGTTTTCTCATTTGTAAAATAGGAGAAGGAAATGGCAAATCATGTATCTTTGCCAAGAAAATACAAAATGGAATCAGGAAAAGTTAAGTGCAACTGAAAATGACTTAACAATAACAATAATAATTGAATATAATGAATGGATTAGTAGAATTCATAATGAATATAAAAAAGTGATGAAAATAAGAATGAATATATTATTTCTAACTTTTTAAAATGATGAATAATTGAATGTAATGAATGGATTTAATTCATAATGCTGAATACAAAAATGATGAAAATAATGAACAGTATAGCTAAAAGAAAAACGATGGATATAATTGAATATGATGCAATGAATAATTCATAATGATGAATATAAAATTCTGAAATAATGAATATATTATTCATAGCTGAAAAAATTATATGACTAGAACGAAATATAACAAATGAAATAATGAATATAAAATGATAAAAATAATGAATATATTATTTATAGCTGATAGGATAATAATGACAAATATGATTGAATATGAGATAAGGAAAATATTAATTAATATGGATGAATGTTAAAATGAAGAAAATAACTTGTATTTATGGCTAAAAGAACATGAATATAATTGTACATAATGAATGAATGAAATAGTTCACAATGATGAATATAAAAATGACTTACTTATAGCTAAAAGATAACATTATTCAGTACAAGAAAGTGAATAATTAACATCCCTTGGACAGATTCCCTGCAGCTACACCCCACAGAGTGGACACCCCGCGGAGTGGACATCCCGCAGAGCAGACACCCCAGGAGGGCAGGGCCAGGCTTGGATTTGGTTGCAGTCCCTCCCCCACCTTCCCCTTCCCCTTTCCCCTCTCCCTCTTCCCTATTCTTCCTTGTCCCCTGGGAATAGATCGATGCAGGCCGCCAAAGAGAGACCCAAGGGAGTCCGCCTACCAGTTCCTACCGCCCCCCTTGCCCCCAGAATTCGCTTCGCTTCCAGCCTGTCCATTGTTCTCCAAATCCCCGCGTTCCCCCACCACCCCGGTGTGTCTTCAGACCCCGCGGCCCCCTGCCCCAGCTCCTAGATGGTAGGGGGATATTGCGTTCTGAGGCCAACCGGGTCAAGGCGGTGGAAGCCCCCGAAGCAGGTCCTAGCCTGAAGACAAAGTCCGGGAGCACCTTCCCTTATCCCTGGGGCAAGAGTAGGAGGGGGGGAGGGGAGGGCGGGAGAAGTGGGATGCTGCAGAAGGTGCACAAGGGAAGCTAACAGAGAGCAGGGGAGAGGCTGCACAGAGGGCTCTGGGAGGAGCTAATCCTCCCTCCCTCACTCCTTCATTCAGGTGGTCATAGCTTCACCTCCCCCAATCCTTTTTTCAGCTCCTCTCTCCCTCTGACCAAATTGATAATAAACTCTAAGTTCCTTTCCTCTTGATTAATAAAAGTTCACCCTGCAAAGTTCGAAGTTGGCAATGCGAGTATCCGAATTTTCCATTTGAGGAAACAGGTGAACTGTCTGGCTGATCCCTGGTCTCTTCTCTGATTCCAGGGCTCTTTCCTTTACCACAACTGACCACCTTTCTTCCCTGGGCACTTCATAGAGTCCCAACTGCTGCTCCTTCCTAGTAGTGAGCCAAGCACCAAAGTTCACTCTGGCTCTCCCCTGATATCCCTCTTCCAATTCAGGGCTCATGCAGCACACCATAGGGTTTTTTGTCTCCTTGAGACATCAATAGATCCTAGAAAACGATCTTCCTGAGATTCTGTGGTACAAAAAAATTCCTCCCCTAGTGAACATTCTCTCTGGGGATTTTCCCAATTTTACTGTGATACCCTGAAAACACCCAGAACTTGTCACCACACAGACTGACTGCAGCTGTTTACTTGGCATGTATGCACCTCTCATGGTGCTTCCTGGGCTCTCGATTTCCTCATTACCCCCCAGAACTCTCCTTGAAACCACTGGAAGAGAACTCAGTAGAGGCCAGCCACCTTCCCCTTTCCCCTCCCAGGGAGTTATCCGTCTTAAAAGGGCGTTTTGTTCGTCCAAGATTCGAACTTTTGGGGAATTTGAATCTTTGCGCCTAGTGAGGGGAAAGAATGTTTAGACCTCGGATGGCATTTGCTGCTTCCTAGAAGTAAAGTAAGGCTGATCCTGTCTTTTATTCCTAAACAGGCAGCATGTTGTAATAGTAGCACTAGATTTAGACTTTAAAAGACCTTTCTGTGCAGTTCTATCCCTAGACATTTGGTCAACTGACGTCTGTCTACCCTTTGAACCTCAGCTTGTGCATCTCTAAAATGAAGATTGACAAAAAAATCTTAAAAGTCTCATTTCAGTTGTAAATTCTGTAACACTACAAGGACAATTCCACTAAAAATAAAACCGTCCCCTTGCTCACAAATAATCTAAACCTGACTTTACAAAACAAATGTTGTCAGATCTCTAACTTAAGAATGGTTACTTTCTCCTTACTTGCTTTCAGATTTTACTCCTCTTCTACTGCTGTTGTTAACATTGTTGTCATAAAGATAGGCTCAAAGCAAAGGCTTTCAGCTTATCTAGAGTATGAACTGGAAATATTCTTAATGCCTTTTTAAAAGTTTAATTTTGTTTTCTTTTCCTATTATCAAAAATCCAGTTTCTCTAAAATGGAAAAAAAAATCTTTTGAGCAAATATGGAGGATCCAGTTTTTTTTTTTTTACATCAAAGTTATTTATGGATTTTTCCCTCCTTCACACACAAATGAATTATAGATGTCATTTTTCAGCACTGAAAAAACCTAGAGGCAGCTAGATAGTGTGTGGCTAGAACAATGCCTCTAGAGTCAGGAGGACCTGAGTTCAAATTCAGCTTCAGCCACCTAACACTAGCTATGTGATCCTGGGAAAGTTACTTAAACTCAACTGCCTCACATACAACCCTTTTCTCCCAAACTAGGAACACGACTAGAATTTGACAGGACATAATATAAATAATGATGGTAAGTATTGTGTTTATATTTCCTTAAGATTTGCAAAGCATAATGATAAAGGACTCACATGTGCAAAAATGTTTGTAGCAGCCCTTTTTGTAGTAGCAAGGAAATGAAAACTGAGTGGATGCTCATCAGTTGGAGAATGTCTGAATAAGTTATGGTATATGAATGTAATGGAATATTGTTGTTCTATAAGAAACAATCAGCAAGATGATTTCAGAAAGACCTGGAGAGATTTACACAAACTGATAACTAAGTGAAGTGAGTAGAACTAAGAACATTGTACATAGCAACATCAAGATTATGTGATGATTCACTCTGATGGACATGGCTCTTTTTAACAAGGAGGTTATACAGGCCAGTTCCAATAGACTTGTGATGGAGAAAGCTATCTGCATCCAGAAAGACTATGAGGACTGAATGTGGATTACAACATAGTATTTTCACCTTTTTTGCTGTTGTTTACTTGCTTTTTGTTTTATCATTTTCCCCCCTTTTGATCTGATTTTTCTTGTGCAGCATGATTAATGTAGAAATATGTGTGGAAGAATTGCATGTGTTTAACATATATTGGATTACTTGTTGTCTAGAGGAGGGGATAGGGAGAAAGGAGGGAGAAAAATTTGGAACACAAGGTTTTGCAAGAGTGAATGCTATGAGGGTTCAGTGGATAGAGCACCAACACTGAAGTCAGCATGACCTGAGTTCAAATCTGGTCTCAGACACTTAACACTTCCTAGTTGTGTGATCCTGAGCAAGTCACTTAACTCCACTTGCCTCAGCAAAAAAAAAAAAAAAGTGAATGTTGTAAAGTATCTTTGCATGTATTTTGAAAATAAAACTATTTTAAAAAAATATTTGCAAAGCATTTTACAATTATGATCTGAATCAATCCTCCTAACAACTTTTAAGAGGTAGGTGCTATTGTTATCTCTATTTTACAGAGAGGAAACTGAGGTAATGAGATTAAGAATTATTCCTAGAGTCAGCCACTAAATGTCTGTGGCAGGATTTGTACTATCTCCACATCTATGCACTGGACTTCAGCCTCTATAACAACATTCAAAGTTGTGCTTTATATTACGTAGTCATCCTAAATGTTAATACATTTGCTTTGACTGGTAGTTTACAGATAGTTTCTATCCTGTGTATTCTCCAGAAGAAAATATCAGCTCCTTTAAAGTAGGAATTGATTCTTTCTTTCTTTTTTTTTTTAATATTTCTGTTCCCAGCACCTAGACCATGCCTGGCACATACATAGTAAGAGCTTAATAAAGGGTTACTAATTGATTTGATTGCCTATAATCCCAAAGTTTTTAAAGTTAGATCCTATGTTTACTACCTGTTAGTAATATTTTAATCTTCCTAAAAATATTTCATTCAAGCATAAAATTGTATTTACTAGTGGTAATACTTTGGAATTTGAAAAACAAATCTATATTCCTTTGTGAATGGAAGCTTGATAAAATGGAAGAAACAATGACCTTTGAATCCGAAAACTTGGGCTCAAATGTTAGTTCTGATAATTAGTCATTGTGTGTGGGTGTGTGTGTGTGTGTGCATATATACATGCTATTGGCAACTGGGCAAGTCACTTTCAAATCTCAGTTTCTTCCTCTGAAAAATAAGGCTAAATAAGGTTCATAGAACTTTTGTGAAGAAGGTACTTTATTAGCCTGATGGTACAACACAGATATATAAGCTATGATTATTATTTCTTATTTTCTATTTGTAATTCTTTCTTAACTGAAGAATTCTAAGCATTTCTGCTTAACTTTAGGTGATTTCTTTATCTGGTTCATAATTTTAGTTGCTCTTCTCAATTTTTTCTATTCCCTAAATTTTATTGATAACCTTTTGGTTTTTATACTATAGGCATATCCTGATACAAGCCCACTTCCTTTGAATCCACTTTTGAAGCAAATGAAAACAATTAAGTGAAATTCACTTTGAATGGCTATGAATTCCCTATTCTGCACCCTTGTTCATCACCATCAACCCCTACCAAGAGGAGAAAAATGTGTTTAATCATTTATTCCCTGGTCCAGCGTTGGTCTCTGCAGTATATCAACATTCAACTGCCTTTTCATATTATTTGCATTTACATTACTGCATTTATTGTGTATATTGTTTGTTTGGTTCTATTGACTGTGCCCTGCATCAATCCTTTCTAGTATTGTCATGGTTTTTTCTTATTTCTTTATGCTTATTTTTTTTCTTTCATTACTATTCCATTACATTCATTTATCACAATTTTTTCATCTGTTTGCCAAGTGCTTTCCCAAGTGTTCCTGTTGTTTTTGCTATTCCAAAAAGTGATGCTTTTTATATTTTGGCACTTAGGGGACCTTTCTCTATTTGAGCTCCTTTAAGTATATGCCCAGAACTGGTATCCTGGGGTCAGAGAGTATAAATAGATTTTTAAATTTTCTAAGTGTTCCAAATAATTGTCTAGAATAGTTGGATGAATGTAGTGCTCCATCAAGAATGAATTAGTGTGTCTTTTTTCCTATAACCCTTTAAGTGTTGATTCTCTCTTGCCTTTACTGACTTATTGAGCATGAGGTAAAAGTTCAGAGCTGTTTTTATTGCATTTCTCTATTAGTGATTTAAGCTTTTTAAAAGATATGGTTGTTGATGGATTACATTTTTCTTTTAAAAACTGTTCATATACTTTGATCACTTCTTTTCTAGAGTCTTAGCCATATTCTCATCATATCTTGGATATCAGAGTTAAGTCAGTTATTTAATACAAACATTTTTTTCCTCATTTGATTTTATCTTCTAGCTACAGTTATTTTATTTGCATAAAATCTTTTTCATTTGCTGTAAGAAAAAATGTTTTCAATTATCTTTTTAAAAAAATGTGATAAAAAGAATTATATCTAGATGTAGACATTCAGATGACAGGAATATTTTCAGAATTGCTTTCTGAGTGTCTCTGAGTCGCTCCATTCTTAAGTGAATCAGAGTGAGACTATATTTTTTTGTGGAAGTGAAGATTTCAGAGTCAGAGTAAGAATTAACATCAAAGCTATGGGGAGGAAGGTTGGTAAGGATGAATTTGAGGAGATTCTGGTCCCTTAATGTCACATCCTACTGATCATTTCTTATAATTTCTTCTCAAAGGTTCCAGTTCCACCTTGAATGTCACACAGGCTTAATTATAGCTCAGTGTGTAGTATAAAGGAAAGAACTCCCGATTTGGGGTGTCTAAAGACCTGGTTTTAAATTCCAAATATGCCACAAACTAGATTCATGACCTTGAATAAGCCATTTCACTTCTCAGGCCTCAGCTTCCTCATCTTAAAGTGATTGTTAGTGGTTTCAGTGATCTCTAAATTCCCTTTCTAACATTCTGTGATTCTTTTGTCTCCAGGGCTCAGCTCCTGCATAGAAACAGCAATTGCTCTGGGGAAAAAAAAAAAAAAAAAAAAAAAAAACTTCACAGAATTGCTTGTTTCTCTGTTTTTTGGCTCCTCTCCATGAAGGAATCTGATTCAATGATGCTTCCCTTTAACATCACTGATATGATACTTGTCATTCCCAGCTTAGCACTCCTTCCTTTCTCTCACTTGCCCTGCCTTCCTCAGGAGTCTCCTCATTGGTAACCTTCCTCATGGGACTCCTTTATCACAATGTAAATGATTCTTTTATATGGTTTCCATCTGTTGTCTGTCATCTCCTCTTCTTACCTCTTTATCTTAGAACTAGGGAGAGGGCAAAGGATTTGCAGACTCACCCTTTTGACTTCTGTTATGGGAGCTATCTGCTAGTGGCTGCTGAGGATCTAATTCTGACCAGCAGAATAGATCCCTTCATGTGAGAGGCTGATAATGTTACAAGGAAACGGAGAGGCAGGTGCATTCTCTGACCTCCTTCCTCTTTTCTCTTGCCTCCAGTTTATTTCAATCCCAATTCACAAACAACATCTGCGTCAGTAAAAGCTGCTTTGCCACTCCTTCAAGTATGTTATGATTCACAGCTGTGGGGGCTTTCCAAAAAACTGACCTACCTCTTCACACTTAGGCATAGTCCTTAACAGGCTTCCTATGTCATCTCTTCCCTCATGGAAGTACAGTCCTAAATTAACCAGCTATTTCTCTGTTGGCTCCTTTGTTCCATATAGCACAATAGCTGTGATAAAGCTAGTCCTTCTTGCATAGTACTTCCTAATAAATTCTTCTATTAAAAACTGCTCTTCAGAAACTTCCATTAATTCCTTGTTTCTCATTTGGAAGGCACTTTCCCACTTTCCACTCTGCTTAGCCAAACTCATCCATTCTTCTAGGCTCCACTTACATTCTATTTGCTCACAATAAATATCTTCCCTGATTGCTCTATCCCTTCCCATTGTAATCTTAATGCTCTCAGTATATGTGTCACACAATTTAACACTTAATTATATGCTGTCTTTATATACTGTTCATTTATTATATATTTTTATTTATTTATACTTATATATTATAAATATATATTTATTATATATGTGTGATATATATATGAAAGTATATTCTATATACTTTATATACTGTTCATTATTGATTTATGTGTTTAATTCTTCCTAAGTATATTGTAAAGTTGTTTGAGAGTAGGTAATATATCTTAGATGTTTCCCTTTCCTATTCTTGCCCTTGCCCCCCAGTATAATATTAAGTTCAATAAATAAGTACATATTAAATTCTTATTGAATGATGAACCTCCATAACAGCTCTACATTTCTGTTAACCTTTCTTTTCTATTTCTTTTTCTCATAAGCAGGATTTCTGTTTCCTAAAACTGCCATGATCCCCAATCCTAAGTAAGGATAGGAATTATGGAACCTGGATGTTCATAGATCTGTGGACAAAATGGATCCAAAGGAAACCTATTACAGTAAGTGATACAAACTCTATTACTTCTGACACCAGCTATTCTTTCTCTTCTATCTTTGCTTTTAAAATGTTGTCTTGATAAACTTTTGAGTCTAATATATTTCTGAGAACTTGAACAGTTGTATGTACTGAACTTTAAAAAGAACTTGTTGAAAATTTATCAAGGACACTGATCTTATTTTATATATGCCTCTGAAGCTAGTAAAACTATAATAAGTTAAGTCATTCTAGTCTTCTAGTCTAGTATAATGGGAAAGATAGGGTAAGAACCTGTCTACCTGTAATTTTCTATCTTTCAGGTTACCCTACTTCCCCTTCCTTCTATGGATTATCCCTCTGACCCATTTCCATTTTTGTTCTTCACCTAAATATTCATATATTACTTCTCTTTTTTTAACCTCTCCCTGATTTTTCTTATGAGTCCTTAATTATCCATCTTTGATTTTTTTCTTTTTCTAACTTCCTGGCTTAAACTTGACTCTCTCTGCAAAGCCAATTTTGACATATCCAAGCTATGCATTTCTAGAGCACTTGGAAGAAATGACATCTATTTTCTTCTGTTTCTTGGCTAGATGACATTGCCAAGACCAAGAATGAGGACTTCAACAAAGAGATTTCAGAGGGGGTTATTTTCAAAGAATCATACCCAAGAACAAGGCTGTATCCAAAAGAATGTACCTCAGGAGTCCATATTTGGAAAGGCCACTGAAGGGAATGACAGACACAGGAGGCAGTGAGAGTACATGACAGGAAAAAGAGAGGAGAGAAATTACTTGGAAGCTATTGTTAAGAACAACACAGGTCCTTGAGAAAAGAGCGGTAAGATGTATGAGGAGTATGAGGAAAGTTAAGTCTTACTTCCAAATTCTTCAGAGATCAGAGACATCTTAAAAGACAGAGATCATATAAATATGGTGAATGTGAAAAAATACTTCAATTGGAATTCAGAACTTATTTGACATTAGAGAATCCACACAGAGGAAAGATTCCATAAGTATATTGAATGTGGGAAAGCCTTTAGTTGGAGCAAAAACTTATTCAGCATCTGAAAATCCACATTGGAGAGAAATCTTATAAATCTAATATGTGTGGGAAAGCCTTTAATCAAAACCAAAGCCTTATTCAATCAATATCAGAGAATTCATACTGGGAAGAAACCCTATGAATGTAATGGATGTGGAAAAACATTCAATCATAGTTCACTTGTTATTGCACACCAGAGAATCCACACAAAGGAAAAACCTTCTCAGTATAGTGATTGTGGAAAAGTTTTTTATCAGAGTTCAGATCTTAGTTAGCATCAGAGAATCCACGCTGGAGAGAAACCTTATATATGTAATGACTGTGAGAAAAGATTTTAGTCATAGTTCACACCTTATGGTATACTGGAGAATCCAAACTGGCAATGAGCCCTATGAATGTGGCAAAGCCTTCAATGACAGCTCAAACCTTTATTACCCATCATAGAATCCATACTGGGAAAAAACCTTATAAATGTAATTTTTGTGTTATTTCTTTTAGTCAAAGTTCATCTCTTATGGAACATCAAAGAATCCACACAGGAGAAAAATCCTCTAAATGTAATGAAAGTGAGAAAGTCTTTAGTCATAGCTCACTGCTCATTGTACATCAGAGAATACATACTAGGGATAAACCTTATGAATGTAAAACATGTGGGAAAGCCTTCAGTCAGAGACAAAGTCTTATTTGAAACCCTACAGATGTAATGAGTGTGGGAAAGCCTTCAGTAAGAGCCAGAACCTTATTAGACAAAAAAAGAATCCATGCAGGAGAGAAGCCCTATAAACATCAAAAGTGTGGGAAAGCCTTCTGTCGTAACTCACACCTTACTGTACATGGGAGAACCCACACTGGGGAGGAATTTTATGAATGCCATGAATGTAGGAAAGCTTTCAGTTAGAGTTCATATCTCATTGTGCATCAGAGAATCCATATACATGAAAAATCCTTTGAGTCAATTCACTTAATTCATTAGCACAATGAACTAATGAAGTCAAGTACTTTGATTGATCCCTTCATTCCCAAATACAGTGTCCCAAAAAGTCTTAGTGCAGTTATGAACTTTAGTAATTTTTGAAAAACTGTATTTCCTGAAATAGTTTGTTTTGTTGTTGCTATTACAACATTCTTCAATTCAAACCTAGTTGTCTCTCTGTCTTGAGACTGACCATATCCCAACTGTGCCTTTTCATGTGCTACATCCTTTGAATTATTTCACTCCTTTGCATATCCCTTCCAGTCTAGATCTGTGACATCTTTCAGGATCTCACTCAAAATGAATTTCTTTTTCAAGGCCTTCCCCTTCAACCATTCTTCTTTTGTCAAATTGTATACTTTTGGACTCTGACCAATCCTTTAGTTTCCTTGGCATTTATATATTCAGTGCATATATTAAATTGTTATTTTGTAATTCTTGTGTTTTGCTTCCCCAAAAGATTATAAATTCCTTGGTTAGGAAACTTTTCTTTCCAAAGACATCTAGACAGTTACTCTGTGCAGTGAACTATGCTAAATTCTTCCTGATTATAACTACATTCGATTCTACCAGAAAATGCATGGATCCCTCCTCACAATCTGAATTGCTAAGACAATATCTTCCAGATAGAAAGCATCTTGAGAATTAGAAAACTATTCCCTTATAGTATCATAATTTAGCACTACTAAGAACTTGAGAGGTTATTTGATCTAGCTCCCTTACTTTACAGATAAGGAAAATGGCTCTAGGAAGTTAAGTGATAAGTGACTTGTCTGAGATCACACAAGGTGGCAAATGTTAGAGGTGAGATTTGAACACAGTCCTACCGATTCAAGAGCTAGTCTTCTTTCCAATAGCATACTGTGTGTTTTCTAACAATGTCCAACTATATATTCGAGTATTGCTTAGTAAATGTTGGTTTTTAGCAGATTTCTTTTGAAATTGTATATATTTTTAAAATTTTATTTTTCCCCATTACAATTTAACATTTTTTTTTAAATTGAGTTTGAAATTCTCCTTTCCTTTCCCTGTTCCTTGAGATAGTAAATAATATGATAAAGTTTATACATGTGTAATCATGTAAAATATTTCCATATAGTCATTTTGTACACAAAGACTTGAACAACAAAAAAAGTGAAAAATAGTATGCCTCAGTCTGTATTCAGAAAACATCAATTGTTTTTTAAGAGGTGGGTAGTATTTTTTATTAGGAGTCCTTTAGGATTGTCTTTGGATCATTGTATTGCTAAGAATAACTAAGTCATTCACAATTCTTCCTCATGCAATATTGCAGTTACTGTATACAATGTCAACAAAAGAAGATTATTAACAGAATGTTGAATAGCAAAGATCTGTAGTCCAAGGTTCAAATCTTAGCTTTGCTACTAGGACTGGGCTTAAGTAGTTTGATTCCTAATTTTCTTTTCTGTAAAGTAGGAATAAATGACCTGCTGTAGTGTGTATATAGGTATTTCTTAGAAGAAAAAAAGATAGGCTTTTAGAAGTTACATGTCCCAGATTTATACAGGTAGATCCTAATTTTATCATTTGATACATTCCTGGACGTGGAGAGAAGCTGCATCATCATGAAATCACTGGTTGTGTTTAACTGACACTTACCATTTATGGAAATTTGGTATTATCAAGGAAATAGTCAAATAGGAAGGTAAAGTGGCAGAGGTGAACTTTGGGTGTTTGTTAAATAGTTTTAGCCATAAAAAATGTTCAAAAATTGGGACTGCTTTTTGATTGTATTAAGTTAAAAAGTTTTTGTACAAACAGAACCAATGTAGACATGAATTAGAAGGGAAGCAATAAACTGGGGTTCTGATAAAGGTCTCATTTCTAAAATATATAGAGAACTGATCTAAAATATATAGAGAATTGACTTAAATTTATAAGAATCCAAGCCTTCTCCAATAGATAAATGGTCAAAGGATATGAACAGGCAATTTTCAGATGAATAAATTGGAACCATTTTTAGTCATATGAAAAGGTGATCTAAATCACTATTGATCAGAGAACTATAAATTAATACAGCTCTGAGATACCACTACACACTTCTTAGATTGGCTAAGATGACAGGAAAAGATAATGATGAATGTTGCAAAACTAAGACACTAATACATTGTTGGTGGAGTTATGAACTTATCCAACCATTCTGGAGAGCAATTTAGAACTATGCCCAAAGAGCTATCATATCCTTTGATCTTGCAGTGTCTCTACTGGGCCTGTATCCCAAAATGATCATAAAGGAGGGAACCCACATGTGCAAAAATGTTTATGGCAGCCCTCTTTGTAGTGGCAAGAAACTGGAAACTCAGTGGATGTCCATTAGTTGGAGAATGGCTGAATAAGTTATGGCATATGAATTTTATGGAATACTATTGTTCTGTAAGAAACAATCAGTAGGATGGTTTCAGAGAGGCCTGAAGGGACTTACATGAACTGATGCTAATGAAGTGAGTAGAACCAAGAGAACATTGTACACAGCAAGATTAGACGATGATCAATTCTGATGGACATGGTTCTTTTCAACAATTAGATGATTCAGGCCATTTCCAATGGTCTTGTGATTGAGAGAGCCATCTGTACCCAGAGAGAGGACTGTGGGGACTGAGTGTGAATCACAAGATGGTATTTTCACTCTTTTTATTGTTGTTTTCTTGCATTTTATTTTCTTCCTCATTTTTTTCCCCTTTTTAATCTGATTTTTTTTGTGTAGCATGATAATCATGGAAATATGTATAGAAGAATTACACATGTTTAACATATACTTGATTACTTGCCATATAGGAGAGGGGGCAGGAGGAAGAGAGGGGAAAATTTTGTAATACGAGGTTTTTCAAGGGTGAATGTTGAAAATTTATCTATATATGTGTTTTTAAAGTAAAAAGCTTTAATTTAAAAAAAAAAAGAAAAGAAAAGAAGGGATTGCCTGGGCAATTGACCAATAGGATTTGGAGAAGAAAGAGGAAAGAACCCTTGAGACTAGTCTAACATCTTTGTATTATATACAAGAAACTGAGGCCAAGAGAGATTGCATGACAGGGCTTTCCCCTTTCCATATTGGAACCATTACCATTATTCTATCTGTCCACAAAAAAACAGAGGTTAGAGACTTTTTCATTTCACACCCTGTGAGAAGAAGGCTTTGAGGGGCAGCTAGGGAGCACTGTGGATAGAGCATCAGCCTTGACGTCAGGAGGACTTGACTTCAAATCTGGCCTCAGACACTTCACTTCCTAGCTGTGTGACCCTAGGCAAGTCACTCAACCCCAATTGCCTCTGCCAAAGATAGAGGGGGGTGGGGGAAGGCTTTGAATAAGTCAGAACCTTTCCTTTCTCTAAACTATGAATAATGAATAGGGGATTGGACCAGACTAATTCCAGATTCTAGGATTCTATGAGGTTTATTATAGAATGGAAGAAATTATAAGGAAATTCTATAATATGGATTCCAAAGATGACACTGTAGTGAAGTCCTTAGCAACATAAATCATCCTTGTTTTCTTTCCCTGAGTTGAGGGAAGGAGTTGACACATTTTATATTGGCTACTTCCTGTAGTCATAGTCTGCGTATGAAGGAACTGACCCTGCATAGTGTGTGATTCGGGAGTGCTCTCCTGACTTCCAGGTAGTAAGGAATAAATTTAGAATTTTGTGGTGTTTTTTAGAGCTATAAAGGCCTTAAATTCATCCAAATCTTAATTTTACAGATGAGGAAGTTAAGACCAGAGAGGTAGTAGTGGTGGCAAGGTAGCATAGGAGGTGAGATGGCTACATTTGAAACCTAATTTCTGTAGATTCCAAAGCCAGTGCCCTTTCTACTACCCTACATTACCTTTGATTCCATTTCTAATAGTTTATGTTGAACTTAACAATAGCTCCATTTATTTATTTATTTATTAAATTTAAAGATCTATGGAGAATTTTACAACTCACTACTGCTAAATTAGGAATGGAAATTCAAGGGTGAATGTTGAAAATTATCTATGCATGTGTTTTGATTCCAGATCAAGGATCCCTTCCATAATGCTTCTGAAAGAAGTGATTTGCAGTTCCAGTGAAGCAGTAATGAGCTGAACCAGCTACACTCAGCAAAAGAACTCTAGGAGATGACTAAGAACCATTACATAGAATTCCCAATCTCTCCATTTTTGTCTGTCTGCATTTTTGGTTTCCTTCACAGGCTAATTGTACAATATTTCAGAGTCCGATTCTTTTTATACATCAAAATGACGGTTTGGACATGTATACTTATTTTGTATTTATTTTATACTTTAACATATTTAATATGTATTGGTCATCCTGCCATCTGGGGAGGGGGTGGGAGGAAGGAGGGGAAAAATTGGAACAAAAGGTTTGGCAATTGTCAATGCTGTAAAATTATCCATGCATATAATTTGTAAATAAAAAGCTATTTTTAAAAAAAAGCAAAGAAAGAAGTTATTTGGTTTTTGCTTGAAAACATCTAATGATGGAGAACTTACTACCTGTGAAGGAATCTCATTACATTTTTTAGGGACAACCCTGGGTTCTTTTTGACTCCACAATCAGTGCTCTCTTCTCTGTTTCACATTAGGAAGTATCTTCAGGAGCATCTTTAAAATCCCTTATGAAAACTCTTAGAGGATTCATATAACTGGTTTAAAGTAATGGGTAGTCAGTAGCAAAGCAAAGGTTCTGATTCTTAATCTGATGCTCCTAACTACAGAATGCTAATCTCTCCAATAAACCATGCTTCTCTAGTTGCTTTCAATTATTTTTCTTGGACAGGTGTACATTTCTTATTTGGTTGCTGTTTTTTTTTTTTTTTTTTTTTTTTAATAGCCTTTTATTTACAGGTTATATGTATGGGTAACTTTACAGCATTAACAATTGCCAAACCTCTTGTTCCAATTTTTCACCTCTTACCCCTCCACCCCCTCCCCCAGATGGCAGGATGACCAGTAGATGTTAAATATATTAAAATATAAATTAGATACACAATAAGCATACATGACCAAACCGTTATTTTGCTGTACAAAAAGAATCAGACTCTGAAATATTGTACAATTAGCTTGTGAAGGAAATAAAAAATGCAGGTGGGCATAAATATAGGGATTGGGAAGTTAATGTAATGGTTTTTAGTCATCACCCAGAGTTCTTTCTCTGGGCGTAGCTGGTTCAGTTCATTATTGCTCCATTAGAAATGATTTGGTTGATCTCATTGCTGAGGATGGCCAGGTCCATCAGAACTGGTCATCATATAGTATTGTTATTGAAGTATATAATGATCTCCTGGTCCTGCTCGTTTCACTCAGCATCAGTTCATGTAAGTCTCTCCAGGCCTTTCTGAAATCATCCTGTTGGTCATTTCTTATAGAACAGTAATATTCCATAATATTCATATACCACAATTTATTCAGCCATTCTCCAACTGATGGGCATCCATTCAGTTTCCAGTTTCTGGCCACTACAAAGAGGGCTGCCACAAACATTCATGCACATACAGGTCCCTTTCCCTTCTTTATGATCTCTTTGGGATATAAGCCCAGTAGTATTGGTTGCTGTTTCATTTGCCCATTGGTTCAACTCAGTTCTAGCCAGGAGTAACCCTTTTTATCCAAGTAATTCTTCCATTGCTTGCCATCTTTCCCCAATGTCTCAAATGGATGGGGATGAGCTTTCTGCCCTTAGCAATGCTGATCCTTATATCAAACAGAAACCTATTTCATCTATATGAATTTTCTTTCCACCAATACAGATTGCTCCTCCTCCACTCTTTTGTGGTTTCATGAATTAATGTAACCAAAAATATTTATCTGTTAGTTGGCTTATGTGATGATGGATCTCAATATTAGGCAAAGTTGATTGTGGGGTGATTGATTGCCAGTTTTTTGCTTTTTAACCATGACCATACTTAGCCACTTAGAACTTGGGCTTTGCTGGCATAGTCATTAAGAAGAACTCAGAGCTTAGTTAGAGAAATGCAAATTAAGACAACTCTGAGGTACCATTACACATCTCTCAGATTGGTTAAGATGATAAAAAAAAGATAATGATAAATGCTGGAGGGGATGTGAGAAAACTGGCACACTAAGATATTGTTGATGGAATTGTGAACTGATCCAACCGTTCTGAAGACCAATTTGGAACTATGCCCAAAGGGCTATCAGACAGTGCATACCCTTTGATCTAGCACTATCTCTACTGGGTCTGTATCCCAAGGAGATCATAAAAAAGGGAAAAGGACCACATGTACAAAAATGTTTGTAACAGCGCTTTTTGTAATGGCAAGGAACTGGAAACTGAGTGGATTCCCATCGGTTGGGGAATGGCTGAAAATAAGTTGTGGTATGTGAATGTTAGGGAATATTATTGTTCTATAAGAAACAATCAGCAGGATGATTTCAGAAAGGCCTAGAGAGACTTACATGAACTAATACTAAGTGAAATGAATAGAACCAAAAGAACACTGTATACAATAACAAGATTATGTGATCAACTCTGATGAATGTGGGTCTTTTCAACAATGAGGCAAATCAGATCAATTCCAATAGACTTGTGATGGAGAAAGCCATCCGCATTCAGAGAGAGGACCATGGAGACTGAATGTGGATCATTACATAGTATTTTTACCTTTTTTGTTGTTGTTTGCTTGGTTTTTTCTCATTTTTCCCCTTTTGATCTGATTTTTTTTTTTTTGGTGCAGCATGATAAATATGTAAAAAAAAAAAAAAAAAAAAAGAACCCAGAGTTGTCCTTAAAAAATGTACTGAGATTCCTTCACAGGTAGCAAGTTCTCCATCTTTAGATGTTTTCAAGCAAAAATCAAATAACTTCTTTCAGAAGCATTATGGAAGGGATCCTTGATCTGGGATGACTTCATGAATTTCAGCTCCTAGATGCTATGATGAAATGAAGTCTCTAAATCAATATAGTAAAGAACAAATGTTAGAAATAGGACAGCTTCCTCTAAAGTCCTTTTGCCTGTCCATTACTTGTTTCTACTTGAAAGTCATTTCTAAAACTGAGTCTGAATGAGATGTATACCATTTTATACTATTTTCACTATTTTAGTAGTTTTTTCTTTTGCTCTGTCCTTTCACAACAAGACTAGTATGAAAATGTGTTTTATATGATTGCAAATATATAACCTATATAAAATTTCTTATTGTTTTAGGGAAGGAGATAGGGAGGGAGAAAATTTAGAACTCAAAATTTTATTTTAAAAAAGTCACTTCTAACAAAGCCTTGTGATAACCTTCCTAGTGGATAACTTAATATCTGTCTCAAGATATTCCATTACATTTTTGGACAGTTCAGATTGTGAGGATCTTTTTTCCAATATTGAGCCAAAATGTGCTCCTCTGTGATTTGCAAGCAAAACAAGTCTACTCTTCCACATGATGGCTCTTCAAATGTTTATATATGTGTGTGTGTATATATATATATTTCAGCAAGCAATCTGATATACATTATACATGTACAATAATTTTAAATATATTTCCATATTGGGTAAGAAAAAGTAGAACAAAAGGAGTTAAACTATGAGAAAAAAAGAAGCAAAACAAAAAAAGTGGTGAAAATTGTAGACTTTGATCCACATTCAACTCCATAGTTCTCTCTCTGGATGTGGATGATATTTTCCACCCTAAGTTTACTAAAAAAGGGAAGGGTAAATGGACAGAGGTGGTAGTAAGAAGCAAAACACTGATGAGGAGGGAAGGGGGAAAGAAAAGAGAGAAAAGTATAACAGGAAAAATAAGATGGTGGGAAATACAGTTAAATAATTTTAATTGTGAATGTGAATGGGATGAACTTTCCCATAAAACACAAGCAGATAGCAGACTGGATTAAAGGCCAGAATCCTACAATATGTTGCTTACAAGAAACAATTTGAAGCAGATACTTACAGAGTAAAGGTAAAAGACTGGAACAGAATCTATTATGCTTCAGCTGAAGTAAAAAGAAAAGACAAAAACAGAAACAACAACAACAAAACAGATATAGCCATCCTAATCTCAGATCAAGCAAAAGCAAAAATAGATCTAATTAAAAGAGATAAGAAAGGAAACTACATCATGCTAAAGGGTACCATAGATAATGAAGTAATATCAATACTAAACATATATGCACCAAGTGATATAGTATCCACATTCCTAGAGAAGTTAAGAGAGTTGCAAGAAGAAATAGACAGTAAGTCTACTAGTGGGGAATCTCAACCTTTCTCTGTCAGAACTAAGTTAAATTGAATCACAAAACAAACAAGAATGAAGTTAAGGAGGTAAATAGAATTTTTAGAAAAGTTAGGTATGATAGATTCTTGGACACAATTGAATGGGGACAGAATGGAATATATATATTTTTTTTCTCAATGGTACATGAAACCTATACAAAAACTGACCATGTATTAAGGCATAAACCCCTCAAAATCAAATGCAGAAAGGCAGAAATAGTAAATGCATCTATTTCAGATCATGATGCAATGAAATTACATATAATAAAGGGCCAAGAAAAAATAGACCAAAAATTAGTTTGAAATTAAATAATCTAATCTTAAAGAATGAGTGGATGAAACAACAAATCATAGAAACAATTAATAGTTTCATGCAAGAGAATGACAATAATGAGACAACATACCAAAAAACTGCAGCCAAAGTAGTTCTTAGGGGAAATTTTATATCTCTAGATACTTAAGTTAATAAAACAGAGAAAGAGAAGACCAATGAATTGGGCATGCAACTAAAATAACTAGAAAAAGAACAAACTAACTAAAAACAACTTAATTGGGAGGGCCCAATTAAATACTAAATTTGAAATTATGAAAATAAAAGGGAAATTAATAAAATAAAATTGAAAGTAAGAAAACTATTGAACTAAAAAACAAAACTAAGAGTTGGCTTTATGAAAAAACAAACAAAATAGACAAACCTTTATTTAACTTGATTAGAAAAAAGAAAGGAGAAAATCAAATTGCCAGTATCAAAAATGAAAAGGGTAAACTTACCAACAGTAAAGAGGATATTAAAGCAATAATTAGGAGCTATTTTGCCCAACTGTATACCAATAGATCTGATAATCTACATGAGCGGATGAATACTTTAAAAAAGTATATTGCCCAGATTAACAGAAAAGGAAATAAATTACTTAAATAGTCCCATTAAAAAAAACAAAAGAAATTGAACAAGCTATTAATTAACTCTCAAGAAAAAATCTCCAAGATCAGATAGATTTACAAGTGAATTCTACCAAACATTTAAAAAACAATTAATTCCAATACTATGCAAACTATTTGGAAAAATGGGGAAAGAAAGAATTCTAGCAAATTCCTTTTATGACACAAATATGATGCTGATATCTAAACCATGTAGGATCAAAATAGAGAAAGAAAATTATAGACCAATTTCCATAATGAATATTGATGCAAAAATCTTAAATAAAATGTTAGCAAAGAAATTACAGCAACTTATCACCAAGATAATATACTATGACTAAGTAGGGTTTATACCAGGAATGCAGGACTAGTTCAATCTTAAGAAAATTATTGAAATGATTGACTGTATCAAAAATGAAACTAAAAGAAATAATATGATTATGTCAATAAATGCAGAAAAGTCATTTGATAAAATCCAACACCATTCCTATTAAAAATACTAAGAGAGCATAGGAATTAATAGAGTTTTCCTTAAAATGATCAGTAGCATCTATCTAACCATCAGCAAGCATCATAAATAATAAGGATAACTTAAAAGCATTCCCAATAAGATCGGGGTGAAACAAAGTTGCCCACTATCACCATTACTATTCAATATTGTATTAGAAATGTTAGTTTTAGCAATAAGAGAAGAAAAAGAAATTAAAGGAACTAGAGTAGGTATTGTGGAACAAAATTATTACTCTTTGCAGGTGATATGGTGGTATAATTAGAGAGTTGTAGAGAATCAACTAAAAACTACTAGTTTTGAACAACTTTAACAAAGTTGCAGAATAAAAAATAAATCCACATAAATCAATGGCCTTTCTATATGTTAATCACCAAATGCAGTAATAAGAAATACAAAGAGAAATTCCATTTAAAATAGTTCTAGATAATATAAAATATTTGGGAGTCTATCTGCCAAGACAAAGCCAAGAACTATATGAACACAATTACAAAATACTTTCCACACAAATAAAGGTAGATCTAAACAATTAGAAGAACATCAAGTGCTCATGAGTTGGCCAAGTTAATACAATAAAAATGACAATTCTACCTAAATTAACCTACTTATTCAGTGCCATACCAATCAAACTGCCAAGAAATTACTTTACAGAGCTAGAAAAAATAATAAAATTTGTCTGGAAGAACAAAAGATTAAGAATTTCAAGGGAATTAATGAAAAAAATGCAAATGAAGGTAGACTAGCTGCACCAGACCTAAAACTATATTATAAAGCAGTGGCCAATTCTCCAATTAATAAATGGTCAAAGGATATGAATAGACAATTTTCAGATGAAGAAATTGAATCTATTTCTAGTCATATGAAAAGGTGTTCCAAATCATTGATCAGAGAAATGCAAATTAAGACAACTCTGAGATACCATTACACACCTCTTAGATTGACTAAGATGACAGGAAAAAATAATGATGAATGTTGGAGGGGATGTGGGAAAACTGGGACATTGATGCATTGTTGATGGAATTGTGATTGGATGCCACCATTCTGGAGAGCAATCTGGAATTATGTTAAAAATCACTAGTAGACTTACTGTCTATTTCTTCTTGCAACTCTCTTAACTTCTCTAGGAATGTGGATACTATATCACTTGGTGCATATATGTTTAGTATTGATATTACTTCATTATCTATGGTACCCTTTAGCATGATGTAGTTTCCTTTCTTATCTCTTTTAATTAGATCTATTTTTGCTTTTGCTTGATCTGAGATTAGGATGGCTATATCTGTTTTGTTGTTGTTGTTTCTGTTTTTGTCTTTTCTTTTTACTTCAGCTGAAGCATAATAGATTCTGTTCCAGTCTTTTACCTTTACTCTGTAAGTATCTGCTTCAAATTGTTTCTTGTAAGCAACATATTGTAGGATTCTGGCCTTTAATCCAGTCTGCTATCTGCTTGTGTTTTATGGGAAAGTTCATCCCATTCACATTCACAATTAAAATTATTTAACTGTATTTCCCACCATCTTATTTTTCCTGTTATACTTTTCTCTCTTTTCTTTCCCCCTTCCCTCCTCATCAGTGTTTTGCTTCTTACTACCACCTCTGTCCATTTACCCTTCCCTTTTTTAGTAAACTTAGGGTGGAAAATATCATCCACATCCAGAGAGAGAACTATGGAGTTGAATGTGGATCAAAGTCTACAATTTTCACCACTTTTTTTGTTTTGCTTCTTTTTTTCTCATAGTTTAACTCCTTTTGTTCTACTTTTTCTTACCCAATATGGAAATATATTTAAAATTATTGTACATGTATAATGTATATCAGATTGCTTGCTGAAATATATATATACACACACACATATATAAACACAGTGGTCCATGATGAAACTAACTCCATAAACTCCTTTGCTTTGCCTCTCTAAGGAGAGACTAAGGAGCTATTTCCCTTATTTAGGCCTTTGCCTTAGGTTTTATTTAGACATACAAATATTCGTATGGTTCAGTTTTTCCAATAATTTTAATTCATTTATCATAGGATAAAAACCCCACAATTAAGACTATGTATAGTTAACATTTATAGATGTTTAAGAATTATTAAATTCCTAGCACTTCAATTCTGTTCCTGGGAAGCAGAATAGTACAACAGAAATTTGGAACCCTAAAAACTGAGTTTTAATACTGATAACATAACTGAGCCTTCATTTCAGTATCACTTAAAATATAAAATAATGGGAGAAGGGAAAGAGAGGAGAAGAAAATTTGAAAGTTAAAACTTTTTAAAAATTAATGTTAAAAATGGTTTTTTTTTACAAGTAATTGGGGAAAAATAAAATATTAATTTTTTAATGTAAAATCATGACATGAGGCCACATAATCTCTTAAATTCTCTTCCAGCCTTGGATCTACAGGTCCACAATTCTTTCCACCATTCATTCTACACTCAGGATTCTACCACACAGGATTAAGGACTATTTTGAATTTTTACTTCTTGGATTGTCATGATCGAAGATGTTATCACTTAGTGACCAGTATACTGGTTGTTAGACTCTCTGTTTCTAGCTGGTTGGTTCTCAAAGAATAGGTTATCTTTCACTAGCACCATATTCATAACTATGGGCTTTTCATTATAATGCTCTATAAATATTTATTGAAGGAGTAAGTAACTGAATATAAGGAATGTGATATACTGTGGAGATTAATTCTCTTAGAGATCACACCCTTTGTAAATGTGAATTTTTGGCATCTTAGCTTACTAAAGAATCTTATGAGTTTAGGTAGCAAAGACCTGATTAAGCAAAATAGTTATTGGATAGGAACCAACATATCATTTAAAAGGGTCCATGAGATATTGGAGGGGGGCAACTGGATGGGGAGGTCATGAAATTCCAAAATATAATCTCCATAGAGATAATCTAATTTTAGCATGATTTAGTAAAGAGCAATCAACTCATATTTATTAAACACTTTCTAGATAGGTCTACCAAGACAAAATAAATAAATAGAATAAAACAATCCCTGCTCTCACGAACTTGTGCCCTACCAGGGAAAACATGTGTATATATAAATAAATACAAAATAAATAAAAGGTAGTTAAAGAGACCAAAATAATAGTTGAGGGGATCAGGAAAAGTTTTGCATAGAAAGTCATCCTTGAATTGTCTCTTGGAAGAAGTAAGGAATTCTATGAAATAGGACTCTAGATGCAAGAAGGAGTACATTCTAGGGATGAGGTCATACTAGGATGATGGCCAGGACAAACACACTGAAACAAATGAGAAAAAAATTGCTGGGGTTTAGAGTGGAGTTGTTGTTCAGTGGGATAAATATGCTAGAATGGTTTGTCATTTCCCTCTCCAGCTCATTTTACAGATGAGGAATTGAGGCAGCAATCACACTGAAGTGATTTGCCCAGGGTCACATTGCTAGCAAATGTCTGAGGCTGAATTTGAACTCAGATCTTCCTGACTCTAGGCCAGGCACTCAATCCATCCAGCTGTCTTAGAGGAGAGAACTGTAAATCCAAGTAAATAATGTGAACCCAAGTTCTGAAAAATATAGGTAATGTGTTCCTACGCAAACTATCTCACCTTTCTAAGCATTTCTTCCTATAAAATTAATTTGTATCTTGTAAATCTAACCTATTCCACTGATCCACTACTCTATTTCTTAGCCAGTACCAAATGGTTTTGATGACCATTGTTTTATATATTTTTTATTATTGTAGTCTTTTATTGACAAAATATATGCATGGGTAATTTTTCAACATTGAACCTTGCAAAAACTTCTGTTCCAACTTTTTCTCTCAGTATGCTTTTATTGTCAGGTATTATCCTAGGTTAAAATGTCATCTTTCAGATGATTCCCACTTGTACATATCCAATATTTATCTCTTTACTTTAGTCACATGTCTAAGAACAACTGGCTCCTATTACTGGCATTTACCTGCTGAAACAATTGGACTCTGCTCTATCTTTAAGGACCGATTTCACATTACTCACACAAATGCCCTGTATTACAACTAACATTTGTCTCCCATACATAACATTCCAACCACCATTGTTTGTTCTCCATTCCTGAAATGCTCTCATTCAAGATCTCTTGAAAAGATTGTGACAGACCCTGCAGCTCTGCCCAATGTTCTGATCTAAGGACTAGTGATTGCTGTTACCAGAAGGAAGAGGAAGAACTGAAATCTCTGAAGCATTAAGGGTTAAGTATGGCTAGCTCACTATGCTTCCACAATGAATGATCCATCACAGGTGACAAAGTGTGGCAGCAAGGAAACTGCAGAGTCTTTGCTACTGCCTTTATGTCCATGTGACTTCAATTTTGGAGATCACCAAAAGAAGGAGCATGTTAAATCTCTCTCTAAGAAATGATGAGATGAAGAGATAATAGGGGACTGTTGGAATGGCTATTGCCATTATCTCCAACAAGGAGTGAGATGTTCAGGAAAGGACTGATTGAAGCTCAAGTCAGGGTTACTTGGAACAGAAGAAAACAGAATGTAGCTATTTTTACCTTGAATTACAGTTGTGACATTCTTTTTCCCTCTTCCTCTAGGGAAAACATGTATCAATTCCAAAATTTATCAGTTTATAGTTGTTTTTTTTTTGGTTAATAATAGCTTTTTATTTTTCAAAATACATGCAAAGATAATTTTCAACATTCACCCTTGCAAAACCTTGTGTTCTATGATTTTCTTCCCACTTTGTCCCTACTTGGATTACTAAAAGGAATCCAATATAGGTTAAACATGTGCAATTCTTCTAAACGTATTTCCATATTTATCATGCTGCACAAGAAAAATCAGATCAAAATGGGGGAAAAAATGAGAGAGAGATAGAGATAGAGAGAGAGAGAGAGAGAGAGAGAGAGAGAGAGAGAGAGAGAGAGAGAGAGAGAAAAGCACGCAAACAACAAAAGTGAAAATACTATGTTGTGATCTACATTCAGTCCCCAAAGTCCTCTCTGGATCCAGATGGTTATCTCTGTAATGCTGAAGAAACTGAGCAAGACAGAAATTAGAGATCAATTCAATAGTTTATTAAATGGAGAGAAATACTGCGCCTAATCCATCCATGTTGATCCCAGGGCTAGAGGAGACAAGCTTTTTATGGAATAACAAGAACAATGGCATTACTGATATTCTAATGACATCTAGAAATGGATAAACCTTTATCTTGTCAAACATTAAGGAGTGTCTATAAAACCTTTATCTCAAACATTAAGAGGGGAAGGTTATAACCTAAAGCAGAATAGAGAAATAGGACAATTGGAGGAACTGGTCACCACATTAAAAGGGAACTTTGGCATAACAATCTCCATCATGAATCTATTGGAACTGGCCTAAATCACCTCAGAGTTGAAAAGAGCCATGTCCATTATAGTTGATCATCACATATTCTTGTTGTTACTGTGTACAATGTTCTTTTGGTTCTACTTGCTTCACTTAGTATCGGTTCATATAAGTTTCTCCAGGCCTTTCTGAAATCATCCTGCTGATCGTTTCTTATAGAACAATAATATTCCATAACATTAATATAGTATAAATTATTCAGCCATTTCCCAGCTGATGGTCATTCACTCAGTTTCCATTTCTTTGTCACTACAAAAAAGAGCTGCATCAGTTTCTTTATACTCTGTTTTATACTACTGTTTACTTAGTCTGTAAAGCCAATAATAAAATATACTGTAATCAACCTAATTCATTAATAGTCTGTATATATTTCATTTGCTTATGGGAAACTTGGTGAGAAGCTATGATGGATTAAACATAAAAAGATTATTTTTCTAATTGTCTAATTTTATCTATGGCATCAAAAGAAACCCAGAAAGTTATTATTATTATTGATATGTATTATATAGGCTTCTCTATAGCAGAGAATAGATTAAATGAATTGGGACTAAAAGGAATATTTGAAACTGAATGGATTAGCAGAATTCTGTTGGAAAAAGGTTTTAAGAAGTAGAAATCTGGAGTCACTTTTGTGGAGGCAGTGGCCTGTGGCAATTCTTTCCCTCTTTGTTCTCTTTAGAAATACTTTTAAAAGGCTGTATACTTCCTTTCTCTTTAGAGCAGTGAAGGTTAATGTCACTTTTCCTAAAAGACCCAGAGGGCAAAGTAGCTATCTAGTGCTTTTCTAATCCAACAACTATATCCTCCTTAAGCCTCAACTACAGTTACCAGTGTGTTGTGTGTGTGTGTGTGTGACGAGACAGACACAGACACACAGATCTCTTTATAGATTCAAGGTAACTTTAGATCAGGGGTTAACCTTTATGTCGTGGACCCATTGGAAATTTGGTGAAGCTTATGAACCCTTTTTCAAAATAATGGTTTTAAATGTTTTTTTTAAAAAAATAATTTTAAATCATTTTGTAATGGTTTTAACCATTTTAAAAATGATTTAAGTGATTTTTAAAAATCATAATTGAAGGAAATGCTTCATTTCAGTTAGAAATTAAATAAAAAAATTAAGATGTCATTTTCCTCTATTCAAATTCATAGTTCCCTTGAAATTTATTCCTGAATCCCAGGTTAAGAATCCTTTTCTTAGTGATACAAGGAGATATGAACCATTTAGTAGACACATTATATGTCAGGCACCGGAGGTATATAAACAGTCTCTGCTCCCAAAGAACTTACATTTTGCTGGAGGAAAATGATACCTAAAAGGGAATTTGAAATTGGGAGTAGGCTGTATGGTTGTTTACTGGCTGGAAAGTGAGCTCAAGCCCTTTAAAGAAGCTGAAAGTCCATTTATCTGAGTTCTGAGTAATTCTTGGAGCAGGTCCTGGGGCTGAGGCACCAGCTGAGAGGGAAGATCTAGGAGTTGGGGGCAGGGAAGCGTTTGAAAAGGCTTGGTGCTGAAGTGCTAGGGCTGAGATTTCAGTTAAGCCAGGAATTCTAAAAGGCAGAGGTATTTCAGCTGCATGAGGCTAATTCCCAGGATTGAAAAGGTGAGCTACCCATTCATTCCCAAGCACTTAACTTAGCAGCTAATGCTCTCTAAATGAATGTTTCTGAATAGTTATGTGGTAATTATTACCCCCATGCCACTAAATTGTGGGCACAAAACCACAAGTCGAATCCATGCACATTTCTAGTGAGATTCACTGAAGAATGAATTTTATAAAGATAAATTTTACAGATAACTAAATCTCAGATCTGCTGTTTGGAGTGTGAATGTAGTTCTTGGCACCTTGGCTGCATTCTGGATGTACACAAGCCTCTGGGTTTGTAAGTTTTCTGCTGATATAAGCATCAGTATCTGTGTGAGGAACTGTATTTGATTCTGCATCACTTTTGTTCATAAGGTGGGGAAAAAAAATTGTGCTTTTTGACAATGTGATCTTATTGGAAAGTTCTCTCCATCTTCAAGAGTTTTTTTAAAATTTATCAGAGCAGATTCAATCATTCTAGAAGATGATTTGGAATTATAGCCTGAAAGTCACTAATTTATGCATAACCTTTGACCAAATCATACCACTACTGGTTTTATACTCCATTTAAAGGAGTCAAATACAGAGGGAAAGGGGTCCCCACACAAAAATATTCATAACACCTCCCCCCCCTTTTTGATAGCAAGTTATTGAAAAAGAGAATACTCATTGTTTGGGGAGTGGCTAACCAAATTAAAGAATGTGATGTAATGAAATAGTATAGTGTTGTAAGAAATAACAAAAATGGATGAATTCAGAGAAAGCTGGGAAGACCTGGAAGTTATACCATAAAATGAGTAGGATCAGAAAAACAATTTGTCCACTGACTCATATTGTACAAGACAAGAAATGTGAAAGATTTAATGAATGTGTGTGATCAATCTGATGACCAATTATGACTTCAGATTGATGATGAAGCATGTTTCCTTCCTATTGGTGGAAAGGTGAAGGACTGTATTGAGCTGGACATTTTTACATATTACTAACACGATATGCAAACAAATGTTTTGCTTATTATAAGGGAGAACATTTATTTGGGGAGGGAAAATGGGAATAGTAGTAGTGAAGTAAAAATATAATTATCGTCCTTTGTGCTGGAAGAGGACCAAAATGACATCACTATGTTGGGTTCAAGGTACAGTGTGTCCAACTGTAACTGAACAGACCAAGATGAGCTTGAAAGGCTCTACCACAGGTTAGACACAAATAGTACATATAAATATCTGGAATGGAGATGTCTCTAAATTTGTGCATTTCGTGTTTCTTTTATGGTACTACAGTTCTGCTTTGCTCATAGAATAAAGATAGAGGAAAAGAAAAAAGAAAAAGCCAGCAGCAAGACATTGGGGGAAAAAACACATAGAAGAGAAAAGAAAGAATTTCAGAAGAGATGTATACAAGAAGGACAATATAAGGTTAAATTTGACATATGCTTTTTAAAAAAATCTCTGATAGATTCACGGTTTCATATGTGTTCTCTTTCCTGTCCTTGGTTAATGATTGTCAAGTTCATAATAAAATCAATTTTAAAAGTTTTTCTTGGAAAAGAACTCTGGGAGATGACTAAAAACCATTACATTGAATTCCCAATCCCTATATTTATGCCCACCTGCATTTTTGATTTCCTTCACAAGCTAATTGTACAATATTTCAGAGTCTGATTCTTTTTGTACAGCAAAATAACGTTTTGGTCATGTATACTTATTGTGTATCTAATTTATATTTTAATATATTTAACATCTACTGGTCATCCTGCCATCTAGGGGAGGGGGTGGGGGGGGTAAGAGGTGAAAAATTGGAACAAGAGGTTTGGCAATTGTTAATGCTGTAAAGTTACCCATGCATATATCCTGTAAATAAAAGGCTATTAAATAAAAAAAAAAAAGAAAAGAAAAAAAAAAGTTTTTCTTGGGCTAATTTGTTCAAGCGTGTAACTCTCTTTTCTGAGAACTACTTGTCCAGAGTGCAGTAGTTTAGCTTGTGGACGGTCCTTTCTATACTCAAAATTGCTGCCTTCAGATGTAGGGGACAAACCTGTGAAGGAGTTGAGTAAGTCATCTAAAGACGATGTATAGTCAGTGACATTGGAAGAGATTGGTCGTCTCCAGATGAGCAGGGTATCAGCTTGGATGTTGATGAATTTCCCAAGCTGGATGGTCAGTTACTGAATAAATATCTATTAAATATATTATGCGCTAAGCTACAAAGACAAAGGTCAAGTGCGGGCTAGAACTTAAGAAAGTTAAAAAAAAAGGTTTCTGGAGGCTTCTCCCTAAGTAAATAAAACACAGTGCAGTAGTCCCTGCACTAGAGGGTTTCTCAGCTTAATGGGGAAGACAAACATGAAAAAGACCCGTCCGAAAAAGCCTTCTCGGTCTTGTCCGACTCTTGGTGACGCCGTTTGGAGTTTTCTTGACAAAGACCCTGGAATGGTTGGCCATTTCCTTCTCCAGCTCGATTTACAGATGCCCCAAAATGACTTACGTGGGATAGATCGGAGATAAAGAATAGAGGAAAGGCACAGGCTCCTTTTCAGTGTCCGCAATACAAAAGTGTGTAGAAGTTTTAGAAAAACTTTTGAGAAGCAAGTGTATTAATCTGTGAGCATCTGTTAATGCACGAGCAAAAGGAACTACGACTAACCAAACTTACGTACAATTTCTCTCCTCCTTAGGAAGAAATGAGGGGGCTTCGCCGGCAGTCACAAAAACAAAAACAAACTCTCCGGGGAAGTTTTCGCTCCTGCAGGCGTGGGGCCCGTCGGACGGCCCTTGCCGGCCCGCCTCCCCCGCCCCGCCCCGCCCCGCTCGGCCCCTCCTCCCCCGCCCTGCCCCGGCCTCCCGGGAATGGGTCCGCGGACGGGCGGGGCGGGGCGGGGGAGCCGGGCCAGGCCCGGGGGCGGCCCTCTCGCTGCGCCCGGCTCGCTTTCACTTCCCCTTCCAGCCCCTCCTGCCCGCGTCCTGAGGCTTTCTCGCGTCGGTCCCAGACTCCGTGGCCGAGTCGCGACCCTCGCCTTGGGGGTCTGGGAAGCGTGGTGAGTGTGGAGGGCGGGGAAGCGAGGGGTGGAGAGAGTGGGGGGGCCTCGGGAGGCGCCCCCCGGCTCAGCCTGGCCCGGGCCGGAGTTGGGGGCGGGGAGGAGTTCCGCGGGGGCCCCCTTTCAATGTCCCCTTCCCTTTCCTCACTTTGCCTTCCCCACTCTTCCTCTCTCCTCTAGGTCCAACTTCTTCACTTTCTTTTTCCTTTCTCCTTCTCTGTCCCCCTCCTCCCCCTCCCTTTACTCCTCCCCACTTTCTTCAACTTTCCCTTTTCTCCTCCCTCCCACTCCTCCGCCCTCCCTGTGCCCCCCGGGTTTGGATGTAAAGAAAGGAAAATAGCCCCAGGAGGAGTCAGGTGGGCCGGAAAGCGAGACCTTTGAAAGGTCAAGTGCGGGCTAGAACTTAAGAAAGTTAAAAAAAAAAAGGTTTCTGGAGGCTTCTCCCTAAGTAAATAACAGTGCTCCCCCCACACCCTCCGGCCCAGAAGAAAGGCTCGGTTCGGGGGATCCATTCGCTTGCCCCCTTTCCACGTGCCAGGCCCCGGGCGTAGGAGAGAACCAAAGTAGTCTCTGCTCGCTCCGTCTCACTTTCGGTTAAGAGTTTAGGTGCGCGGTTCTGCGCTGGACCCACGCCGCCAGCGTGACTTGGCGGCGGCGCGCTGGTGAGAGGCTGCGGCTGCGAGAGCCCGACGTTAACGTTAAGCCCCAGCCCCGGGAGGGTGAGCGCCTGCCTCTCAGGGGGTTGCATAAGAACGGACTATTTAACCCAGGCTTAAAAATTGCCGCTGCGCTTCCTGTCTGGTCGGGGGCCTGCGTCCCTCCTCCCCACCCCCACCGCCCCCTTTTCAGCCGGAGGATGCCGTGATCTGGTCTGGGCTTTGCCAGTATAAATAGCTTAAGATGCATTCGGCCACGAAGCTTTGTCAGTGTAATAAGTACAACGCTGCAAACTTTTGTAGTTAGGGCTAGGCCAGCCAGACTATCAAAGGAACATTTTGTTGAACCAGAGAGTGACAATTTTTAAAAATCGCATGGAATATCATGATAAGTAATGGAACAAGATAAATGTGCAGACCTCGGTGTATGATGAAGCAGTCATCATCGAAACGACTCGGATAAATGGAAAATAAAAACACGAAGTAGTTACCGTTTGCGGAATCCTATGCTGAACGCTGGGGAGACAATTTGGTACTGTTTAATAAACAGAAAAGTAAATCAGTGGAACAGGCTAGACGAGGAAAAATCGGAACAGAGTAATCCCGAAAACATAAATTACCCAGCAAAGAACTGTTCCCTTGGTACACAAAAGGCCACATTCTTGTTTGCCAGTAGGCTCCTTAGAGTTTGTTGCCAACAATAGTGTAACTGGAGAAAAACTTTCCTTTTGAAGTGAATTCCAAAGCAGTTATGGAAATTGATATATGAGTTTTGTGTTTCCAGGAGAGCAGTTGTTATAGAGGAGGAGCTTGCAGACTTTAGTAGATTTGAAACTAAAAAGAGAGATCTTAGGGATCTTAGAAAATATTTCTGTGTATTGTGATATTATATAATAAATATAATTTATTACATTTACATTTGATTGAGCAATTAATGTAGATTTCGAATTTTTCCATATCAGTGCTCAGCATGGCACCTTCTCCATAGTAGGCCCCCTACAAGTGTTTATTGAATTGAATTTCCTTAGCAAAGTTTTGTTTTTACTGGGCCCAATGTGGAGGTAGTGGTAGGAATCCTGGAGTTGGAGTCAAAATAGCCACATTTGAGACTAGTCTGCCATTTACTAGCTTTGTCATCTTGGGCAAATCATTTTATATTTCTGGGCCTCGGTTTCCCCATTTGTGAAATTGGAGTTTAGATTAGAGGATCTTTAAATCTCTTCCATCTGTATTTTTGACTTTCTTTATGGTCTTTCCAAGGTCTAGGTTCAACATTATGATTGAATTCTGAGGATTTTTAGATAATCTCTGGTGGACCTGGCTAATGAGCTTATTTGGAAAGAAACACATTTATCATATATATGATCCAAGAATTTTGCATGGCTGATTTTCTGGGTCTTCTTTTTCAAATTAAAAGCTTAGTTTTAAAATTGGAGAGACAATAAGTAAACATTTATTTAAGCACCTCCAATGTGCCAGGGACTGCTAAGTGCTGTAGATACAAAAAAGAGGCAAAAGATTTTTTGTCCTTCAGAAAGTTACAAACTCGTGGGGGAGACAAAGCAAACATATCAAGCTATATACAGGATAGGTAGGAAATAACAGCAGGAAGGCACTGATATTAAGTAGAAGATGGAATTTTCGTGGGGACTTGAAGCCAGAGGAAGGTCAAGAGTCAGGAGTGTTGGAGGTGGAGAGAAGGCCCCGGAGCTGGGAGATGAGGCATGATGTTCATGATACAGCTGCACCAGTGTTTCTGGATGAAAGAGAAGACAGTGATCAATAATGTCAAAAGTCAAGAATGAGGATTGAACAAAGGTCATGGAGTTTAGCAACTAAGAGATCATTGATAACTTGGAGAAAATGATTTCTTGGAATGATATCATCTGAAGCCACATTATAAGGGGGTTAAGAGATTGAGAGGAAAGTGAAGTTACCTGTATGGATGGCCTTTTCTAGGAAGTTAGATAAAAAGGGCAGAAGATATATAGTTTTGGATGGAAGGATTAAGATTCTACTTCCATTTATATGCCTTCCTTTTCATGAGAGTGCGTGTTTTTGAGGGTAAGGATTGTGCTAACTCTTTAGCTTTATCAATTTTTTACCACGAAGATGACTTTGTCACATAAAAAGATATTTTAAAATATTTGTTGAATTGGATTACATTTGTACTCATAAGGCTTTTCTGCTGAAGCTCTGGATATGTGCTTGCAAAAAAATATACCTAGAAAGGTCTAGTTGCTGTCAAATTAAAATGAAGCTGTTCACTAACTAAAATACACAATTTTTAGCTTTTTATTGACAAAACATATGCATGGGTAAATTTTCAACATTGACCCTTGCAAAAACTTCTGTTCCAAATTTTCCCCTCCTTCCCTCCACAGGCCCTCTCCCTAGATGGCAGGTAGTCCCATACATGTTAAATATGTTAAAGTACATGTTAAATCTAATATATGTATACCTATCTATACAGTTGTCTTGCTACACAAGAAAAATCGGATTTAGAAAGAAGGTAAAAATAATCTGAGAAGAAAAAAAACAAAAATGTAAACAAACAGTAACAGAAAGAGTCGAAATGCTATGTTGTGATCCACACCCATTTCCCAGTGTTCTTTCTCTGGGTGTAGCTGGTTCTATTCATTATTGATCAATTGGAACTGATTTAGATCCTCTCATTATTGAAGAGAGCTACGTCCATCAGAATTGATCATCATATAATATTGTTGTTTAAGTGTATAATGATCTCTTGGTTCTGCTCATCTCACTCAGCATCAGTTCATGTAAGTCTCTCCAGGCCTTTCTGTATTCATCCTGCTGGTCATAAAATACAAAATTTAATATAAAACTAGATTATAGATTAGAGTTCATTTTACAAATGAGGGAACTAAAGCGGGTAGAGGTGAATTGATTTGTGCAAAGTCCCATGGGTAGTAAGTGGCTGGGGAAGCCGAGCTCCTCGTGGCTCTTGATCCATTGCTTTTCCCGCCTCACCACTTTGATTATCTGGACAAAGAGATATCTCCTTTCTAAAACAATTGTCACTTTCAGGGGTGGGGTTATGTGTTGGAGGAGAGTGGAAGCAGGAGATTGTCTTGAATGTTGTATTCCTTTCGTAGCAATGCTCTGTGTTTTAGTTCTCTCATTTGATCAGCTTTTTGCTTTCACTTATTTCTCATGTTTCTCTCTGTAGGTGACATTGTCAATCCAATCCTAATGAAGTTTTGAGGGTTTGGCCTCCTTTCAAAGAAAGACATCCTTGTTAAATGAGCATGATTGCCAGAGGAGGGAAGGCTTTGTTTAAAACTACCTTGGGTTCAGGAAAACATGTGTTGATGAAGAATAAAGATGATAACTTGGGACAGAAATCCCATCTGCAGAAAAATGTGAGCTCTGGACAGGAACTCTTCCGCCAGCTCTTTAGGCAGCTTCGCTACCAAGACACTTCTGGGCCCCAAGAGGCCCTGGTCCGACTCCAAGAGCTTTCCAGATGGTGGCTGAGGCCAGACATCCACACAAAGGAAGAGATTCTGGAGCGATTGGTTCTGGAACAGTTCCTAACCATTCTGCCTGGTGACCTTCGGACCTGGGTTCTGCTTCATCACCCAGAGAATGGGAAGGAGGCGGTGGCTCTTGTGAAAGATCTTGAGAGTCACTTCAGTGATCAAGAAAGGGAGGTGAGAAGGGGAGCTAAGTCCATGACTGGGGAGAGGAGGGGAAAGATGAGGGGAGGGAGGTACATGGCTCTATTTGATGCCCACCACATCTGGAACCATCTGTTTTCCTGTCAAGGCCTGAGCCCTCAGGCCTTGGGAATATGATGGCTCTTGCCTTTCTTGCCAAAAAATGCCATAACTGAAAGCTGATTTAGTTCCCATGCTATTGCTCATCTCAAGTAGCATTAGCAATGAGGAAGCCTACAAGACTTAATGGGATCAAAGTTCAGAATCAAAGACTTGATTTCTAGTTCCAGTTCCTTCACAGATATCCTCAGTTCCTCATATGTGGAAGGAGGAAAATACCTTGACCACTTTCCTAGGGTTGTAAGAAAAGCATTGGGTAAAATAAAAAGTGCAACAGCAAACTATTATCTGGAAACATACTCAATTTCCTTGGCGAAAACAGAGCCTCATGAAAGTCTTTGTTGTACTAAATTTGTTTTTCTAAATAAAGTACTCACTGTCCTAAGATTTGGGTTTCCACTCCCAGACCTGAAGCTGGTTTAATCTTCCCTATAAACTTTGCTCTCCCTTATCTTCCTCATAGGAACTGGCCTGGAGTCCCCATTCTGCCATAACCCTCCTTTCCTAATGCTCTGAGTGATCTTTCTTCTGTGTCCATTCCAAAAGGTTCCCATTATTTCATTGCCACAGCAGAACCCCCAAATGGTCTTGTATTGAAAATTTCAGACTCTATTTCTGTTCCTCTCTGTGCATTTAAAACAAAAAAAAATTGTAGCTATATCTTCCCCCTTTTCTCCCCCCATCATTACTGTTAGTTGCTTTCCTCCATTTAAAAATTGAAAGAACAGGGAAAATAAAAATCCTTAAAACAAATAAGCATAGTCAGGTAAAACACATCCATATACTATTCATGTCCAGAAATGCAGCATTTCTATCTCTGAATCCCAGTCTCTTCATTTCTGCAAAGGTTTAGGGAAGAAACAAGCTGTTTTCTTTCAGTTCTTTGAAATCAAGCTTATTCTTTGTAATTTTGCCACATTCATTTTCTATTGTTTTGTGGTTGTTCTTTCCATTATGTGATTGACCTTGCTAACTTCTTTTCAAATTAATTCCATTCTAGGTCAATTCATAGCTACCCAGGATTCTCTGAAATCATCTCTTTTGTCATTTCTTAAAAGCACAATAATATTCCATTACATTCATAGACTACAATATGTTTAGCCATTCTGCAGTTGATGAGAACTCTTTTTTTCCTTTTTCCTTGTGATCTGCACTCTCCCCACATGTAATCTCTTTTTGCCTCAGTTTCTTCATTTATAAAATGGAGTTAACCTGCTTTCTAGGGTTGTTGTGAGTATAAAATGAGATAATTATACAGTACATTGCAGTGCTTAAAGCAATATATAAAAGTGCTAGGTGTTGTCATATTCCCTGTTTATGAGAAATAGTAAGTTTTGCCCTTCTTTTCTACATGAATGTTTTGTTTTGTTTCGTAACCGTTACTTCTTTTCTCTCTCTTCAGACTCTCAGAAAAGAGCTAATCCATTCCTATGTTCTTGGTCTTATTTAACACTCAGTCTTTGAAGACATTTTAGTTTTGAAAGGGACACTTGTGTCTTCTCAGTCTAATACAATGTTAGCGTTGTATTATACATTATATAGGTGTATGTGTATATTTTATTGTGTATGTGTATATGTATATCTTTTATCAAATAAAAACATGCTTTTCAGTTCTCTTTTCCATTAAAAGAACATTCCCCCTTCCTTCCCACCACTTATTGCCCAGCTTTTTAGGTTATATTCTTATTTGTAAATATATATCTTGTGCTTTGTGGAATATTTTGTTTTAAAATCTCTCATTTATAAAAGATGTTGCCTGGTCTTGTATCATCCCAGTGTGGTTTCTTGGTCCTTAAACTGATTCCTTCTGGCAGTATTTTTTCTTTGACCAGGAAGCTCTGGATTTTTTACCATGATATTTCCTGTGATTTCTTTTTGGTTTATTTTTCAAGAAGTAGTACATGAATTTTTTTCAGTCTTTACTTTGTTTTTAAGTTCTGCTGGATCAGGGCAGTTTTCATTTATGATTCCCTAAAAATGTAATAGTATTCAAGGTTTTGTTTTTGTTTTGGTTGAAAATCGTGACTTTCATGGTGATTCTTACATTAGCTATCCTTAACTTGTTTTTTAGGTTAGCCACATTTCAAAGAGTTTCAGCTTTCTCAGAAAGGAAGCTTGATTAATGCAGAAGTTGGCAAACTTTATTGATAAAAGGCCAAATAGTAAATATTTTAGATTTTGCAGGCCGAGAGACAAAATTGAGAATATTACATGTGTACCCGTATAACAAATTGTTTATTGATGAAATTCAAAATTTTTCATAATTTTTTAAATCTTGGTCAGCTGATGTGTGAGGAATGAACTTTTTATGGGGGGGAAGATTAAATTTCACTTAATTGGAGTCCTAATAGTGTTGCCTATCAAACTCCATTGCAAATGTTCATCTGTTAATGATGTTCTACAATGAGATTTTACATATTTCATCTTTGAAAATGTCTTCACACAGATACATGCTGTCAAATATTGATATCAGTCTTTGAACACTGGAAAGTATTTATAGAATTCTATCATATTCTTTTTAATTTCACCTTTTAGCAAGTTATTAGTTTGCAGATTAATCACTTCTATTTGAAGGTTAGATAGAAGCTCCTTAATTGCACAATTAAATTGATTTTGAAATATGGAAATTTCTTTTGCAATGGAAATCATGATCTAGAATACACTGCTAGAGTTGTAGTTTGAATTCTGGAAATACTGGAAATTTGGGGGCAATGGAGATGTTGTTTCTTATTTTAACTTTTGACAGTACTGGAAGTATATAAAATGGCTTGACATTACTTGTGATTCAAAGAGTTATTAGTTGTCATAGAACTGACTTTATTTGGACTCTCTCCTGCAGTAAAAGTTTTTCATACAAGTGCTGTTTCGCTTTGTAATTTTACCCTGAATTCATTAAGATTTGGACTTTCTTTTATTTGTTTTAAACTTGTCTAGTTCAGTTGCAAATTTGATTTCCTTGGAAAACCTCCTTCTGGATAGCATTCATTTTCCATATTGTTTATGCTTTTAATAGGTTTTTATCTATCTCATATTTATTTTTTAATTTAAACATTATTTTAAAAGTTTATCAAGCATTTATTTTTTCCCCTTTTGCCCCCTTCCCCCAAAAGAAAAAGAAAAAACATAGCAGTCTTTTTTCTCAGCTTTGTCCGAATGACCTAATGTGGTAGACAATTCCTCCCTTCAAATATGCCCACATCTTAACTACTTATTTGAAAATTTTGATATTTTGTTTTCTTGTCTGATTCCTGTCTTGTTTTTCGTTTTGTCCTGATAATGAGTGGTCTATAAATTCATTTTTTAAAACACTCAATCCCTCAATATCTTAGATCACAATTAACACTTTTGAAAATATGGTAAAACATGTGGATCCCTTTCAGAATGATATTTTTAAATATATCAAATAAAACACATAAAATTGCAATAGGAAACCAGTCATATTGAAACACACTTATGAAATGGTGAAAAACATCCTCTGTGTGTCTGCTAGCCAAGGGAAACGTTCCTACTTTCAGTAAGGGTGGGGACTAGATTTGTATTTCATTGATGAAGGGATTCCTTTTCCCTGTGTAGGTTAGCTCCTTTTTTTGCCATTTAGAGCTGCCTAGATTCAAAGTTGCCAGTCTTTGCAGGAAGCAGACTAAAGAGTACAGCAGACCCTGCAGGATATTTTAAATTTCTGACCAAACTACTTAATAAAAAGAATTTTGGAGTATTTCTTTTGGCCTAGAAACACTGAAAAAAATTATTGAGACACTGAGTAAGGCACCTTGAACCAAGAAAGTTAGGGAACCTTTGCCTAGACCCCTGAGGAGTTGACATGACAGTGTCCTGAGCCACACAGCTGGTAAGTGTCAGAAAGGTGGGATTTAAATCCAAGTGTTCCTAAGGATAGTTCTCCATCAAATTACCAAAACCAAGTGTAGAGTTCCTTCTCTGTTAGTCTTTCCTTTTCTCCTGCAGTTTTGAGGCTTTAGTCTTACTATCTGCATCTCTGTCCCTCCTGATATTTTCCCCTCAGGGACTTCAGCCTCCCTCGCAGCTTTTGCTCTCACCTTTATTTCTATCAGTGGTAGCATTCTTCTGACCATCAGCCTCCAAATTTTGGAGGCATCTTTGACTTTTTCCCAATAATAATCATAGCTGATATTTATCTCGCAGTTATTACTCTTAATATATAAAGTAGTTTTCTCTAACCTTCCTTTCTCCCTTAGTGTGCTACCTTCCTTTCTTTCCATTCTTCTTTTAAGACCAGCAAGACATAAAAAATGGACTTCCTGCTCTTCTAATTAGACTCTGTAACCCTTGATGATAATCAGCATTCAAAGGAAACACGTGTATTTCATCATGTTAGGCTATAAGGAATTTGTTCTTATTTTGTCCCTTGTCTGTTCCTGTTTACCTTTTTATATTTCTCTCAGCTTTTGTTTGAACTTCAGAATTTTTCTAGAATGCTATCTTTTCTTCAGACGGTTTTGGAAGTTCTCTAAACCAGGGCTTCATAAACTTTTTCCACTTGTAACCTCTTTTCTCCTGAGAGATATTTATGTGACTCTGGATATATAGGTATATAAAGTAGGATACAAATCAAACATTTACTAATAATCATAATTTCACAACTCCCCATATGGATTTATAACCTACAGTTTAAGAAGTTTTGCTCTAATCTATTAAAAAAAATTTTTTTACTCTTTATATTATACTTATTTTTTTCTAAGTAAGATATTCTTAGTTGTAAGCCTACATGCTTTACCATCTAGAAGATTGTATTTAAAATTCTCCTTTTCTTCATAGTGGTGGCTACTCAAATGTATGTGATCGTAACTATAGGTCTTTATTATTTTGAATTCTTTCTGCCTACTTTTAGTATTTTTTCTATAACCTATATAGAAGGTTTGGCTTTTGGCTATAATGTTCTGGGAGTTTTCATTTTGAATTTTTTCACGAAGTGATCAATAGATTTCTGTTTCCACTTTGCCCACTGTTTCTAAGGGATCTGGACAATTTTCTTTAACGATTTCGTGAAATATGATGTCTAGGCTCTTTTTTTGTTCATGGCTTTCAGATAACCAATTATTATTCTTTTTTAAAATTTAAAACTAAATACAAAATAAAAAAAAATAAAAGACAGAAAAAGAAATTTTAACAAATTATAAAACATTGTAATTTGCCCAGCAGAACACCAGGGAGGATTCAAAATATGTCACAATAAATTTCCATTTCAAGAAAGTGTTTATAATAATAGAAGAGATTATGTTCATGACTATCCAATTTTCTTTGCTTCCTTGTATGTTATTCCCTTGTTCTCTGCAGTGTACTTTTTACTTTATTCTTTTTACCTCCTTTCATCTTCCCATCTCCCCTAAGCAGGTTATAGTTGACTGGGTATATTTAATATGCATATACACATATATATTCATACCCACACCCATACATATATCTAATACACATATTATACATCCGCATGCATACATACACATTTAGATGTAGACATGCATCTAAAACAATATTAATATGTTTGATGTAATGTAAACAGGCTGCAATTAAGCATAGGTATTTTATGTATAATATAAACATGCATTTATATCAATATTAATAGGGCTGAAATATAAAGTAGATTTCTCTCTTAATTGAATCTTTAAGTTTGATTTTAATCTGAGATCAGTGATTACTAGCCCTACATTTTTTTTCTAATAAATTATATTTCTGATCCTTGTTATAGAGGTTGTGTATATATTTTTTATTTCTTGTCCCTGCTAACTCTTCTACTTTAATTCCTTTCCTTAACTTGCCTTGCCTATTACTTAATCTCTCTCTATCCATGGATCCCTCTCTTGCCTTCTTCCTCTGTCTTTCCTTCTTTATCCCATTCCCATTAATAGACATACCATATCCCATTTCTGTAAATCTAAATGCCCTTCTGTACCCTACCTTATTCTATTTCCTCTCTCCCTTATTTCTTTATAAATTTTGGAAAGATCTAGACCTTTCGTGATATGAATGAAATTTTCCCTATTGAACTCATTCCCAATGTGATTAGGTTTTCAGAACTACCAGCCCTCCTCTCCCTTCTAATGCCTCTAAGTTCTTTCTCTGTACCTCATCTGTATAACATAATTATTGTTTTTACCTTTTTCTGGACAGTTTTGCTTTTTAGAATCACATCATATTCAGGTCTGCCCCAATCTTTCTTTTGAACTACTCACTTACTGATGTCAGTCTTAAACATCTTAAACATATATGACTTACATTTCCATGTAAGAAACATGAACAATTTGTCCTTGATGAGTTCCTTGAAATTAATCTTTTGCATTTTATTTTTTTAAATACATATTGCTTTATGAATCATATTAGGAGAGAAAAATCAGAGCAAAAGGGGAAAAACCAAGAGAGAAATTTAAAAAACAGAAAAAAAGAATTGAACAAAGCATGTGATGATTTACATTCAGTTTCCTTAGTTCTTTTTCTGGATACAGATGACATTTTCTGTCCAGTCTGGGACTGCTTTAGATCACTGAACCTCTGTAGAAGCAAGCCTTTAATAGATGATCATCACACAGTTTTGCTGTTATTGTGTACAATATATTCCTGATCCTGTTTGTTTTGCTCAGCATCAGTTCATGTAAATTTTTCTAGATTTTTAAAATCAGCTGGCCCATTATTTTTCATAGAACAATAATATTCCATTACCTTTATATACCAAACTTGGTTAGCCACTCCCCAATTGATGGGCATCTACTCATTTTCTAATTCTTTGCTACCACAGAAAGAACTGCTACAAACATTTTTGCATATGTGAGTCCTTTTCCCTCCCTTATGATGAAATTAATCTTTAAATTTTCTATTGAGTTCAGATTTGGTTGTGACAAAGTCCTGAAAATCCGTGAGTTTGTTGAAGTCCAATTTTTTTCGTTCAATATTACGCTTAGTTTTGCTTTCTATAATATTTTTGGCCACATGTCTAATTCTCTTCATTCCCAGTATATCTCATTCCAGGTCCTGCAATCTTTTTTTTTGTGGCTGCTAATAAATCCTGTACAATTCTAATTGTAGCTCCAGCATATTTGAATTGTTTTTGTTGTCTTCTTGTAAAATTTTCTCTTTGATCTGGGGGTTTAAAAATTTAGCAATAATATTCCTATGTGTTTTCCTTGTAAAATCTCTTTGAGGTGTTAATCAATGGATTTTTACTATTTTTATTTTCCCCTCATGTTCTGTCACTCTAGGACAATTTGATTATTTCTTATATTATTGTGTCATATTGTATTTTTGGTCATAGGTTTAGGTAGTTCAATTTTATATTTTCTTAATGTGTTCTCCAGATCTGTTGTTTTTCTTCTAATATGCTCTACATTCTTTTCTGTTTTTTTCCATTTTTAGCTTCACTGGTTTCCCCTTGCCCATTCTGTTTTTCAAGGAATTATTTTCTTCCTTAAGACTTTGTATCTCCTTTTCTAGTTTTTCTTATTTTCTAGTTTCCTTGTTTTTCTTGGATGGCTCTTATTTGTTTATTTTAGCTTTCCTCAAACTCTCTCATGTGATTTTTAAAGTCTTTGAGTTTTTCAGTAAATTCTTTCTGGACAAGTAGTCATTTAACAATACTCTTTGGGGTAGAAAAGGGTTTTTAAATTTCCCTGTCATTCTCTGAAGATGATCCCTGGTCTTCCCTATTCCCATAGAAAGTTTCTATGGTTGAGTTCTTTGCCTGTTCATTTTTTGTTTTTTTTTTTAAAAAAGATGACTATTAGGGTAAATACCTCTAATCCTGGGGTGAGAGTGGGGAAGAGAATGGTACCTCTGGATTCACTTCAGTCTCCCCGCTGGCCTGGAATCACAAATCAAAATCTCCACCCTCTTGCAAGTGCCTGTAGCCAGCAACCTTCTGGCCCACTCTCTGGGTAAGCTGGTTCTTTTTGTCCATAGGCTGAGTCTTTGCAGCACAACTGGGCCTGGTGTTCCTATTCAGCAGATGTTCCCTCAGTCTTCCCAGATTCAGACCCCCCAACTCCTCATGGCTGTCCCACAGGTGAAAGTTCCTGTAGTTGTGGCTGTAGGCTCCCTATGGCTATTTCTGCAGATATAATCTGAAGGTGTCTACACTTCATACTGGTTAAAACCCTGGTCCTGGGGTCTTCATGTCTTTGCAGATTGTCCCAAGAAGGATGTGTTTTATTTGCTTTTCACTGGGTTTGTATTAGCCCTGAGGCAAAATTTTGTATTGTTTGAGGGGGAAATCTGGAGAGCCTGGAATTTTCTGACTTACTCTGACTTTATCCCAGAATCCTCCCAAATCTAGTTATTCTTACTTTTGTCCCTCTCCTTAATCTGTTTTCTAGGTCAGTTGTTTTTGTTATCAGATACCCTACCTACATTTTCTTTTTCTTTTGACTTTAATTTTTCTTGTCTCATGGACTCTTTGGCTTCTATTTGGTTTTTAGAGATTTTTTTTGCTTTTACAAGATTTTGTACCTCTTGTGCCAACCTAATTCCCTTTCTAATTCTTTCTTCCATATATCTTTTTTTTTCCCCTCTAGCACTATCATTTATAAAACCTTTTTAAAAACCTTTTTAATTCTTTATTTCTTCTAGATTATTAATTGAATTTGTACTTATGCTGTTTGTTTGTTTTTCCTTGAGGATTTACTTGTAACTGTTTTGGAATAATTTTCTTTTTCTAGGTTTGTAACTTGAACTACCCTGTCTACATAATAGCATTTTATGTTAGGGCTGGTATTTTGTCCATTTCTGAAGTGAAAGTTTAGATTAGCCTTGCTACTACTTTCTTGGAGTATCGAGTATTGTGTTGGTCTAGGATCTCAAGGCAGACTAATTCAGGAGTAAAGTATGATCATTTTCTGCTGGTTTGAGCTCTGCAAATTCCTGATCTGGGTTTGGGTCCAAGAAATAGTGGACTGTTACTGGACTCGGCCATTGTTAGCCAGCTGGACATCTCTACTGGCTAAGAGAGACTGAACTGCCAGCTCTGCTTTAGTATGGGATTCCTGTGCCGATTATTCCTTTGCAGGCTTCTAGCTGGGCCAGAATTTGGAACTGAAACTGCATTCTGCTCCCACTGTCAGCTACACAGAGCTGATTGATTCTGGATGGGACTTAGCTTGACTACTTGGGTATACAGGCTAGGGTCTGCCACTGCTCTTTATTCTGGAATATCTGGATTCTGGAATACTGGGCATTGGTCCCTTTTTCAATATGCCCTGGATGTTTGAGCCTGTGTTGGGTAGTAAGGGACAGAGGTGCCAGTTAGCACCTGTTGCTTTTTTTTCAGTGAAGAGTCCAGTGCCCAGGATGGATGTGGGACATCTTGCACCAGTGCGGTGTCCTTCTGGCCTGATACTGTCTCCAGTGTCCTTAGATTTCTGTTTCCCTATGCCAGTCAGGAAACACACAAAAGATTCTTGACTTTGACCATTGGGGTGCTATCTGGTCCTTTTCTAGATCTGCTTGGAGAAATTTGGGATGGGGAGCTCGCTTTTTATTACACTGCTGTCATGTCTCTCCCCTTTCAGGGCACTTTCTACTGTACTGTACCTTAGTGTTAAACTAGATGAATTTGAAAATGCCTTTCACTCTCTTTGGAATCCAGTCTCCCAGGGCTGTGGAAAGGAAAGCACTTGGTCATCCTTCCAATGCCTTAAGCATGGTTGATACCCCACACCTTTGTGATCCAAGAAGGATTTTCCCTACTTGTTTTCTGAGTGCTGTCCTTTCTACCCTTCATCCCTCCAGGATGGTGGTTTCTTCTCTTAGATTCAGATTCCTTCATGATGATTATTAACTCACAGGCCCAACTGTACCCCCTTGTTTGCAGGTCTCAGACCAAGCTCAGGTTCAAGATGTGCTGTGGATGGGGACTACATCTCTGGGAGCAGCACAGGAATCACATCCTATTCCATCCCTCAGGAGTTACTCCTCACACAGGACCTACTTGGACTCTGATTATGACACAGGGATGTTCCACCTTCAGGATCCTCCAAATGGTATTTTCACTGTTCCTCACATTGGGGTCCCACCTCAACTGACCTGTTCCTCCATCCTTCTCTTTGTAGCAGCTTCTCTTCACCTTACACTGCCCCACACTTGCTCTGTCTTTCCTTCTACACTTTTTTTTCCAGCATGTTTCCTTGAGAAGAATCTTGATTTAGAGAAGTTTCTAAGGTAAGTATACCTGTACCTTTTTTTATCATCATTCCTTTTCAGCTTCTTGGGAGTGGGGTGGGATGTTATTTCAACTATGTTGGAGACCCAGAATCACACTAGAAGGCCTGGACTTTGATCTGGACCCATCACCTATTACCTGTGTGACTTTGGGGGAAATCTCTTAAATTTTGTGGGCTTCAGTTTAAAAGGAAAGAATTGAAAGGATTCTTTCTAGATCTTCCACTTGTAAGTTCTGTGCACCAGTTTGGTTGAAAAGACCTGAGTTTTGGTTTATGCCTGAGTCTCAGCTTTGTTAGTTACTAGCTGCGTTGGTCATTTTTTTCTGCTCCCTGGCTTCATTCACACTCCAAACCATTGTCCCACCTCCATGGTATAGTGACCATTGCCATGTACACAGGGAAAACTTAAGAACTGATTCTGTTTTCTAATTTCTAATTCCAAAACAGTTAAAACCTTGGGGAAAGACTATTTCTTTTTGTGTCTGTTGAGCTGGGGTTGTTAGTGGAAGGATGGGGGGGGAAGGGGGGGAACTTCCTGGGCAAGGGTCTCCCTCATGCCCCTTTCTTTCTCTTTAGTTCCTCCAACTCCCCAAATCCCTGCTGTTCCTCAAGAGGAGAGCACAGGTCAGATGATGGCCATGTCTCCAGAAGCCAAATCACAGGTAAATTGTAGCTTTCTTTGTCCAGGCTGAGATTGTCACTGTAGCTCTTTCCCTTGTCCTGGGATTTCTCTATCCACAGCAAGCAGCCTTCTGACATTTCAGGACTGGTGATCTCTGACAGGGTTCCGAATTTTTCTTTCTGGGTCTCTTCCCAACCTTAGAAACAGATATTGCCTCTCGTGCCCTTTTGTAGATGGTGGGATTGTCCCTGGGACGACAGAATTGGTTTGTTTCAGGACTCTGTGACGTTCGAGGATATAGCCATATACTTCAGTAAGGCAGAATGGCCACATCTGTCCCCTGCTCAGCGGGCCCTGTACAAGAAAGTGATGCTGGAGAATTATCGGAATTTGGCCTCTCTAGGTAAGACCCTTCCCCATTCCTGCCTAAAGCAGTCACTGGTTGCTTGATACCTGCTTCTTTGCTTATAATGTTCGGAAGTCACACTTTCTGACTCCCCCTTCACCAGGATTGCCAGGCAGGGCTTGTTCTATGTCACTTTGCAATGAGACAGAAATCTTTTTAGCTTGTTCCCCTGGAGACATTTCCCATAGAAGTTACATCTGCGTAATTTGAAGTATACAATACATCAGTCTTGTTGTCTGCATGGCTCTCCATCCTCCTTAGCACCTCCATTTTGTTGAGGTCATTTTTTTTTTTTTTTTTGTATGGGAGCTAATGGTCTGTTAGATTATTAAGGTGTTACCTCTGCAGATTTTCCCATTCTGATAATTCCCAGGCTTCTTCCCCTCTCCACCCAGGAAAAAAGGGTAACTGGGCTAGTTTTTTTCCCTGCTCTTTGGGAGCACATAGTGTTCAGCTTCCTTTCTTGGTCCCTTCTTTTCCCTTAATGCCTTCCTCCCATAGACTTCCTGGATCCTCAAGATAGAGGATCAAGGGAGAAGTATGCAATTCCCTTCTTGATCCTCCTTCATTCCCTTACCTTTGAGCAGTACGTCCATTTCCCAAACCTGCTGTGATTTCCAAGCTGGAGGAGGTATCATGGGACCTTCAGGAAACTCCGGACCAAGTAGATCTGAAAAATACTCATGCAGGTGAGAAGGAAAACCTTTGATTTCTTCCTCTTACTGATCCTGCGGGTTTGCCTCTAAGACTTTGTGGCACAGTGAAAAAAGCTTTGGACTTGTTGTTTTGACCTGACACTCAGCTCTCTGAATCTGGGTAAATGTTCCCCTTTGAAGCTTGGCTTATTCTTCCCTTAAATGATATTTATACTGTCTGCCTTACTGGGCTGGGGTAGGTGAAGTATTTTTAAGATTTACAAAATTCCATAGAAATAAGAATTATTATTATTATTATTATTCGTTGTATTGAAATATTTGGAGGCTAGAAAATGTTATCTGTAGTCATATGAAAAAATTCTTTAAATTACCATTGATTAGAGCAATATAAATTAAAACAACTCCAAAGAACCATCTCACACCTCTCTGATTGGCTAATATGATGAAAAAAGGAAATTGACAAATGTTGGAGGAATTGTGGGAGAATTGGGAAACTAATGTGCTGTTGGAGTTGTGAGCTGATTCAGCCATTCTGAAGAGCAATTTGGAAGTATGCCCAAAGGACTTTGACCTAGCCCTATTAGGTTTGTTGCTTTTAATTAGGTTGGTATATCAAAGAGATCAAAGAACTAGGAAAAGGTCCTATATGTAAAAAAGTATTTATGACAACTCTTTGCGGTGACCAAAAAAAAAAAAAAAAAAAAAAAGGAAATTGGAAGGATGCTCATTAATTGGGGAATAGCTGGACAAGTTGTGGTATATGATTGTAGTGGAATATTATTATATGAGTGTTGAATAAAATGGTTTCAGAAAAACCTGGGAAGACTGATATGAACTGATGCTGAGTGAAGTAAGCAGAACCAGAAGAATATTGTACACACAGTAATAGCAATATTATACGATGATCAGCTGTGAATGACTTAGTTTTTTCTCAGCCATACAGTGATCCAGGAAAGTTCTGAAGGACTTATGAAAAATGCTATCCTTCTCTGAAGAAACAACTGATAAAGAGTCTCACTGTAGATTGAACCTTACTTTTAAAACTTTCTTTTCTCTTCTTTCTAGTCTGTGTTTTCTTTTGCACCATGGCTAATATGGAAATATATTGTATGACATAGCAAATGCTTATCTTTTCAAGGAGGGCAAAAGGGAGGGAGGGAGGGAGAAATTTTGGAATTCAAAAAGTACAAAATGAATGTTAAAAAAATGGTTTTTACATGTAATTGAGAAAAATAATAAAAACATTCTTTAAAAAAAAACTCTGCCTTTCTAAACTATGGTCAAGTTAGAAGACAGACAAGAGACACAAATAAGAGGGAATCCTGTCAATCTTCAGATTAGAGACTAAATTTGTGATTGAAATGGAATTTTTCTACTGTGAATTTCCAAAATGTTTTTTTTAAAAAAAAAAACCAAATGTTTTTCTAAATGCTGAAATATTTTATTGAGCTTTGGGATAACATTTAAAAGTTTCTTTTTAGAAAAAATAAGAATAAGACTTTATGAAAGTTACAAAGGAACAGCACTTAGCACTTATATCACTCTTTCCTGGGAGAGTGACAGATTTATTGTTTTAGTATTAAAGAAGTTTATTTCACTGATTAAAAGGATTTTAATTTGCACTTTAATTTTATGTGATACTAAAGAACTATTATTAACTCTTTCCCTAAGTATGTCTAAAGAGAAGCTTATTTAAATCAGGGAGCAACAAAAGAGTAAGTAAAATTTAATCTGGAAGAACATTTTGGTGTTACTGCTATATTTTTTTGTAAATTGATGTAACAGTCAAATTATCTAGGTACTAAAGTATAGTCTTTCTAAAACCCTAAAGGTAACAATATTAAAATTGACTGGTATTCTGTATTGAAGATGTGTGCTAAATTGTAACAAAAAGTATTCAGCAGAGTGAAGATTAGTTTTAGAGGTAGTCTAGGATATGAGTAGTGTGGGATCAGAATGTAAAAGAAACAGGACAGGTGCAAATTTAAAGGGTTTTAATCAAATTCCACTAAAGGGAGAGAGTTTTAAAAAATTAAGGATGGGATGAGAATGGGTAGAAAGTTAAAATTGTAGTCTGTTTGCATTGACTGTGAAGAGATTTTGTTCTCATTGAGATGAGAATGATTTTTAAAAAATGTCATGTGGTTATTCTTTTAATTTCTTTTGTAGTTATTATTTATGGTGTAGAAACTACAATTGTAGGGTTTGTTTGTTTTTTTGCATATTTTCAACATGGAATTATTTGAAGATGGCATACTAAAATTCTATCCTTGAAAAGGACTATTAGGATGTATTTTGGTAAAATCCTCTTGGATCCTAAAAGAGGGGGATGAGAATATAAGATTTTTTCCTACTTTAAATTTTTTCCAGACTTAACTGAAAGTAGTCCTATAATGTGAAGTGATTAGTAATGGCCCTTGGGAAAATTGAGCTGCTGTATGATATCACTTGTACATATAGATCCAGCTGTAATTGAATTTATTCTAATATAATTTTATGAGATACGTGTTCTCCTGTTAGGATGAGTGGAATATTTGACCCTTTATAAATAAATCAGGTCTTAAATGGAAAGACATTTAATATTTGCCAATAAAACAGTATGTTTAGAAATTGTACAAGTTTTGTTAAAAGTATAATTGGATCAGATTTTTTGTTTTACTGTTCTTTAATGCACTGAATATAAAATGCAAAAGATGTTAAGATGGATGGTTTTCTGTGTAAGAGAATTTGGAAATTCATTTTACTAATTTAATGTTATGACTGGCAGTGTTTTGTTTTATATTTTAAATACATGATATGTATGTTATTGTATTTCTAAATTTTATTTTATTGTGAATTTTGGGAAATCATGATATGAAATGTGAACTTTTAACTTTTGATTTGGATGCTGTGAAATTATAAATTATTAGTTTATTTTATAACATTTAAATAATTATTTTCATAATATTTAAATCTATCAAACATTTAATTGGATATGTTTAAAGGGGAGAATAAATTTTTTGAGAATACATTTTTGGGAAGAAGGGGGGGGGGGGAAAGAATTTATAAAATCTCATTTATAAACTTGCCAAGTTTTTTAGGACCACATATTTGGGCAAAGTCATAATATCTTATGGAGGAACTTGCTAAATGTTGTAAAATTTTAAAATATAGAATTTTTTTTTTTAATAGCCTTTTATTTACAGGATATATACATGGGTAACTTTACAGCATTAACAATTGCCAAACCTCTTGTTCCAATTTTTCACCTCTTACCCCCCCCCCCTCCCCTAAATGGCAGAAAATATAGAATTTTGAGAGAATTACTGAGAAAATGGGATCCCCTTTTCTACTATTAACACTTGTTACAAAAGAGGGGAGAAAAACAAGTTTGTAGGATAAAGGTGATTTATGTGGTGATTTGTGACTATGAAAATTATAGAATTACTCTTGGAATAGTATATATTGAAATTATACCTTGAACCAACTTAGTCCAGTCTTAAAGATTTTTCTCAGGTTTCGGAGTAAACAATAGTACTGTCTCTGTAGAATTCCAGAATGGAATTATTTTCTTGATTTCTAATGATTTATTTTTATACCAGGATGAGTCTAAATTCAAGGACAAAAGGATTTTGAGTGATTAAAAAAAAAAAAGACCTCGTAAACATGAGTGAAATAATAATAACTGTATTTAGCCCTAAGTTATGATGAGTGAAACTTGTTATTTGAGGTAAAATCTCTTGGGACTGTGATTTGATATAATTCTTAATTTTGAATTCAGGTAGAAATGTCTAAATGATCACTAATCCATCATTTGAGGGTAATGCCCAAGCTGCTGAAAGGGAGTATGATCTTAGAAAAGCTGCAGGTGAATATCTGTGTCTGGGAAAAGTTGAGGGGACAGCCTTGGCACAGTGTAGAGGGTAGTAGAAGACTCAATTTCGCCATGTTTTGAATATTCCCCTGAATATTTTTACCATGGCTAATCCTAAGCCTGGCTTTGATACTTGAATAATTACATGATTTTTAATAATAAAAACAAACAAACAAACAATGACTCTTACCTAAAATCAAACAGAACTAAAGACGCTTTATTCTGTTATATATGTTAAATAATTTTTTTATCCTTATGCTTCAGCCTGGAGGAATAGTTTTAATGTTATAATCAGGCCCTTTTTTTTTCCTTATATAGCAAATTTCTATAATTAGTGCAGTTTCATTGCAAAAATTTTGTTGTCTCAATACTAAATCTATTAATTACTTAACATCTGAGTTAGTATAATAGGATACAAGTAAAAAAGCACATCTTATTGTTTTAATATTAAATTGTGGGCCATTTCATATTTTAAACTACTAAGTAAAAGAATTCTTGGATTTGCCACCCCCTTGGTAATAAGGATGACATCTTCCTAAAGGGGGAGGAGGACAGAATTAAAACATAAATACAAAAAATTTTCTAATAAGACAAAGATGTAAACATTTTCTAATTAAAGGAATTGGTAAGCTTTGAAAAAAGTAAGATTAGCCATTTCTCCAAGAACTAGAATATTAAATGTATATAATTGGCTTTTAAATGTTTCTAATTAATAAAAAAAATTGGATTAAGGATTTTCCATATGAAGTTGCATTTATAATTGTAAAGATTTTAAATAATCTTTTTTCATATTTTAAATAAATATTTCATATTCATATTATTCATATACACATTTCATATTTTATAAATTAGGCCCTTATAGATTCTTTTTAAGACATTTCCTTCAGCCTATTGTTGGCAGTATCTATATCTGGTACTGGATTTAGATAAAGATGGAAAGAGCAAGTGGTAAGTAATAACTAAAATTCTCTGAGGTTTTTGGCAAGTTATGGGTTCTTAATTTTATATTAATTTTATAGAACTATTGTTCATAAAACCAGAACCATAAAGCTTGAGCAAATTTTTCAACATGAACACTTAGTTTATTGTAAAACCAAAATTTGAAGGTTACATTACGTAATCTCTGCAGTAACTTGGAATCAGAGAAGCAGATCTTCAGAGAGGTGCCCTCTTCAGAGCTGTCCTAAGTATAAGATCTATTCCTGAACATCCAAAAGAAGATGTTTCCAAGAACTACATGATTATCTGGAACATTTGGCACTTAAGATGAAATGTGCTGATTAAAAAGATAAAAAGGGTTATTAAGGATATAAGGATACTTGATGTAGTTTAATGGTGATGATCATCATTATATTACTTTGGCCTTTTGTTCATGGTATTTTAAATTTGATGAATTTTATTGGTTTTGTGGACTTTGAGGACATGTAAATCTCTTTCCTCAAATTAGTTCATGATGAATCTTCCAAGTAGTTTGAAATTCTCACTTGAAATGGAGAGGTTAGTTCAGGCTACAAGTGAGATCAGCTCCTTTCTCCAGATTGAGGTAGAGTCTTAGTCATATATTAACCATTCAGAAGAAATTGTGAAAAACTTATGAAATAACCAACAGGTTATAGGAGAGACACAGCTACCCACCCCAAGTAGTCCCTGATGGAATCCTTATTCTTGGTTTACTTGGCTACAGGAAAATGGCTTGTTAGTCACTCTTGATAAGTGGGCCTTTATTGCCTTCTGTCTACACTCCTTTTGAGTTTATTTTACTTACTATGATGTTAAAGCCTATTCTAAACTTGCACCAGAAAGTGATTGAGAAAATCAAATTAATTCTGTTTTGTAATTAATTTTATACTGTTTGTGCACTGACATTTTGTACAACTGCCTAAATCATATTTCTTTGCCTCTGAGTTAAGTTTAAAAGTTCAGTGTTCCTGAAATCACTGTGCTATCTTTATGTCAAAGAAACCTGCTAACTGTCCTTGCAGGATATAGGTGGATATCAGGAAATTTGTTATCTCTCAACCAGTAACTGTCCTTGCAGGAGGATTCAGGTAGACACAAACAATCAGCAATAGGGAAAAAAATCTTTTCTTTTCCTTCAGTAAAAGTTAGACAACTTGATCCGATGTCCTGCCTACCTTTTGTTCTGTTTTCAATTTCCCTAAACTATAAGTCTTTGCAATTCTTTTGCAGGATTTGCTGAGGAGTTAAAGACCTGATTTGTTTGCAAATTGAATGCTTTTGGCTATAAATAGCTTTGTTCTGACTTAGTTTCTCAGTTCAATTGCCACACCCAGAGATATTGTATAGAAGGCACTTAGTAAATCCTAAAGTGATCAAGAAATGGTCATTTTCATTATTCTTATATTGTATCCTCATTATTTATGAACTCTTGGTTATCCCTATTCCATATTTCCCCGACTCTCCACCACAGAGTATAAGACTTACTTTGTTTTCCAAACTTTTCTCCCCCATTTTCCCATTTTTAATATAACCCCACAGTTTTCCACTGCATGAGTCAATGAAAAAACTTTAGATCCTAAGCCTAATGCAAAATAAATAAATAAATGAAGCACTGGACACATAAACAGAAATGTTAAGATGATACCTTGCTTGTTCTCAAGGAATTCATATTCTTTTTTTAAATTTATTTTTATTCTTTTTATTTTCAAAACATATACATAGTTTTCAACATTCACTGTTGCAAAACTTTGTATTCCAAGTTTTTTCCTTCCCTTCCCCCCACTCCCTCCACTCCAAGGCAAGTAATCCAATATATGTTAAACATGTGCAGTTCTTCCATAAATATTTCCACAGTTAGCGTGCTGTACAAAAGGAAAAGAAAAACAAAACAAAATGCAACAACAAAAAGAGTGAGAATGCTATGTTGTGATTCACATTCAGTTCCCACCGTCCTCTCTCTGGGTGTAGATGGCTCTCTCCATCACAAGATCACTGAAACAGACTGAATTGTTTCATTGTTGAAAAGAGCCATGTCCATCAGAATTGATGTTCATATAATCTTGCTGTTGCTGTATACAATGTTTCCCTGGGTCTACTCACTAAAGAACTCATATTCTATGAAAACACATAGAGGAAGTTTTACTGTATGCCTTATGGAAAGGTCCTTAGGGTACAGTGGTCAATCAGATGGTAATACATCTTTTTAAAATGTTTTTTCCATTAAGAAAACCATATCAGTTACTGATGTTGAGTTGACAGTGGCAAGGACTTTGGTGATGAAAGCTTTTTTTCTTTTTCTTTTTTTAACCTGAGTTATCAGTAGTTGTAGCTGCTGAGAAGGCAGGAGCTACAGCCCCTGCAAAGAAAGCTATTAGATTATATCTCTCTAAGATTTATCTTCTCTAAATTATTCTATAAATGACTGTATATCCATCCACTTGGAATTTATGGTCATCTATGATGATTAGATTGTAAGATCCTTGAGGTCAGGAACTATCTTTTGCCTCCTTTTGTATCCCCAACACAGCACAGTGCCTGGCACATAGTAGGTTCTTCATGTTATTGCATTGAACTGAATGTAAAAGGTGGATTGAATCTTATTTTTTCCCATACCAATATCTACTTCAAATAGTTTTAATTGAATAATAAAATCTCTTCCAAAATGTTTGTCCTTTGGAGCTTTCCATGCTTTATATTATTCTTTGCCCATATTATAAAAAGCTTTCTCTCCCCTTTCTCCCCCCCCCCCTTTTCTCTCTCTGTCTTGTTTAGTTTTCTATCCCTTATTAGAGTATAAGTAACAATTTTTGAATTTCCTTTTGCGTTAGGTGGTGAACCCCATAATGAGGTCAAGAAGTTGGTTGAAAAGCAGGAGATTGGTAAAGAAGATTCTCAAGCATTATCTCAAACACAGGGAGGTCTCCAGACCAGTATTCCTGAGCAGCCTCATTTTGAAGAGTTTAATGAACACAAGAACAGGAAAGAGAAGCAGGGAGGGAAATCGGCTCTGGAGATAAAGAGAGTAGAGAGAGATTCCAAATATATGGCAGACAGAGATGTAACAACTGCAGAGGAAACAGAGGAAAATTATCAGAGACATTTAAGCTCAAACCTTGTTAGTCATCAAAAAATTCCCCAAATAGAGAAAGTCTACAAATGTGATGAGTGTGGCAAATATCTTAAACATAGTTCAGACTTTGTTCAACATCAGAAAACTCACAGTGGAGAGGAATCCTCTAAATATGATGAAGTTGGGAAAGCATTCAGTCATACTTCGGAACTTGGTCAAGTTCAGAGAATAAAAGGTAAAGATATGCCCTACAAATGTAAAGACTGTGACAAATCCTTCAGTCATCGCTCACATCTTGACCACCACCAAAGACTTCATACCCGGGAAAGACCGTATAAATGTAAAGAGTGTGGAAAAGCCTTCAGGTGGAGTTCAAACTTTGCTCGACATAGAAGAATTCATACTGGACCAAAACTCTATGAATGCCAAGAATGTGGAAAGGGCTTTACTAGAATTTCTCAATACATTATTCATCAGAGAGGCCACTTTGGGAAAAAACACTATATAACTAATAGATATAACAGAACTTTTAGGCACATATCAGCATTTAATAAACATAGGAAAGTTCATACAGGGGAGAAATGCTATAACTGCAAAGACTGTGGGAAAACTTTTACAAGAAATAGAACCCTTCTTGATCACCAGAAAATTCACACTGGTGAGAAACCCTATAGATGTAAAGAATGTGGAAAAACTTTTACAAGAAACAGAACCCTTCTTGATCATCAGAGAATTCACACTGGTGAGAAACCATATAGGTGTAAAGACTGTGGGAAAACTTTTACAAGAAACAGGAGCCTTGTTGAGCATGAGAGAATTCACACTGGCGAGAGACCTTATGAATGTATTAAGTGTGGAAAAGCCTTCAATCGTAAGTCGTATCTTTTTCTTCATGAGAGAACTCATAACCAAAAGAAACCTTACAAATGTAACATTTGTGGAAAAGACTTTAGGTGGGGCTCAGGCTTTTCTCGACATCGAAGAAGCCATATTGAGAATCATGATGAAGGTAATGATCAAAGGAGAATTTTTAATCATAGATCAGACATTCAGCACCAGAATACTGAACATACTGAAAAGAAGTCTTACCAATGTCATGAATGTGGGAAAACTTTTACCCGGAAGAGAACCCTGATTGATCATCAGAGAATTCACACAGGGGAAAAACCTTATAAATGCAGTCACTGTGGGAAAGCCTTCAGTTGTAAGCCATACCTTATTGTCCATCAGAGGACTCATATCTTTAAAGCTCATCAGAAAAATTGCATCACAAAGAATTGCTATGATTGTACTCAGTGTGGAAAAACCTTTTCTCAGAAATCCTCACTTATTGTACATCAAAGACTTCATACTGGAGAACTACCTTATAAATGTAGCGTCTGTGGGAAAGCCTTCAGATGGAAGTCAAACTTCACTCAACATCAGAGAAGTCACATTGGAATGAAACAATTTAAATGTCAAGAATGTGGAAAAATTTTCAGCCAAAAAGACAGATTAATTGATCACCAGACAATTCATAGTGAAGAGAAAGTCTTTCAAGATCAGCAAGGTGACAAAACCTTCAATCAGAAATTTACTGAGTACCAACAAGTAGCTGATCATGAGAAACCTTATAAATGTAATCAGTGTGGGCAGTCCTTCAGCTGTGCCTCAGGACTTAGCATACACCAAAAAATACACACGGAGGAGAAATCCTACGAAAATGATAATATGGAAACTTCTTTCCAGGACTCAAGTCCTACCTCTCATCAAAAGTTCCACATTAGAGAGGGAGTCTATAAATGTAATATATGTGAGAAAGCCTTTCCCAAGAAATCTCAGCTTCTTATGCATGACAGATTTCATACCCGAGAAAGACCCTATAGTTGTAAAAAATGTGGGAAAAAGTTCAGATGGAGCTCAAACTTATCTCGACACCAGAAAAAGCACGCTACATGGTAAATTGTAAAATAAAAATTTTGTAGTTTCATAGCAATGACTACAAAAGACATCTTAGCTAAGGAAATCTCAGCTGTGTCATTGGTGATTCTGGGTAGGGAGGATTTATGATTGATTTTCTTTCTTGAAGGAGATTTTCTCTTTTCCTTGAGTACACAATCAAGAATCTATGAGGAAACTTGTCTCAAGAGCAAAGTTTGTGAAAATTAGGGAAGAAATTTCAAGCCTGCTTTTAGTTGAAGCAAATCATAAAAAGTAATATGATAGTAATGTTAGGGAGATTTGTTTTCCATCCTCCCCTCTTGACACAAGTTGTATAATACTGGACAATTCAGTTAGACTTTGCAAAGGAAATTTTTTTTAGTCTCTAAAAGATTCTCTATCGTACTCTTGACACGTTGAGAATATCTGAAAATTCACTAGTGCATATCTATTAAGTGATATATGGGTTGGTGCAGGAAAATTTTTTAAAGCATATCTTAAATACAATATATGTATACATATTTATACAGTTCTCTTGTTGCATTTCTAAATCTTGCTGCATACAGATTTAGAAAGAATAAAAATAACTTGGGAAGAAAAAAATGTAAACATCCCACACTCATTTCCCAGTGTTCTTTCCTTGGGTGTAGCTGGTTCTGTTTTATCACTGATCAATTGGAATTTAATTGGATCCTCTCATTGCTGAAGATGGCCAGGTCCATCAGAATTGATCTTCATATAGTATTGAAGTGTACAATGATCTCTTGGTCCTGCTCATTTCACTCAGCATCAGTTCTTGTCAGTCTCTTCAGGCCTTTCAGAAATCATCCTGCTGGTCATTTCTTATACAACAATAATATTCTATAACGTCCAGATGCCACAATTTACCCAACCATTCTCCAATTGATGGGCATCCATTCATTTTCCAGTTTCTAGCCACTACAAAGAGGGATGCCACAAACATTTTTGTACATACAGGCCCCTTTACCTTTAATATCTCTTTGGGGTGCAGGAAATTTCAAAATACAAAGGTTGGGGATAGATGGTGTGGGGAATCTGTGGTATAGGAGTGTGTGTGTGGAGTGAACATAGGAAGGAAAGAATTGTTCCTTAATCTGAAAGGAAACTCAATGAAAAGAACAACTAGAGGTTGAATTGGTTTTTCTACAAACATAATTAGTTTTTCAGCCTAGAGAAAAGTCCAAATTTGTATGAATGGAGTTATGAGATCTTTTTTATTTTTTTGGAGGAAGTGAGGTTGAGATGTGTTAGAGGGGGCAATTCTGTCTCTTATACTCTGGCCCTACTCTAATATCAAAAATACAATTTAATATTTAAAGACTGGGTTGATTGATAGCAGGGAGTACTGGCTATTATCTTCATCCCTTTGACTTGGCATTCTTATTCATTCTGACCCTTACTCATCTAATGCTATTCTTTAGTAATTTCATTATTAGCATTTATCTTCAGTCTTATGATATGCTTTGTAGTTTTGACTTGGGAAATTACTGACTGCTGTGTTTTCTTTGAGAGGTTCAGACCTTCCCATCTGAGTCATTTCAGGGAATTGGAACATAATGCTAACAAAGTTTATATTATATGGGCCATTTTAAAAAAAATGATTATTTTAAATGGTATACTTTCACTGTATTATTCAAGATTTACATTTATTGAAATTAAATTTGTAAACAAAAGCATTCTTTGACTTATTTTCAAGAATTTTCCATTTTTTTTTTTTTGGTCCTAAACAGAACTTTTTCTTATGCCTTGTCAGATTTTTCATAATCATCTCTATTTACATATCAGTTATTAGCTATAGCAACTGAGGCTTAAGTACACATATCACATGTGAATGAAATGTGTATAGAGGTAAAAATTAGTGTAGTGTGTTTATCAGAAACATGTTAGGAAAATTGAACAATTTTATGCTGTATGTATTATATGAAAATTAAATTCCCAGCAGCCTGTATATTAAGTAATCAAAATATTGGTGGAGCTTCTGATCTAGTAATAGTTTTTTGCTTTTTTATTTTGTAGAATAGTATAAGAATATGTAACAATTCATTGGGAGTTTTAAAACTGATAAAATACATTTTAGGGTTTCTGCCTCCTTCCATGTAGGCCTATTTGACCTGGAAAGACTCTTTCTCTTGAAATATGTATGGAATCTTAACACCTACTCCACCATCTTTTCATGCTTCTTGACCCCCAAATAGTCCCAGTGAGCAGTTTGTGTTTTATAATTGTCTTCAGGCCCTTATTGGAGAACTATTTCCCAGAAGCCACTGAAACCCTTTGCCAGCCTTTCTAGTTTTGGTTGCACCTTAATTCACTCCCACTACCACCCACCTGGTCTTATAGAGTGAATCAATACTAATCATTGCCAATCTTGTTATCTCTGGACTTTCACTCCATACCAATCTGTCACCAACTTTAAGTTCACTATTCCAACTGACTCCAGGTAGCCTTTATCTACCAGTTCCCAAATCATTCCTCAAGCACTTTGAGTTCAATTACTGGTTCAGAGTTTTCCTTTCCTGAGATGATCTGTAATGGGCTGAGGTTTGAGTTGATGCACTGAGGTCCCAAGTACGTGAGGCTAAATAGTAATTGGGCTATACTCTATTAATATACATGATTGGATAAAGAATGGTCCCTGCCCACACTCTGTGCAAGTCCTGATGTGTTGTATAGGAAATGACGATTTTGGTGGGTGGAGACAGGAAGAGAAGCGGGGAGAGATTGGCCTGGGTTCCATACTCCTAGCTGCTGGTCGTGTGGCTGCTGGTCTAGCTAGCTTCTTGACTCGGCTATACACATTGCTATTGCCCATGCTCTTCCACCTCCGATCTTTCTTCACTGAGAATAAAGACTGACGATTTTCCCCTAACCTGAATTCCTGACTCCGGCTGATTTTAAAATACGTGGTCTTCACAATAATCGTAGGGCAGGGCTCCTTGAACTTTTTCTACTCTTGACCCCTTTTTGCATGAAAATAGATATGCAAATCTAACATTTACTGATAATCGTGAAGAAGTTTGATTTAAAACAATTCTTTGTCATATATATAATTTTACCATTTATTAAAGATGAAAGCAAATTTGCATATGAGATATTATTTTTACATAATTGTGATTTATCAGTAAATGTTTGATTTGTATATCTATTTTATATACTTATCTTACTACCAAATATAAAAATTTCTTGGGTGAAAAGGGGTGGTGATTGGAAAAAGATTATGAAGCTCTGCTCTATTGCATGGTTCTCAAGCCTTTCATAACACTTTCCTTCCTTCCACTTAGCCCTCTCCCCACATGACATTTTTAATATATTTTAAACTATATACCATTCCCTGTCAGCTTCTTTTCTACATCATAATGTCTCTTGACATCCCCATTTTCTCCTTTAGTCTATAATAAAGAGATTCTTAACGTCCCTAAAGCCAGCCTCTTCCCACTTTCATCCTCTGCAACCCCCCATGGCTTTCCTTCCTACCTCCTTTATTAGGCCATTCCTGTAATCATTCCTTCAATTTTCAGCTTGCTTGTAACTAGCGAGCTGTTTTTTTTTTTTAATCTACTGCCTACAAAAGGCCCCCTCAATTCTTAAAACTAACCTTTAGATGGACGCTACTGTCTCTTAAAGCTATCCTGTATTCTCAATCCAAATTCCTAGAAAATTTCCTGTTTGCTTTCTATTTCCACTTCCTCTCCTCCCACTTCCAACCTAAATAGCAGTCTATTAAGTTATCCATGTTCTTTGAATTGTCAAATTTCAATGGTCTCTTCTCTTTCCTTATTCTTGCTTACTCTGCAGCATTTGACTACCCCATCTTCCTGAATGCTCTTGAGGGTTTTGATATACCATTCACTCTGTTTTACTGGTTTGATTTCCTCAGTCTCTTATTGGTTCATCATTTATATTCAGTCTTGCCCCCACCCCTTTCTACTTCCTCCTCTTCCATCTCCTCCCTCCCCCCACCCCTTGTACATTTTAAGGCATTATCTTGGTCTTTCATCTTTCTACACTTGGTGATCTCTCCAGCTTTCTTAGATTTAATTATTTTGATGCAAATTACCTAGAACTGTGCGTCCTACCCTAATCTCTCACTTGAGTGCCAGTCATGCATCATCAATTTCATATTGGAACATTTCAAACTGGATATCCTTTGGGTAGGATTTCTAAAACAACTCATTTTCCCCGTGAAACACACACTTCCAAATTCCATTTTACTATGAACTTAACCCCCAAATAGCACTTCCATGTACTGAGCAGAACAACAACAAAAAGTTTTAAAATCGTGTATCTCTTCCATTTCATTCCATTACATACTTGTCTAAATTCTTTATGCACTATTTTAAATGTTTCAGTGGCCTTTTTTTTTTCTTTGTTTTTTGACATCATTACTAGACACCTTTCCCCTCTACCTCCCAATAAAAATGGTAGGGGGAACCTCTCTAAATTGGCATAGTAAGTTAACATCCATACTATAGCCATGTCCAAAAAATGTGTCTCCTTTTATACTTTGAGTACACCACCTCTGCTAGGAAATGGATAGCATGATTATTTAATCATAGGATTAGCCTCTGGTAATATTTCTGGCTGTTGACTTGGATTTTAATTCTCAAGTCTTTCAAAGTGTCATTGTATAAGTTGTTTTGATTCTTCTAATTTCATTCTATATCGGTTCAAATCAGGACTTAATGAAATTATATTTCATCATTTTTGACAACAATAATATTCCATAAGATTCATAGACTATAGTATGTTCAACTGTTCTTCAAAAGAATCAAATCCCTTAGATTCTAGTTGTTTTTCCTCCTTTTAATTCTCTCTTCAGGATATAGAAGTTTGTTTTATTTTTGGCTATTCACTTCATGATATTACTTTCCCTCTTAACCCCTCTCTCCAACCCAGCTTGTTTCCATGTTGAATTTGATGTATTTTTACCCTAAAGTGTGAGTGTGGGGTAATCTATTTCAGATACTGGTAAGTATCATCTGATGGTTATGTTTTAGGATTATATACAAGTAATTTACTGGTTGTATGGGGTCAAACTAAACATCAAAGTTAGAGGGAAGTTTATTATGAAGTTCAGCAAATAGCAACCAACCAGAGAATGCACACACATAGACAGTCTTCATGGTACTACAATTATACGAGGTCTGGGAATGCTTTATTAATACACAGGGGTAAAAAATGGAGGGACTTTCCAGGGGTCTCCAGGATGTCTCAGAGTTATTGGAAAGGTACACATTGCATTGCATGTTTTTTGGGGAAAGTTGTGACATCTGTTAGGAGCTTTGGTTGTTGTGATACCCATGGGGGCCACAATAAAGCAGAACTAAGGTAGGTAAGGATCAGATGGGGAAAAGATGGAAGGACTTAGCAAAATAATGGATGTGATCGATCCCATTTTGTAATTTCTAATTCCCAAATCAGTATCAGCTTCCAAGCAGAAATGATATGCAGCTTGTGGAATAGATAACATCCATAACACATACAGAACTAACAAAGTAAGCAAACATTAGGGTGAATAATGAAATCCAATATAATTGGCTTTAAGGGTGTCCATTCTTAGCAAAATCCATGATCTCTCTGATAAGCATTTCCTTTGTGTTTCTCAAACATTTATGGATAGGTTAAAGTAGTTTGTAGAGGTATTTCTCTAGATTTCAGGTCACTTGTGGAGATTCTTCAATTAATTTGCTAAAGTCTGCTAATGATAAGACAATAAAATTATGTAAACTCAACAAAATCCAATTAGATTTGCCTTCCAGTAATTAATTCATGTGATGAAAGCCAATTCAGACTTTAAAGCTAATCTTATAAGCAACAGAACTAGAGAGAAAACATAAAAATAGGCTGTCCAATAAGGTATTTTATATTTACATCCCATTTTAGTAGTTCAGAGGTGGTAGGATATTGCAACAATGAGATTCACTATAAAAAATATTAAGTTTTACTGTTATGGTTAGAGATTTGCTGTGAAAGAAGGAGGGAGGAATGTGGTTGTAACATCAAGACTGTTCCTTCAGAACATTGTACACAGTAACAGCAAGATCATGTGATGATTAGCTATGACATACTTACCTCTCAGTAATACAGTGATCCAAGACAATTTCAATAGACTTGGGATGGAAAATGCCATCTGCATCCAGAGAAAATTATGGAGACTGAATGCACATGAAAGTATACAATTTTCACTTTTTTGGAGGGGTGTTTGTTTTTTCTTTCTCCTGGTTTTTCCCTTTTGTTTTGATTTTTCTTTCCCAACATGACTAATATGGAAATATATTTTAAATGATTGGACATATATAACTTATATCAGATTGGTTGCTATCTTGGAGTGGGGTGAGAGAAGGAAGGAAGAAAAAAAATTTCGAACTCAAAATCTTATAAAAGTGAATGCTGAAAACTATCTTTACATATAATTGGAAAAAATAAAATAAGTTAATTGAAAAAATGTGGGGGAAATGGGCAAATTAATTTCCCTCTTTATATGCTTAATGTCTAACATAATACTAGCTATTGTACAGACTTCTTACTGAAATGATTAAATGAATTCTTGCTGAATTGGAAAAAAAAGGACTTCTTCCAGACCTAAGCATAGGGACATAGAGTGACTTGAAAAAGGTGTAATAGGATAACGCACCCTTAGTTCTGTTTCATTTCAAGTAAGAATCATAGCTAATTTTTGGAATAGCCAAACATGCAGCAAAGTTCCATATTGTTAAAACATAAAGCATCCTAGCCAGATTCAGGATTAAACAGGTAGGAAGCATTCCTTTTCAAACATGATGAGGAAACCGAGTCAAGAGTCGAGAGAGTTTTACCTTCACCAATGCAGGATTGTCCCCTCACTTTTCCAGCAGACATTCACCTGTGACAGTTCTCAGATCACACCACTTTGAGCAGCTGGTGACATTTCCCTTGAATAGCGGATTGACTAATTTGATCATTCAATTATGCCTGCATTCAAAACTCAGAGCAATATCAAATTACAGTCCCAAGAGATTTTTACCTCAGATAGCAATTAGCCCTCTCATGTTGTTGCAGTAACTTCATGTTGCAGGGCTTTTTTTTTTTTTTTTTTTTAATCCCTCAATATGCTTTCCTTTTTATTTTCTTCTTGAGTTTAAACTCATCCTAGTATAAAAATCAATTTTGAGAAATTAAGAAAGTAATTCCATCCTGAAATTCCACATAGATAATGACTATATGATAGTTTACTCAAAACTCAGAAAAACACTGGTTACTTACTGTAAGTGTTCAGACTAACAGATTATCCATTTTGTAAGGTATTTTTTATCAACCCCTAAAGCAAAAACAAATCTTTAAGATTGGAATCTGTTGAGACTAAGTTGGCTCAAAATAAAACTTCAACTTAAACTATTTCAGATATAATTGCACAATTTTCATAATAAATTTTATCATAAAAATCACTTCTATAGTATAAGCAAACTTAGAAGGCCCCTTCCTCCCAATCTTATAATGAATATGATAGAAGAATGAATCTCAGTTTCTTAGTAAACTAATTATTTTAGAATTTCACAATACTTTAACAAGTTTTTTTAATAGGACTTTTGAGATTTTATGACCTTGCCAAAATAGAAGGTGGCAAGGAAGCTGACAAGTTTACAGATAAAGAGATTTTACAGCATTTTTCTTTATATAGATAAGGGATTTTACAAGGTCTTTCCCTTTACAAATAAAGAGATTTTACAAGGTCTCCCTCTTTTTTTTTTTTTTTTTTTTTTAACTTTTTCTACAAAGTAATTATGATTTTTTCTCTTTTAAACTATACTCAATGAAATACTTGATACTTTTAACATGTTAACTTCTAAAAACCATAATTAATAATTTCATGACATCTAGATAAAAAGGGAGTTAAATTTTCTAATGATAGAATTATATCATACTCTTAACAGCATTTCTTATACAGTGCTTTCCCAAATTCACAGTAAGAAAAATTTAGAAACATAATAATCATATGTAGACTACCATGTAGTTAAAACATGAAACGATACTTATTGCCAATCAAATGATACCGATTCAGTTGAATGCATCTCCAGATTATTTTATATAGGAAATAACTTAATTTTATGAGTTTTGGCATTTTATACTGATTGCATTCAAGACTAGTATAGAGTAATTATATTTAATATAATAGCTAAAATATAGTGTTTATCATATGCCAGGCATTGTGCTAAGTAATTTACAATTATTCTATTTGATCTTTGCAATAACTTTGGGAAGTAAGTGCTATTATACCATTTTACAGATGAAGATACAGATGAAATGCCTTACTGAAGGTCACACACTGTTTATAAATATCTGAGACTAGATTTGAAGTCAGATTTTCCAAGTGCCTTCATGTCAAATATCAAACGTATTTTGCACTAAGTTCTGATTTACCACAATTATCCTAATAGGAGAATATCTCACTGTAAATGAGACCACATAATTTAATTTCAGAACAAACATCTGTTAAATAAAATCTGGATTTATAATCACTAATAGTGACATTCAAAATCTCAATTTTTCTGAGGGTCCCTACTAGCATTTCAAATTACAGGACCTACTACTTTCACTTAGTCTACTGCCAAATATTTAAAGTAGTAGTTTTGTATTCTCAGACCCCTCTCTTTTAGTGCCCATCAGGATTTTATATTCCTCACATAATTAAAATATAACCTCCTGATGGTCCTTCAAAGACAGAATTTGGCATGTTATTCTCTAATCCATATTACAAAAATATTTCTGTATTTTTCCTGTCATAAATAACGACTTTAAGCCCTTCAAAATTGGCCTTTCTTGTTTTCCTTTTGGTATTCTGAGCCAGCACCTTTCTTCTACTTTTTCAGTTTTCTAGGCTTTATTTTCCAATCATATCCAAGATTATGGAACCAATCTTCTTCACTCCATTGAATTTCTCCTTTGAAATTTAGCACAAGTTTATATTATACAATACCAATTAAATTCCAATACTTTTCCTTTTTTTTTTTAACTTACAAATGCATGGTTCATTCCAATTGCTTTTATATAACTTTAGTTCTAATTTACCTAAACAATTATGTTCTGTCATATCATTTACAGAAAAAATATATAGTGATAACATAAAATATTCTCCCAAATTAATTTTTACTTCTATTCAAATTGCTCCCTAATTTAAACAAGTATTTCTCTTTTCATAGTCAAAAGAAGAGTTAATAAAAAGCAGTTCTTAAGTACCAAATAAAGTTAAACTACAGACTGCAGTTTTTCTTTTTTTCCCACTTTGGAATTTCACTTATTATTATACTTTCAAAGTAGCTTTAGTTTCTTTTCTTCTATCACCAAAGTAATAATCTGGATAGCCCCAACCCCATGATTGCAATAAGAGAAATTCACTTTTGAATTTAAAGTTTGTGGGATTCTGCCTTGACATCCCTCTTGGGAAGGTCGAGGTGGAAACTTTCCCAGAAATTTCAGGGTCTCTTATGTGCCTGAAATTATAACCATTTTATCTCTTCATCTTTTTTCCATCCAGTCTCCTTGACTGAATCCCACCACAGTTACTGGAACTGAAGAGTCAAATCCAGTGTTGGAGAGAAACTAGAACAGATCGATTATGAGGTGCAACAAACAGTCACCACCCAAAATGTGTGCACCTGGGCAGTCTGCATAGGACTGGTTGATTAGTCGAGTAGTTCTTCAAGAAGACCAAAATGACATCACTAGATTGGAGTAAGGTACAATGTATTCAGCTGTGGCTGATCAGACCGATACAAGTTCAGAAGGCTCTACCACAGGTTGGACACAAATAATCCATATGAACAGTAAAGTGGGAGCAATCTTTAAATTTGAGCATTTCATATTTCTTTTGAGCTACTGCAATTCTGATTCACCCATAGAGCACAGAACCTTTTTTGATGCAAGTATGTCATACTAGATAATCTTTCCTATTTTGTCCCATGTCTCACAATTGATTCTCGAGTTCTTCAGAGAGAGTGTCCTTGTATTGCTTCTTCTGATCACCATGTGAGCACCTGCCTGTGTGAGTTCTATGTAAAATAGTCTTTTAAGCAAATGTATGTTTGGCATTCCAGCAATATGGTCAACTCACTGAGTTTGAATGTTTGGCAGTTTGGCTCGGGAAAGAACCTCAGTGTCTGGTACCTTGTCTTGCTAGGTGATGTTCAGGATCTTCCAAAACAATTCCAATGGAAGTGATTCATTTTCTTGGCATGGTACTGACAGACTGTCCAGGTTTCACAGGTGTACATCAATGTCAGCACAATGGATCATCCATCTCTTCATTTATAATAAATTATATTATTATCTGTTCTCTAGGACCAATTAATCTGAAGTTGGCTACTTTTTAGCATTCATTTTGTTTTACATTGTCATAGTTCTTATGGACATTGCTATAGCTTTGCTTTTGTCATTCTATCAATTCATAAAAACATTTTCATGTTTTTCCTAATGTCTGTTTAAGAAGCATTGATAGTTTATGTTATTTTTTACTTGTTGCTTGCTTCTCAATTTTAGCATGGACTCATCACTCTCAATTCTTAAGTTTCTGAAACTCATGTGAATTCAAGCTTTTGTCTTTGAAAGAGGGTAATTGTTCAGGACATAGTGGCCATAGTATAAATCGGTTCATTTTGCTTTAATGTTTCTTCTTTTCTTTTTTCCTGAGGCAACTGGGGTTAAATGACTTGCCCAGGGTCACACAGCTAGGAAATATTAAGTGTCTGAGGTCACATTTGAACTCAGGTCCTCCTGACTTCAGGACTGATGCTCTGTCCACTGTGCCATCTAGCTGCCCCTTAATATATTTTCATATGTGGTCTACTATGGCAAAAAAGGAATCTATATTAAAAAACAATACATTATACTTAATATTTTAAAGTTTCAAAGGCTTTTCTGTACTTTAAAAAAATCAAGATTAATCATTTTATGAGAGAAAGCATGATATAGTACCAGGTCTAGAGTAAGGAGAAAATTATCCAAATTCCAACTGCAATACCTAAGGAGTACACTTATTTGCTTGGGAAGAAGGTTTAAACTAGCAACATTTCTCCAGCCAAGTCTGAAAAACCTCCTGGCACAAAGTAAGTGCTTATTGATTGAAAGCACTTCCCAACTCTAATTTTATTGTGAAACAAAAGTCTTCACTTTCCAGATTTTTACATTTTTAAATTTAGTGTTTTTTAGATTTATTAAACAAGATCACCATTAATGTTGACAGTAGCAAACAAAAGGTAAACCTCTTAACATTTTATTAACAAAAAACATATTCCGAGTCCTAATTTGATAAGATACTCTCACTTTTGATCAAACTGTTTCTTCAAATTGATTATCAGTTATTGAAGAGAAACTGAATAGATCTTCTATTTAAAAAAACAGACTTTAGACTTTAGACCAGTATTTGTTATATTATTATTAATTTTTGTAACACAATTGACATTTTTCTGCTGTAGGTTATTAGTGTATATTAGATCTTTCATTTTGTTTTTGACTTATTTGGTATGCGTGCTTCATGCTTAGGAGTGGGATCTCTGTGTCAAAAAGCAGACATTTTTCAATTCCAACTTGTTTTCTTTTGTGGTTGGCTAGTTTACAGCTACAAAAATAGTGAATTAGTATGCTTGTCTTTTCACAACCCTTCTGACACTATTTCCATCTTTTATCATCTTTGACAATTGCAAAGTGGGAGGTGAATAGTCAGAGTTGTTTTAATTTAAATTTTATTTTTGAAATGGTCATTGACAATTTGACATTTTTCCTTGGAAAATTATTTAACCATATACTCTGACTGCTTATCTATCTATCTATCTATCAGGGAATAGCACCTGCTCTTAAATATTTGTAAATTCCATATGTAAAAATCTCAGATTTTTATCAATAATATTTGATACCAAGATGATTTTCCACTCACTTGTGCTTTATTTTAAAACTTTACTTTCTGGCCTGAAATTGAGCTACTTACTAAATAGACATTGTAGAAAACATTTTCTTTCTTTTTTTTTTTTAATGATCTTTATTTTTATAAAATTATGAGTAGATTTTGTTGTGATTGAAGCCTGAGAATAACAGAAATTCAGGCAACAGAGTTCTGAGCATGATCAGCTTATCAGAAAGGGTAGCAATTGCCATTTAAGGGAGTCTAAGGCTTTTCAGTTACCAGGGACTCTCCTGATAATCATATATAATCATAAAAGAGGAAAGGGCAAAGAAAATGACATAATGTGCAGCAAGATGGGCATTATCAAGTAACTATTGGCCAGACTCTGGAGTGTGGGAATTATGCATAACCTGAGACAACAGCAACAATTTAGATTTCCTGGAATAACCAGGAGATAACAATGCTTCATAAATAAGCTCCTGTGGGTGGTGAGGACTTACAAGAGTGAAATAGGGAACTAAAATTGCAGGCTTATAGAAGTAAACTCACATAAAGAGGGAGAATAATAAACTGATTAAGCCTTAATGAAATGGGATAGTAGATAAAAATGTTAATATCACAATTTATAATAAATATATCTTATAAGTAGTAAATTATAGCCCTACATCTATTAGTTATATATATATATTTGAAGTAAACCAGATTATTGGGAATAAGCAATCCTATAACCAATTTGGAGTCTGGTCCTCCCCTTTGTAGACTCAGAAATTCTGTTTTAATAGTTTATCCAAAAGTGATCAAACTCTCCGGGAAGCCACAATCTTAGAAGAGAATAATTTGGGAAATAGATCAAATCATTTACTTGTAGTGGGAAATACACACCAACACATTATACACACACACACACATCTTGTAGTAGGACACATATACAGAGAAAGAGAAGCCATATTAATCATTTGGACATGCCTCTAGATGTAAGGTCGCTTGGGACTAAGTGACATGGTTATTTACAGAGTGTAGAAGTTCAAATTAAGTGAATAGGAACAAAAGGAAATAGAAGTTCTTAAAAGAAATGTCTTTTAAGACCAAGTCTTATGATGAATTACCTTCTTCTAATCTATATATGTTTCTCCAGAGAAGAAGATTCCAAACTTTTTGAACATATACATACTCCTATCACTAAAAAATTATTGAGTACCTCACAATATAGCTATATTTATAAATTATATAAATAAAATATTGTATTAGTATATTATATACATCATAAAACATGAACAAAATAGATATTTTACAAGGATGAGATAAAGATGAAATAATTTTAAATTTATTGGCAGTATGAAATCTTGATTGAATATGTTTCTTTATGTTTGAGAATCTTGATTTTACATTTTAGTATAGTGAGTTAAAGATTTTTCTCTAAATTCAGTTTATACTTGCTTTAATGACTGCTGTAGGTGAAAAAGCGACCTTACAAAGATAGATCTAAAAAGAAGAAGAATATTGGCCATACTTACTGAATCATGATAAAAAGTTTTCAATTCTGTCCACCAATTAGATAAAAGTTGTGATTGAAATTTGGCTAAGAAATATTTATCTTCCTTGATTACAATAGTAAGATGGTTTGTGGAGGTACCAGATCCTAAGACTGTAGTTATTCTAGATAGAGAAAAGGGAACTTTAACAGGGCATATGACATTTCCAGCCACTGTTCTATCTTCATCTGTCAAGAGCACAATCATCCTTTCATTCACTTATCTGTAATGCCAGTGTCATCCTTTGGTTTCATTGGTCAAAGCAGAAAGGGAGAAAAAAATAAGAAATTTTCTGCCAAAAGTTTTATTTTTTTGGTGCTTAATAAATATTTATTGACTGATTTTGCCTCAGTAATTGATTTATATACTTGCTCTGTGGAGAGAAGACTAAGCTAGACATTTGAAAAATGCAAATTTATATTAGACAGTCCCTGAGCTTATAGTTTTATAGGAGGATATAACAGATACATAGCTAACTATAATATATAACACATACAAGTTTATTTAAGGGTTAGAAAATAAAATGCAGGGTAATGTTCAAACCTTCTCCCCTTACTCGTGGAAGGTGTGTGATGGGAATCAAAGAAATAGTATTTGAGAGAGAGAAAGAAACAAAGAGATAGAGACAGAGACCAAGACAGAGACAGAAACAGAGAGAGACAGACAGAGACAGAGGCAGAGGAGGAGAGAGGAGAGACAGAGAGAGAAAGGAGAAACAGAGACAGAAAGAGAAAGACACACATACAGAGACAGAAACTGAGAGGGAGAGAGAGCATAGAGACAGCGGGAAAGAGACAGAGACAGAAAGGCAGAGAGACAAAAAGAGACAAAGAGATAGAGAGGTAGAGGCAGAGAGAAGAGTAATAGAGAAAAAGGAGAAACAGAAAGAGAAAGACACACATACAGAGACAGAGACTGAAAGGGAGAGAGAGGATGGAGAGAGGGATGGAGAGAGAGACAGAAAGAGACAGAAAGAGACAGAAAGGCAGAGAAAGAGAGAGAGAGAGAGAGAGAGAGAGAGAGAGAGAGAGAGGGAGAGGAGGGGAGGAAGGAAGGAGGGAAGGAGAGAGAGGGAGGGAGGGAGAGGAAGAGGCAGAGAGAGGAGTAACAGAGAGAAAGGGGAGACAGAGAGACAGAAAGAGAAAGACACATACAGAGACAAAGACTGAGAGGGAGAGAGAGAGACAGGTAGAGAAAGAGACAGAGAGACAGAGGCAGAGGCAGAGAAAGGAGAACCAGAGAGACAGAAAGAGAAAGACACAAAAGTAGACAGAGAGGGAGAGAGAGAGAAAGAGACAGAAACAGAAAGACAGAGACAGAAAGAACATAATGGCTTTATAAACTAGGCAAGTTGGTGGTGCAATGTGTAGGTTAGAGTACAGTCCTAAAGTCAGGAACTCCTGGATTGAAATCTGTCCACACACACTTATTAGGAGTGTGATCTTGGGCAAGTTAACCTCCAATTGCCTTAGCTATAAAATGGGAATAATAATAATATCTACCTTCCAAGGTTTTTGTGAGGATCAAATGAGATAATACTTGTAAAGTTCTTAATTGGGGAATTTATTATTCATATTCTTTGAATAATATGTTGGTGCTACATGTTTGTTGCTATAAAAGCAAAAGTATTTCACACTGTTCCCTGAATGCAACTTGTAAAAAATGCTAAAATTGGTAGATGAATGGAATGTTTTCCCATATAAGATAATTTAGAGGTGCCTTCCACTGGTTAACATTAATGGATGAGCAATCAAATTTTGTGTCTATGTTTTAAATAAGTAATATTGTTTTAATGTAAGCGCACTTATATTTACATTGCTATTTTAGGAAATTCTTGTATAGAAGTACTGTTAACTTGTGGAATAATACCTATAGTGTGGGTCATCTAGGTGGGATACACACGCTTGGAATCAGGAAGACTCATCTTAATGAGTTCAAATCTGGCCTCAGACACTTACTAGTTGAGTGACCCTAGACAAGTCATTTAACCATTTGCCCAAGTTCCTTATTCACAACAACAAAAAGAAAAAAATGGAAAAAAAAAAAAAAAAAAAAAAAAAGGCTGGAAGAGGAAATGGCAAACCACTCCAGTATCTAACAAGAAAATATCAAGTTGGATTGAAAATGACTCAACAGCAGCAAGCTGATAGTGTAAAGCATTTGTATCATTAAATTAACTCCTTTTTTTGATCTGAATGCTGTGACATTATGATTTTGAGCTATTACTTCTTAAAGCTGTTACTTCTTTTGTCTGGAAGATAATGTTTTTATAATTGATGTCTATCTTCAGGTGGATATAGTTTTGTTTGTAAAAAAAATAACTTGGTGTTTAGGAAAAACACAAAAATCATTGGAAAGCTTCATTATTTCTGAAGTTCTGTGTGAGCTTGACAGTCCCTTGGATTTTTTGGCCTTGACGAGGTCATAAAATCTTATCAGCTCTGTGAAAGAAACTGCAAGAATCTGTAGATAAATAATAAGAGCCTGTAAATTCTAAAACAGTAAATTGATTTACAGAGCAATTGACTTGCCCCTCCCTCCATACTCACAATTATTTGTATTCACAGTAAAGAGGTATGGCTTAAGTTTGCTTATATGTAGAAACAATTTGTGTAATAAATTGACTACTGATTATGAAATCTATGAATACTATCTCAACTGGGATATATCAGAGCTCTATCTTTGAGGCAACTCTGCATCAATAGACCCCAGTTAAAATTTTTTTTTTCTTTTTTGCCTTAGGAGTGGATATATAGTACATTATCCCCAGGCTAATTAACTTTCCGTATTTTGAGTAAGTTATCATGCATTCATTATGTGTGTAAAACCTCAGAATGTAATTATTTTCTTAATTTCTAATGATTGGTTTTTTAATCAGGATGTGTTAAACTAAACATAAATTTATATAGTACTTACTAAGTACCAGGTAATATACTAAGGACTCCATAATTATAATCTCATTTAATTCTCACAACAATGCTGGAAGGGGTACTTGCTATTATTATCCCCATTTCACAGATGAGCAAACTGAGCAAACTGAGAAAACGTAAGTTTAAGTAGGGTCTCACATCAGGAACACCTGTGTTCAAATCAAGCCCTAGATGTTTACGAGCTGTGTGAGATGCTTACATGTGTTGATTGAGTACACTTCAAATTTATCTACTCATATTTGGTCCCTTACTCCAAAACAAGGCAAACCTTTCACTTTTCCTTGCTCTCTATTTACTATGCTAGCTAGAAATGAAAGCTTTTGGAAAGGACTCATGTGCTTAATAGGTACAGTTAGGTGGTAGTGGGTAGAGAACTCATCTTCATGAGTTCAAATCCTACTTAGACATTTACTAGCTCTGTGATCCTGGGCAAGCCACTTCAACCTGTTTGGCTCAGTTTCCTCCTCTGTAAAATGAACTGGAGAAAAAAATGGCCAACCACTCTAGTGTCTTTGCCAAAAAAATAAACAAACCAAATAGGATTAGGACTGAAATGCTCTGGACAACAACAAAAGCATGTGCTTAATAAGTACTAAGAATAAAAATTTTAAACTAATTGTTATTTATTGTGAACGAATGTTGCTGTTAATGTGAAAAACAACTGTACCCAGCTCTGAGTTGTAAGTGACAGAAGTTGCAATGTGAGGTGGAATTTCTTGGGACCATGATTTGCTTTGCTTTGAGGACTGAATACAATATAACATTTTGAATTATTGTTAAACCAGTACTCCAAAATTCAAGGGAAAGTGCCAAGAGCTGCTTCCTATGCTTTGAATGTTAGTCATACATAGCATTATAAGATGATAGGATCTATTGGATTCATTTTTGGACTAAATTTTCTACCTGTTATGAGACCCTTTTGGTAATGTGGATCTCCACTGTATGACTGATTATTCTATTTTTTTTTAATTTTTATTTTTTTTTATTTAATAGCCTTTTATTTACGGGTTATATGCATGGGTAACTTTACAGCATTAACAATTGCCAAACCTCTTGTTCCAATTTTTCACCTCTTACACCCCACCTCCTCCCCCAGATGGCAGGATGACCAATAGATGTTAAATATATTAAAATATAAATTAGATATACAATAAGTATACATGATGAAACCGTTATTTTGCTGTACAAAAAGAATCAGACTCTGAAATACTGTACAATTAGCTTGTGAAGGAAGTCAAAAATGCATGTGGGCATAAATATAGGGATTGGGAATTCAATGTAATGGTTTTTAGTCATCACCCAGAGTTCTTTCTCTGGGTGTAGCTGGTTCAGTTCATTACTGCTCCATTGGAAATGATTTGGTTGATCTCGTTTGCTGAGGATGGCCTGATCCATCAGAACTGGTCATCATCTAGTATTGTTGTTGAAGTATATAATGATCTCCTGGTCCTGCTCATTTCACTCAGCATCAGTTCGTGTAAGTCTCTCCAGGCCTTTCTGAAATCATCCTGTTGGTCATTTCTTACAGAACAGTAATATTCCATAATTTTCATATACCACAATTTATTCAGCCATTCTCCAACTGATGGACATCCATTCAGTTTCCAGTTTCTAGCCACTACAAAAAGGGCTGCCACAAACATTCGTGCACATACAGGTCCCTTTCCCTTCTTTATAATCTCTTTGGGATATAAGCCCAGTAGTAACACTGCTGGATCAAAGGGTATGCACAGCTTGATAACTTTTTGAGCATAGTTCCAAACTACTCTCCAGAATGGTTGGATTTGTTCACAACTCCACCAACAATGCATCAATGTCCCAGTTTTCCCGCATCCCCTCCAACAATCATCATTATTTTTTCCTGTCATCTTAGCCAATCTGACAGGTGTGAAGTGGTATCTCAGAGTTGTGACTGATTATTCTAAAAGGAATTTGACTTTTACCTAAAATCAGAGCTGAGGGAGTTTTGCCCTGTAATATCCATGATAATTCAGTTGATGCCTTTAGGTTTAGACCTAATGGAATAGTACTGATAGTGTTCCAATGATATCCCTCCTCCTCCTTTCCCAGGAAATTTCTCTGACCATGACTAGAGAACTGAAAATATTTTATAATTATCATATGGAGGAGAAAATAGTTTGCCAGAACGACAACTTAAGGGGAGGATTCTTTAAGGATAAGGGAAGTCCTGTTTTTTTGTGAGGATGATGAAAAGAATCAGTGGATAGGAAGAATGAATATTAGATGTTAGTGGTGATTGGGGATGAGCAGGAGTATTTGGGGAGAGCTGTCTGCCTGAGGAGAGGGTGTGATCAAAGGTATACATAGAGAATGATTATCTCTTCATCAGAGACTAGAGTAATAGGACAGAGAATAGAAGAGGATGTTCAAGAGGCTTTCAGAAAAAACCTGAGGAAAACTTAATTGCTTTTAGAATCGAGATTATTTCATTCTTTCTAGTTGTATTCATATAGTAGGTCTTAATAAATTGCTGATTTATAGTTTGAGAAAAGAGACATGAAGAAAAATGACCTATATTTTCCCAATAAAGTCACATAAAAGGTAGAGGAAAGAAAGTTTGAATGGTTGCTATTGGGAGTATGACAGAATCAATTAGGGGAAAATGAAAGGTTTGCCTTGTGAATGACCAAATAAGAACAGATAACAAATTTGTAAGTGGACCCAATCAACATATATGTATGATTTCCCCTCTCCCCCACAACTCTAGTAGTTAATATGAGAATGGGAGCAGAGGATACTGATGGAATAATCCAAGAATGGAGTTTGGCAAAGCAGGAAAGGTAGGAGCAAGTGATAAAACTGATTAACTAGCATATAGATTGGGAAAGAAGGAAAGTAAAACCAGAGCCTGAGTGAATACCAAGGGATAGAAGGAATAGAAGTCATCATAATGAAGATACAAAATTGGTTTAGAAGAAGTGAAGCATAGGGTAGTTTGAAAGAATTTCACAATTCCTGATCATGGAAATGGGTGATCAAGTGTGTGACCATCTCAATCAGTAAACTTACTATTATGTGCCAAGCACATAAAATATATATATAAAAAAGAGCTCCTGCCCTTAAGAAGCTTACATTCTAGTGGGGAAAGGTAATAGAAAAGAAAACTGGAAAAGGCTGTAGAGGCATGGAACAAAACTCAAAGAAGTCCAAAATGAGTGCAGCCTGCTAGGAAATGAGATATCCAAGGTATGTGGGGATGAGGTGGGTGGGAAGGAGGGTTAGGGAGTTGAGATTCTGGCACCCTCCCACTCCCTATCCCCATCCCTGAAACATGCATCCTATTGAAGGAGAGTACAACATAACCACAGATAAACTAATTTGGAGGAGGGCACAATTATTACATTGAAATGAACCTATGTGGAAACAATCTTCAAAGTAATAGAGAACTTTTTGAAAAGAGGGAAATAAGAGCATCCAAAATATATGCATGTAGATAGCGTGCATGAGACTAAAAGGGGCAGCTATGTGGCTCTGTGAATAGAGCACTGGTCTTGGAATCAGAAAGATGAGTCTGAATCTAAATATGGTCTTAGATATTACTACCGGTATGACCCTGAGCAAGTCATTTAATCCTGTTTGCCTCAGTTTCCTCATGTGTAAAATGAGCTGCAGTAGATGGCAAATCACTCCACTATCACTGCCAAGAAAACCCTAAATGGGGTCATGAAGAGTTGGACACAACTGAACAACAAAGTCTACAAGAGACATTTATAAGAACATTATTTTTAAAATACAGATAATAAAATGATAATTAATAAAAGGTATCTAAAAATATTCATACTTGAACATTGTATAAACTATCAACAATATTGTAATGATAATTAACAGTAAAACACTTAGCTACTCTGATCAATCAAGAAATTGAAACATTTATTATATACCAGATGATTCAAAGAGAACCAACAAAAGTGCAAACTGAAAATAAGCCTCAAAGATATAATGTTAAAATTAGAGAAATAGAAGATTAGGGAAATAAAAATACTATTGGAATGATAAAACAAAATTGTAGTATCATTTTTGTTTAGACAGTCCTAGGGAGAGGGGAGAAGAGGAAAAGAGAGAAGGAGGAGAGATATGCTGTGTGGGTGTCCAGTTAGACTTTGCCCACATGGGTACGGATGCCATCCCCAGCTTACAAATGCAAAATAATAAATACAAGATAATTTTTGGGGGGAAGATTGAGAAAAGATTCATGCAAAATGTATTGTTTGAGCAGACTTTTAAAGGAAATGAGGCTTTTTAAAAATCATAGGCGTAAGGTGAAAGTGCATCCCAAACATAGGGGACTGTTAATTCAAAGGCTTGGAGTTGGGAGATTTAAGGATCTTGTGTAAGGAACAGCAGGAAAGGCAGTTTCATTGAACTGTAGGGTTTGGGAAGGGGAACACTGTATACTAGGTTTGGAAATACAGGTTGGGGGCATGGAATGAAGAGGTTTTAAAATCTGAAGAGAGGAACTTATATTTAATGCTAGAGGTAATATTCACTGAACTTTTTTGAGTAGAGTGACATGGTTAGGTCTTTGAGGCAGCTGAGTAGAGGACGGATTACAGAGGAGAATGATTTGTGGCAGGAATCAATTTGGTGCCTGTTGGAGTTATCCAGGTTAAGAAGTGATGAAGATATGAATCAGAATGGTAGCTCAATGAGAAATGCAAAGAGGACAAATGTGAAAAATAATGTAGAAATAGAAATGATAAGTTTTGGCAACAGTTGTGGATGTTTGAGTAGAGGAAAATTGAGCAATGGAATATAATGCAAGATGACTAAGTGGATGATGGTACCTTCAGTAGAAAAAGGGAAATTCAAAATGGGGAAAGTTTTTTTGGGGGAGAGAAGAAATGTAATAAATTTAGTTTTGGATATGCTGAGTTTAAGATGCTCATGGAAGATATATTTTGAAACACTGAATAGGCAATTGGAGATATTAAGGATTCTAAGAGGAAGAGGTGACGAAGAACATTTTAGGAAGATGGACAGGAATGTTATGTGGAAGAAACAAGAATAGTTTGGCTGGACTGCAGGGTCTGTGAAGGGGAATAACGTGTAATAAATTTGGACAAATAGGCTGGAGTCTGATCGTGAAAGGTTTTGAAGAGTAGAGAACTTAGTGGAAACTTAAAGAAGAGTTTATATTGTATCCTAGTGGTGGTATGGTATATTAGGGCTTTAAATGCATGCAATGACATGCATATTCAGATTCTTGCTTTAGGAAAATAATTTTGGTTGCTTTGTGAAGGATGGTTTGTAGAGGGGTGAGGTTTAAGGTAGAACACGTAGGAGGCTTTTGCAATAGTCCAAGAAGGAGGTGATAAGGGCCTGAATTAAGGTGCTAGCCATTTGAATGGAGCGATGTTTTGGAGGTAGAATCCTCAAAACCTGCTAAATGATTAGATGTGAGAAATAAGGGAAAGGGAGGAGTTGATCATGACTCTCAGATTATAAACCAGGGTGACTCTAAGGAATGATGATGCCCTTGATAGAAATAGAAAAATTAGGGAGAATTTACAGGAAAAGATCATCATTTGGAGGATGAATTTGACATATCTATGGGACAATTGGCTGAAGGAGTCCTATAGGCAGTTGACAATGTGGAACTGGAGCTCAGGAAAGAGACTAGGGCTGATTATGATGGTCCTGGAAGTTATTTCCAGATAATAATTTAGTCCATAAGGGCTGATCTGAACTTCATTTTTCTCATCTATATAAATGGAGATAGCTTATACAATTGTATCTACAGTATAATCTGTTATATAGATTAAGGAGATAACGATATGTACAATATTTCAGAGTCTGATTCTTTTTGTACAGCAAAATAACGTTTTGGTCATGTATACTTATTGTGTATCTAATTTATATTTTAATGTACTTAACATCTACTGGTCATCCTGCCATCTGGGGGAAGGGGTGGGGGGTAAGAGGTGAAAAATTGGAACAAGAGGTTTGGCAATTGTTAATGCTGTAAAGTTACCCATGCATATATCCTGTAAATAAAAGGCTATTAAATAAAAAAATAAAAAATAAATTCTAACCTAGGTTTAAAAAAAAAAAAAAGAATTAATGGAGCCCTAGAGAACTTTGGTTTTAAAGGCAGCTAGTTGGTACAGTGGATAGTATACTCAGTTTGGAGGCAGGAGGACCTGAGTTCAAATCCAGATGCAGATACTTATTATCTATGTGACCCTGGACAAATCATTTAATCCCTATTTGCCTCATTTCCTTCATCTGTAAAATGGGGACATACTAGAAAAGGAAATGACAAGGCACTCCATTATCTTTGCCAAGAAAATCTCATGAACAAAAGTCATAGGGTCGCATAGAGTTGGACATGACTAAACAACCACCACAACAAAGAACAGGTAAGATAAATATTTAGCTTTGAGAGTTTGTGGATGGGAAAAGTTTAGAACTAATGCTTTACAAACACCAAACAGAGTGACTCTTTCAAAAGTTAAAACTCGTTATCTCTTTCAAAAAGTGTTCCCTAAAGTGGCTCTCTTCAACAATGAGAGGATCCAAATCAGTTACAATTGGTCAGTAATGAAGAGAACCAGCTACACCCAGCGAAAGAACACTGTGAACCACAACATAGCATTTACACTATTTCTGTTATTGTTTGCTTGCACTTTTGTTTTTCTTCTCAAGTTATTTTAACCTTCTTTCTAAATCCAATTTTTCTTGTGTAGTAAGATAATTGTATAAATATGTATACATATATTGTATTTAAGATATACTTTAACATATTTAACATGTATTGGTCTACTTGCCATCTGGGGGAGGGGGTGGAGGAAAGGAGGGGAAAAGTTGGAACAGAAGTTTTTGCAAGGGTCAATGTTGAAAAATTACCCATGCATATGTTTTGTAAATAAAAAGCTATAACAAAAATGAATTTTTTAAAAAAGTGTTCCCTAATTGCCACAATTTGATTAATTTTTTTTCAATATTTATTTTCTTTTCCTCTCACTCTCCTAAACTGTAATATAAAATTATTGGAAGGCTCTGACTGTTGATCCTATTAAGCTGTTCATCCCTGGTATCTACTTGCAGTGCTTTCTGAAACAGCAATCTGACAAGCAACACTAATTTTTTTGTGTGTAAATTTTAAAATGTAATGTAATTAGCAAATTCTTCCCCTAGTCATAGATCTGAAAGATAAATTCTTCCTTTAATATTCCTCACTTAAATCCAATTCACTTGAATTGGCATCAACTCCCTGATCTCATGGCCTTCTTTGAGAATGAAGGACATACAACTTCTGTGAATGGGAGTAGAAGCTGCCCCACTGGGGACTCAACTGGAGCCGGCCAATTGGGCAACATATCTCCTTTCCTATTCTCTTCTCTTCTCATATAAAAATCTACACACACACACACACACACACACACACACACACACACTTTTTTACTAGGTAAAAGAAGCCGTTCTCTGCCTCATTTCTTACCTATACTTAATCACTGATTGGGCATTGCCTCATCTTAAAAAGATCAAGGTCTCTCACTGCATCCAGAGTCACCTCCAGTCATCCTGATCTATGTCTTGCCCTGGACTGAATTGGCTCCAGAGGAGAAAGTGAGACTGATGACTTTGCACAGCCCTCCCTCACTTAAAACCAATTCACTTACATGTCATGGCATCACCTCCAATGCCATGGTCATCTTCCAGAGCGAAAGACAAACAACAATACTTCTCAGCAAGAACAGTTCTTAGATTTTGAATTTTTAAAAAAATATTTATAATACATATTGCTTTATGAATCATGTTGGGAGAGAAAAATCAGAACAAAAGGGAAAAACCATGGGGGAGAAAGACAAACAGAAAAAGGAAGTGAACATAGCATGCATTGATTTACATTCAATCTTCAAAGTTGTTTTTCTGGATGCAGATGGTATTTGCTGTCCAAATTCTACTGGAATTGCCTTGGATCACTAAATCACTGAGAAGAATCTAGTCTTTTATAGCTGATCATTGCACTTTGTGTACAATGTATTTCTGGTTCTACTCACTTCACTCTGTATCAGTTTATGTAAATTTTTCCAGGCCTTTCTATAATAAGCTTGTTCATCATTTTTTATAAAACAATAATATCCCATTACCTTATGTACCACAACTTATTCAGCCATTCCCCAGTTAATGGGCATCTACTCATTTTCCAATTCTTTGCTACTATAAAAAGAGGTGCTACACACATTTCCGCACATGTGGGTCCTCTCCCCTCCTTCATGATTTCCTTGGGATACAGATCCAGTAATGGCACTACTGGGTCAAAACGTATGCAGTTTTATAAACCTTTGAGCATAATTTCAAATTGCTCTCCAGAATAGTTGGATCATTTCACAATTCCACCAACAATGTGTCAGTGTCCCAGTTTTCCCACCTCCCCTCCAACATTTATCATTATCTTTTCCTGTCATCTTAGCCAATCTGAGAGATGGAAGATGGCATCCCAGAGTTGGAAGGCTTGATTTTATAACCGAGGTTCATCTGGTACTTACTCATGTAATAGTTCTAATTTACTGAGGAAATATACTAGATCACTTGCTGAATGCTTATACAACATCATCTCTTACTGTGCTTCTTGACAAAAAGGCCATCACCATCAAAATAGTCCAAGTTCAGAACAATGGATTGTCCTCCTTCATTTATCCTGCAACTGGACATAAGCCCCACCACAAAGCAGATGGTCAGGGGGAATGCCCTTAAGAACCCTACAAAAATCCTAAACAAATCCCCACTTATTGGAGCAATCATAGCTAGTCTTTTGACTTCCATAATTGACTGTACCATGGGCCTCTGGTTTTTATTCACATCCACCAGTAGTCTATGATAGTGTTAAATATCAATGAACCACTAATAAAGTATCCTGTAATCACTCTTAGAATCATCCTTTCCTGTTAGCATCCTACCATTTATCTATATAATAGACTTAGATTGGACTTCTAGTACTTCCCTTTACCTCTTGAGCTACTGATCTGAAGTGGGAGTAGGACTCTTTGAATCCCAGTCCTGAACCCTGATGAAAGTAAGTTCTTTCTTTACCATGGTGAAAGCGAGGATTGTTCCCCTACCAATACATATAGTATATTTCTTCTTAGTCCCCTTGATTGGTGGTTTTTCATTGCACACATCAAGGTTTTAAAGTTTTTTTTTAATTGTTGGTATTTACAATGTTATTGATAGAAATGGTTCTCTTTATTGTGCTCACTTCATTCTGTATCTTCATACAAGTCTTCTTCTTACAGTTTCTCTGAAACTTTTCTGAATCTCAGTCTTAGCACTCACATAGTTCTTTTCAGTTTTCTGGTTCGTTTCTCTCTCTCTCTCTCTCTCTCTCTCTCTCTCTCTCTCTCTCTCTCTCTCTCTCTCTCTCTCGCTGAGGCAATTGGGATTAAGTGACTTGCCCAGAGTCACACAGCTAGAAAGTGTTTAAGTGTCTGAGGCCAGATTTGAACTCAAGTCTTCTTGACTTCAGGGCTGGTGCTCTATCCACTACACCATCTAGTTGCCCCATTTTTCTTATAGTATATCAGAGTAATTTGTATTTGAGTTTATCTCTCATTAGATTTAAAGTTAGTGAGAGTATATAGCCTATGTTATCTATTAACTACCTTAGCATACTGTAAATGCTCAATAATAACTAACATTGATAGAGTGTTTTAAAGCTAGTAAAGTGCTTTACAAACTTTATTTCATTTAATCTTTACAATAACCTTGCACAGTGGGTATTATGTCCATTTTCCAGATAAGAAATTGAGAGAGGTTCACATAGGTAGTGAGTATTTGAGTTGGAATTCAAATTCCGTCTTCTTGACTCCAGATTCAGTACTATATTCCCAAGCTTCTTAAACTGTGGGTTGAAACCCCATATGAAGTTGTGTAACTGAATTTGGGGTTGTGAAATTATTTATTATCAATAAGTATACCCAAGATTGTGTGGAAATTTCTCAGGCAAAAAAGGGTTGTGGGTGGAAAAAGTTTAAGAAGCCCTGCATTGCACCACCTAGCTGTTTGTTAAACTGAAATTACACTAAGAGTGAGAGCCTGTAAGTAGAGATGGAGATTCCTGATTTGAGTATCAGAGAAGCAAAGTCTAGACTGAGTCAAAAGTACCTGCCTTTATGGAATAAGAATCAATACTTCCTAGCTCCCTCTTTTCCCTATTCTACTTAATTAGTCTTTCTAGGAGCTCAATTGAATGGAACACGGTGTTTCTAGCTCTGCAGCTGTTGAGATCCTAGTAAAGTAATTTCACCCATCTGCAACATGCCCTACCTACATCTGAGGGTTGTTGTGAGGATCAAATAAGATCTTTTGGGAGACCTCTTTATTTAAGAGGCAGTATGATTCAATGGTGGTGTGAAGCTAGAAGGCAGGAAAATCCAAATCCTGACTGAAATATACCAGCTGTGTGACTGTGAGAATCTAATCCATAGAAGCCTGTTGTTCATTTTAAAATGAAGGTCTGGACTAGAAGGTCTGGAAATTCTCTCCTAGCTATTAAGTCCACGATCCTGTCTTCCTCCGTTAGTTTGTAAACTGGGAAGGGGATGGGAAAGGATTCCGTTTCTTTCTGTATGTATTTATATCCCTGACACTTAGCTGGGGAATAGTGATTGACAGATATTTGCTAAGTGTTTAATAAATGCTTTGTGCTTGCCAGTCGCCTATGTGTATCGTAGATTCAGGTATACACTGGACTAGATGACAAATGTTTAAGTCTCTTTCAACCCTGCAATTCCTTTCAGCATTGAAATATTGGGGAGTTTGTAGGGTGATGAACAGGCAGAACTGAATGTTTTTATATTAGCTTAGTGCAGTGTTATTCACCCTCTTTCTTTGCTTCCCTCTTCCCAAGCGTCCTCTCCACAGGTGTCAAAATCCATTTTTCTAAGATATATTTCATCCTTCTGCTAGAAAATGTTCAGTGGTTCCCCGTCATTCCTAGAATAAAACAGCTCAGCCTGACCCTTAAAACTTTTAACTCTTTGGCTCCAATATAGCTTTCCAGGCTTATTTCACGTTACTAGCCTGCTTCATGCAGTCTAAATTACAAGTGACTAATCAATCAATCGATGAGCTTTAATCTCAAAACCGAGGCTTCTCGTCCCTACCTTGGAGCCTCCATCCCCGAGATGCTCACCAGCTCACCTCAGCCTCCCAGCATCCTTCACTTCTAAGCCTCAGCTCTCGGGTCCCTCTCCCACCGCCCCCGCTCCCCCCTCCCGCCCCTCCTCCCCCGCCTCCTCCCTAGTCCGCCCCGCCTCCCCTGCTTTTCCCCAGAACGAGGCTGCCTGAGAACCAGAACCTTCCAGTCTCGCTAGAGATAGGAGCTGGAGAGAGAGCGGAGAGCGAGCGGAGTAGGCAGCGAGCTGAGGAGCGCGCACGGGCTTCTCGCCGCTTGACTGAAGCATCCTATAGCTTCCGGAGGGACCGTGAGTGAGAGAACAGGGCTGGAGGCTCCGCGGCTCCGGGACTCGGGGACTCCGGGGCTCCGTGACTCCGGGGCTCCGCGGCTCCGTGACTCCGGGGCTCCGTGGCTCCGGGGCTCCGCGGCTCCGTGACTCCGGGGCTCCGTGACTCCGGGACTCCGGGGCTCCGGGGCTCCGTGGCTCTGGGACTCCGGGCTCCGGGGCTCCGGGGCTCCGTGACTCCGTGACTCCGGGACTCGGGGACTCCGGGCTCCGGAGTTCCGTGACTCCGGGGCTCCGTGGCTCCGCGACTCCGGGCTCCGGGGCTCCGTGACTCCGGGGCTCCGTGACTCCGTGACTCCGGGTCTCTGGGACTCCGGGATCCGGGGCTGCGTGACTCCGGGGCTGCGTGACTCCGGGGCTCCGTGACTCCGTGGCTCCGGGACTCCGGGGATCTCAGCCCTGGGGCACGGGGAAAGGAGAGCCCGGGGGAGGGGCTGGCTGGCAAGAGGCTGTTTTTTTTCTCTTCTCGGCTTTGCCGGAGCTGGGTCAGGAGCTGGGATAGAAGCTGAGGTTAAGGCAGGGGCTGGGACTGGGGCTGGGGCTGGCGCAGTAGTCTTAGGAACTGGGGGGTGCGGGTGGGGTCCCAGGGACTAGGGGGGAGTAGATTTTTTTTTTTTTTTTTTAGTTCTCCCACCGTTTCATAGACATTTAAACTCTGCACTTCCAAAACGGAGCTCGTTTCTCTTTCTCCCTAATCCGTACCCTTCCATCCCCTAAAAAGAATTAATCCCCTATTATTGTACTGGGCAATGTCATCCTCCCAGTCCTGCAGGCTCCCAATCTAGGTGTCAACCTGTCATTCTTAACTCCTCAGTATCCCTCACTTGCCATATCCAAGCTGTTGCTAAGGGCTGTTGATTTCAACCTAGCAACGTCTCTGTATACGCCCCCTTCTCTCCTCTGACACTGCCACCACAGGATTATTCCTGTAGCCTGCTGGTGAGTCAGCCAGCCTCAGGTCTCTCCTCATTCCTATTGGTCCTCCAATCAGCCAGTAAAATGACTTTCCGAAGCGCGGGTCTGACCATGTCACGCCCCCCTCCCTCCCCTCCCTCTGCCCCTCCCACTGCTCCCCCCAACCGCCTTGTGCGCAGGCGCGAGCTCGATAAAATCCAGTGGCTCCCTGTCACTCCAGGAGCAAACACAAAATGCTCTTTTTGGCATTCAAATCTAGCCCCCTCCTACCTTTCCACCATCCCTCCCATCTCTCTGCTGCCAGAATTTTTTCTGGCAGTTCCAAGCTGACTTCCCTGGATTTTTTTTAGGTCCCTATCAAAATCCCCTTTCCCAAATTCTGTTGCCTTTCCTGTTAACTATTTTCTATTCATCCTATGTGTACATTATTACATATTTGTTTGCTTGTTGTTTCCCCCATCAGATTGTGAACTCCTTGACAGCAGAGACTTCTCTTTTGCCCTATTTCCAGCACTTAGCAAGTGGCTTGCATATAGTGTTTAATAAACAAATGCTTATTGACTGATTCTTCTAACTCCCCCTTTCCATCCTCATCCTTCTCTTTTCCCTTGTCCTCTCCTTATCCCCTTGGCGCCTTCCTTTCTATTCCTGGATATGACTAACCTGAGAGGGGTTTAGATGGAAAGACAAACAGGCAACAGAGTTACATGAAAAAGTTAATAAATTGGAGTAGTTCCAGACTAGCAGTTCTTAAAGATGAGACACCCTTATAGAGAGTCCATAAGGTCGAAATGTTTTTAATTTAATTTTTTTTTATTCAGCAAAAATCTACCTTTTCCCCTCTCACTGAGAATGAAACTATAACATTAAGATGTTTTAATTTCTAGTACCTAATTTCTAATTATTCAAATATTGATAGCTATAATTCATAACCAAAAGCTTTTGGGGGTGAACCTCAGTAATTTTTTAATTTTCCTGGGACCAAAAATATTGAGGAAGACTGATTGGGAGGAAGGTAGAATTGAGAGAACAAAAGGGATTACAGGAATTTCAGCCCCAGGTCAATAACTGGCAGCTTTTAAAATACAAAGCATAATTGAATACAGATCAAGAATGGTTTTTAAAGCACAGGCAGTGTATTTGGGGATACACATACAGAAGTACTCAAAAGGAGTTTATCTTCTGTTGAAGGGGACAATGTGTTTTAGGATAAACTCTTAGTAACTTCATCAACTCCCATAGGTTTAATTTTCATCTTTATGCAGATGACTCAAATTTCTTAACTAGCTTCAGCTTTCATTACTGTTATTTATTTATTTTTAAAGCATTTAATATCTTTTCTACTTTCCCCTCAATGAGCAATTTAAAAACCTTTAAATCAAAACTTATGATAAATATACACAATTTAGCAAAAACAAAAAACAAAAAAAACACACACTGCCCATGTCCAAAATGTATGTTTCATATTTTACACTTTAAGCCCTTCACTTTTCCGTTTTGTTTTTTTTTTTAAATCTTCAGTCCTCTGGACTATGCTTATCATGGCATTGATAAGAATTGTGAAGTCTTTCAAAGTTGCTTTTCTTTATGTTGTCTTTGTTCAAATTGTTTTCCTAATTCTATTCATTTCACTTTGGATTATTGTATAGAGGTTTTCTCATTTTACTCTGAAACTGTAATTTTGTCATTTCTTATGGCACAATAATATTCCATTACATTCCTATAACATAATTTAATCATTCCTTAGTAGGTGTGCATCCCCTTAGTTTCCAGTTTTTGGTTACTATGAAAAGAGTTGTTATAACTATAGCCCATGAGCCCCCTTAACAAAATCAATCACAATAACAATATTGATTCTTTTAAAAATGTTTTATTTTCCCTAATTACATATTAAAACAATTTTTAAAAGTTTTAAGTTCCAAATTCTATCTTGTTCTTCTCTTCCCTTTCTCCTCCCTGAGTTGTAAGCTATCAGATCTAGGAATAACACCATTGATTCTTAAACATGAAACATTTACTAAGCAAGAAGGCAAAAGCAAGAATCATTAACATTTACTCAATGGAAAGCAAAAGCAGAAATAATAAAGTGAATCCATTCTTCCACTAATTCACATACTATCTTTGTAGAAGAAATGGCACTTACAGAGACCTAGCAGGGAGACATATGAGTAAAAAAATCTAGTGGTCCAAGGCAATTCACAACTCTAAATGGTAAGCTTAAATTTTCTTTGTCTTTATTTTTAAAAACATTTCCCCTGCTCATCTCTGCTCCTATGAGAAAAAAATAAAACATTTTTTATCATATAAGTTCAGTAAAGTAAAACAAATCCCCATATTTTCCATGTCCAAAAAACTGTTTCCTCATTCTGCATGTTAGTCTATATCTATTTTGAGGCAGGAGGAAACATTCTTCATTAGCTCTCTGGAATCATGGATAATCATTGCACTAAGTTATCAAGTCTTTCCAAATTCATTTTTTATTTACATTGTTATAGTATGTATTTTTCTCCCCCTCAGCATTTGTTTTTGGGGGTTTTTTGGTCAGCATTGACAAAGTAGTGGATATGGGGTGGAATCTCAAGTTTCTTTGTTTTATATCTCTGTCAAATTTTCATATTGTTTATAGCTTGAGTTTCTTCCTTCTGAAAATTGCCTTTTCATATGCTTTGACCACTTGTTAATTGGGGGATGGATCTTACATTCTTATGAATATTAGAAATTACTTTTATCAGAGAAATTTGGTGCAAAGGTTTTTTCCTCTTACTGTTTCCCTTATTGTCTTAACTATTGGAATTATTTGTGAAAAATCTTTTTAATTTTATGTAATCAAAATTATCCATTTTATTTTGTTTGATCCTCTCTATTATCTATTTATTCATAAATAATATTTCAATAGATCTGAGTCAGTTTTTTTCCTTGCTGCTCTAATGTGCTTATGCTAGTTCCTATGACATCAAAGCCATGTATCAATTTGCAATTTATCTTATCATATAGTTTGAATTATTGGCCTAAACTTAATTTCTGCCAAAATGAATTCTACTTTCTCATCATTTTTTTTGGTCAGATAGTGAATCCTTACTTGAGGAACTGGGATTTTTGGGTTTATAGAACACTGTGCTTAGTATTGGATATTTCAGATGTCCTAAAGGCACTTTAAATTCATGTCCAGTATAGCATTTATCTTTTCTATTAAAACAACCCCTTTCAAAATTTTTTAATTCTGTAAAAAGTGCCACTAATTCTTTTAGATTTCCAACTTCAAAATTATGCTATCATGCTTAATTCCCCACTCTCATTCACTTTATGTAGTCTGTTTCAAACCCCATAACATCTCTATCATTTGACTCTGTCTTCCAAAGGTCTTCATTGATTCTTTCCTAAGCTTTTTAATGGTTTTCCTAAATTTTTCTCCTACTTTTCTCTGACCTCAATAGAGTTGGGCAAGTGATTTTCTCTCAATGCAGATTTGATCTGTGTCAAATAAACTTTACTCAAAAAACACCACTGGCTCTCCACTGCCTCTGGGAATAAAATATAAACAAACTGCCCAGCTTAATGTTTAAAATCCTTTACTTCATCCCAACTTTTCCAGTCTTTCTATATATTACTCTCTTCATCTCACATACAACTTTCCTTCTCTTTTCTCCATTCACCTATCAGGGAGAGTATGGAAGGGAATGTCTAGTGTGATGAGATTTGCTTTCAAAGTTCTGTCTGTCTGGAGAATTGTAGTAGAGAGATAGATAATGAGGATCTCCCTCTGTTTACCTGAGTTTTTAAACATGACCATTTTCTTGAATTAACAATGTTTCCTGATGTATTGATAGATAATTCACCACTCTAATCCTGAGGAGAAACTGAGGACAACTCAGTAGGGATGACGCCCGAAAAAAAGGACAAATGGACTGAAACAAGTCTCGATTTGGAAAGGCTTTTGACGGTAAAAAAGGAAGATGATGAGGATGAAATGAAATCTTATCTGGACAACAGCAGCCCTAACCAGGAACTCTCCCGTCGGCTCTTCAGGCAGCTGCGCTATGCAGAGTCTTCAGGGCCCCATGAGGTCCTGGTCAGACTACGGGAGCTCTGTCGATGTTGGCTGAGGCCAGACATGTACACGAAGGAAGAGATCCTGGAGCGTCTGGTGATGGAGCAGTTCCTGACCATCCTACCTGGAGAGACCCGGTCCTGGGTACAATTACATCATCCAGAGCGTGGAGAAGAGGTTGTGGCTCTTGTGAAAGATATAGAGAATGACCTTGATGAAAAGGTGAGAATGGTAATTGGGACCTTAGGAAGGGGAAGGGATGAAAGAGTGGGGAGTTGCTAGGAAACAATGCCTACCTGGTAATCCATTTAATGACATTTATTCTGCCAGGATCTAAGCCCTTAGAACCTATAAATGCAGTAAGAACATTTCCTTTTTACCTTAAGGTATAGTAATAAATCACAGTAGATTTTACTTCCCAGGTTACTGCCAATCCCAGATAGCATTAGTGGCCTGTGTGGGTTGATGAAAAGAGCATTTCAATTTGAGAGTCTGGAGACCTGGTTTCTAGTTCTGACTGTATCCCATTTAATAATTGCAACTCTGGGCAAATCATGGGGATAATACTTCTATCTGAAATACACTGAGAAATATGAAATGCCATGGAAATGTTTTTATCTCTGTCTCAATTCATTATTTCTTGATCATTTTAGGGACAGTCACATGAAGTATTTTTTGCATCTTTGATTCACTGCCCCAAGATGGGAATTTCTACTTTCAGATTTCAGCCTGTGACTCTGCTGTGGACTCTTCTTCCTCTCTCTGCCATATATCTAATAGGTCTCTATCATGTCAGAAGTAGAGTGTTTTCTTCTTCCTCAATTACTTTGTTATCTAGTAATCTTTGTCCTTGTGTCTGTTCAGTAGAATGGTGTTATACTTTAGATTAATTCCTTTTTTTTGTCTGGCTGTATCTAGTGCCTAGTTCAGGGCCCTAACTTATTGGCACTTTAAAATTTCAGTTTGTTGAAATGTCACAGCAGTGAATGGAAGACATTGGGATTTAATTCAAGAATTTTTTAAGCACTTACTAAAGTTTAAAGAACTATAAACTTTGGGTACCCCTGGAGATTTGAAGACAAAATAGTCTCTGCTTTCAGGAGTTTATATTCTATTGAAATAGAGATTAAAGAATGTCAGCATTGGGAAGGCCCTTAGATTATAGAACATTAGATCTTGAATTTGCCCAAAACTATGTTTATTATACACTCTATCAAATAAAAAATTCTAATGTTTTGAAAGATTTGTGATTATATCTGAGGACACTTTCTTCACTGACACAGTATAGGTACTCTATACCAAGGGCCAGAGTTTTATAACTTAAAAATAAAAATCTATACAAGACATTATATTTGACTTTCATTCATAGATTTGTACTTAAACATTACAATTTTTTGAGGGAAGAAATATGAAATGGGTAGATGATTTGCTTCATTTCATGGCCATGGGCTGGAGTCTCTATGAGACTTAAGTTTTTGTTTTCAGAGATTAAAGGGCTCGGCTCTCTACACACAGTACACTGGGAAATCTGGACAAAAGGACTCATAGTGAAAAGGACTCACTCAACCTGGTGATTGAGGTATTTAGCAAATAGCAACAAAGAGCAAAGATACCATTGAGTTGGCCTGTGGTCTGAATACACATTAATTCTTCAGAGCCAATATTCAAAATTTAAAGCTCGATAGATGCGTACAATAAACAGGTTATTATTCAGTCCAGACTTTTTGTTCATTATTTCACATATTAGGGAATCTTCCCTTTATGAACTGGATAAGTAGATAAATATAAGGACTGGAAATAGCTTCCATTCCACCTGTCAAACTATTTCCCTAAAGTCAAAAAGATTGGAAAAATTGTCAGAGCCAATGCTTCCCCTCCATCTCATTGTCCTTATTAGTCTCTGCTCCTTTTGAATCTGACTGATTACTGGCTTCTCAAAATTTCTCCTTTGGTTTTCAGGACCATTTACTGTCCTACCTTTTTTGCTTTCTTTGCTGATTTATCCTCTTTTTACAGTTTTCAAGGCTTAGTACTTGGCTTCTTGCCCTCCTATTTCTTTTAATTCTGTTTCCCTTAACAATTTCAGCCATTCTCCATAGCTTCACCTACCACATTTACTTCTGATAAATGGTAGCATTATTTTTCTAGCAGTTTAACCTCTAAATTTTAGTGTAATCTTTTATTTTTCTGTAATATCAGGTGATAGTTATTTAATATTTTGTAATCTATAAAGCACCATACATACTCCATTGTCTTTGCGGCAAATAATGTAGGTATCCATTTTATAAATGAGAAAACTGAGGCTCAGACCCGAAGTGACTTGTCCATAGTCACAAAGCTAGTAAGTAGCAGAGTTGGGGATTCAAATCAAAGTCTTCTGAGGTAGGTGGCACTATGATTAAAGCACTGAGCCTGGAGTTCTGAATTGTTGTTCTGAAAACAAAGACCAAGGTTCTCTCCACAAAACCATAACTATCTCGCTTTTTTCATGATCACCTAGTCAGCAAGTTTTTTTCATTGTTGTTATTTTAGTTTGAACTCATCCTTTCTATCCCCACTGCCACTGTCCTTGTCTGAATCAGTATTTACATCTGGTATCCTATAAGTGATCTCCTCATAGATTTCTGTCTTCTTTTCTATTTATCATTCTTATATCAGTTCTAAGTCACACTCATTAGCAAGGTCTTTGGAACTCTGTGACCAACCCTTTTATTCTTATTTCCCTAGTTTTCCCTTATGTAAAATCTGCAATAAATAGACACCTCCTGAAGAGCCAGAATGATGTAATGGAATTATAGCTGGATCTCGAAATGGGCTCCTGGAGTTCACATCTCCACTTGAGCACTTCATTCTTGTGTGAATGTCTTGTGTGACATTAGACAGCCTATTTCCCTTCCAAGAGATTTTGTCCTTTTTTAAAATGGGGATAAAACTTATACTATCTATGTAACTTTACATAGTCATTTAATCTTTGTGAACCTTATAGGAGAAGTCATCTAGGTTTGTTGACTCCAAACCTAGTGGTCTTTCGTTCTGCCTCAACTTCTTCACTGCAAAATGAGGGGATTAGTCTAGATGATCTTTAAGATTCCTTTTACTATTAATTAGAACATACTCTCACAAGATCTTATGAACAAAGTACTCTATAACTTAAAGTGTGATAGAAATTGGAGGCAATGTTGCTTTTACTCACTGCTGCCCATCTTTGTTTTGTGTCCTCTTACCTCTGTGATTCTGTATCAGCCATTTCCCTCATCAGGAATGTATTCTCCTTTTCTCTCCATTTTTTTCTGAGTCTATTAGCCCATAAACATTTATTAAGCACTTACTCTGTGCCAAGCCCTGTGCTAAGAGCAGGGGTTACAAAGAAAGACCAAAAAACAAGCCCTGATGTTAAGGAGATTACAATCCAATATGGGAGATATGTAACAACTTACAAGTAAGCTAGAAGTAGGATAAACTAAAGAGAGAAAGCTAGAATGAAGTCCTGCCCATTGTGGCTCTTTTCCTACTTTGGGATTGCCTCCTCTGACTTTGGTAGCTCATGGTGAACTGCTTTGTCTGAAGTCACGGCATGCTTTTGATTCAAGAGAACAGAGAGAAGAGAGCCTAGGCCAGATCTTGGGAGAACACCCTTAGTTAAAATGTGTGATGAGCCACTAAGGGAGATTAAGAAACAGTCAGAAAAGGAGCAAAGTTCCTTTCCTCCTAGTCCTGTATCCCCCAAGGATGATGGTTACTTCTTTGAGATTTAGGTTTCTGTTCCTACAAGGATTGCCTTACAGGCCCAGCTTTCTCTCTCTGTCTCCAGGTCTCAGCCCATGCCCAAGGACAGGATGTGCCATGGACAGGGACAGCATCTCTGGCAACCCTTTCTGTTCCACCTCTCTGTGGTAACCACTTGGATTCTGCTTGTGACGCAATGATGCTCCACCTCAAGGATCCTCTAAATGGTACTTGCTATCCCCTGTCCAATGTCTTATTCTGACACAGGTCCAATGGGCCACCTTTATATTTTGGAGCCTTCTCCCTTCTTATTACCTATTCTAACTGCAGGCCAGCTTCATTGTTCCTTATGCACTCTTTCCAACTTAGATTCCCTAAGGATGGTCTTCATTCAAAGGAGTTTCTAAAGCAATCTTCTGTGTTTTTTGACAATGCCTTTTGAAACTCCTTGTATTTAAGTTATTGGGCAAAATATGCTGAAACTCATTATAGTTGTGGTGGAAAGAACACTGGATTATATTCAGAGGGACCTGGGTTCTAAATCTGGCACTAGCACTTACCACCTATGGGACCTTGGGAAAGATCCTTATACTTTCTGGGTCTCACTTTAAAATGAGTTTGGACTAAATAGTCTTTAAGGTGTTTCCTAGCTCTAAATCCTATTAAATTATATGGAGTCAAAGTATTATTTTAAAATTGAGTTTTGGTTTGAGCTTTGGCTTTGCTATTTACAATCTCAATGGGTGTTCTGTATACCAAAGTTTCTCCTCACATTCACCCAGTTTCACCCAAGGCTAGAGGGAATACTGTTGTGCCCGCAAGAGACATAATTTTTGATTCACAAAAGAACCTGGGATAGATTTCTTTATGGATTTCTACATTTTCTGTGTCTTAATTAGAATGGAGGGAGGGAAGAGGAAGCTGCACGTTTAGTCTCATTTATGCTTTTTCTTCTCTTTTCAGTTTTTCCTGCTGCTCAGGCTCCTGCCCGTAGGGGAGACCAAGCAGTGGTGGCTCTATCGATGAAAACCAGGTCTCAGGTAAGCTACACTTCTCTTTGTTCTTCCTGGGATTTGTAGCCAAAGCTCCTTCCCTGATCTCGGCCCAGACACAAGTGTACTTCGCTGGCAGCTAAGCTTGAGCTTGTGGACTTTTCTTTCCTTCTCACTGGTTCTCACATGTACTCAGAGTAACAGATGTCACTTAAGCTTTATGCTCTTCACATAGGAACTGAGTGTGGGATAGTTCTTAGGACATCAGGAAAATATTGTTTCAGGAGACAGTGATGTTTGAAGATGTGGCTGTATACTTCAGGAAGGAAGAATGGGCAGCTCTGGACCCTGCTCAAAAGGCCCTGTACAGGGATGTGATGCTGGAGAATTATAGGAACGTAGCATCTTTGGGTAAGGCATTATCTTCTCTCCTGCCTGAAGCTGAAGTAACTGTTAATGAGTGTAGTCTTCTGCTTATTTTTTATCAGCATTTGAGAGTCCCGTGGTTCCAATCCTCAACCTCAGGGGATGCCTTTCCAGGCAAGCGTGGCTTTATGATCCCTTTGCAGTGAGGCAGAGGATCCTCGTGTCCTGTTTTCTAGTAATTTTTCCTTTGGGCTTCTGTGGAGTTGGAAGTATGCAATATTCTAATTATCTGCCTGACTCAGCACCCTACTAGTCACCCCTTTTCTTTTTACAATCCTTCTTGGTGTTTTTGTAAAAAGCTAAACTTATCTCAGTTGGTGAGCTGAAAATTACCTCATTGTTTCCAATCTAGATTTTTATACTTTGGAAGTTTTTCCATCCTCTTAAGGAGAGGAGAAAAGCATAATTGTATATCAAGGCCTAGATTTTTTACTTTTTTTTCTTTGGTTAAAAAAAAAGTCTTTGAACCCCTTTTCTAGGCCTCTTCTCCTTCCTCCAGACCTTCTTTCCTGAGTACTCTACTTCTTTCTTGCTCTTTCCCCTGAAGGAATAGGGATGAGATCACACTGTGGGACAAAAATGTGATGCCATGCTCTAGCTTACTCCCTTTTTTCTCCTTCTGAACAGCATATCCGTTTCCTAAACCTCTTGTGATTTCTAAGCTGGAGCAAGTATCTGGGAATCTGCAGGAAGATCGGGACAGAGATCAGGGGATTGCTTGTGCAAGTGAGTGAGGAAAACGACTTTTTTTCTCCTTTTCTTTGAGGCATTAAATATGTTAGAAAAAGAACAGGGCATGGAGCTTCACATCCCAGCTCTGACAATTACTCATTATGTTTCTTTTCTTTTTTCTCAATAATATTTTATTTTTCCAATTACATGTAATAATAGTTTTCAATATTGTAAGATTTTGTGTTCCAAATTTATTTCTTCCTCCCACCCTTTACTCCCCCCCCTCACCGACATAGCAAGCAATCTGATGTAAGTTATACATGTACAATCATTTTTAAACATATTTCCATATTAGTCATGTTGTAAAAGAAAAATCGGAATAAAAGGGAAAAAATGAGAAAGAAAAAGCAAAGTGAAAATGGTATGCTTCGATCTACAACTTGCTGTGTTTCTTTAGACAAATACTGGACCTTAATTATTTAATTCCAAAATGGGAACCACAGTACTTTCACCAACTGTGTTTCATAGCTGCTTTAAAAAGGTAAACTTTAAGGTTTACAAAGCATAATAGAAAAAGGAACTATAATTTTTCATTTTACTAAAATCATTAAATTATGAGAATTGATACTTGGAAGATATGAATTAATACTTGAGAAATAGTTAACTAAACAAAATCAAGAAGGAAGTTAAACCATAAGGTTCCTGTTCTTGTGGCAGATGAATTCTGTCATACAAGTTAAGCATGGCATCATGGCATAGTGCCAACAAAAGATTAAACTCGGTCTCTTTTTTTGACTTCAAAACCCACATTGCCCTTTATTAGACATTTGTATAATCCCCTTGCCTTCCATTCTACATTCCCAGGTTCAAATGTTGGCTCTGCAACTTTAAATTAGATATGCGATTGTGGCAAGTCACTTTTACTCTGATCCTTAGTTTCCTTGAATAGACAGCACTTTGTAAACTTTAAACTTTAAAATACTAACAAAATGGAGTTACTATTTTGCTTAGCATTCCCTTTATCATTATTTGCAAACATTTGGTAATCCTTGTTTCACATTATTTCATCAATCAATTCATTAATTGCTTACTATATCAGGCACTGGGGGTAAAAGACAATATTCTATCAGTCCTTTCTTTAAAGGAGTTTAATATGGCAAGGCATAAGACAACATATATATATATATATATATATATATATATATATATATGTATATATGTATATATAGACAATAGACAAAAGGTGTATGTGGTTGATAAGTCAATAGCATCTGGGGGAGCAGGCTGAGGATCATCAAGAAAAGACTTCTATTAGAGGGGGTACCTAATAATTCTTGAAGGAAACCAGAGATTCCAAAAGGCAGAGATAGGAACACACAAATTGCACACAAATGAGTGCAAAGGCATGGATAATAGAGATAGAATAGCAAGTAGGCTAGTGTGATTGGACCAGAGTGTGTGGAGGGGAGTAAGGCAAGGACTGCTAGGAAGGGAACAGGTTGTCAAGTGCTTTAAATGCCAAAGGAGTTTATATTTTATCCTAGAAGTGACAGGGATCCTCTGGAGTTTATTAAGTCTGGGGTTGATATGGTCAGACCAACACTTTACTGGAATGGGTAGACCAAATAGGAAGTCATGATAATAGTCCTAGTGAGAGGTGATGAAGGGATAAATGAGAGTAGCAGCTACTTAAAAACAAAGAGATGTAAGAGATACAGTGTGGGAATTTAAAGAGTAAATTTTTGGCAACTCATTAACTATGTAGAGTGAGGCACTGAGGATGAGTCTAGGATAGAGCCCTATAGGATAGGGATATACCCACATTTTGTGTACATGCTATGAATTTGAGAAAGGATATTGATAACAGTCTGAGATGTTGGAGAAAAACCAAAAGGGAGAAGTAGCACCAAAATCTAGAGAAGACATATTAGTCAGGAGAAGAGGACATTATTATACTAGATTATTTAAAGGGATAGTTTGAGGTGCATTAATGCATTGTTGATAGAGTTATGAATTGATCTGGCCATTCTGAAAAACACTTTGGAACTATATCCAAAAAAATTATATATATCCTTATATACCAGTAATACCATTATTAGGCTATACTCCCAAAGAGATCTAACACCGGAAAAGGGCTCAAATGTATAAAAATATTTATAATATATTTTGTGGTAGAAAAGAACTAACTGGAAACTAAAGGGATGGCTGAACAAATTATGATATATGAAAGTGAATGGAATATTATTGTGTTATAAAATGAAGGAGATGGTTTCAGAAAGACTTGGGAAGTCTTATTTAAACTGATGTGGAGGGAAATGAGAACAATCAGGAGAACAATTTATATAACAACACTGTAAAGATGAATAATTTGGAAAAATCTAAAAAGGACTAGTCATGAATCAAGCTATCTACTTCTTGATAGAGATATAATAGAAATAGGGTGCAGAATGAGGCATATGTTTTTTGGATATGACCAGTGTGAAAATTTATTTTGGCTGACTTCATATTTGTTATGATATTTTTATTTTTGTTTTTTCCTTAAGTGGAAAAAAAGAGGTGGGAGGGAAAACAAATAGATAAAACTGGTAATAGAAAAAAAAAATCAAACTTAAAAAAAAAGACCTGGCTTTGAATTCCATCTTACCCACTGACTAGTTGTGTGACTTTCCTCATGTATAAATGGAGTAGGCTGACCTGTGGGATACTTTTTTTTTTTTTTTAAATAGCCTTTTATTTACAGGTTATATGTATGGGTAACTTTACAGCATTAACAATTGCCAAACCTCTTGTTCCAATTTTTCACCTCTTACCCCCACCCCCACCCCCTCCCCCAGATGGCAGGATAACCAATAGATGTTAAATATATTAAAATATAAATTAGATACACAATAAGTATACATGATGAAACCGTTATTTTGCTGTACAAAAAGAATCAGACTCTGAAATACTGTACAATTAGCTTGTGAAGGAAATCAAAAATGCAGGTGGGCATAAATATAGGGATTGGGAATTCAATGTAATGGTTTTTAGTCATCACCCAGAGTTCTTTCTCTGGGCGTAGCTGGTTCAGTTCATTACTGCTCCATTGGAAATGATTTGGTTGATCTCATTGCTGAGGATGGCCAGGTCCATCAGAACTGGACATCATATAGTATTGTTGTTGAAGTATATATATATATAATGATCTCCTGGTCCTGCTCATTTCACTCAGCATCAGTTCGTGTAAGTCTCTCCAGGCCTTTCTGAAATCATCCTGTTGGTCATTTCTTACAGAACAATAATATTCCATAATATTCATATATCACAATTTATTCAGCCATTCTCCAACTGATGGGCATCCACTCAGTTTCCAGTTTCTAGCCACTATAAAGAGGGCTGCCACAAACATTCGTGCACATACAGGCCCCTTTCCCTTCTTTATGATCTCTTTGGGATATAAGCCCAGTAGTAACACTGCTGGATCAAAGAGTATGCACAGTTTGATAACTTTTTGAGCATAGTTCCAAATTGCTCTCCAGAATGGTTGGACTCATTCACAACTCCACCAACAATGCATCAATGTCCCAGTTTTCCTGTGGGATACTTTTTACTTTTTGCTTCTTAAAGCTTTTTTTTTTTTTGAGGTGGGGATGAAAGCCGCACACTCCTATTATAATGGAATATTTTAGTATTACTTGATTTTTCCCCTATTCCTTAACAAGAGAATCAAATGTCTTTTCTTGAATTTCTTTTTGTCTAGGTGGTGAAGTCAAATTTGAGAAAGAGAAGTTGGTGAACATCAAGCAAGAAATTTCTGAAGAATCACCAGCAGCATCACTGGGAACTGTCCAGAACAATGTTTCTGATCAACCTGAGGTTAGAGAATCTTGTAAACAGAAGGCTGGGCGGGAAAGACAGCGGGAAAACCCCGCATTGGTGAAAGTAAAGGTAGAGGAAGGAGATTCTGAGTACATGACAGTGAAGGAAACAAAAACTACCACAGGTGAGACAGATGAGAATTTGGGGGCACATACTAGTTCAAACCTTAATACGCATCAAAGCATTCCTAAACAAGAGGAAGTCTATAATTATGATGAACACTTGGAACAGAATGAGGAGAGAGTTGATAGATATGATGAGGATGGTATAGCTTCCAGTCTCATGCCAGGGCCTAGTCAAAATCAGATATTTGAACAACATTTTTCTATTCCATCACAAAGTGAACAATATCCCCAACAATTTATTAATTATGGGACAGGCTTTGGTGGGATTTCCCATTCTTTTCTTCATCAGCTACTACACAGTGATAAAAATCTGTATGAACATAATATGTATATGGGACCTTTCAGTCACATGCCAATTTTTAGTCCACATGTAAATATCCGAGGTAGGCCAAATCATTATGGATGTGGACTATGTGGTAAAACTTTTACAAGAAAAGGAAACCTTGTTGATCATGAGAGAATTCATACTGGAGAGAGACCCTATAAATGTAATGAGTGTGACAAAACATTTTCAAGAAGCAGATCCCTTGCTCAACATCAGAGAGTTCACACAAAGGAAAAACTATTTGAATGTAAAGATTGTGGCAAATCATTCAGAACGAACAGAAGCCTTGTTTCTCACCAGAGAATTCACACTGGGGTAAAGGTATATGAATGTAATGATTGTGGGGAAACTTTTACAAGAACTAGGACCCTTGCTAATCACCAGAAAATTCATACTGGAGAGAAGGAAAAATATGAATGTGAAATATGTGGGAAAAGTTTTACAAGAAATAGAAGCCTTATTGAACATGCGAGAATTCACACTGGTGAGAAACCCTACACATGTAATCTATGTGGGAAAGCTTTCATTCGTAAGTCATATGTTTTAGTACATCATAGAACTCATAGCAGGAAAAAGCCATATACATGTCAGGTGTGTGGGGAAGCCTTTATGTGGAACTCAGGCTATTCTCGACATCGGTTAACCCATACTGAGGAGGAATATGATGAAATTAATGAGTAAGAAACTTTTATCATAGCTCTAAACATCCAACTCCAAGAAATTAATAGTGATAAACTTCATGGGTGTGGGATAGTTTTCACTGTAAGAAAACTCTTATTGATCACCATTCACATTATAAATGCTATGAATGAAAATAATGTGGGAATTTTTTTTTTTTACAAGGAACATAACCCTTGTTAATCATCATGTAATTCACAATGAGGAAAAGTAAGTAGTTGGAAGAGGGTGGGGACATTTTTAAAGAATAAAACACTTGTTGAGTACCAGGGAGAAATAAATGTTAGTTTAGGAAAGCCTTCATCTGTAAGTCATGCTTTCTATTCTAGATAAGTCATAACAGAAACCACATAAGTGTTATTTGTGGCATAGCTTTTAGGAGAGTCTCAGGCTTTCCTTGATAGATAACCCACAGTAGGGAGAAATATTATAAATGCAGTGATTGTGAAAGAACTTTTAAATTATAGCCTTGCCATTCAACAATAGAATCCTCACTGATGTTAAGCTATATGATTCATAAGTATGGTATAACTTTCATATGTAAGAGAACCCTCATTGGTCACCAAGGAATTCACAATGATGAAATACTCTATAGGTAACATTATAAATAAACCAATTCAAAAGAAAAAACCCCACAAATGTTTCATCCAACATAGTATCAAAAAGTAAAGATGCACACTAAATACACGAATTGGTGGTTGAATAAAGTCCACAACCTATTATGATAGATTTCTCCAGCACCGTGGGAAAGCCTTCAGTTACATGCCAGTATCTTGTACATAAGAGAAAGCACATAAAAGAAAGAAACTCTGTGAGCAAAATGAATATGGGAAATCCTTTTATCATAATAGAACATTCAAAGCTTCACAAAATTCACATCATGGAGGATTACTTTGATTATTAATGTATAATAGTCTTCTGTTGAAAGTTGTCCCATATCATACATAACAGATTGCATGTCAGTGTAATTTGTAAAGGAAAGCTTTGGGATGGAGCTTGAATTTTCCTAGCCACTGGATAATTCTTAGTCAGATGAAATTCTATAAATATCATGATTTATAAGCCTTCATTTAAAAATGGAACCTTAGTTGATTACTGAAGAAACTGTTCAAACATCATCTGCATAGAAGATTCCATTAACTTCTTAAAAAGATAAGATTCTATTGATGTTTTGTTTTTTATATCATCCCAGTTACTCCTAAAATCTTTCTCTCACAAAATCATCCCATATAGCAAATAGTACTTTTTAAGGACAAAAAAAGTCAGCAAACTGATTGAAATTTGAAAAAAAATCCATATATATATATATATATATACACATATATACATATATATATATAACCTGTGGACCTTCCACCTCAAAAGAAAGAGGTTAGCATCCTCTCAATCTCTTCATTCAAGTCATATTTGATCTTTGTAATTTTGTTACATTCATTTATGATTTTTTGGTGTTTGATTATTTTTTCCTTTTACATCGTTGTAATTATCATATATATATATATATTATTTTCTTGGCTCTCCTTCATTATGTATCAGTTCACATAGATCTTTTCATGCCTCTCTATATTTATCACATATATCATGTTTTACAACACAATAATACAATCATGTATGATAACTCATTTAGTTGTTCCCCCATTTGATGGACGTTGTTCCAAATTTTTTGCTGTTAATTTTTTAAAAACTGAATTCATTTTAAACAAATACAAAATGAGGGGGAAAAAAGAACATTTCCATGTATACAGCAGAACATGGAGCTCTTTGGTATTATAAAAAGTGCTGCTGTAAATATTTTGGTGTATATATGGGCTTTCTTCTTATTGATGAAGTCATAATAAATATTATGCCTTGAGGCATAAATAGTAATGAAGTCTCTAGTTCAAAGGATATGAACATTTTAATCACTTTATTCCAAAATGATTTTCAGAAAGGTTGTGCCATTTCACAACTTTACCAACAATTTAACAGAATGCCTGCCATTCTACCACCTCACTTTGACTATTGTCATTTTTCTGTCATTTTTGCCAATTTTCAAGGTGAGAGGTGAAATCTCAAGATTATTTTGACTTGCATTTTTCCTTTTTTTTTAAATCAGTGATTTGAAGCATTCTGTCATATGGTTGTGAATACTCTATAATTCTTCTGAGAACTATTTGTTCATATCCTTTGACCATTTATTTATTGTTGTTTAGCTGTTTCAGTCACATCTCACTATTTGTGATCCTATTTGGGGCTTTCTTAGAATACTAGAGTGGTTTGTTATTTTCTTCTCTAGATCATTTTATAGATAAGGAACAGGGACAAACAGGGTGAAGTGACTTGCGCAGGATCACCCAGCTAATAATAAATGTCTGAAGGCAGATTTGAAATTATCAAGTTTAGTATTCCTGATTCCAGGCATGGCACTCTATCCACTTCACCACACCCCGTATTTATTTGTTGGGGAATAGCTAATTGAAATACACACACACACACACACACACACACACACACACACACACACACACACCTACCTGTTTATATATTATGGATGCCAAGAGAATTTTGATGCAAAGATTTTTTTCCTTCTTCCCCTACTTTCTTATCCTAGAAGCATTAATTTTATTTGTACAAAAGCCTTCTGGTTTCACATAATCATACTTATCTATTTTATCTTTTGTAACTGCCTCTATCTTGTTTGGTTATCTATCAGTACATCTTCTACCCATAGCTGTGAAATATATATATTTATAGTTAGATATATCTACAGATATATCTATGTATAGATATAGTTTCTCTACTAATTTTTTTTGTAGTTTGATCGTTTATATTAAGGTTATCTATCTATTTAGAATGTACTGTGGATTAATGCAAGGTGTTGGTTTAGCATTCCATAAAGTTTAAAAAAACCAAATAAGGAGTTATTAGACCAATCTATCCATGAACACTGAATATTCCTCTAGCAATTTGTTATGAAATTTTTTTAAAAGGAGCACTTAAAGGATTAGAAGTCCTTTGTGTGCATTGACAGACTAATCACACATTTTATGCATATTTGCTTTCTATTTTTGTTCTTTGGGCTATACTCTTATTAAAAGTAAGTGTTAATGATTTTTCAGGATTTATTTTGTATCTTGCAACTTTGCTGAAGCTATTGTTCCTAGTAGTATTTCTGCTAATTCCCTAAGGTTTTCCAAGTGGGACATCAGGGATAGTTTTATCTCCTCTTTACCTATCTTTCTGCCTTTAATTTCTTTCTCTGGGAGTAGGTGATGCAGCAGATAAGGAGCTGAGCTTGGATTCAGGAAGACCCAAGTTTGTCAAATCCAGCCTTGGACACTTACTAGCTATGTGTCCTTGGACAAGTTACTTAATGTTCACCTCAGTTTACTTGATTATAAAATGGGGTTAATAACAGCATCTACTTATACAGTTGTAGTGAAGATCAGATTAAATAATTGGGCAGGTAGATGGTGCAATGAATAGAGCAATGAACCTGGAATCAGGAATCTGACCTCAGACAGTTCTTGGCTGTGTGACTTCTACTGTAAAATGGAGATAGTAACAACCCTTGACTCCCAGGGTTGTTGTGAAGATCAAATGAGATATTTGTTACAAACTTATCACAGTGCCTGGCACACAGCAGGTTATAAATCTGTTAGTTGTTCTTATTCTGATCTAATTGTTGTTGCTAGTATGTCCAGGACTTCATCCAAATAATAGTGGTGAGAATGGGCATTCTTGTTTCACTTCTGTATTTATTGGAAAAGACTTTAGTATATACTTACTGATATATGATGCTTGCTTTTGATTTTAGATAAGATACTTTTCACAATTAAAAAAGGTCCCTTTATGTCTGTACTTTGTAGAGGTTTTAGCACTTATTAAAAAGTGGTGTACTTTGTCAAAAGCTCTGGACCTATTAAGATAAATGTTTTGGCTTTTAATATACTGATTATGTTGTTTTCCTACTGTTGAGCCATTCTTGAGTCCACTGGGTCATTATGAATCATTCCTTGGATAAATCACTGTAGCTATTGACCCTTGACAGGACTTTGTCTAAAAATTTTAGTCAGTTTTCCTTAACGATAGTGGTGTCTGTATTTTATCTTTCCTTATTTTAGGCAGTGAGACTGCATTTGTCTCATAAGAAACTGCTATTTGAGGAGAATTTGTGAAGTGTGGATACAAATGTTTCTTTAAATGTCTGATAGAATGCTGCTGTGAATCTATTAGGCCCAGGAGGCTCCCCCTCCTTTCCCCTCCCCAGCTCCTTTACAGCTAGATGTACTTCTTTTTCTGAATTTGGGGGACTCAGCCCTCTATCTGGTCGTCCGAAAACGTGTGCATTAAATATTTTTGAAACTTTCTCATTTCTTTGGTTCTCAGTTTCATTAGCACCTAACTGTACATAACGAATTCTGAATATTCTTTTGGACCAAGCCTCGCTAAGGGCCCTGCCTCTCTCCCTCGGGTCTTCCCTACCTCGGCGGGGATCTCTTCTGGGGCCTGCGTCCTCCTGGCACGGGAAAGGGCGGGAGGGCGGGAACAAGGCGTGGCGAGATCAGGTCCCTGGAGCCGCTCTGCTGCTGCAGCGCGGGCCGCAGTGGGGGAGGGGAGGGACGGAGCCCGAGAAAAGGCTTACCTGCAAGGAGCGGCAGCGTCCTCAGTCTGCGGCGCCCGCGCCTCCCGGAGGGTCGTGTGAGCTGCCACTGGCCGTCTCACTGGCACGGCCCGAGAAGGGCACACTTCAACCCCGTGGTAGGGCTGGGCCTTCAAACTTGGCAACTTAAGCTTACTCCAAGTTTTGTCAAATGTCTAAGGAGCTTGGCTTACTTTCCAAGCGGCCTTAAAGACTGAGTTATGGGATGGCCCCGCAAATGGGAACGGCCCTCTTAGCGACAAATAAGAAACATTACCGCTCGTTAAATTAAGAAAGGGGGAGGGCGGTACATGACAGACCCGCACTCCTCCCTTGTACGCCCCTTGTCAAAGTGGTCCTTCGTTTCCCGCAAGTCCTTCCTCCTCGTCCTACCGGGGTCACAGGAGCAGGGGGCGGGGCACGAAGGAGTCCAGCGACTTCCTCGCTTTGGAAATTTGGGTCTCTGGCACTGCCCTGGGAAGGTGACTTCATAACTGTGACCACTACGTCCTCAAAGTAATAGAAAAGCAAAATGGCCACGGTCTGATGTCACCCTTCACGCATGCGCTCTGACAGGCACAACTTCTCGCACATGCGTTCTGCCCAATGTCGCTACAGGCGGCACGACCCACGCATGCGCTCCACTCGATGTCACCGCTCGAGTCACACACCCCCCCCATACGCATGCGCTCCGTTCCATGTTACCGGTCGAATATTACATGCGCATGCGCCTCGCCGGTTGTCACCGCTCGCGCATGCGCTTTAGCTATGGGTCGCTCTAGGAAGCTGAATCTCGGTGGCAAGTTTTAAGTAGTACTCTGAGATAGGACTGGCTGGATGAGAGTAATGATAGACACCAAGTTGGTGGGGATTGTGTATTAAGATTTAAAAAAACAAACTTTATTTTTTTCCCCCAAATGTATGTAAGATCAGTTTTTTACATTCATTAAATTTATTTTTTTAAAGTTTAAAATTTTGCTGCCCTCCCATTTTGTGGGTTGGTAAATAGTTTGATATAAGTTATGAGTGTGCAGACGTGCAGATCATTTTCGTGTTAGTTTTGTTGTGCTAGAAACAGACAAAAAAAAAAACCCGACAAAAAAAAAAAAAAAAGTAAGGAGTGAAAATGGTATCCTTTGACGTGTGTTCAGATTCCAGTTCTTTCTCTGGAGGCGGATAGTATTTTGTAGCCGGGGCTCTTTAAATTGTCTTGGCGCTTTGTGTGGCTCGGTCCAGATGGGTTGGATAAGTTTGAGAGAGTAACTCCCTTATTCCGACAGTTGAGAAGCACTAATCTTTATTAAAGTAAGAAAGAAGTGTAGCAGTATTCAACAGACCCGCGTTCCCAGTTGTTTCCCTACTTGGGGATCCGTAGTGAAAATGACCACTCGTTTCCTGAAGAAGCCATCCTTTCCCCTTGTCCTGTGCCAGATCCCAGGGAGTCGGGGTGCGGGGTGAAGCAGTTCAGCAGCTCCCTTCCTTTCTGAATCGTATTTCTGTCATTCCTCTAAATATCTGGAGGCTGTACCATTTGGTGCATTTATATTTAGTGGCAATATTTAATTGCCTGTTGTAGTTTTTTTTTTTTTTTTAGCAAGATGTATTTTCCTTCCTTATCTCTTATAATTAGATGTATTTTTACTTTTGCTTTGTCTGAAATCATGATTGCTATCCTTGCTTTTTTTTTTTTTTTTTTTTTTTTAAACTTCAGCTGAAGGTTAATAGAATTCACTCTGTGTGTGTATCTCTGCTTCAAAAGTGTTTTTCATAAATAACTTAAGATTCTGGTTTTCAATTCATTCTGCTATTGACTTCCATTTTATGGGTGAGTTCATCCCATTCACATTCACAGTTAGTATTTCCCTTCATCCTATTTTCTCCCTATTTCTTTCTTTTTCTCTCTCCCTCTTCCCTCCCTTACCTATCACTTTTCCTGAAGTGTTTTGCTTCTGACCCCCCTCCTTTCTCTTTTATCTGCCTTCTCTTTTATAAATCTTTCTGCCCCTCCTTCTTTTATCCCCCCTTTCCTCTTATTTTCCTGTAGGGTAAGATAGATTTCTATACCAAACTGAGAATGTATATTATTCCCTCTTTCATCCAATTCAGATCAAAGTAAAGTTCAAATATTTATCTCTGGTCCTCCCATCTTCCCTGCCACTGTAATAATTCTTTTATACTTCTTTCATATGAGAGAATTACCCCACTCTACCCCTCCCTTATCCTTTCTCCCAGTGCATCCTTTTTTCTCACCCCTTAATTTTTTTGGATATCATCTCATCATAATTGACTCATACCTGCCCCTGCACTTTCTGAGTGCATATTCCTTCTACCTGCCTTAATAATAACATTTTTAAGAATTTTAAGTATCATCTTCCTGTATAAGAATGCAAACACTTTAACCTTATTGAATACCCTATGTTTTCTCTTTCCTGTTAATTTTTTTATGCTTCTCTTGAGTCTTGTACTTTAAAATCAAGTTTTCTGTTCAGCTCTGATTTTCTCATCAGGAATGTTTGAAAGTTCAGTATTTCATTAAGTATCCATTTTTCCTATGAAGAATTATACTGTTTCATTTATAATTGTAGCTCCTGTGCCTTCTGAATATCATATTCCAAGCTTTCTGATGTGACTCCACAGTCTTTGAATTTGTTTCTTTCTGGCTGCTTGAAGTATTTTCTTTTTGCCCTGGCAACTCTGGAATTTGACTACAATATTCCTGGGAGTTTTAATTTTGGCATCTTTTTCAGGAGGTGCTCAGTGAATTCTTTAAATGTTTATTTTAGCCTCTGGTTCTAGAATATCAGAGCAGTTTTCCTTGATAAATTTCTTGAAGTATGATATCTAGGCTCTTATTTTGAATCATGGCTTTCAGGTAGTCCGATAATTCTTAAATTATCTATTCTGGATTTGTTATCCATGTTAGTTATTTTTTCAATGAAATATTTCACATTTTTTCTATTTTTTTCCATTTTTTTTATTTAAAAAAATCTTGGGACAAGATGTGCAGTGTATAGAGAACCAGCTAGCCCTGAATTCAGGAGGATCTCAGATCTGAGTTCAAATTCAGCCTCAGGCACTTAACACTTATTAGCTGTGTGACCTTGGGCAAGTCACTTAACCCCAATTGCCTCAAAATAAATTTTTTTCATGATATCTCACGTAGTCATTAGTATTCATTTGCCCAAGTCTAATTTTTAAGAAATTATTTTCTTCAATGAATTTTTTACCTACTTTTCCATGTGGCCAATTCAGCTTTTTAAGAAATGACCCATTAAGACCTATCCTAGTGGAGGAAACTGACATTCCCTGGAAATCCCAGTGCCATTTACCCATTTATTGTGGATAAAATTGTTGGTACTCTCATGAATTAGAACCAAACTCAAACTCAAAATTTAGGAACTGAGGATATATTGAGTTCATTAGCAAAGGACCTCGTCTACATAGGCACAAAAAAGACAAAGCTTCTATAGGCTTTAATTTGGGCCAAAAAAAAAAAAACCAAATTGGGTAGGGGTAACTCAGGATTGGATAAGGCTGTTGCTGGAACTGGTAACAGGATTCTTTTTCAGATTTCACTGTATCTTATAATTGTGAGAGGAAAGTCCCAGGAAGGGTAGAGATTGCAAAAACACAAAATCAGGTTGAGGGGCAAGATAAAGGGACTATAGACAAAATGGAGTTGCTACCCACAAACCTCCCAACAACTTTATGAATTAGGTGCCATTATTATTCCCAATATGCATATAAGAAAACCATGACTGAGAGAGGTTTGTCCATTGTCACATATTATGTTGATTCCCTAGGGTTGTCTTAAGTAGAATATCATATCATCTGCAAAAATTGATCGTTTTGTTTCTTCATTGTTAATTCTTATTCCTTCAATTATTTTTCTTGTTTCATTGTGATAGCTAGAATTTCTAGTACAGCATTGAATAACAGTGGTAATAATTTATATCCTTGCTTTACCTTGATCTTATTGGGTAAGGTTCTAGTTTATCCCCATCACAAATAAAGTTTTGTAGAATTTTTTTCTTTATTTTTCCCCACTATAAAAATCTCCTTCCACATGATCATGGGAGGAAGAATTCCATCAAGGAAACGAAAACTCAACCTTTTGGTTCTCTTATTCTCTGAGAAGCAATACTTAATTCATCAATTATCTGTGATACACTTTGGATAAAAATGTGTAATTTTTACTTCACATTATCAACTATCTTTGAAAGTTTGTGGGAAAATGGAAGTACCACAGAATTAAGGAAGGGCAAGTGTCTCTGTTTTTTTTTTTAAATGAAGAACATAGAATATGGCAAACTCCTAGCCAAATCTTAAAAATTAGTATTAAAGGAATGTTCAGTAAACATTTTGAAAAAATGCCATCATTGCTTCAGCAAGAAGAGGTCACGACACTAACTTTTTTTTGATAGGGTAAGGTTTTTTTTTTTTTTGGTTTTGTTTTGAAGACTAGACCTCCTTATTTTACCTTGACTATACCTTGAGTATACCTGGTATACTCTCTTCCACAAATACATGTAGCAAGAAGAGTGGCAATGAACTTAAAATACAATAAATGAAGCCTAGATTTCCAAAGTATCTTAAATGTTATTTTTAAACTGCTACAAACTTGAATTCTGTGATTTTTGTATTACTGCTATAGCAAGCACTTCTAATACAATATTGAATAATAAGGATGATAACGGACACTCTTGTTTTACATCCGCTCTTATTGGGAAGTCTTTTAGTTTATCCCCAGGTAATGCTTGCTCTCTCTTAGTTTATGTATTTTGTTTTAAAGAAAGACTCCATTTGTTACTATGCTAGTGTTTTTAATAGGAACAGGTGCTGTAGTTTTTTGAAAAAAATTTTTGGATCTATTGATATAATTACATGATTTTTTGTTTTCTAAAATCTCCTTGTTAGTATTTTATTTAAATAGTTGCATTAATATTCATTAGGAAAATAAGTTTATAGTTGTTTTTTATCTCTCTGCTTTAGATTTCAAAACCATATTTATGTCATAAGAGGAATTTGGTAGGACTCTTTCTTCACCTATTTTTCAAATAGTTCATATTATATTGGGATTAATTATTCCTTAAATGTTGGTAGAATTCATTAGTTAATTCTATCTTATTTTAGGGAGTTCATGGATGGCTTGTTCATTTTCTTTTCCTAGGAAAGGATTATTTAAGTCTCTTTACTCTTTTATTATCTGGGCAATTTATATTTGTGTAAATGTTTATCCATTTCACTTAGATTGTAAGGTTTTCTGGCATATAATTGGGGAAAATGACTCCTAATAATTGTTTTAATTTTGGTGGTATAGTCACACTTTTCATTTTTGATGCTGGTAATTTGACTTTCTTCTTTCTTTTAGATCAAATTAACCAATGGTTTATTTTATATATTTTCATAAAATTAGTTCCTAATTTTATTAGTTCAATGATTTTTTAGTTTACATTTAATTTTATTAATCTTTTTGATTTCCAGGATTTCCTTTTTGTATTTAATTGGGAGTTTTTCATTTTTTCCCCATTTTTTTGAAGTTAAATGTTCAATTCATTGATCTGTTGTTTCTCTTTTATTTATGTGTAAATTGAGATATAAATCTCCTTTTCAGTATTTTTTAAAAACTATTTCCTACAAATTTTGGCATGTGATTTCATTGTTGTTATTCTTTTTAATGAAAATATTAATTGCTTCTGTGATTTGTTCTTTGACCTAGTCATTTTTTATATTTAGATTATTTAGTTTCCAATTAATTTTAAATCTTTCCATGGCCCTTTACTCAATGTAATTGCTACTGCATTATGATCTGAAAAGAATTGAATATTTCTGCTCTCCTGAATTTGTTTTTGAGGTTTTATGCCTTAATACATAATCAGATTTTTTTTTTTTTTGGCTTTTGGTTTTTGTTTGAAGGAGGCAATTGGGATTAAATGCCTTACCTAGGGTCACAAAGCTAGGAAGTATTAAGTGTCTGATGCTGGATTTGAACTCAGATCCTTCTGACTGGCCCTGTGCTCTCTCCACTGTGCCATCTAGCTGCCTTAAATATGTCATGTATCACTGAGAAAAGGTATACTCCTCTCTATTCCTATTCAGTTTTCTCCAGGGGTCAATTATATTCAATTTTTCTAAATTTCTATTCACATCCTTAATTTCTTATTTTTTTTTTTTGGTTGGATTTATCTAGCCTAAGAGAGAAAAGTTGAAGTATCTCACTAGTTGATTTCCTCCTGTAACTCATTTTGCTTCTTTAAAATTATGGATGCTATACCAGTTGGTGCATATATGTTTGGTATTGGTATTATTTCATTGTCAATGATACCTTTTAGCAAGATATAGTTTCCCTGCTTATCTTTTTTTAAATAAGGTCAATTTTTGCTTTTGATTTGTCTGAGATCATGGGTTTTTTTTATTTCAGCTGAAACATAATAGATTCTCTTCTAGTCTCTTATTCTACCTGTGTATCTTTTTGTTTGAAATGCTTCTTATAAACTATTGTTGAATTTTGATTTTTAATCTGTTTTACTGTATGTTTCAATTTTATGGGTAAATTCATCCCACTCACTGTTATGATTACTGAATATTTCCCTTCATCCTGTTTTCTTCTGTTTATCCTTCTTTGTGTACCTCTTTTATGTGAGATTAGTTTTCCCACTCTTCCTTTCTCTTTCCCCTTCTCCTAATGCATCTCATGTTCTCAATCCTTCACTTTTTTTGAGATTATTCCAACATAATCAATGTACACCCATGGCCTCTTCTATGTAGACTTCTAATGGCCTTAATATGAATAAAGATCTTAGTAGTTACATGTATCATCTTTCCAAAAATGAATATAAATAACTTAACCTTATTGAATCCCTTATGCTTTTTTTTCATGGTTAACTTTTTATATTTCTCATGAGTCTTGTATTTAGAAATCAAATATTCCTGTTCATCTCTGGTTCTTTTATCAGGAATATTTGAAAATCTATTTCATTAAATGTCATTTTCCCTCCTGAAGGATTGTGTTCAATTTTGCAAATCATTCTTAGTTGTAATCCTATGTTCTTTGTCTTCTAAACATCACATTCCAAGCTTTTGCTCCATAATATGATAGTTGCTAAATTAAGTGTGATTAGTATTTGAATGGTTTCTAGAATGGTGATCTAGAAGCTCTGGAATTTGGCTATAACATTTCTGGGAGTTTTCATGTTTGGATCTCTTTCAGGAAATGATCGATGAGTTCTCTCAATTTTTCTTTTACCTTCTGGTTCTAGGATATTGCGGCAGTTTTCTCTTATAATTTCTTGATAGACTCTTTTCTTTGATCATTACTTTCACAAAATTCTTAAATTATCTCTCCTGGATCTATTTGGTCAGCTGCTTTTCTGATAAGTAATTTCAAATTGTCTTCTATTTTAAAATCCCTTTCCACTCCATTTTACTGTTTTTTTCATGTCTTATGGACTAATTAGCTTAAGTTGTCCAGTTCTAATTTTTAAAGAATTCTTTTCTTCAGTGAGCTTTGGTCCGTCTTTTCCTATTTGAGCAGTTTTGTTTTTTCCTGAAATATTTTTTGTGCTTCTTTTATAAATTTGTCTTTTCATAGTTTTCTTAACATTGCTCTCACCTCCTGCCCCTCAACTTTTTCCTCTATTATTTATTTAATGTTTAAAGTAATTTTTTTTAACTCTTCCAGAAATTCTTATTTGGCTTGTATCTGATTCACATATTTTTTCTTTGAGACTTTGCTGTAGTTGTTTCTGATATCATTGCTATTCTCAGGATAGTAGGATTGGGGAACCACTCTAAGCTTCAATATTTTTCACACTGCTGTTTTCAGAGCTAGTTCTTGGGTTTTGGAAGTTTTTGGTACTTCCAAGGTATGATCTGGGGAGAGGTGTGGTCACTGGTCTCCTGTCTGTGCTTTGGTCCTTGTCCAAGAAGGGAGCTTGCAGCCCTAAATGATACTGCTTCTTAGGGTCCTTGATCCCTTGTAATCAAAAACAATAGTGTGCCTCCCCAACAGTGTTCCTTAGGACCCCTGTGTGACTGGATATCCTATATTTTAATAAGATCTCTTTATTATTGTACTTTGGTTTAAAAATATTTGCCTCAGTAAGTATTCCCCAAATTCTTAACATTTCCTTCTGACCCTTTTTAGACGTGATCTCTCTTGATAGCAACTGTTGATGCATATCAAATGTCAGTTATCAATGTCATTATTTCTTCAGAGGATGAACAGCTAAAAAAATTCCAGCTGTCTCCTGTTTACCCAGATGCAAATGTCCAATGTTCTTTTATTCCCTTTCTTTTCTGTAGCACATTCTTCCTGCAATCTTCTGGTTAGAGGTCAGCATTCTCCTTTGCCTTTTCAAATGTATTCTTCTTCTTTGTTTTCATATTGAAACCCTTGTTTTTTTTTCTCAACAACAACAACAACAACAACAAAAAAAGAACCTCAGGGAAAACTCTCTCCTCTGAGATAACCAAGTTATTGGAAACATTACTCAAGCCCTTTTACTGTAGGAAAGACCAAATAATAATTACTTGTCTGTGGCTGTTCCAAATGGAATTCTGTCTTTAAAACATTCTTGCTATACTTAACCTTGGAGAATTTGTATTTAATAGCAGACCTATTGAAATAGAATCATAACAGACTAGAAAAAGTGAAAAATCAAAAAGATGAAATGGTATAAAGTATTGCCCTTAGGTTAAAAAAGTCAATTTGACTAAATACATACTGAGACAGACATGGTTGAAAATGATGTTGTGTTAAGATCTCAAGTTTTTAGTTTATCAAAGCCCAACACAGGTAAATATCTTGGCATAGCTGCTAAATGAAGGCTAATGCAAAATCTTAGCCTAAATGACTTAGTATCCACATAAAAGGAGGAGAGTCCTTTCATGTTCTATAATGCTTTGATTACAAATGGAAAGCAACAAGGATGGCAAGGGATCTAGAAATCATAATCTATTAAACACTTATCTTATGTTTATTCTGTATTATATTTTTATATGTACATTCATATTCTTCAATAGAATGTAAGCCCCTTGAATAGATACTGTTTCAGTCTTGATCTTGTATATCCAACACCTAGCATAGAACGTGACACATATGGTACTTAATAAATGCTTGTTAATTAATTACATAAGGAAAAGTTAAGAGATCTAGAAATCAATTGTGCTGTCAGCCTTAGAGAAGACTTGGGAAAGATATCATAGCTGTCTTCAAATATTTAAAAGTAGGAGTGGAGGTGGGAATGATTTTGTGTAGCCCCAGAAGACAGATCTAGAACTAAATGTTTTAGATAATGGGCTAGCTTATGTCCAGGTGTGCCAGTACACCCCAAAGTCCACATTCTGTGTATACTTCCTAAAGCTGGAAGATAAAGAAACAGATTTCAGCTTAGCATTAGGAAGAAATTTCTCAGTTGACATGTCCAATAATGGAATAAACTGTTTTGTAAAGTAATGAGCTTCCCATCCCTACACATATTCCAGTAGAGGCTAGATTCTGATATTAAGTGGGAAGTTGGACTAGATAAGAGAGAAAAAAAAACCTCATTCTCTTAATTCTCCTCTCTTGCCAAATAACTTTACGGTCTCTTCAGACTTTAAAATACCAGATGCAATAATAATTTGATAAGTCATTTCATGTACTTGACAGTGTTATTAGTCATTATTTCTACATCCAACCAGATCTTCAAAATCAGGAAACTTTTACCTGGAGACATGGTACTTGATGAGTTATATAAATACATTTTCTAGAGTATTGAGGTTATAGACCCTGAAATGGAAGGCATCTCAGAGCCCAATATAGTTATGGATTGAAGGAATATGAACTGGCCTGCTGTTATAATAATCAGGGATGGTGATGAGGGCAAAATTAAGAAGCTAGTTATAGCTACAGAGTAATGTGTTTCCGTGAATGGGCAAATTCAAAAGACAAGGAAGGAGAAATCAGTCTGATGTAAGTGATTGAAAATATTTGTTGAAAAAAGGGACAAATGTCTACAACTAGGAGAATGTCTCAGTCCTGAGTTAAAAACCTGATAGGAAATATATAAATACAGAGTAATGTGTTTGTATGAATGGGCAAATTCAAGAGACAAGAGGGAGGAGGAATCAACCTGACATAAGTGGTTGAATAAATTTGTTGAAAAAAGGACAAATGTCTATAAAACAGAGTCTCAGTCTTGAATTTAAAATTGCCTATTTATTTGTGAAGTCACAAAACAGAAATTGGTGTTTTTCATTTTTTCTGAGATGTAGATGAGTTGTGTTGAACCATCCACACCATCTCCTTCATCATTGGCTCCATGATCAGTGGGACACATTTGTAACATGATTGCTTGGGGTTGAGGGCCTGTCACTAGGGAACTTTTTTCAACAGTATTGAATTCAACAAAAGTTGCCTGTCTGTGATGTGCAAGATGCTATGTGGGATTACACAGACAGGGAAAAAAATAATCTCTCCCCCAGCTTATAATATAGCAAAGAGTTTATACTGTGCTCTAATAAACTGAGTAAAGCAGCTCAGAAGATTTTTCCCTATAATGTATTTTCTGATGTTAAAGGAGAGAAGACTACTAGCTGACTCTTCCATGATCATTCCATTTATATAGTTTCTCCCTTTCCAGTATGTATTCTTTTATGTTTAATAAGATTTTTGTTCTCATTGAAGACTTTCCCATACACAATATATTTGTAAGGCTTTTCTTACAAATTATAGGTTGTCTGACGTCCAATGAGAATTTTGCTCTAATTGAAGTTTTTCCCACATTCATTGCATTTATATGGTTTCTCCCCTGTGTGCATTTAATGATAGATAAAGGTACAGCTTAGAATAAAGGCTTATCCCCATTCCCATAAACAAGTTTTCTCTTTGGTATGAAATTTCTCATATTGACAAAAGCTTGAAATTTGGCTAATTTTTTTAAACACTCATTATGCTTATAATGCTTTTCCCCAGAATGAATCTGCTTGTGTACAATAAAGTTAAAACTTAAGAGTGAAGATTTTTCTCACATTCATTACATTGATAAGGTTTCTCCTTAGTATGGATTTTTGATGTTGAATGAGGCATTAAGTGATAGAATTCATTGCCACATTTATAAAATTTTTGTCCATTGGACACTTTCTGATGTTGCTAAGATTAGGTCTGAACCAAGATAGAAAATTTCCTCAAATGTCTGACATTCTTGATGTCCCCTTTCTTGTCCTTTACTTTTTCTTGCATGACATTTTGCTTCTCTTTCTTCCCAGTGGAATTTTCCCATGGTCTTTCTGATTATTCTTCTCCATTACAAGCCTTGTCAAGTTTAGGTTGCTATAGAACATCTATTTGTAATTGTTGTAGTGCTGCTGTGACAGGTGACTTTGCTTCTTCAGAAATTTCCTGCATTAGTGTCAGCATCTCATTCTGAAATCTGGTCTAACTCTCTAACCTAAGAAATGGAAAATGCAAATGTCACTTGTACTTTTGGGCAATGCATGAGGCACAACAAAGAAAATCACTGGGAATCATGAGGTGAGACAGCAGGTTTGGAGACCTCCAAAAGGGGTGTGGAATATGATGGAATAGAATGTAGAAGTTAATAAAAAATGGGGGCAGAGACAAAGTGTGTTGAAAATAGATAAAAAAAAACCAATCCCCAAACTTTAGATAAATATAAGTCAGAAGAGAAACTCTTCAGGTGAGAGATAAGAACAGAATAGACAAGTGTTTATTAGGCTGGGTTAAGGAGAAGAGTTATATATAACTAATATGAGAGACTCAAATCAAAGGAATAAAGCTGAAGTTTGAGAAGATCTAATATAGAAAAATGGTACTTTTTAAGTAGATGGCTAAATAATGGCTGTTGGAACATGGAAGAACAGAGAAATATATATATATATATCATTTCCATGACTAGGTTGTTTATCCTGCAAACCTTAACAAAGGGAAGATGGAACCTACTTCATTTTTATTGAGTTCTATGTTAGGATCTATGCTTATTTTACCTAAAGTTCATGATACTTTATCTTAAGTATGATTGGATTTATAACACTATTTTTGTTTTGCATACTTGGGAAATTTCAAAGGTTCTTTCCTCATTTTGAGTGCTTACTATAGAGTTCTGCATAATTATTTAATAAATGTCTATTAATCGAACACCTTTAAGAAACAAAATAGATGAATAGAACAGTTTAAAATGAAGCAGTTTTTCATTTTTTAGAAAAGGAATTGGAATACTAGGTATCAGAGGAGGAATTTTATTCTCATTTCTCTCTTGTATTCAGGCCATTGAAGCTTTTCCATTTATAGTTCTCAGGAAGATAGGACTGAGTCAGAGATTTGAAATGGTAGATTCCCCAAAATCACACTTTTTCTCTCACTAATGAAAATATATAAACTCCAAAGTAGGAGCCATAATTAGGAGCCATAATCATTCTACATTCTATTCAAATCCAAGTGAATACCAAATGGACTTAGTGTAATGAGTAAATGCTATGGAGTAGGGTAGGAGGTATTACTTCTAGGACTGCTTCCAAGGGGCAGTAGGGAAGAGAGAACAGTTCAAACATTGCAAGAACACAGGGAAGTAAGGGGTGGCCTGCAGATTGTGTGAAGGGGCTAACATTGGGCTGTGGACAGCTCTAAATACTCAGTGCGGGGTACTGTATTATCCTGAAAACAATGGAGAGCTGTAGAGAGAGATATTCCTAAACCCATTGCTCCCTGATTTACCCTTCATTTATATGGCACTTAGAGGCTTTCTTTGAAACAGAATCCTAAAATTTAAGGGGAGATGACTTGGCTAATGTCACAATAGTATAGAACTGAGATTGATTAGAATCTGCTGATTCAGAGACTTCCCTCCCAATGCCAGGCAGGAATGGCATTCAGAGACATCTTTTCTGATGATAAAGACAGGCCCTTCATTTCACTGGAAGTCAGCAGCCTTCCTCCCCCCACCCCTGGGGGCTTCAGGGATTCTGACCCCTCCTTTTCTGGCTCAATGTCCTGGACAGAAAAGCTGAGAGCAGGAAAGCAAAGCTGGCTGGAGTCTGTGTGGTTCCTTTCCCCCATACTGAATGCTGGGGGGTGACTTGATTGCTCTGGGGGGTTGGTGAGGTGAAGGAAGTAGAAGAAAATCATTTTGTAAACCTTAAAAGAGTCAGGGACTGACTTTGTGATCTCTTTGCTATATAGGAAGTTCCCAGATTGCGAAACTCCTTGCGCCAGGACCGGCTGGCAGCTTCCCTGCAATTTATGGCTTTTGAGACTTGCCTGGAGAACCCATGGCCCTGCAGCACCTGGATGGCCCAGTGGGTAGAGTGCTGGACCCGGAATCACCGAGACCTGACTTCAAATCGTTCTGCAGAACCTAGCCACATGGCTCTGGGCAAGTCACACGCCTCAGTTTCCTTGATGGTGGAATGGGAATAATGACAGTAGCTAGATTAGAGTATTAGATGAGTTCATATTTGCGAAGAACTTTGGTTCTAAGGCCAGGTCTCTAGGACACTACTCTTTCCATGAAGCTTTAAAAATACTGTAGCAATGACCCTGATTCCATTTCTGTAGTTTAAAGAGCAAGAAGCAGCCCAGGATAGGCTTTTAAAGATCTTTAAATGCAAAATAGAAGACTTCAGTTTTGATCTTGGAGGCCTTATAGAGCTAGAGCTCAGTGAGCAATGGGTTGACATGATCACACTTACTTTTTAGAAAAATCACCTTAGCATCTAGGTGATACAAGAATAGAGTGCCAGCTATGGAGTCAGGAGTTTATGAGTTCAAATCTGACCTCAGATACTTACTAGCTGTGTGACTCTGGGCAAGTCACTTACCCAATTTGCCTCAGTTGTCTCATCTGTAAAATGAGTTTGAGAAGAAAATGTCAAACCATTCTGATATCTTGGCTAAAAACAATAACAACATAAATGGGATTGTGAGCAGTCAGACATGGCTAATTTACAAGACATGAGTGAGGAAATACTTGTAGCAGAAAGACCAGTTAGAAGGCCTTCTACTTGTAGTCTAGGTGAGAGATGATGAGGGCTTGAATTGTGGCTGTATGAATGGAGAGAAGGAGATGAATTTGAGAGATGTTGTGAAAGTAGACATGACTAAATTTGGTTGTGGATTAAATATGGGGGGGTCACAGGAGTCAGAGGTGAGACAGAGATAATGGACCTGGTTTGATCAGGAGGATAGTAGGACTTTGGACAATAAAAGAGAAGTTTAGAAGGAAGGAAGGGTTTATTTGTTTTTTGGATGTTTTTAATAACATTGAGTTTGAAGTGCAATGATGTGCTAATAAATGTTTGGCTCTGATTTGTAGCTTTTGCTGTTTTGAGTTGCAAATTCTCCCGCAGAAAATTTAACAATTGGCTCCTGAAGTCAGTATGAACTGGGTTCAGCACAATTCAATTTTAGATGTTCAAGAGGCAATTGGGGGGTATACATGTAGCTTAGCAGAGAAATGAAAGATATAGTGATTATCTGCATAGAGATAATGATAATTCAACCCATGGGAGCAGATGAAATCACCAAATGAAATAGTATAGAGTAAGAAGAGGAGGGGGCTTTGGCCAGAATGTTAGTGACATCCACTGTTAAAGAGCATGGCATAGATGAGGAACCAGCAAACGAAACTGAGAGAGGGTTAGGACAGATAGGAAAAGAATTAGGAGGAATTAGGATTAGGCACAATCCTAAAGGGAAGAGGATATCCTGAAGGAAATGGTGATTGACAGTGTCAAAGACTACTACCCACAGGTCCAGGAGTTTCAGGCTTGAGAAGAGACCATTACCTATGGTAATTAGGTCACTGGTATCTTTTAGAGAGGTTGAATGATAAGATTGAAAGGCAGACTATACTGTATTTAGAGGGAGGCCTGGGTTGTAAGTGGTTTAGCTAGGAAGGGAAAGAGAAATATGGGATGATATTACAGAGGCTGTAGGACCAAGTGAGGAATATTTAAAAATGGGGAAGACCCAGGCAGCTGGGAAGCAACCAATAGAAAGGGAAAGACTAAAAATGAGAGTAGAGGTGGTATTGGGGGCAATCTGCTGGAGAAGATGGGACAGGCTGTAATCAAGGGTGTGTATAGAAGGGATGGTTTGAACAAGAAAAAAGGTTGCCTCATTGTTTGAGAAGGAGGAAACCCTAGTGGAGGAAGATGACTGAATGATATTCATCCTTTGTTGTTTGTCCTTTGTTCTTGAAGAGCACCATGACATCACGGAGGGGATGCCCTGATGTGCAAGTGAATGGGATTGAAGTGAGGGAGGGTTGGCCAAGGGCACCTGCCTCACTTTCCCCTCTAGAGCTATCAGACAGAGTCCAGTGGTCAGATATAGATCAGGACAACTGGAGATGGCCCTGGATGCAGTGGGAGACCTCTGCTTAAGTCTTCAACAGGTCTCAGTTTGACTAATTATCCATTCTGTGATTAAGGCTAGGTTGTAATTGAGCCAAAGAATCTCCTCTTTCATTTACCCCCCAAAAATCTAAACGAATGAATGAATATATGATTGAATCTGAGAATGATTCTTAGGGTTTCTGGCCAAAGCAAAAATGACTGATATTTACATTCAAGCTGAGTAAGTCGGGACCCAAACAATGATCAAATGGGGCTTGGCCTAGGACCTCTTGGTAGCCAACTAGAATCAGATTGATTTTGGTTTAAGGCCTGGTTCTTGAGAAAGAAATCTAACTAGTAACCTCAAGGTATTTTGGGAGGGTTTAGAGGTATAAAAGAGAAAAAAAAAAGTACTTTTAAGAGCAAATGTAGGTAAGGATGAAATACCCTATCTGGACAGAGGGAGGGAAGAAGGAAAGCAAAGAGGGGGAAAAAAGAAAGGAAGGAAGGGTCTTCCAACTGACCAATTCCAGGCCAGCTTTATTCACATAAGTTGTTGTTTGTCCTTCGTTCTTGAAAAGGACCATGACATCAGGGAGATGACTCCGTGACACACGAATGAATTGGATTTTCAAAGAGGTCCAGTGACCTCATGAGCTTGATGTCTTGATTTGGACATGAATTGGGTTTGGGTGGGCAGAGCTTCTGAAAGCCATCAGCCTCTCTCCTCCACAGTCATTGAAAGCTAGTGGTAAGATAAAGGTCAAAATGATTGACAATGGCCCAGGTTGTAGTGGGTGACTGTGGCTTTTCAGATGAAGAAGAAGGTACGGGGAGAGCCTTGGTGAATGACATCCCTTTTTTTTTAGTGAAATATGAGGCAGTTGGGAGAATGTGGGGAAGAGTGAATGTGGGAAACTTTGAGGAGAAATAAGGTTTAGAATAGCTGTGTGGAGAAGAGGGATAGTGAATTGTTTGAGAGAAACTGAATGTTGCCTTGCTGAAATGAGGACCCAGTTGAGATTAGACAACAAATTTATATTTATAAGTTCAATCAACCTGGTTTCATGATTTTATTTAGATCCCTTCAATAGCACATGAAAAAGAGAGAAGGGGGTAGATAGGAGAAAGTCAAGGTTAAAGTTTGGCAAGTCATGATAAGTGATAGGATAAGAGGTGGAGGAATTCAAGAGCAGAAAATAGTATATCTAGAGTTTAATTGATTTATGCAGGAAAGGGAAGAGAGGGTAGCTGAGTTAAAAGCCAAGGAAAGGAGAAAAGAATTAGAGTCATAGTGATGATAAAGAACAGAGCTAGGAATTTCAAGACATAGGTGAATTGATGAAAACTTAAAATGTTTTAAAAGGAATTTTTTAAAAAAAAAGGATTTTTGGAGTTCATAAACATGGAATATTTGTGAGCAATGGCAATAACAGATATAATTATATATGTAATTGTGGGTCATGGTAATTTAGGAACTGAGATGTTAAGGAGGAATCCACACATAAACACATACACACATGTATTTCCTACTGTGAAGGCAGGAGATAGGAAGGAGAGAAAGACCATGAGGCAGGCACTGATCTCATTAAATGTTCTGATGAAGGAGGGTTTTGTTGAAAGCAGCCACCAGAGTCTGAATTAGGTGATAAATTTGTTTATCTTGAATCTCAAAGAAGGAGAGGTTGTATATGGAAGAGGAATAGTTTGGAAGTAACAATGGAGAACAAGGAGTTTTTTAACTTCACTTGTCCAGTGAGTTAGGAGGCATGAAAAAAAAAATGCCAGTATTAGAAAGGCGATTAGGGAAGTAATGTTACCAGGAAGAAGCCGGGTATGGGAGAAGAAAGATAGGAAGAGATTTAACATGAAGGAATATTTGTTAATTATGGAGCAGGCATTCCAGAGAGAACAAAAGAAAGTTCCTTTAGTTTGCTGGGAATGCATGATTGAAGATGACAGAAGGAAGAGCAGATCTTTATTAGAGCAACATAGTTACTAGGAGTTTGGGTAATGTAATTTTTAAAATTTAAATTTCATTCAGTAAGTCAGCTCTTCTTTTGAAGAGTTCAGTGAGTATTTTATTTTAGGTTATAAATAAAATAGATTTTAGATTATAAATCTAGAATTAGAAAGGACCTCAGAGGCCATCTAGTCCATTCCCTTCATTTTTCACTGATGAGGAAACTGAAGTCCAGGGAGATTATTGTTTCCCCAAGGTGATATGAGTGGTAGTTATCAGAATAAGGTTAAACCTAAATCTCTGAAGAGAAATCAAATGTTCTTTTTCCATTGTGATTTCTCTCATTCTCAAGGTCATATTTGGAAGTTAGTTGCATATTGAATTAAAATTGTTATATTTGGACTATAGAGACTGGGAAATGTAAATGGGAGCCACACACACACACACACACACACACACACACACGATTAGGTGGTATCATCTTGGTTGCCCATAACCAAACTTCATTCAAGCTTTTTTTTTTTTTTTAAGTGACCCATTTATTGACCCCTACATGCAATGCTTTGTGCAGAGAACTCCTTGATAGATACAAATATAAATAAAACATAACAATAGTGCTGTCTTTAAAGGTGCAAGACATTTACAAATAGACATAAAAGGTGACAGTTTAATTTCAGAAGAGAAATATTAAAAAGATTCTGTGGGTGTAAAGAAGAGAAATCATACCTAAATCGGAAGATTAAGGAAGGCATTCTAGATGAGATAACATTTGAGCTAAGTTTTGAAGAACAGGAAAGATTTAAACAAGTCAAGATGGAGAAAGGGACAGTAAAAAAATAGTTTTAGAAAGAACATTCAAACTAAAGCATGAAGAGAAGGAAGCACAAACAAAGCACATTCAACAAGAATCCAGTTGAAGTAGAACAAAGCATATATAGGGAAATGGTAAGAAAGAAGATTAGAAAGGTAGGTAAGTGCCAGATAATAAAGTGGGATTTGAATGCCAGCAAGAAGAAATTGAACTTTATTCTATAATCAGTCAAGAACCATCGACACTATTTTATAGGTTCACATGACTAGTTCACATGACTAAGTGGAAATATGCTTAACATGATTGCACACGTATGACCTATGTTGGAATGCTTATTGTCTTGAAGAGTGTAAGGAGGAGATGAAGGGAGGGAAAAGAATTTGGAACTCAAATCTTACAAAGATGAATGTTAAAAACTATATTCACATGTAATTAAAAAAATACTATTAAGTACAAAAATTTTTTTTAATCAGAGAAGAAACATAGTTAAGCCTATAAATTAGGAAGAGTAACTTGGTTTATAGCTATGATGTAGGAGAGAGGCAAAAGTAGAGAGACTAATTAGGAGATTAGTAATTCAGATGAGAAGTAATAATAATGTTAATAATTTGGAAGGTGGCAATAGCAAAGTGAAAAGAGAGATTTGGAGTTAGAGGATTTGGTGTGTTCGGATCTTGGCTTTGCCTCTTTTTTTATTTTACTTGAGTGATTTTCTAGCCGTGCATTTCCTCTTATGTAAAATGATGAGGGTATTGGACTGGAAGACCTCTAAGGTCTTTTCTAATTCTAAATGCATACTTAATGAGGGTAGTAGCAAAACTACTCTCAGATTTTGCCCTTTCTGGGTTTTGTGTGTGTTCTGGGTTTTGTGTGGTTTTTGAGTGTTTACAGCCATTTGAGAAAAGCTTAGAAAAGTAGCTGAGTAAATGCTGGAAACAAAGAACTTGTCCCTGGGGCTATAGATTATCTCTAGCGAGGTCATAATTAATGTAACTTTAAGTAATGTAAAATTTGATTTAGTATGAATTATAAAATGATAGCAGGTTGCAGTTAATGGGAGCTAAAATTCAATTAATGCTACTAGTGAAGGGTTTAACAGTCTTCAATCTGTACTTGCTTATCTGCAGGTGTGCGTGTTACGTGCTGCTGTGTACCATATTATCCAAGTTGTTTTAAAAAAAATCCTTTGGCAAGATGGGCAAAAGGAAGACTCCTTCGGATGGAAACACTGCCGATGCTAAAAAGAAGAGATTTGTTATTACATTAGAACAAAAATTTGCTGTTATTGTGAAGCATCATCATAGTAACTCTAAAATACTATGAGATATCAGAATGCTTCAGTCTATGGAATATTATATAACACCAAGGCTTTTTGTGTGTAAACTACTATAAAGAAATATTAGTTATGGTGATAGAAATGGATAGTCTTTTCATTGTAAAAATTGAAAATTGTAATGAATTAATAGTTATGGTGATAGAAATGGAGAGCATTTTCATTGTAAAAATTGAAAATTGTAATGAATTAGTAGTTATGGTGATAGAAATGGAGAGCATTTTCATTGTAAAAACTGAAAATTGGAATGAATTAGTAGAACATCTATTCAAACAAAAATTTAAGGTTTATATAGAGCAGTAAAAGAAAACAGAAACCATTTGGGTAATGAAATTTTAACTGCAAATATTGGTATTAAGAAAAAAATAAATTTAAAAAGTAGATACACTAATCAACAAATTCTTAATGAGCATGAAAGAGACTTTTTTTTCTGGAAAAAAATGACTTCCAGAATTTATACTTCTAATTAATAAAAATCTCAATCAGGATTCAAAGTGTCTAAGGATTGCCTAGCACTTTTATTGGCATAAAAATTATGCAGAAGGAGATTTTAAATTAAAACCAATACTAATTTATCAGTCTTGAAATCTTTGAGCATTGAGAGGTTACAATATTGATTGCTTTTGGATCTTTGGCAGTTGAGTAAGTGTAAGTGATTAAAGTTGTTTTTGAAGATTGATTTTCAAGTTAGCTTAGCTCAGTTGTTGAAAGATATTTCAAGAACAACAATACTGCATGTTAAAACCTTACTGATTTTAGATAGTATCCTACATCGTCTAACTATACTTGGTTCATTAGATGTGAATGTGAACGTATACATTTAATAATGTGTGGATAAAGTTCTCTGTACCTATCAGCATATGTGCAAAAATTAAAAAAAAGAGAAGACATTATATTCTTTGCTTCTGTAGAATCCAAAATACTTCATTTTGTGATTATCTTCCATTTGTGAGCTAGGCCTTGCTTCGCTATAAATCATATAACATGGGGGAATTGAAATGATGATCAGTAATTTTGGGAAAGTTACATAAAACAATGTGTATAAAATGTTCTGAGGAGTAATGGTACAACTTGACCACAGTATGTTCTGGGAAATATCACAAGATATTTTATATATTTTGTGATTTTTTTGGTAGTAACTGTAGGATGTACCAGGATATTTTTGAAATCACTACAAGATTTGTAAAAAACTGATCAATTAGAGAGAACACCCATGTTACTCAAGATTATGTAAGTTGATTGATTCCTCATTATTGACTGTATGAAATCTTTGTTAACTGTCAAATGCTGTCCTTGTGCCTACTGAGAAACCTTGGACCCAATTTGTTGTGTAACTGCTAGCCTTGCTAATAAACAGAATTGCTTAGAAATTCAAATCTTTGTTTCCTCAGTTTCTGTTGCGATGCTGCTAAAATAATTTAAATGACAATAAATTTGACATTTCCATCATATCATCAATGTAGTACAATATTGTGGTATAATATTCCATAATTATTTCTAAAATTTTGGTTTCTCTACTACTTTGTAATAAATCTGAATCAGAAATACATCTTTTTTATCCTCTGGTATTATGTTAACAAAAAGATTAAAAACTTGCTTAGAAAATGTTCATATTTACTTTGAACTGGAACCAATTACCATATTTTAAATATACATATATATATATACATATATATAGTATCATTTATTTATTTAGTTTTTTAAACATTTTTTTAAATTTAATTTTTCTTTTTTCTTTTCTTTTTTTTTTTTTGACCCTTGCAAAACCCTTCTGTTCCAAATTTTCCCCTCCTTTCCCCTACCCCTTCCTCTAGATGGCAGGTAGTCCAATACATGTTAAATATATTAAAGTATATGTTAAATCCAATATATGGATACATATCTATACAGTTATCTTGCTGCACAAGAAAACTTGGATCTAGAAAGAAAGAAAAAAACCTGAGAAGGAAAACAAAAAATGCAAGCAAATAATAATAGAAAGAGTGGAAATGCTATGTTGTAAACCACATTAAGTTCCCACGGGCCTCTCTCTGAGAGGTTGTAGATGACTCTCTTCATGACTGAACAATTGGAACTGGTTTGAATCTTCTCATTGTTGAAGAGAGCCATGTCTATCGGAATTGATCATCGTATAGTCCTGTTGTTGCTGTGTACAATGGTCTCTTGGGTTGTAATGTTCTCTGTTCGGTTTTCCTGGGGGTCTCTGGGGCAGCTTTCTTTTCAGTTTAGTAATCACCACAAGAGTAGCCAGGTGTTAAAGTCCAGATCCTTAATTATCTCCTTCCTGGGGCTGGGTAGCTTTCTGGAGAGCTTTTCAGACCGGCTTGGTCTCAGTGGGGAAAGTGCGGGAGGCCAGGCCAACCACCAGGAAGATCTATGATTGAATTGAATTTCTCCCTTTGATTCCAGGAGCTTAAGCTCCCACCTGTCTTCTCTGCCCTCTGAAAGCTTCTCCTCTGTGGCTCTCAGTCCCTGCTTATATGCTCCACACTGAGTATACACCAATCATTATATCACTAGGAAACCATTATCTGTTGTAGGATTAAATCAATCATACTGAACCATACTAAACCAGATAACCATTGTCTCTATCAATTCCACTGACTTTGCACCCTGTAAGAATCCTTTGTTTCAAGTTCAGAGTTCTGGCCCATAACACTGGTTCTGCTCGTTTCACTCAGCATTAGTTCATGTAAGTCTCTTCAAGTCTCTCTGAAATCATCCTGCTGATTGTTTCTTACAGAACAATAATATTCCATAGCAGTAGAAACACTGCTGGACCAAAGGGTATGCACAGTTTGATAACTTTTTGAGCATAATTCCAGATTACTCTCCAAAATGGCTGGATGTATTCACAATTCCACCAACAATGTATCAGTGTCCCAGTTTTCCCCCATCCCCTTTAACATTGGTCATTATCTTTTCCTGTCACCTTAGCCAATCTGACAGGTGTGTAGTGGTATCTCAGGGTTGTCTTAATTTGCATTTCTCTGATCAATAGTAATTGGGCGCACCTTTTCATATGATTAGAAATAGTTTCAATTAAATATAATAGGATGCTACAGATTTAAATAAAACACTTAACAGAATTTATTATTTATATCAAGCAGGAACTAAATGTATGCTTTTATTTACTAAATCTTTATGAAATGGAGAAACTTAGTATGGAACCTCAGTACTTAGTATCTTGAGTTCCAGTGTTGTTTGGATAAATGGTCCTTTTTTTCTTTTTTTGACTTGTGGTCTAACCTGCAGAAATACAAAATCAGCCAGTGAATTAATTGGACAGTCACTATACAATAGAGTGAAATCTTTCACTGAGGAGGCAGTTCGATATCAGGAAGTATGGTTGGAAGAAAAAAAATGGCTAAACCTGAGAAAAAGCCCAGGTGATTGTATTATCTTACTCTTTGCTCTTCTTAATTCTATGTGCAATATTGTCAAGATTTTTAACACAAATAGTGGCGGATCCATATTGCTAAGCATATAGACTGGGCACGTGTGAATAATAGTTCTAAATTCCTCCTGCTCCCCAACTTAGGGTTAACTTCTAGAATTCTGACCAAGAAGTGGTCAGTGCCTTTTGGGATACCTAACCTGTTCATCCTATGAGAATTTGGAGAATGAACCCAGAGGAAGTACTACACTAAGAGTGCTATAGATTGTTTTTGTCTTCAAGTTGAAGACATTCTTTACTTGCGTTATTCTGGAACTAGAACTTCCAGGAGGCAGGGACTCCGGTCATGGCCTAGCTCCACAGAAACTGGGACCTTTGATCAGAGAATAAGTTTTTTGCAATGACTTTGCTGTATCTGATTAGTTATTGCTTTTGCTTAAATTAATTTGCATGCCAATTGGAGAGGCTTATGGGAGTGAAATATGATTGGTGGTCTCAAATTTCACATCTGAATTTTTTTTTTTTCCGGTGTGGGATAAAGTCTTTAGAATGGAGCTTTGGGAGACACAGATTTCCCCATAAGGTATTAAGTGAGCGTTTAAAGGCCTTTTATTTTTAAAAATTAAAAAAAATATTTTCAATAGTATTTTATTTTTCTAAATACATATAAAGATAATTTTTGACATTCATTTTTTGAAAGAGATGACTTTGTGTTCCAAATTTTTCTTCCTCCTTCCCAAAACAGCAAACAATCTCATATAGGTTAAATATGTGTAATCCTAAAAGGAATTTTCTTAAGTCAAATAATTGTCTGGGATTTAATGTTCTGAGGTGGATATCCACATTATTTCTGGTACCCAGAATGCAGATCAGAGCCTGAGTTTCTAGTGAAACTTCTGAGTGTAATTAATGGACCCCTTGGGTAATGTTCTGAGGTTTGAGGGGTCCTAAATTCTGCAGCTGGGTTCTTTATTTCTTGTTATGATGGATGCCTCATGTGCCCAAGTATTGATTGCATTGTGGGCCCCAGGAGTATGCTTTGGAGGAGAACAATTGGCCTTCTGCCTCGGGTGGAGTAGGGACTTTTGGAGTATCTCAACTGACCTCCTATCTCTGGGAAAGTAGAATCCTCCCATCCGGGTTGTGATCCAGGCTTCTACTGGGGCAGCTGCCATCAGGGCCTCTAGAGTAGCAAGCCTAACAATTAGTTCAATTAAGTTCCCATTGAATTGGGTCCTTGAATGGGTGATTTACAGAGAGACCTATGCCTGTCGACTGGAGTGAGGGGATCTAAAATCATCAAGACAAAAACTGTGAGCCCTATAGGATTGAGATAAGAACACTGCGAAAAAATAAAAGAAGAAAGAAACTCATCAAGATGAGAAGCCAGAAGCTTCCACTCCCATGAGCGCTGTGACTGTGCACTAAGGGCAGTAATAAGGTGAAAGAAAAGGCTGAGCCGCAGAAGACCTAACTGCAGACCTCAGCCCGGCATAGCAGCTCCCGGTAGACGGTGGCTGTGGTCTGACTTGTCCGGAGCTCTTGGGAACAGCGACTGCTCTGGATGCCAGCTGTCTCAGACTTGGCTCTGTTTTCAAGGCCAGGTCACCAGGGGATTCTCCAGTCCGGGAGGCTGGTGTGGACCTCTGGAGATGTGACAGGTGGATACGGGGCGGTTCTTCCCAGAGCACTGAGCTGATCCACAGTCCTGGAGCCTTAACAAGCTTGAACCTTCCTTTGGGAGTTTTTCTTGATCCCTAAGAAGTCCTTTTTGGGCTAAAGCTGTTTCTTCTTCTGTTAGGCTAAGAGGTTTAGACATGCCTTTGGGCAAAGTGATAGGGAAACTTGTGCTATGGTCACTATGCCTTTGGGGACTTGGAGAGTTAAAGTCTCCGTCTTGACTGCTGGTCGGCTAAGTCGTTTCCATGGGCATGGCCACTGTTGTCCAGGCTGTGCCCTGGAATTTTAACTATTGCCATGGCTTGGGGAAACAACAGACACCCTAATTGGTGCGAAACCTAGTTCTGATTTTTAATAATAAGTGAGGAAGTCCTAAATTTCCAAAGCATCTCAGAATCCTGTGCTCCTCAAAGGGAGAGTGGCTATGTACATGTTAATCTTTCTCCATTTTTCTAGTTCACGGGCCCTACCTCCTCCTTGAGTTCAACTTATTGTGCTCAGTGGGCATCGGGTAGTGACGAAGCTTCATCCACTTCTGTGGCAGGAGTAATGTGGCAGTAACTAGTTCTGCTTTCTCATTTCTGAAGCTAGATCCATCAATGTACCAGTCAAAGCCTGCTCTTTCTTTTTTTTTTTTAAATTTTTTTTTATTTAATATGCATGGGTATATGCATGGGTAACTTTACAGCATTAACAATTGCCAAACTTCTTGTTCCAATTTTTCACCTCTTACCCCCCCACCCCCTCCCCTAGATGGCAGGATGACCAGTAGATGTTAAATATATTAAAATATAAATTAGATACACAATAAGTATACATGACCAAAACGTTATTTTGCTGTACAAAAAGACTCTGAAATATTGTACAATTAGCTTGTGAAGGAAATCAAAAATGCAGGTGGGCATAAATATAGGGATTGGGAATTCAATGTAATGGTTTTTAGTCATCTCCCAGAGTTCTTTTTCTGGGTGTAGCTGGTTCAGTTCATTACTGCTCCATTAGAAATGATTTGGTTGATCTCGTTGCTGAGGATGGCCTGGTCCATCAGAACTGGTCATCATATAGTATTGTTGTTGAAGTATATAATGATCTCCTGGTCCTGCTCATTTCACTCAGCATCAGTTCGTGTAAGTCTCTCCAGGCCTTTCTGAAATCATCCTGTTGGTCATTTCTTACAGAACAGTAATATTCCATAATATTCATATACCACAATTTATTCAGCCATTCTCCAACTGATGGACATCCATTCAGTTTCCAGTTTCTAGCCACTACAAAAAGGGCTGCCACAAACATTCGTGCACATACAGGTCCCTTTCCCTTCTTTATAATCTCTTTGGGATATAATCCCAGTAGTAACACTGCTGGATCAAAGGGTATGCACAGTTTGATAACTTTTTGAGCATAGTTCCAAACTACTCTCCAAAATGGTTGGATTCGTTCACAACTCCACCAACAATGCATCAATGTCCCAGTTTTCCTGCATCCCCTCCAACAATCATCATTATTTTTTCCTGTCATCTTAGCCAATCTGACAGGTGTGTAGTGGTATCTTAGAGTTGTCTTAATTTGCATTTCTCTGATTAATAATGACTTGGAGCATCTTTTCAAAAGCCTGCTCTTTCAAAGTGAGTTTCTTTCAGGTCCTTCCAGGGGGAAGCAAGATGTCCAGATAAATGTCACATACATGCTCTAAAGTCTCATCCTTGTTTTCTACCTTGGGTAGATAAGGGGCAGGGTTGCGTGTCCTTACATGTTTGATAGTCAATTTAGGTTTGGATAGCAGTCATTTCAAGGTTGGTTAGTCTGCAGGAGGACAAATGCTGAATATAATGTGAATAAAGAAGTGTTTCAATAGCAGGGAATATGTACTGTCAAGGGAACGTCAAGATCAATATTCTCAATGACAAAGACAGCTAAAGCCACCACTGCATGGAGACAGTCTGGGAGGCTTTGGCTACATTGTTCGGTCCTACTATAGAATCCCATGAGGTAAGGATTTTCACCGTGTTTTCAGTACACTTTCTCAGAGGTGAACAGGTTTAATGGGAGGAAATAGTTGGGGAAACCTTAAGTTGGTGGGCAACTCAAATTGGCAGGCTACATTAAAAGAATCAAAGAAATTCTGAACATCAGGGGAGAGAACTGGGGACGTCAGTATGGAATCTTTTAGAAGGCCATAAGGAGTATGGGCAGCATATGAAAAACCAGGTATCCAGAGACACAATAATCTACCAGACCAAGGAAAGTACACAGCTGGTACTTAGTGTGAGGCACAGGAAACTGAGTCATACATAGCCTTAAAGTGGGATGAGTTGAGACAGCATCTGGAGCCAGAGAGGTGATATCCAGACATTTTACAGAGGGGAGGGCAAACTGGAGTTTATTGCAAGAAGTCTTATGGTCACTTGCTGCCAAATCATTAAGAAGGTATATGAGTTTTAAACAAAAATGTTGTGAGGGAAGAAACAGAGAAGAAGATCATCAACACACTGAAGGAGGGCAGAATCCTATAAATCTAATGGAAAGATATTGTCACAGGCCTGGGAGAAATAGGACAGGAAAGGATGGTCCTCCCAAGTAAGGGGAAAAAATGAACTGGCTTTTGGGAGCAATGGGGACTGAGAAAAAGGCAATACAGATGTAGGGTGACTACTGTGAAGTGAGTTGCCCAAGAAGGGACAAGGTTAAGCAGAGTGTGAGAGTTTGGGATGACTGGTGCTTGGGAGTATCACAATAGCATTAATTTCCCAGAAATCATAAATGAGTCACCAGTGGACTAGCAAGATGGTTGTGTTTATGGGAGAAATACAGGGGATAAGAAGGCTTTTGGACAAGTAGACATTGATAAGGGGCCAAACTCCTTCAATGGCTTCAGTGCTAAATGGGTACTGATGTACTGAGGGTAAGGCTTTAGATGGATACAACTGCACAACAATAGGTGAAACACTACTGCCAATATTAGCAGCATCCGGAGCCCACTGGAGGGAATTTGATCAAGAGCTGAATGGTCAGAAGGGAAATGGAAAAAGACTTAAGGAAGGGGGACTTCTTAGAGGAGGGGCAAAGTACTAGGGATAAGAGACATGGAGTCCCTTTGATATCAAAAGAAATGGCAGCCTGAAATTTATGGAGCAAAGTGTGCCCTAGTGATTGACTAGGAACCTCAGGAAGTAGGATTAAAGGATTAAAAAAGGGAAGAAGCTCAATCAAAGATATGGGCTGCAATAGTCTTGTTAGCAAGCCCCACAACTAAGACAGACTTAGGGCTCCTGGGGAAGGGAGGAGGGAAGGCAGAGGGGTTTAAAACTGAAAGTGTGATTACAGTGTCAACAAGGATGAACATTTCTTGCCCCTCTATGAGCAATGAGACATCCCAGCTGGAGTCATAAGGAGAACAGACATGATTTGAATGTCCCCCTTCTTGTGTCACTCCTCGCGGGAGGCATGTTACCTTGAGTGAGTCCGTCATGAAACAGGGAGAAACATTCCCTAAGGTCCCGCTTGGTATCTTGGACCTTTGTTAAATCAATGGGAACGCAAAGGGTGTGGCTTTCCAGGAGCTTGTCACCCGTAATTTGGACAAGTCGGCAAGGCTCTTGATTTTGACACTCTGTATCCCAATGCATCTTAAGATTCTTCTCTGGCTCTTTCCAGCCAACTTTTTTGGTACTAGTTTTTAGTTCCTCTTTCTCAACCATAGGAACCATGAATTGATACAAATTTTGATATCATCTTGATATATGAATATAAGTGAGTCAGAATGCTCGGCAAAGCCTATGAGATTCTTCCTTGGGGTTGGCAATAGCTTGTAGTCCTCATGCTTCCAAGCCTTGAAACTATGGATTGTGAATGTTAGTATCTTCAGGACAACTTTGATCTGCAGCTTGAAGGGGAACTTGGAAGCTAGGGAATGGGCAGAGTATTTTGACAAGGATGATTTTATTTTTGGTAGTGGGCCAACAGAGATAGATTTTTTCAAACATTCTAATCCATTTCCTCATTGATTCCAGTTCTGATTTATACTTTTTCTTTTTTTGCTTCTGAAATTTTTGAAATAATCCCATTCAATCCCATTCCCATTCAAGAGGCTGGGGTTACTTATTCATCAATTTTTGCCTTAAATATCCTAGTTTGATATTATTAAAACTACCCCAACAGGGCCAGGAGAATTTTGGGTCAAATTTAGTGAAAGGCACCCAAGTCTGGCAATATGAGGGGCAGTCTAACTGTGTTTCTTATATAATTTAAAGACTCATGTCTGTTGGGGGTGGACTAACAAAGCTTCAGGATATGCTTGCTCTATCTCTCAATTTTCACACAGATAAATGATACCACTTCAATATCACTTAAATCATAAATGCAAGCGTTTCACTAAGATAATTTCAGTCACAACTCTAACAAAGCAATCCTACACAATCCTAACGTTACTGGTTTAGCAGAGGCTCACAGTTACAGAGGTATGCAGAGGGACCAATTAACAGAGGTATGTAATGTAAGAAAGGCTATCCTTATCAAAATGATCCAAGACAAATCTGGTCACTGGAGGACCCCACAGTTTTCCTCACAAAGAATAGTGAGCTCAACTAAGGCGGCAACAAGAAGGGGAGGGAACTCGCCAGACGCAGGGGTTGAACTTTAAAGAACTCTCTGGTGGTGTCTCTTGTCACTCCCGCCTCTAACCTGTGGGTGGTCAGATCTGAACAGAGCAGGCTAGAGATAGGAAGGATAGGATTCAAACAAGTTTAAATTCAAAGTGAGGGAAGCAGCTTGCAAGGAAGTCCTCCTTTCCCAGATGAGGGGCTTACTCACTTAGTCAGGGGTAAGATTTTTAAGAATGAAAATCACAGCCAGTTGACCACAACACTCAAGACTTCTTGAGTCTTGAATAAACAGTCTCTAAGTAGTTAGGGTCACTAATGTGTGGGATGGCAACCCCTAACTCAAAAAGACTACTCAGAGATTTCTCAAAGTGAAGAACAGAAGCTTTATTAGAATCTCCCGGGAAGTGGGCAGTCTGCTCACTGGAGTCTCAGAGGGAGGAGAGCCAATTCTACAAAGGCCAAGAGATGACTTGTGATGTGGTCAAAAACCACAGGAACCCGTGACTCCCTCCCCTCATCTGGTTAATTTTCACTGCCTGCTTAGATGGAAGTAGAACAGGTTTGTTAAATTCTAGTCAAGCCAATATAGTTGATTTATTGCAGGTGTGTTTGCCTAAGTTTATGGTGGTAAATTTATGTTTGCAAATGCTTTCAGGTGTATTTGAGCTGGTATGAGTACTCTATTGTAAGGTTTGTACAAATAATTTTATTTTTCCCAGATCCATCAGACCTTCATCAACTAAAATTTAGATTGTAAATTCAATCAACCTTAATTAATGATTTTATGAGAAACCACATAATCCCTCAAAATAAGGAGATTTATTGAGAGGTAAGTAATAGATTAAGCCAGAGGGGTTAAAAGGTTTCTAGAGTAACCAAGGAGTCTTAGTTTACCTCAGGCTTCCTCAAACAACAAATAGAGATAGCCAGTTTGGAAACTTCTTGAATATCTCCAGGCCATTAAATAATTAGTCAGGTTCTTCTCCTAGTGGTTAAGTAAAGGTCAAGGTGATTATCAAGTCTTTTGCTCTTCTTCTAGGAGCCTTAATGATTAACAGACCCTTGGAGCTGAGTCTTAAATTACCCAGTTATTATTCTGAGAAGTCCTCGTTTCCCATTTCACTCAAATAGGTTGTTCAGAGGGATGCAGAACCAGGATTGGTATGTCTGGGACAGTGGGGACATCTGATTTGGTTCATTCACAACTGCAAGCATGGGGGATTATTAGTGATTACAAGTATAGGGGATTATTGGCATGTCAAGGGGTCTGACTGATGCTGCAGCCTCAGCTTCCAAGTCAGGGAACCTTGGAAAGTAGGGAAGCTCCAACAAATCTAAATCATAGTGCTTGACATAGATATTATAGATATAATTTTGATCATTTCCACCTTCATTTCCACTTCCACAGATTTGAGGTAACTTCTTTTCTTTCTCTTGATTTTCCTTATCAGATGAAGGGAATAGTCAAGATGATTTTAAGGTTTCTTCCAGCTCTAAAACGCCAAATCCCTTGGCTAATATCCCTTCCTACTTTCTTTTGCTCAGTTTCCAAAGTTGCAATATAAGAAAGATTCACAAAATCAAATCACCTAAAACTGTGAGGGAAATATATATTGGAAGTCTCCCAGAAACAGTTTATTAAAATAAAGTCTGAGAGCCCCAGTTTCCATTTCTCAGAAATAAGATTACTAAACCTTTTTACAATAATGCTAATATCAGACCTTGCAAAATACTATTGTTATAATCATATTCTTGTAAAGCCTTTGCAAAAGTACCTTGCAGGAAAAACTTCCTTATTCCCTGCAGACAAGGGAATAAGAGAGTGGTCCTTGAGCCACTTAGTCCTGTATTATTCCCTAAGTTATATTATGGTAACTTTTATTTGGCTATTTCTGTAATTAATGTGTTAGAAGAAAAAAAGTAAGAATAGCAATAGTACACATACACAACAAATTTGAAACCACAGATCTAAAGCCACAATTTACTATTTTGACAGAGTTCTTTATTTACCATAACAAAACATCTTGGAAGCTAGGAGAAATTTTAAGGGGAGAGCCTTAGGAAAACATAAAGACATAAGACTTTTCTGTAGGAGCTAGCTGGGTCTCTCCCTCCCCCCCAGGGGAAGACCACTTAGCTCCCTCTTCTCCCCTCCCACTTTCCCTAGCTTGGCGCCCTCAACCAAAGAGCCCACAGGAAAGATTGCAATGACATTCTCCTTGGTACTTGCACCTCTCTGATGCATTTTTCATGGAACACTGAAAAAGTATAGTTATTTGGGTATGTTTCTTATTCATCTATTATATTTATGAGCTTCATGAGAGTCTGGGACTATATCTTATCTAAATTCTGTATCTCATCATAGGGTCCAAACAAGGGTCTTTGCACACAAAAGGTAGTTAATAACATTTGTTGTATTGTAGTAAATTGGCAAAGTTCTTCTGATTTCCTGGAGGAAAATGTTGATGCTGAAGAACTGGTTGAATTTCTAAATGAAACTATAGAAAATAACAAGATTAACCATAAGGAGTTCCTAACCTGAATTAGGAAAGAGTCTACTGATGGGTACAATATTGCTGTAGCATTGCTCTGGCTGCTTGCAGAGTCTCAAATTTTCCTTTAAGGCAACTGGGGCACTGGTCTAGAAGACACAAAGAAATCTCCATTTCCACAGCCAATTTGTCCTGAAATAAGTAGCATTTTTGTCTGAGTTTATCTCAACTCTTTTCTTAACTTTCATCTCAACTCAACTTTTTCTAATTCAACTTTTTCAAGGGACGTTTAACTAAGATCTGTGTCCTGTAGCCCCTGCTGACTTGGCTGATTAGAAGAGAAGTCATGGCAGTTTGGAAGGACCAATTTTGGGAACAGTTGGACAGAGGAACCACCCCAGAGCTCAGAGTTCTTGCCTGATGCACTGGCTACCCAGGAGCAGGAATGGGACAAAGTTCTGTGTAGATTTAGAGTTGTGGAGTCTAGTGAGTTTGTAACAGCAACCCCCAAATTAAACTATGCACTCAAAACAATATTCTTTGCTCTATCATACTCCAAGTCTCCAGGTGTGTGCTACCTGGGACACTTAGTGGAGGACGGCAAGGTTGTGTTTCTTGTAGAGCAGGGCTCGCTTCTTTTCCCGCTCCTTCACAAAAGTCTTTAGCCGGTGGGTAGAAAAAGTCACTGACATTTGCTGGGTATGTTCCAAGCCCCCTTTGGTCAGCCAGGGACACTGAAGACAACTGGAAACACAGGGTCTTCCCCTAAAACATAAAAGGTAAAGGTTCAGAATCCGGATTTCCACATCCCCCTTGTTTTTCAAGTCCTTTCTCCTCTCTGGATCAGAGGATTGAGAGCTTAAATATATCAGAGTTCTAGCCTCTTCAATTTACATATGGGGAAATAAAATCCCAGAGTAGTTAAGTAGAACTTACACAAGGTCCCATAGACAGTAAGCAGCAGAATCAATTAATCAACATTTATGAAGCACCTACTATGTGCCAGCTACAGCGCCAAACCCTGGGGATACAAAAGGAAGCCAGACTGTCCATTTCCTGAAGGAGCCTGCAGTCTGAGTCGGGATTCACAACTTTGGACCTCTGTTTGTAAAGACAAGGTTTGTGGCACTAGGCTTTCCTCTAGGGAAGGTTCCCTGGGGTGAGCTGTCAGGGTGTTTGAGGTCTGGTCTCCAGTGGCAGCCGCCCATCACCTGGCATAGTCTTATTCAGACAGTGTAATGTATCCCATTAACCAGTATGCTGCTTGGCACGTGGTAGGCACTTATAAAATACCTCTGGATGAACCTTTCCCACTGAAAGGGATTTCCCCATTCTCAGACTTCTTACAGCTCTGCCCGGATCTTTTCTTTGTTTCTGTACTATTCTGCCCTGTATGGTGATAGTTATTTTCCTTTGTGTTATAGCCATTACTAGGGATTCAGTGAGAGTCAGAGCTGTGCCATTTTTCATTTTTCTCTCCCTTTTGTTCATCGTAGAACTTTATATTTAGGAAGCATTTCATTAATGTTTGTTGAATTAAATGGCTAAGTCCTTAACTCCAAGTCTTGGTACAGTGTGGGTTTCAATGATGATACGCTGATTCTTGCTGCCTTCAGCTACTCAGATGGTTAATTCTTGACCCTGCCCTTACATTTAGAGATTCTGTGGTAACCAAAGGAGACTGCAGCTCAAAAATGGTAGCAGTCTGCCTCCGGTGTGCACTGATTTATCTTACTTCATAGATTATTAGAACTGGAGGACTTCCTTCTTTGGAGATCACTCGGTTCAACCTCTCCATTTTGGAGGTGGGGAGGGTAAATGAATGAGGCGGCTCACCTCCAGAATCACAAAGCAATGTGGTGGCAAGGCTGCAACGCTGACTCCCTTGCCAGTTGCCTTTTCCATAGTCCTCTGGTATTTCTCTCAGACTAATCTCTTCCACACTAGGGGAACTACTGGCCAAACTAGACCTCTCTGTTCCTTGCAAAGTCCTGAGCATTTTCCTGCCTCCATGCTTTGACTCAGGCTGTCTACTTTTCATGAAATGTCCTGACTGCCTTAACTTCTTTTTCTGTTATCTCTCCTTATGCCTTGGACTGTCTGATTTGCTTTTATTTTCCATTAAGCACATACATTATATTTTCTTTGGTATATACAATGTATTTCCTTTCAATATATACAATATATTCCTTTGAGTATATACAATATATGTCTTTCAGTATGTACAATGTGTTTCCTTTCAGTATATGTAATATATTTTCTTTGGTATCTACAACAGGCCCAAGAAAAAGATTTCTGTTAAAGAGAGAATCTTTACTACTGAATCCCTCCCAGTTGCTAGCACCCAGCTCGAATGCCACCTCCTTCAGGAAGGCTTCCCTGATTTCCTTGGCCAGGTAGACCTCCCATACAATTTTGTTTACACTTCTTTGATGAACTCCTCTTGTGATGGTTAATTACTATTATTTTTTTGCACGTGTTTGTGTTATCCTCCTTCTGTACTGTGGCTCAGGAAGGCAAGAACGGCCGTATCTAACCTGCACATCTCTTCCAAGGCTGGGCTAAGCTTCCCTGTACCCAGAAAGAGTAGATTAATGTCTGCTGCTTAATTGAATTGACTTGTTTATCCATAGGGAAGAATTATGCCGGGAGGTACAAGCTCTGTGCTCTCCTCTGGGAGACAGAAGCAGCACATGAGGGGGAGTGGGCCCCTTACCACGGGTTGGCACACAGGGTGCTCTGGAGGAAGGACACCGCTCCTCCCGACAGGCCAGCGTAGCATCGGTTCAGCTTAATCTTCCCTTTTCTCAGGCCCTTCTGCAGGTCACAGGTCACCTCATTGCTGACAGGGTACTCCGCGCTCAGCCTGGGCAAAGAGAGAGGAAAGCAGCATCAGTTGCTTGTCTTGGGGACAGAGGAGTCCGGATTCTAAGGACTCTGGACTCCTGGGTCACCAGAGACAAGTTGAGTGAAAAATGAGGGGGGGTTTCTATGAAACCTTCCCCCTCCCCGTTGTTCCCTTAGCAGACTCAGACACAGAACAGGTTGAATGTGGATCTCTCCCATAATCCCCAAATTCAGACAACTTCTCCCCTCTCCCAACTCACATGATGAAAGCAGTAACACCGATGGCCCAAACGTCTGTCTGTGGGGTGGCTCCGTGCCCCTCCAAGAGCTCAGGAGCTAAAGGACAAACAGAAATTGGGCAATGGAGTAACTAGAGAGTTATTAAAACTATACTTGTACTATGCTAAATGATAGAGATAGAAAGATTTTTAAAAACCCAGTTTTGCCTTCAAAAGGCTTTTTTTTGGGGGGGGGAGGGAACAGATACAACATATAAACAGATGAACATATATGGGGCTATCTGAGGGGGACCAGGAAAGACTTTTCAGAAGACGAGGCATCTGAGCTGACACTTGATGAAACGGATCACAACAAGCAGGATGAGAAAGGACTTTGGTCTGGGCACAAGGGATAGAACGTTCAAAGGATGCGATGTCAAGTGTAGGGAACAGCAAGCAGGGCCAACTTGACTTGGTGATGGAAAGTGTAAAGGGGAATAATGTGGAAATAAGCCTGAGAAGATAGCCTGGGAAAGGATTATAAAAGACCTCCCTGCTGAGGAATTCGCATTTTCTCTTGCAGCAAGTTCAGGAATTCTAAAGGGAAACTTTATTTTCAGTTTTATTCAACATCAACCCCATCCCCTATCATTTACCCATGGTTTCAATGTAGTCTTTAAACTTCTCCGTGGGAAGGACCTTGTCTCGTGTGTAGAACTGAGCATTGCCAAAGTCGAGGATCTTCAGTAAGTTGTACTCAGTGACGATCATGTTTTCTGACCTCAGGTCTAAATGCAGGATGTGGCTGGCATGGAGGAACTCAGTGGCACTGAGGATCTGCCACAGGTAGTCCTTCACTTCCATCTCGGAATAGGTTGCCCTAGGATGGTGGGCACAGTGAAACAATGTTAATTGCTTCCATTTTGGTGGTGTTTTAGGTATCACTAAGTCTGCCAAGTATCCTTGGGAAATTCACCCAATTCAAATGGGTGAATGAAATTTCTTCTGTAAAATGTGGGAGTTGGGCTGGATAACCTCTAAAAGCCAGTTCATTCTAAATCCTATGGGTCTAGATTGTATAATTAACTCTTGCCTCACATGAGGACTTTCCTGAATGAGCTGAATTTTGGGAGATGTGATTTCACCACTGTTTTGTGTAAATTGATTGGGGTCAACTTGGAGAGAGTATCAGATATGGATGTGAAAGAACAAGGGCTTAGATCAAGTTATACTACTTACTGAATGATCGCGGACAAATCAATTTTCCTCTCAAGGCTTTAGTTTTTCCAACTATAAAGTGAGGGAGTTGGACTAGAACAAGGATTCTTAATTATTTTTTTATCATGGAACTCTTGGTAGTCTGGGAAAGTCTAATAATGCTGTGATTTGTATGTATGCCTCTATTTACATCTAAAGGAAAGTTAAATTCCAGTCAAAGGTAAGTGAAAATAAAAATTTCAAAACATATATTTTAAAATTTTAAAAATTTCCCATCCAAGTTCACTGTTTCATAGCTCTACTCTCTTGCCTTAGTTCATGGATTCCAGGTGAAAAATCTCTGGATTAGATGGTCTTTTAGGTTTTATCCAGCTCTGCCATTCCATGAATCTGTGGTAAGGAGCTAAATCTATTCTAACTAATTAAATTTAACTAAGTTTACTAAGTGGATTGTGTTCAAGAGAAGGCTGCTTCCCAGTTCCTAGAAACTTTTCCGGTCAAAATTGGTAAAGAAAGTAGGCCTCTAACTCATTTAGCTTGGGCTCACCTCTCAGCCAAGCTGTGAAGTAGCTCTGGGCCAGCACAGAACTCCAAGATGAGCACCAGGTGTCGGGGGCTGATATAGGCTCCAAAGAGTTGTGCAATATTGGGGTGGTGGATGGCCTTCAGCACCTCATACTCTCTGAGTGTGGCCACTTTGTCTTCGGGACGATAGGGGATGATTTTTGCTGCCATGACTCGCCCACTGGACTTTTCTCTGCATTGCCGTACAACACTGAAACGACCCCTGTAGGAACAAGAAACATTCTGATGAGAGAGACGCTTCTACTCTCTTGCCCTCAACCTCTTAGCTCATACACTTTTTTTTGTCAATTGCTAATAGTTTTTTTATTTTCAAAATACATGCAAAGATAGTTTTCAACATTCAACCTTGCAAAACTTATATTTTAAATTTTTCTTTCTCCCTTCCCCTCCCCTAGACAGCAAGTAATCCAATATATGTTAAACATGCTCAATACTTATATATTTATATATATGTATTTCTACATTTATCATGCTTTGTTCATACATTTTAATGAAATCATAAAATCCCATCTTCTATCTCTAAGTACACACTTTTATTTGATGTTATTCCAAAGCAGTAGATAACAACAAATTATAGGACTTCTCATAACTCTATTACTTATTCACTGCCCAGCTTTCTTTGCATAAAGGGGCAAGAACCCTCAATTCAACTGAATTCAACAATCTGAACACATCTAAACCTCTAAACTTAGATGACCATGTCAGATGAAAGGAAGGCTACAAAGATGAATAGGACTATTTTTATGACTTCCAAGATTTTTTTCTTCAGTCTAAGCTCCACAATATAAGGCACTTAGATGGCTCAGTGCATATTGTGCTGACCTAGAGTAAGGAAAACCTGAGTTCAAATTTGGCTTCAGACCCTCACTAGCTATGTGACCCTGGGCAAGTCACTTAACCTGTTTGTTTAATGCATTTGAGGAGGAAATGGCAAACCGCTCCAGTATCTATGCCAGAAAACCCCATATGGGGTCACAAAGAGTTGGACAGGCCTAACGACTGAACAACAGCAATGACCTCTATGAAGTCCACGGTTATATATGGAAGCCTATAGTTTATGGTATGTACAATCCTGTTCTTAGCCTGGTCTTTCAAAATGTCCCATGCTTCTCTTCCATAATATTCAGTCTCATAGTCAGATGGGTTAATAGGGTCTTTAGAATAGCTGCTACCAGCAAAGGAGTTCTTTTTGCAGGGTCTAGAAGAGATGGATAGTTTTATGATGTCTAAGAAACAAAACATAAAACAGAGGATAAAAGAATCCTATTTCTCCTTTTTCTTCTGCTAATCACTTCTCCTTGGATTTCAGTTTTTCCTTTTGTAAAATGAGAGGATTGAGGGTCTCTAAACTCTCTTTCAGCTGTGATAGTCAAATTCTACATTCTGAAGGACCAATCTAGGTCTGACATTCTATGTTTTGGGATCCCTTCTAATTCTGATTTTCTATGTCCTGTGTCCTAAGATTCCTTCCAGTTGTGACATTTCATGCCCTTTGATTTTCAGGTTCCATGCTGCTCTACTGTTCTAGTTTCTATGTTCTAAAGATCCTTCTAGCTCTGATATTCTACATTCTAAGGTTCCTTCCGACTTAAACATTTCATGCTCTTTGTTTTAAGGTGCTTCTCAGCTCCAAAATGTCATCCTTTTAAGGTCTTTGCAGCTTTGACATACTCTGATTCTAGGACAGAGTTGATGACTGATAAGAAGTAGAGGTGAGAAAGAGGAGGAAGTCAAAGATGACTCTGAGATTTCAAGTCTGTGTGACTGAATGGCGTGCATTGACAGAAATAGCGAATTGCATAGAGAGCTGGAATTAAGGAGGACATATTACAATAGGAGAGCTGAAGTATTGAGCTTTTCTTAAATTTAGCTGACTTAATAACTTGTTACCATTTCTCTACTACTGCCCTCTTTACCTCCGTATTTCCATTTGAAAGGCATAGGTTTGCTGGCTTGAGAGAGGTTGAGTTTGAACGACTTTCTCATTCTTGTCTTTGGTGGCTCCTGGGAACACATCTGGGATGATGGCTGGTCCTGAGGGACAAAGGGAAGCACATTGGGCAAAGGTAGACAAAATTGGTGGCAAAACCCTAGTGCTGGTATGCTCCAGGTTTGGCATCTCCTATTACATTCACAGTCTGCAAAGGGAAGCATCCTGTTTCAACAGTCTGTAGGCTGACAGGGTCCTGAATCCTCCCCTAGGATTAACTAGCCCTGTACCTCTATCTTGTTCTCTCTCTCTGCAATATCTAACCCAGCTCCAGTTCCTCCACAAAGCCTTCTCTGAGTGTTTCAACCCTCAAGCATCTTCTTCTCTCTCTGAACTCCTACAGTACCTGCTCTCTCTCAATTCACAAAGCAGGTTATATAACTATGTATTATACTGAACATATAATGCCAATTACATTTGATCCTGAATTGTGTTTCAATAGTTACCCATGTTCTAGTCTTTGGACTCAGTTGGAAAAAATTCTCCAAGGTCAGGGATGTTTGTGTCTCTGTATTTTCTCTCCTGTCTGAAGCTATTAATAGTAGGTAGTCATTTAATGAGTGAATGAAGATTAATAAATTCACTAATATAATTTACTTACTAATAAGTATTTTATAAATGAATGAATGGGAGTAAAAAGGAGAGCACCTTGAAGAGAGGGAGATACCTTCACTTTTTCTCTTGCACAGAGTTGTTGACAGCAAGACTGTGTGATCTAAAGACCAGAGGAAAGGTATGACTCATAATCCCATCAACATTCATACTCTCTCTGCTCTTTAAAGACAAAGCTTTCAGGGTAAGGAAATGAATTTGTCCTTTAGGTTGACTCATCTCATCAACCTGCGAAAGTATCACGTAAGCATCTAGATTTGAGCAATGCCCTTTCCACCGTGGACCCCCATCTCTCATTTGGTTTTCTACCTCTCTGATACCCTTATCTTGTGATGCTTTGTATCATCATTATTTATTATACATATCCCTTATATTTCTGCCAGATTGTGAGCATTATGATAGAAGAAACCATAGCTCATCTGAACTTTGTCTCTCCCCCAGCAATTCATATAAATAATATGTTTGTTGAATTGAACCAAACATCTCTCTAAAGAAATACAAAATCAGATATTGTACTGAGAATGACTGTCTTCCATGTTTATAATGCACTCCCTCCATGCTTCATCCTCAGAAAATACTTCCCTTCTTTCAGAATGCAGTCCCAAGGACCTTTTATATGAAGTCTTCCTTGATCTCCCTGACTCCCTCCCTAGCCACCTCATATTTAATTATCTGTTTTCATTTTGTATTTAATCTGTATGTCTTCTATGGGTACATAGTTTCCTCTGATACACTACAATTTCCTTGAGAGTTGAGATAGTTTCATTTTTTTGTTTTTCTATCCCTAGAATATAACTCAAAGAGTTAGGTGCTTAATAAATGCTTGTTGGTTGAGTGCTTGATATAGAAGCTAAATAATTATTATCCAGAAACTTTCTATTGTAATTACATTGATTATATAAAATGTTCAAAAAGTGAGTCGGACAGATGAAATTATTATAAAAATCTCTTATGATGTAAATATGTGTCTAATATAGTTCTTCAAAAAGCAATATTCTAGGAGTCTTATAAAATGGTTCTTTCCTTTAAAAAGGCTGCAATTCTTTAATACAGCCTAATTCTGTACTCCCTTTTGTCTCTGCTTACCCATCTGATGATCACCAATGTGGATTCGTTCTGAGGAACTGCTGTATGGTCCCATGCCTGCTTTGCTGACGCAGGCTGTTCGGAAGGAGTACATTCCTCCATGAGAGAGGTTGTTGGCATAGTAACAGCAGTCAAAGATGTCAGAAGCCAGTGTGATCCAGTCTCTTCCTGGGTGAATCATAAGAGAATGGTTTGGAGCTATTGGTGCAGTATGTATGCTGTCCTTTTTTGGCTACATATGGCCTGCTCAGCAAGGAGGGGAGAGATGGGAGAGGGCATTTTGAGATTCAATAGTTCAACTACTTTGGAAACACTTTGAGACTTCCACCAGAGGAAGGCACCTGGAATTTTAATTCTTCCTATAATCCTACTGTCATTCCTAGGAATGTGACAGTCCCAGGCTTAAGTCCTGGGACAACCCAAGCTCTGGATTCTGAGGATGACATTATACTAGAGGCCAGGATTGAACTCCAGAGTTTAGAAGCAGCCTTAAAATACTAGGAAAGTATCTTGAAAGTTGTGGATGGGCTCCAAAGCCTTTCTTTAAGCTAGCAATGGACAGAATCATTCTTGTCATTTTATCTTATATTTTATGGAGCTTGTTAACCATGTTCATATACAGATAATGTTATCTTATTTGGCCCCACAAAACCCTGGAGGGTATGGAGGGAGAGGTATTGGTATCTCCATTTTGTAGATGAAGATTCTGAGGGGTTAAATCAAGTAAGATAAAGAAACTCAGAGATGTCAAGTGACTTGTTCAAGATCATAGAGCTTTTAGCTGGGGTTAAGTCCCCTGATTTCTAGGATGTATTCCTCTCACTATGCTACTGCATTTCCTGCCTGGGCTTCCCTTTCCATGTGTAGTCGTCACAAAGCTGAGCCGTATTGTTTCTGCACCATGAAGGCTTACGCTCTTTAGTGTTTTCATTATAAGCTTAGATGTGTTTTGGTGGAGGGAGAGATGAGAATGAACCAAAACCCAATCTCACATTACCTTCTATCTTGCATTGTATGATGTAAGTCACTGGACTGTGGGATTCCACGGGCTTCCAGACCAAGAGTACTCCATTTTCATATATCTCTCCAATGTCCGGCCGTGGGGGAGAAGAAGGTATTTCTGTCACAGAGAGTCATACGAGAAGTTAGGTGTCCAGAGCTGTAACTAGGACACTGTGACAAGGAATTTGTCCCAGGATGCTGACATACAGGGTGGAGGCAGTGGAGGCTGATGAAGAAGCATGAGACCCAGGAAAGCTGACTGCAAGACTGTCATGGGATATGAGCACATCCACTATCCTCATACCTCATGGTCCTTCACAATCTCCGTGTTGTGCACTGCTACCCTTGGGGATTTCAGTTCTATCCACACCTAAGACTCCCACTTCCCTTTTCCTTGTTTCATCTTGGGAATTAGCTCCTTAGCAGGGACTAGATTCTCTGGGAAATAAGAAACCTCCTCTTCCTTATACAAGATATTGGGATGGGATAGGCAATCTTCTTTTTTATCCCTCAGCTGAATTTCCCCCCAGCATCAGAATTCTTGGTTATGGCACTGAGGTGTGTTCTCTTCAGAATCCAGGGTCATCTCAAATGCAAATCAATTTGTCACTCTCTCCCCATCCTATGGTTTCCACGATGCTAACTAGGGCAAATGAGAGTACTTTGGAGGATTCTAAGAGGGAAAATTCTGATAAGGCAGAAAGAGTCTCAAATACAGAGTAGAATGAAGCCCTCCCTGGACAGTAGGTCTATTCAGGAATGAAGAATTGGCAACCATTCAAAGGTTCCTAGAATCATTTCACAGGAGAATGTCTTGAAGTTAGAGGCTTTAAGCTTGTGGACTGCAGACCCCTGAGATGCTGAGATGCAAAGGAGCTAAAAATCCATATGTACCTCAACTATTACCATTTTTCCTATTAGCTCTTACAAAATATATAGTGTGACATAATAAATATCTTCTGTACTTGGAATAAGTAATGTATCTCACATATAGATGTATCACTACTTTTTAAAAGCATGTAGATGATATTGCTATTTCACTCACTGCCTTTGTGATTTCCTAGGCCATAACTCCATTTCTTGGCTGTTCCTTCTCCTCCTCCCCTTCTCTGCCCTCCCTCCTAACAAGTTATTGTTTCATACACTAGAATTTAAACTTCTTGAGGGCAGGAATTGTTTCATTTTTGTATCTGGATCCCCAGCACTTAGCCTAGTGCGTGGCACATAGTAAGGGGTTAGCTATTAAATGCTTCATTGAAATTTCCTTCAGTAATTTAAACATGTTCCTGAAATCATCATGTATTTTTGTCATCATGTATTTTCTCATCCAGTAGACCCCAACAGTACAATTCTTTTTCACATAAGGAATTCTCCATGAAAAGTTTGGAAACCAGGAGGTGCAGTATGGGTAGAGGAAAGAGAGCTAATACTGACCTGCTTTTCTAATGACTCCAGTAGTGGATGCCATCCCCAGGGGATTGCTCACGGTGCACTTGTAAACTCCGAGGTCTTCTTCAGTTACTACCAGTATGGTTAGAAGCTGGAAGTTTTTGAGTGTTGAGGAGATGAGGAGCCTGCCACTGGTCTGAATGGGGACCCCATCTACAAAGGAGATAGAACCAAAGAGTTGAGTTTGGGAAATAGATCTGAGGGGGGTTCCAAAAAGTAGATGACAAAGATGTGTAATAAGTTCTTTGGGATCCTGTGGCGTCTTCTGCTCCTGAGTTAAAAGATGCTAATCTTATACCTCATTGGCCAAATTATGTTCACGTGAGCTTTCATGGTAGAGTCTACTGGTTGGCTCTTCAATCTGGCATGTGGGAATGGATCATGGCAGAGTGGAAAGAATACTGGACTGGGAGCCAGGAGACATGGGTTCCTTTATGAACTAGCTGTGTGATCTTGGGCAAATCAAATAACCTTCCTGAAACTCAATTTTCTTATCTCTAAGATGAAGAGGGGGGACCAAATGGTCTCTAACTGTTTCTAGTTCTGGCAATCTCTATTCCATGGTGCCTTCCAGCTCTGACTTGCAGTGTTCTAAGCTCTAATTTCTCTTGGCTCCACTCTTTAATGTAGGGATTAGACTGTGTGTTAAAGGATGAATCCCATCTCCCAAGGCCCAGGGTAGAACTATACCTTTGAACCATTCAGCCTGTGGAGCTGGATGAGCAGAAACTTGGCAGGAAAGTGTAACGGACTGGCCCATGATGACAGCCTCATCTGTGAGCTCCTTTACAAATAAAGGTGCTGAGGAGAGACCAACAGAGACACAGATAATTTCTGGGATATGGACCAGTGGACAAAGGCCTTCAAAGACAAGACTGACTGACGTGATCATAAGTTTGAAATGAAGATTACCATACAATAGAATACAAAAATTTATTTAATGTTTACCATGTGCAAAGTTCAGTGATGGGCACAAGAAAGGATAAAAAAATTGGATAAAGCACTATACCTGCTCTCCTAGAATTCACAGTCTGATAGAGACATATTACACCAACATAAATAAACAATATTATATAGTAAAATCCATTAGAGAGGGGCAAACAAAGTGAGTTGTGATGTCCCATGAAGAACATGGGAGTAATGGCAAATTAAGTTGGTAAGTTAAGCTAAGAGTAGACTCTGGAGGATCCTAAGTGCTCAAAAATACTCCCTTTCACCCAGCAATTATCTGACCATATAAGAGTCATCGTTTTCCTCTGGGCACTGATTACTCATGCTACTCTTTTAATTTGAGTGTGTTCCTCCTTTTTTGCCCCCAAATCTCCCCACTCCCATCCTTTAAATTTCGGTTCAACAAAATCTTTCTTGATTACTCCCACCTATGCTGATCTCTCCAGAGACACATACAGAGGACATATTTTTGTATTATTGGTTAAACTTCCATTTGCTAACTTTCTTCTCTCTCTGCAGCTGGACTGTGATTTCCTCAAGGGTAGAAATTAGATCTTTATGGATTGACTGACAAGTTCCCTTCTCCTATTTATCCTACAGATGCAATAGGAGATAACTCAAAGATTCACATACAGAGAAAACAGATTATCCTCTTTGCTGGGCTACTCCATGAGGCTGATACCTGCTATGAGGTTATTCAGGGGTCTTCTTGGTTAAGATAACTCCGAGAAAGGGGACAAAGGGACTGGCATTCACATTGGGGAGTCTGGAAGTGACCTCAGAACCTTCCCTGAAAGCAGATTTGACTGAAGGGAGGAGAAGATGATGTCCAGAGATTGTTCCAGAACAGACATTTTGCACAGGAGGAGTACATAAGTAGATCTCAACTTCACCATTTGCTAGCTATATGACTTCAATTTCCTAATCTATGAAAAAGGAAACACATCTCATAGAGCTGCAAGAATGGTACTTTGTACACTTTGAAATATCATGGAAATGTCCATTGTTGTTGTTATTATTTGAAATTTTTCCATAGTAAATGCTCCATGAAGACTTGACTGATCAATGAAAAAAATTAGTTCAGGGAGGGAGAAATCTCTAAGTGGCCCAAACACATACCTCTATCTTTGTTTTTTATTCCAGAGAGTCTGAATGATGACAATCCTGATTTCTTCTTAAAAGCCTCTTCGTCCTCCAGGCCTGCCAAGAGAAAATTGTAAATTGCTTAGAGTAGTGGGATAAAATTAACATAGACTCTTCTCTTCCCACTTCCTTTCCTTTGTCTTTATTCTCAAAACCTAGTATACTTTCTCTTGCTTCTTTGGCTTTGTTGAATTATTCCCAGCCTTTAAAACCCAACTCTAGAATCCCTTCTTCCAAGAAAGTTTTTTTTTGAGTCTCCTTGTTTGGAAGGACCTTATCTAGGACCTCACTTAGTTCTTTTTTGAGGAACTATATGCATTTAAAATGCAGCATTATAATGGCTATGTGTTGTATCTTAAGTCTTTACTAGACTGTGAGTATTTGAGGTCAAGGAACATAGTTCATCCAACCATTGTCTCTTCTAGAACTTCAGCACAGGGCTCAATGTCTTTATAAGTATATCTCTTGGACTGAATTGGATTGTATGGTGGTCATAGTATCCATTTGTGCCACTGCTCTACATACATACTGCTCGTTTCTAAGACATGTTATTCATTTGGGTAAATGGCTAAATAGTATACTTGGGGCAGGGAAGCAGGGGAGAGGAGGCTGAATAAGACCCAAGGAAACTGGTACTTGGTTTGAAATCCTTGAAGAAAATCCAGCCTTATTAATAGAGATTATAAGACTTCAGGCAAGTCACTTTCCTTTTCTGGACCTCAATTTTCCTCATCTGAAAAACGGAAAACTTACAATGGATGATCTTCAAGATCCCTTTAAGTTCTGAATCCCATGACTTTATTTATTTACATATATTTGCAAAGTTTTAAAATTATGTCCTCTGCCCCAAAAGTCTGGGCTTCCATTTGCCATAAAACTTTGTCCTATAATTTAGATCTGGTTACATTCTGGTTACATTCCTTTATCTCTGAGCAGGAATAAATTTAAATGTTTCTAGAGAGAGAGAGCTTCCTATACTCCAGAGAGAAGTGACCTCAAAGATCCCTTGTGTTATGGTGCTGTATGGAAATGAGTCCTATTTTTCTGTCTTTATGTATGCTCTGTTGGAGCATCGCTGTAGCTTGAAGACGACTCTGGACTCTTGGACTGTTGGCAGAGACCAATGTCTAGCAGATCTCAGCACTTTGTAAAGGCTTTGGACACCAGCCAGGTGATGGATTGTGGGTCTGTCTTGTGAGGAGCAATTTAGCTAAGTGTGAGAGCTTGGCTCATCACTAGAATAAGGAGCTGGAAGGGCCTTAGAGAAGGGGTGGTATTCTTCTAATCAAACTCCTTAATTTTCTGGATGAGAAAATTGAGGCCCTGAGATCAGATACATTGCAAGTGGCAAAGTCAGGCCACTAACCTCTGACCCCAAATCCAGACCTTTCCCTGCAGAGGACATGAGCCCATCACCTATCACAAGGTGGGTATTCAGGAGGGGCTAGGGGGCATTTTATCAAGAATATGTGTATGTTAGCAAGAAGGTATAGAATCTGTTGTGACTCTACCCCAATGGAATAATGTAACCAGATTTTAGCAGCACTGGGACCTTCTACCTTAAAAGCACTCACAAGACTATTAAAGCAGGACATAAAATAAGAGATACATTTCAATGTGATTTGTCTGTTTTCTGGCCCGAAGTGGGGTAATGATATTTGTACTACCAACCTCACAGGGTTGGCTTGAGGGAAATTATTTGGAAGGCTGTGTAATTAGGATCTAGTATGTGAACTATTTCTCCAGAGGTCTCCAAGCTCTTCAATATCATTGCTGAGTCTGGAGCCTAAGGCAGTAGATCCTGATAAAAACTGACTTTTGTATGGGATTATTAAGTTGGCAAAGTGGTTTATGTGCATTATCTCATTTGAGTCTCACATCAACATTATAAGGTATGACTCTCAGTCTCATGTTACCAATTACTTATTGGGCATCTCTGCCCAGGTAGCCCATTGCTGCCTCAAACTCAACATGTCCAAAATGGAATTTGTCATTTTCCTTCTGAAACCTTCCCCTCCTCCCAATCTCTCTACTTCTGCTGGCTGTGCCTTAGAAATCTCTTTTTCATTTTCCTTCCCTTCTCTTGGCTTTCTAGCCCTAATCATGAAATTTCTGTTCCTGAAAGAACTCACACTCCCACCCCCCAATAACCAAGTGGTTGTCACAGGTAAAAAGAAGCTTTTACCTTCTCGCCTTTCTTGCTCAAATGCTGGCTTGCCCTTCAGAATTCTTGAAATATGGGCTACTGAAGCCTTCACTTTCTTCTTTAGACTGTGTTCAACTGGGTTATCCAGAGGCTGGTATTTCCCAGAGAAATTGAAGAATCCAGATTTGGTTGGGGAGAATTTCCTCTTCTTCCTATTAGTGTCTATAAGGCCCTTGGTGTCCTTACTCATGAGTTCCATTGGGTCCAAGTCTTCCATTATCTCTAGACTTCTCTGTTGCCCAGTAGCTCTAATGGGAAAGAGTCCAAATTCTTCTTGCTTGTGCCATGTTTCTTCTAAGTCCATCCTCTCTGTGCTCTCCACTTCCAGTTGGGCTGGGACTTCTTTTTCAACTGCTTTGGGGACCTTCCTGAAAATCATAAACTCAAAGGGGAGGTATTTGATATCATACAAATCAGACAAGTTTAGGTAGGCTGGTTCCACTTCAGAGATGTCTAGAGACACTCTGTCTCCCATGGATGAGTCTTCAGAAAGATCTTTGATTTGCACCAAGGAGACTTGGGAGCTTTTGCCAAATTCCTCCCATGAGAGAAATTCCCCTGACCCCTTTCCAGTTTCTTTCCCTGTCTCCTTCTTTGCAACCTTCTCAATCTTTTTTTCAGCACCCTGGCCAGTTCCCACAATCTCAGGGAGGGATGCAGACTTTGTCTCAGATAGAGTGTTCTCCAGTATCACCTCCTCGGGTTCTTCAGATGATATTGATTCAGTCCAGGTTCTGATGGTCCATAAGGGCCTTTGGCCCAGCACATTTCCCTCTCCACCAAAAGCAAAACTGCCATAGCCCCCAATTCCTACATAGCCCCCACGCTCTCCATAGGAAAATTTCCTGGGTGTAGCCTGTGCCTTTGGGCCCTGCTGGTCAGACACTGTATCAGCAAGGACTGTCATCTCCTTGGACAAATCTACCATTTTTTCTACAACATCCTCTAAGGATGCTGATTCTGTGGCACTATAGAAATATTCGCTCTTGGAAGTCAAACCTCCAATAGCCTCTGATGGGGAAGTGTCCCCTGGAAAAGCAGATGCTGAATAGCCCCGGAGTTGACTCACTGAACCTGTGGATGGGCTGGTTTGGAGTTGGAAGGCTGGTGGCCTGGGGGAGTCTGTTGGCTGAGGCTGGCCTGGGAGGAGGGAGCTGTATATCTTCAGTAGCCCTTCCCTGTGGGTGCTAGGTAAGGCTGAACTGGGAGTGCCCTGTTTTTGTAGGAGGGTAGTATCCCATGCAGCACTGTCCCCTGAAAGAGCAGACCCAGGCTCATGGTAAAGGAAAGGATTGGAGCTCTTTAGGGGGTCTCCAGGGATTCCAATGAGCTGGCTGCCCTCCTGTAGGGCTGTTCCTGGTTTGCTATATAAGAATGGGTTGGATTGCTTTAGGGATCCAAACTTGTGCTCACCCTCATCACTGGTGGAAGCAGAGGGTCCAGAGCCTGTGGTTGGGAAACTTCTGGGCCCCAGGTCACTGGAGAGAAATGGGTTTGAGTGCTTCAGAGTCTCATCTGTGGGTTTGTCTTCAGTGGCTGCTCCTGGGCTTACTTGCAAGTTAGGGATCACCAATGGATGGTTACCACCCTGGAAAGTGGCTGTGGAATCACTGAACAGAAAGGGGTTTGAACTCTTTAAGGAACCCTCCTTTAATCCATCCTCCCAAGGCGAGCTCCGAGCCATCTGTGAATGTGGGACAGATGAGGGAGGGCACTGACCTTCCTGGCAAGTGCTTGCTCCTTTTGAACCTGAACTTTTGGGCAGAGGGGGCCTAGCCTTTAGGACTTCTTCTTTTTGGCTTGATGAGGTAGGCAATGAAGCAGCTTGTGATGGTGAGACTGTTCCTGCCATGATTTCTTGCTTTTTGGTTGGTGCTCGGGGGATGGTAGGGCTTTCTGAGTGGCTGATCTTTGGGGATCCTCCAGCAGGGGAGTGGGCCCCACTAGTATCACCAGAAGCTAGCTCTTTGCTTTGCTCGTTCCCCTCACTTAGCTCTGGGAAGGGGCTGCTGGTTCTTAGCCTATAGTCATCAAAAGAATGGCTTCGGTTGGAGACGCGGGAGGTGGAGCCGGGTAGCCGGAGAGCCGTCTCAAAAGATGGTGATTTGGTCAGTGGGCCTAGCTGGGACTCCCGGGCTTCCTCCTGCTCCATTTCATAATGTTCTAGGAGTGGCTCCCGCAGGCCCCGAAGGGCTCCCTTGGAGTACCAGCCCTTGAGAAGGTTCCGCCGGGCCCGCTCCAAGTGCTTCCTGTAGTCATGGACAGGAGGTGTACCCTCGGCAGCCTCGCAGGCCTGCCAGGAGAATGTGCTCTTGATAACACTTTGCCGGGGCACGCAGGTGGCTCCCTTGGCTGCTGCCCTGTCTCCTTCTTGGGATGAGGCTGCCCCTATAGCCGCACTTCCCCTTTCCTTGGAGGTCACACTGTCAGCAGAGGCTGACTTCAGTAACACAGGCTGCCCCCAGAACCTCTGGGGAGCTCGAGGAGACAGCCTGCCACTCTGTTGGTTGGCACTTCTTGGGGTCCCTGTGGCCCCTGTAAGGAATTCACCCTCCTCAGGGAGGCTGGCGGAGCTTCGGAGAAGACTCTTGGGGGGCAAGACAGGGGAATACGTTCCTGGAGAAGGAGGCAGGGATTTGGCCCGAGAGTAGGCTGCGATCTCATTGTCTGAGGAGGAGCTGCTGGTGGAGTAGCTTGCCTCTTTGATGAGGTGCCGGGAGATGCCAAGGGATGGGCTGTCCGAAGGGCCCTGCAGGAGCTCTGGGATCGACTGCATCACCAGGATGGATTTATAGCACATCAGAGACCGCTGGGAGGAAAGGGAAGAATTCAGGGGCTGTCAACCAAAAGTAGAACTTGGAAACCCCTTGGAAATCCAAGGCTTTTGTTAAGCTTGGAAATATCAAAGGAAATCTGGTTCAATCTTTGCTACTGCAAAGAGTGGGTGAGAAGGATGGGATGGCCAAGAGTGAGGGGAGGGGACTCTCGTGCTCACACTTTGAGCGGGACCTCCCACCATTCCTAGCCCAGGAAATGAGAGGATGACCTATGTTTAAATCTCACTGTGACCTGGGTGACTTTGGCAAATCCCTTCACTGTGGCCTCATCTGTAAAATGAGGGTCTTGGATAAGATAGTCCATCACATATTGCTTCATTACCCATCTCTTCAAAACAGAAAGAAAAAGGCTCAGTACGAGGCCCCCTCTGCCCTTCGAGATCTCAGATTCATCCTTTATGAAAATAGGAGATGGCTTCTCAGATCCCCTGGGGCATGCATCAGCTTCAGCCCGTGCTCTCTCCCACCCTCTCTACCTGCTGCTAAGTCGTTTCAGTCATGTTTGACCCTTCATGCCCCCATTTGGAGTTTTCACAGTAGAGATACTGGGCATTTTCTTCTCCAGCTCATTTTGCAGATGAAGAAACTGAGGCAAATGATCAGCCTCATACAACTAGTAAGTGTCTGATGCCAAATTTGAACTTGAGAAGACAGTCTTCTCGACTTCAGGCCTGATAGTCTGTGCACTCTGGCACTCCCTGGCTGCCCCCACCTATGTCTAGAGGGTCTCTAATCCCCCTTCCAGCTCTGGCATTCTTTGTTCTCCCTTTCTAGTGCTCACAGGCTATACTCCATGTTCTGAGGTCCATTCTGGCTCTTAGGTTCTGTATTCCAAAGGCCTCCCCAGATCTGACATCCAATGTGTCACATTCTAGGGTCTTTTCTAGCCCTGACCTCATGTTCTAACAGTTTGCTAGTCTGTTCCCATCTCTGGAAAGTGCCTCCTGAGGCTCCTGTGGCCTCTGTAGGGAGTTCACCCTCCTTGGGGAGGTACCTTTGGACTCCAATACCTTTTGTCCCAAAGTCCTGTGTAGCACTCGCATTCGGTGTCCAAATGAGCTCAGAATTGTAAAGCCCTGAGGCTTCTCTATCTGTCAGCCATTACAGGGGTGATGCTCTCTGTTCTGAGGGCCCCCCCCCCCCCCCCCCCGCCCTGATGGCTGTGACCTGTGGCACACCGGATGCAGTCCCGGCCCTAGGGTCAGGAAGATTTGAATTCAAATGTGACCTTAGACACTTACTGGCTGTATGACCCTGGGCAAGGCAACGAGCCCCTTTGCCTCAGTTATAGCACCTACCTCGAAGGGCTGTTGTGAGAATCAAAAGGGATAATATTTGTAAAGCCCATGGCACAGTGCCTGGCACATAGTAATTGCTAAATAAACATTCATTCTCTTCTCCCTTCACTTAAGGGATTAGCCCATGAAACAATGCAGTAAACTGGAGAAGTTTCATTCTGAATATGAGAATGAAAATAAACTTCAGTTCCCTCCACCCTCTGACCTTTTCCTGGGCACTGGCCAGGCCTGTGGAAGGGACAGCACCAAAGGCTAGCCATGTAATGCCCCAGGGAGGACACAACTGACCTGCCACCTGCTTCGGGTCACAATAAATTTCAGCTGCTTGGTGTTAATGAAGTGAGCTTCCTCCAGAGGAACCGAGGGCATCTGGAAAGAAAAAAAAACAAACACCCGACAATGGTGAACGCTAGCTGGCTCTAGAGAGGGAGGCCCCAGGGCTGGCACGGGCTGTTAACCTGAGGGGAATATGAGTATCTTGGGACACTCGCAGGGTCTCAACCTAGGAGTGTCACAGTGTTGAAACTGAGTGTATTTGGAGGCTGAACTTTTTAGGACCCTCCCACTCTGCCACTTCTGTCCTGAGACCACAGGCTGGTGAGTGGAACCATTTACTAAAAGTAACAAAGTGAGAGAAGCTAGTCTTTCTATTTTTTTCCTTCTCTTCCCTTTCCTTTTTTCTTTCCTCCTTCCCTCTCTTCTTCCCTCCCTCTCTCCCTCCTTCCCTTTCTTTCCTTTCCTTCTCTTTCTTTCTTTCCTTCTCTTTCTTTCTCTCTTTCTCTCTTTCTCTCTTTCTCTCTTTCTCTCTCTCTCTCTCTTTCTCTCTTTCTCTCTTTCTCTCTCTCTTTCTCTTTCTTTCTTTCTCTCTTTCTTTCTTTCTCTTTCTCTCTTCCTTCCTTCCTTTCTTTCTTCCTCTCTCTCCCTCTTTTGCCTTTTTTCTCTTCATTCTCTCCCTCCCTTCCCTCCTTCCCTCCCTATCAACCTCTTCTTCCTCCCTCCCTCCCTCCCTCCCTCCCTCCCTCCCTTCCTTCCTTCCTTCCTTCCTTCCTTCCTTCCTTCCTTCCTTCCTTCCTTCCTTCCTCCTTCTTCTTCCTCCTCTTTTTTCCCCCCTCTGTGTTTTTCTCTCTTTTGAAGAATCTTTAGTCTTTGCTTTGGTTCTGATGATTCAAAAAGAAATCAACCTATTCTTATATTATTCTCTGTGGATGCCATCTTGAAGGGGAAGGCCTCTGCAAGCCCCAGTGGAGAGAAAGACCTCTGAGACAGGAATTCCTTCTTGCCCTGGGGCCAACTCTGCTCCCACTAGTGCCTCTCCCCTTCGTCTCTTTCTAGGTATCTGTGATAGATCTGGCATTTGAAGGAAGGGAGTAAAAGCCAAGTCAAATCAACTTACCATGAACCATGGATGAGTGAGACATTTGGAAGCACTAGGTCTTGCCCTAGGAACCAAAGAAAGGACATTTGGTTGATTTAGTGTGACAGAAAAAATATAGGAGAGATTTAGGTTTGAATCTTAGCTCTGACACTAACATGTGATCCCTATGGAGTCATTCTCTGAAACTCAATTTCCTTACCTGTAAAATGGGAACAATAATCCTTGTACTATCTACCTGAGAGCATCATTGTGAAGAAATGCTTTGTGAATCTTAGCTCTATACAAATGTGCCTTGTTATTATTGATTTGCAAACATTTACTGAGCCTACTCTGCTGAAAGCTCTGTGGGCTCTTCTGGGAGTAGAAAGAGGTAGTGGGAAGTTGAAAGAATACTAAGTTTGAAATCAAGGAACCCCGCCTCAGTTCAAATCTCAGTTCTACTACTTACTGAATGAGTTTGGGTAAATCTCTTCCCTCTCAGCCTCAGTTTCCCCATCCACAAAAAGATGCTCTCTACTGTTCCATCTAGCTCTAAATCTATGATCTCAGGTAGTTTTTCTGTCTTTATAGATTGGCAAGGGAGATAAGATGCCCATTCTAGGCAGCCTGTGATTCAAGGTCATGTCAAATTGAGAATCTATTGTAAGAGTCAAAAGTGGTCCTGGCTCTAAGTCACAGGTGATTTTCTCTTAGTTTTCATAGAACATAGTGGACACCGTGGACACAAAGATAACATCAGAAGGACAGGGAGCTGAGACCCTTGATTCCTCTTGGGAAGTTGAGTTAGGCATTTGTCCCTCCCAACCCAACACTCTTGGTACTAAGAATACATTTCAGTATAACCAGTGTTGATTCTAATAGCCAGTTAGGGCTAATGTTCCAGGTTCTTTGTTATTAAGATCTTCCATCTCAGATAGTTTATATTCCTGGGATTCTTACAGCTTTAGGATTATATAACCTATGTTCTAAATTCCTTTCACCTCTGCCTGTCATTCTGTTTTAAGGTCCCTCCTTTTTCTGACATTTTGTGTTTCAAGATCCCTCCTATTTCTGACATTCTGTGTTCCAAGGTCTTTCCAATTTGATATTTTAAGTTCTAAGGCTCCTCCCATTTCGGACATTTGGTCTTCCATGGTTCCTCCTATTTCTGACATTCTAAGTTCTAAGGTCTTCCCCAGCTATAACATCCAATTGCTTTTAGGATTCTGATTCTGAACCTAGCTTGGAGAGAATTTGGAATGTGAAGTCATGTGGGATAATGCAGAGCGCTGTTCTTACTCTGGTGCCAGCTGGAGAATCCCCTTTATAAAGTCCTTTGCTTCCTCGCTCAGGTGGACAGCCTGGGGGATGATCCAGGAAATCTTCCCCTCCCGTACATTCAGAAGAGTTGCCCGGTCATTCTCACCAGCAAATGGGGATGTGCAGGTCAAACTGAAGTAGAAAATGGGAGGGAAGTTTTGCCATTAGCATTAAACTAATTTAGAGGCACAAATGGACCTTGTCTACGTTTAGAGACCAGACCAGGACTATAAGTAGGGAGGAGAGCTCTAGTTTCATGTCCTGAAATGAACTCAATGGATAATTGAGGCAGGTGGCCTGGGCCCTTCACAATGCCTGAGGAAGGAATGCCTTGAGTTTGGTTTCTTTGATGAACAGAGTTCTTGGTTACCTTAGGGAGGGATTTACATTAGCCACTAGGGACCATTTTTTCCATTATTCAGCAAGGTGTGACATTGGTATCTTTCCATATCCCCAGAATTACCTTCTTTCCAACATTCCCAGACCCTTAAAAAACAAAAATATCCTAAATCCTTCCAGGATACAGTCCTGTTCTTGGCCTCAATACAGTTGCCCTTTGGATTAATCCTTCCTAAAATGTAAAGTGAGGAAAATAGTATTAGCTGATAATAACTTAAGGATGACACTTGTCAGGATCAAGACTCTTCTTTTTTCCTTTACACTTTCCTTTTATTTTTTTCCTGGAAGTTCCAGACTGTTTCTGCCCCTTATGATCCCAACATTAATTTCTAAGGATGGTAGTAATATAAGGCTCCCTACACTCACTCACTGTCCTTAATCTAGATGTCCATGGGCATCCTACCTCAGGCTTATTCTTTCTGAAGAAGCAGGAAAGGAAAGGAGGAAGCCTTGGGAGATAGAATTGGCTCTCAGTGGGAAAAGAGACTGATAGCCTTGAGAGACAAGGAATTGGACACTTAAGAGAGAGACGAGAGAGGGGACATCAGGAGAGAAGGGATTGGTGATTTTGGAAGACAAGAGATTGAGAATTTAGGAGGCAGAGGATTGGTTTACCTTAAGTAGGTGATGACACCAACAGCCCTGTAGAAAAACAAAAGTTCAATGTCACATGGTGATTTAGGATGGCCTGAAGGGACCAGGGGAACACAACACACATGAAACTTGGAAATGAGAGCAGCAACACATAAGCCAATGGAAGCCAAAAAATTCATAGCTATCAGAAGCAGAATCAGTAAGGCAGGTCAGGACCAGATAGAACAAGCGAATGGGCAACCATATTAATGATTAATATCTTGAGGTTAAAGATTGAAATGGGATAATATGAGTGCTCCAGGATAAGATGGCCTCAATCAGGAAGCAACAACTGGTACCAATTAATTCTGGAAGAGGACCCCTAATAATAAGGCCATAAGACAAGAGAGCAGGTTGGGAGAAATGGTGGTGGGATGCAAAGTAGCCAAAACTCAATGAATAGTCTTGTTAAATGCCCTGCTTTTTTTTTTTTAAGATGTGGAGAATATGAGTATATAGAATGGTGCTTTTGCTGTTAGACTAGTTCACTATCTTTAAATTATTTATTTATTTTTAAAAGGAAAGCTTGGGCATACAACAGGTATGTCCAGAAATAAATATGATATTTTAAAAAAGGATATCAATAATTTCTAAAGGTTTTGGTAGCAGCTCAATTACGCCTATGAACAACTAAATCCCATCCCCAGTCCCCTTGAAAATGAAATGCTGGAACTTATTTTTGGATGCTATCTACAACCATGAGATGAGAGAAGGGTAGAGTGGAGTCAAGGCAATGAGTGTTTAGTAGAACCATTTGAAGGAAGTGGGATGTGATGGGGGATGTGTCCTAAACAGGGAACTGGGAGAAGGGAGGGGATGTCAGGCTCTGAAGCTCCCTTAGCTGTGTTGAGCTGAGTCACGAATAAATCTGATGGTTGCTGACTTGGTCGTCTCCTCAGTTTGGCCAAAGGAATCGCATCATGCTGGGTTTGAGTCTAGATAAGCCTGGGCATAAGTTCCTGGCAAAGCTGCAAAGTCTATAGGATGGGTGGGAGGTGAAGGTGATGGGCACATCTGTCCTTGTGTAGCTTCTGAGTGGGAGTATACTCCATTTCTGAGGTGATGGGAACACTGTATGTTCTGGTCTTTTTTCTTGTTGGAGAGGGAGGGGAGACAACTGACACACAAGTTCTATGTTCTTGCCAATACGCAGTCCACTGCTACCCTCTAGTCACTGTTGATGATGTTTGTAAATAAGACAGTGGATGTAAAGGCATCTAGAGCTGCCTCTAGGACTTCCTATTTTGAGAGGCTGGATGACCTTATAATTAGGGAGGTCATGCAGGAGATTCATGCTTTGGATCAAAGTTATTCCAGACATTTTCAGCAATACTCTTAGCTCTGTCTATGGCTTTATAAAAGCACTATGAAAATCCACTCATTTGAGATTGTTAATGAGTAACACAAGGAGCTATAGTTGAATGTCCTCGTCTTTTCAAAGGAAGCTGTGCCATCACAGGGGAATTAAATTATATTAAAGATAAACCACAAGGGGAAAACCCTGGCAAGAGATGCTTTCTCTTCTTCATTTCCTGTTTTTGGTAGTTCTTCAGCGAATACAAAGCATTGCTTCTCACCAGATATCTGATGTGGTCGTCACAGGGGTCTGGGCAATAATTTCCGGGGAGACAAACTCTGGTGAGCCAAATTTGCTGTATTGGGGTTCCGAGGGGATGATTTTTTGGGCAAAACCAAAATCGCAGATTTTAATGTCTTCCCTACTTGGGTGAACCATTAGGATATTAGGAGGCTGATAACAGAGAAAGAGAAGAGAAGGTCAGTAATATGACTTACTTTCAAAAGGACACTGACAGGTTGCAACACATTCAGAGGAAGGTGATAAAGTTGGTGAGGAAACATGCCATATGAGGATTGAAGGATGTGGGGATGTTTCTCCTGGACTAATAAGATTCAGGGATGATATGGTCACAGACTTCAAGCAGTTGAAGGGTTGTCACAGGGAAAAGGGATTAAATCATTTCTGCTTAGCTTCAGAGAGCAGACCTATACGCAGTGAGTAGAATTTAGAGGGAGGCAAAATTCTGTTTGCTCTAAGAACTTTCCAACAATAGGATGAGCTTTTGTTGTTGTTGTTAAATAGTGAGCCCCACATTACTGAAAGTGTTTAAATAGAGTTTGGATGATCTGCTGTTGGGGGGTATTGTAATGGAGATTTTTGTTCGGGGATGGGGGGGCTGCAGATTCAGTGAGGTGGCCTGTAAGGTGCCTTTCTTCTCTGATTAACATTGGCTTTAAAATAAAAATAAAAGTATAATTATTTATTAGCTTGCAGGTCTTGAGTATCACACTTTTACCTTTTTTGAGCCTCAGTTCCCTTACATGTCAAATGAAGGAGAGTTAGATTTAATCTGTGAAATCCTTTGTAACTCTAAATTCTATAATGCTACATAGCTCACATCTAATTACATAAAGTAATTTTCACAAGCCAATGTCCAAGCTAGTAGTCTTATTAAAAGACTTTACATAGTTTTAAAAAATTTACAAAGCACTTTCTTCATAATAATTAATATAGTGAAGCACCCAGTTAAGTATTGTATACATTTTATAGATGTGATTGTTCATTTTTAATTCAGGAACACCTTCATTGACATCATAAAATGATGTCTTAACTTGGATTTCAGGAAAGCAGAGCTTCGCAGTTAACCTCATTCTTTCTTTCAGTTTTTGGAATTCAGTAGCAAGACAAAGGTGGAGGTGACTGACGATGTCCCAAGATGCTGCAGGAGACCTTGGCCTGTCTAATTTAAGGTCTCTCCTAGGTTTCAATTTGTCTGAGCCCACACCCCATTCAATGATTAAGTGGTAGATAAGGATTGAAAAAAAAAATGACCAATTTACCAATCCAAAGATATCAGTCCCGAAGGGTTAGACTCTCAAGAGTTTCTGATCAGAACAGAAAACAATTGTTGTTTACATGTATTCTAAACCCCAAACAATGAGCCATATAGTCTTGGGCTGGGCCTATTACTGGACATTCAAGTCAGAATGAATTGGGCTTTTTAAAACACATTTTAAACACAATGGGCTTTTTAAAAGCCTGTTTTTCAGAAATACGTTTCAAGAAATCAAAATGAAAACTTCAAGTACAAAAGTAAATCATTCTAGTTTTGGGGGGAAAAAAGGAAGAAAAGAAATTAAAGCATTTCCCAATTTCTGTTCTAAGTGGCATGTTGGGTGTCAGATACCATGGGAAAGGCATGAAAACCTACTTCTAAGGACCAGGTTCACCCCTTCCCACAGATATACCCAGCATTCATGGAGAAGGAGGCTTAAGCTTTGACCCATGTGTAGTAGTAAGGTCCAAGTGTAGGCAGTAAGGTTCTTTCCTCTAAGTACTCTACTAGAACAATTTTCCAGACTGGAGAAGTCGTTGGGAGCAACGACCCAGACAATAAAACACACATGTCCCTGGTCCCTTTTCTGAGATGTTCTGGATGCGTGGCCTGGACATACTCCTTCCCCTATCTGAGCCTCAGGTACATCCTCTCTACAAGAAAAAGGTTGGATTAAGTGAGTTTTGGGATCTTTTTCATTCTCATGGTCCAAATGTCTGCTCCCATTAGCCCTCCAAAAGGACTTTTCAAGACCCTGTCAGTTCTCATTTCCTCACCTATCAAGGGGCTAATGGAAAGTTGTCTTGCCTTGAGGCCATACCTTAATGTCCAAGTGCAGGATGTCATTGTCATGGAGGTACTGGAGGCCTTCTAAGATTTGCTTTATGTATACCTTCACCTAGGAACAAAGGTACAGAGCTCATGTTTATTGAACATGGAATGACTGTGTGCAGAGCCTAGTGCCGTGCACCTAGAAAACACAATGTTTACTTAAAAAGACATATTTCCTATTTCCCTTGAACTAAAACAACATGTTTGCTTTCTCCCAAGATTCCCCTCAATTCCTCTCCCACATCGGTTTTTTCCTTGTTGGCCAGTATCAGGTTCAAATATGCAATTGGATAAAACAGTAATCCAATGTAACTATATCCCTCTTATATTCCAGCTTTGGGCAATGTTCATTCTTCACCCTTCCAGGACAGCCTTCTGGTTTTCCCCCTTTTATCTTTCCTCCAAAGTTCTCCCCATATTTTCCTCCTCTTCTAAGTGGTCCAGTAGAAACAGCTGAAGTCATTATGTGTGTCATCCTAGTTAAGTCACTTAACTTCCATTTGCTTCAGTTTCCACAATTGTAAAATGGGAATAATTACAGCACCTAACTCCTGGGGTTGTTGTGAGAATCAGTGACATATAAAGTGCATAGCACAGTGCCTGCTTAACACCAATACTGGAGAGAAGGTACTATTATTTCCATCAACCCCATTTAACAGATGAGGAAACAGAGTCTGAGAGATTAAGTGATTTGCCCAGAGTCTGGTGGCCAGTAAGCTGTGAGGCAGAATTCAAATCCAGCTCTGACTCTCATCTGTTCCTCTCCATAGTTTCTTATTCTTCAGTAACACTTGGTCATTTTCTTTTCTTTCCAAGTCCTCTTGATACCATCAGTTAGTTTCTCCAGTGAGAGAAATAATAATCATTTCTCTCATAGCAATAACTATTTAATATTAGGGAAAGCCATGACTTTTCCCTTCCTTCATTCTCTGCTAGGTCAAATCAGCATCAGAAGAATAGGACTAATAATGAGATTGGATTAACTTTTTCCTCAGTCTTGTTCAGAATCCACCCAAGGGGGAAGTCCAATATGTCCTCTTCATTTGTGTGGAGGTGGATACTTTGTCTAGATTGCCTGGTTTGGAGATAGTTTGAGAGTAATAAACAACGTCATATACCCTAACACCTCAGAATTCCCTTCTCATTATAATATTCATCCTTTTCGTTAATTATTTAACCAATCAATCATTTGTCAGAAATACCCACTTTTCCAAAGGCTTATGAGCAACAATAGATCACAATGATGTATCTTTGGTTCACAAGAGAAGGCCCAATGACCATTATTTTTATTAATTTTTTGCTAACCTTAATTAATAACAAGATTCATTACCCAGAAACTATGTGTCTCAAACTTTTTATTGGTTAGGGCAGGAAAACTATTTTCTTCCCATCTATATTAGATGCATTCTCTCCCTGGTCAAGGGTCCATCATTTTTGTATCATTAGCCATGATTCAGATCCATAAATTCTTATTTAGTTCTCTGCTAGTATATTTTTAGCCAAATGCTTCTTTTCCATGTCATTCTTTCTTTTCTAAGGTCCTAACCCTTAATCAGGAACAGAGATGGAAATGTCTTATATCTCTAAATCCTTTTGTTTTTCTACCCACACCCAGATAATCTTTTTTAGATTTCTTCTGATATTATTCATTCCTATATGAATCACTTTAAGTGAACATTGGCCATCAGGATTGATAAATTTTGATTAATCCCTCAGTCATTCCAAATATATATATATCCTAAGAAGAAATTAAGATTTATGGTTAGTCATATTAAAAGGACATAGAGTTGCTTCTGTACTCCTCAGCAAGATGCTATTGACTACTACAATGCATTTCTTCTTTCTGGGGTTGAGTAAATTTTCTCACACTTTCTGGCACTTGTGAATTCTCTTTATTTTATAGCATATGAAGGGTAATTAGTTCTTCAAGAGACACAGATTCACCCTTTATAGAAAATAAAATCATATTATATAGATTTAGTGGTCCTGAGTATCTTGTTCTTCTCTTCTCCCTTTATCTATTTTCTTCCACTCTTTAATATCCAAACACTGGTTTACATCCTCATCTTTCAACCCTTCTTCATCCTGATTTAGTTGTACTCTGAAGAAATACAACTTCTGAGTCAACTAAAGCAGTTTTTTCTCCAGAATTTAGACTAGAGGTAAGCAGCCAACATGTAGAAAAGTACAATTAGGGATATTTTGAAATATTGCTTTATAGTATTCTACATCCTCCTTTTATGTCCAGTTCTGAATCCTAAAAGCATAAACTCACAGACTAGAAAATCCTTGAGTCTGTGCCCAGGAGATGGACCATGGGTCTGTCATCTGAAGACTAGTCAAGTCAAATGCTCATTGGCTCATTGTCAGAAAGCAGTCTCCCAGGTGACAAGTTTGGCCAAAACTTCTCATGAAGACCATCTACTATGGTGTGTAGAAATATCAGTCTTCATTAGTAAAAATGAAGAAACTATAAGTTTTGTGACATGCACAGATTGTTTTTAAAGACACAAAATGACCTTTCTATGTCCCCTAAGTATTTATTTCATGGTAAATCAAGTCACAAATCCTAACAGCTGCTGGAAAGTCAAGTGAGTTGCCATGGGAAGAAGCTAGTTCCCTTTCATTGGAAGTCTTTAAACTATGGTTAGACAATCTCTTGGTAGGGGAGGATTTATAAATAAGATTCTTGCCCAGATAAGAAATTTTACCTGGATAAGATAAGTTGTGCGTACATATATTATATCTCCCCTTTTCTGGGCATCTTAGGTACAGTGGTTCTATCAAGCTTCTAGTATTAGATAATTCTATATTTGATAACACTTTAATATTAGCCAATTCTACAATGATAAAATCTTTTTGAGAGAGTCTCAGGGTAGCTGAACTTTTAAAAGCACACGTGAGTCTCCATCAATCCCAGGGAGGATTTGAGATTCCTAGATATAAAATCCTGCCTAGTTTGTCCCTTAACTCAAACTTCTGTCTCTTTTCATGGATTTGGCTTCCTAGCTTCCTTGTCCTATTGTGTTCTGGCCCTGTTCCATCCCAGCACTCCATGAACATCTCAAAAGCAACACAAACGATATCATTAGAGAACACAGAGAACAAACCCCACGTGAGCCACTGGATTCTCTCCACGCGCCAGGTTTCAGAGCCAGGGCTGCAAAGCAACCTCACGTGGAACCACCCACTCGGAGCTTAATGGCCCCATGAGATGGCAGCTCCCGGATGAGTCATCCTGCCCACTCCTCCTTTCTCCATCTCCTCAGCCGAGGCTTTCAGGAGACTAGTGTGGGCGAGGAGGGAATGAGCTAGGGAGAGGAAGAAAGCCACAGCTGACCAAGAGAAGTTTATTACCTCATTTTCAGTCACCACATTCTTCTTGTACAAGCGGTCCAGAAGTTCTTCAGAGGAACACCTGAGACTGTGGTCAAGGAAAATCAGGATGTAGTAAGAGAATAAGTTGAAGTAGCTAGGTGGTGCACAGGTAGAGTACCAGGTCGTGAGCCAGGAAGGTCTCAGTTCAAAGCCAGCTCTCAGACATTAATTTAGCTATATGAACCTGGACAAGTCACTTAATCCTTATTTTGCTTCAGCTTCTCATCTGTAAAATGGGAATACACTGAAGAAGGAAATGGCAAACCACTCCAATATCTTTGCCAAGAAAACCCCTTGGACTCACACGGAGTCAGACATGAGTAAAGAACAAAAATAAAGTGACATGGTTCATTCAAAAGTGATGTAGTAGTAATAATAAACATAGATGATATTCTATAGTGTTTTATGATTAATAAAGAATTCTTGACACATCATTTCATTTTATACCCACAAACAACTCTGCCAAGAAATTAGGGCTAAGTCCTTATTTTAAAATTGAGAAAACCAAGGCACAGGAGAGATGAAGCGACTTCTAAGATTGTATTATTTAGCACAGGAAAAGACTTTTGAGGTAATGGCATCCAACTATGTCATCTTAATAGAAGTTATTAGCTAGCATATGCCATTTAGTACTTTGGGGTTAGCAAAGTATTTCATCAATATCAATATTAAACACTTACAAATACTATGTCAATTTATCCTCATAACAACCCACTTTTGAACGAACCAGCTATTTTTACAGATGAGGAAAATGAGAAAGACAGGTTAAATGATTTGCCCAGGATTATACAACTGAATGAATATCTGAGGTTGGATTTGAATTCAAGTCTTCCTAACTGCAGGTTTAGTACTCTCCAAGTACTAGTACTCTCCAAGTACAAGTACCTCTCCAAGTCTAGTACTCTGACTACCATGTTGGTCCTTCATTCTGGAAGAGGATCATGATATCACAAAGGTGATACCATGACATGCAAGTGAATTGGATTTAAGTGAGAGAGAGCTATGCAAGGTCATCTGCATCACTTTCCCCTCCAGAGCCACTTGGGTCCAGTGATCAGATAGAGATCAAGATGAGTGGAGATGGTACTGGATGAAATGGGAGATCCTGGCCTTTTTAAGATTAGGTCTTCAACTGTTTATTGAGTTGCCTCAGGTCTAGTACTCTGACTACTGTGTTACTGAGCTGCCTCCAGGTCTAGTACTCTGACTACTGCATTACTGAGCTGCCTCCAGGTCTAGTACTCTGACTATTGCGTTACTGAGTTACCTCCAGGTCTAGTACTCTGACTACTGCATTACTGAGCTGCCTCCAGGTCTAGTACTCTATTGTATTACTGAAGTGCCTCCAAATCTAGTACTCTGACTACTGTGTTATTGAGCTGCCTCCAGGTCTAGTACTCTGACTATTGTGTTACTGAGTTGCCTCCAGGTCTAGTATTCTGACTACTGTGTTACTGAGGTGCCTCCAAATCTAGTATTCTGACTACTGTGTTACTGAGCTGCCTCCAGGTCTAGTACTCTGATTACTGTTACTGGGTTGCTTCCAAACCTAGTACTCTGAAGACCAGAAAAAGGAAATGCCTTTGCCCGAAGTCACACAGCTAGGAAGTGACCAAGTCAGAATCTGAATCTAGTTCTTTTGCTCCACACCCAGAGCTCTTACCACAAGACCATAGCTGACCCTCAAAGATACCATTACTGGAAGAAAGCAGAAGAATTTTCTGACAAAACTTAAGATGATTTGCCCAAATTTCCAATCCTATAAAGAGAATTTCAATTTAGGGCAGCATGAGGAGATTGACAATTTAATAGATCTTTGATTTTTAGGAATAAAAAGATAACACCAAAAACATGTTTTATTTTCATATCTGCAAACACACATCAGGCATGTAGGGATATGATTTGCCTCAATTAGCCCCATGAATGTGGGGAGACACATGTATCTCCCTCCCCATTTAGAGTCACAGAAAACAGTGTTAATAGAATGGCAGTGCTCAAAGGGACCTGTTGATTGTTCCCTATGCACAACATTCCATTTCCTCATCCTTGTCTTTCTTCCCACATCTGGAATCATTCTCTCCTCCTTTGACTCTGGAATCTCTAATTTCCTTTAAGACACACCTGGTTCTGGTCCTGCATCCCTCCCACGTGAGGCCTTCTCTAATCCTCCCAACTGTTAATGATTCTTTCCTTTTTAACCATAGATTTACTTATGCGTCCATAAATCCTCCCAATAGAGTATAAGTTTCTTGAGGACATAAATCATTTCTTTTCTCTTTATACAATCAGTATCTAGTTTAGTGTCTTGTACTGTACTTAATAGCAAGTGTTTGATGTTTGTTTATTGAATTGTTGAATTGAATTAGATTGTATTTAAGACATAAAAGAAAGTCAGTGCTGGGAATGCTCAGAGAAAGACCTCAAAGATCATTTAGTCGAAACCCCTTATTTTATAGAGAAAGAAAACTGAAAATTGAAGTGACTTACCTACCCACAGTCACATTATGAATAAATGGCAGGATTTGACTTATGCTTTCTGGTTGCAAATCCAGTGCTTGATTATAATACAAGACAGAACCTACTATGGAGGAAAACTCCATAGCAACAATGGAAAAAGGATACAGTTCCAGGATCAAAATCAGTGTTTTCCTGGTCTCAAACTCATCTAGGAGCTGGGTGACCAGATTATGGTTCAAGGTGGCCAGGATGTCCCGCTCTCGGTAGGCCTGGGCCCGGGTCTTGGACCGAAGGGGGATGAACTTTGCGGCACAGGATACCTTGTTGCCTTTGTGCTCAACCCTCTTCACAAAGCCAAAAGCACCCCTAGGCAAAGAGAGATCAGATAATGTTGGCTGGGACTGTTACAGGTCATTGGACTGGAAAAGGAGCTGAGGGACTGTCTTGTTCAGCCCTTTGTTGCCCTGGAGAAGTGGTCTGAAACCATCCCTGACAAGAGAGTCTGGCTAAAGAGATCCTATGTGCCACACCTCTCTTGCTGCTTCTTGAGATCACTATTTCACTTCCAAATCTTCAGTGCGTTGCCATTACCTGCAGAATAAAATGTAGAGCACTGACCCTGACTTCCCAAGTATGGCCTCTGACCCAATGTGGTTCCAACCCACCCGTTCCCTTTCATGTACTCTCTACTCACACCCAAAGCAGATCTTCTCCACCTGTCTTCACATCCTACTTTCTCTCACAACTGTATCTTTGCTCTCTCAGTTCCCCATGTTTAGAATGGGATCCGCTCTGACCCCTTCTCCTTCTCAGCCTGAATCTCTGTCTTTTGAAGTCTCTTTTGCTTTAGGGTAAAGCTCTGGTACCACTTCTTCCACGATGCCTTCCTTGGTCATGCTCCCAGGTGTCTGATTGGACCTTTACCTTGTATTTTTAGTTCATTCTCCCCATTATGAATAATTTGTGTTTATGTCTTTTCTGGGTAGCTAGGTGGTACAGTGAATGGAATGCTGAGTCAGAAATCAGGAAGATTCATCATCCTGAGTTCAGATCTGGCCTCAGATAACTTACTAGCTATGCCATCCTGGGCACTTCATTTAATTCTTTTTGCCTTAGTTTCCATATCTGTAATTAACTGGTGAAGGAAAAGGCAAAAGACTCCAATATTTTTGTCAAGAAAAACTCCAAAAGGGTCATGAAGAGTAGGAACTGGACAACAACAATGTCTTTTCCTCACTAGATTGTAAGCTCAGTCCTCAGGATAGAGATTATATCTTTTTTTATGTTTCTAGCACAAAGCATAGGATGTTGTATATAATAGGCAGTTAATATTTATAGAAAAAATTTGAGTGCATGAATGTTTTAAAAAGAACAAAGATGTATTCTTGTGTCTCTGATTAAAATCTGTCTGTCTGTAACCAAAACTCTTCTTTTAGTAATAATAACTAGCCTTTCTATAGCATTTTAAAACTTATAAATCACTTTATATAATCTTATTTATACCTCACAACAACCCCATGAGATTGCTGGGGTTTTGGGGCTGTGATTTCAGTTGGTGTAGAAAGCTCCTTATGTGTAATCCATACCATTGACAATTTTAGAGAGTTGCTTGGGACACTAAGAAGTTAAGTGATCTAAGTACAATAGACACTATTATTCCTGTTTCACAGATGAGGAAATTGAGGTTCAGAGGGCTTAAGTGACTTGTACATAATAATGTAGCTAGTAAGTGTGAGAGGTTGTATTTGAACTCAGATCTTCCTGACTCCAAAACCAGCATTATATTACCTTTGCCAGAAGAGATTGAAAACAGTAAATTATTCTTTATTCTGTCATAGATTCGGGGATCTTAATCTAAATGCATATATAATCATGAATACATACATTTCTTCCACTATAGGATTTTGCATTTTTCAAAGCATTTTTTTATATCCCTCATCTCACGTGACCTTCATAATACTTCCATTAAGCAAACTGGGAAGACTTTATTGTTCACATTTTACAGATAAGGAAAATGAGTCCCAGGGAGCTGATCTGACCTAGAATGCTAGTGGTAGACAGAATTTTTGGGATCTAATCTGACTCCATTTTACAGAAGAGGAAACTGAGTCCTTGAGCAGGCAACTCCTTGGCTAAGGATAATTTCAGAAGTCAAACTTCAAGGTCAGAGCCTGAACTTACATTCAGCAATCCTGACTCTTTCCATAACACCAGTTTAGTGTCGGACAGGGGACTGAGGCCAAAGTCTCCTGGCTTCCCATCCAGGCTCTTTCTATGACTGCTGAGATAGTGATTTATCCTAAACCTAAGTTTCTTTTCTTTTCTTTTTTTTTCCTAAAGCAATCGGGGTTAAGTGATTTACCCAGGGTCACACAGCTAGGAAGCGTTAAGTGTCTGAGGTCAGATTTGAACTTGGGTCCTCCTGACTTCAGGGCTGGTGCTCTATCTACTGCACCACCTAGCTGCCCCTGAACCTAAGTTTCTAAACACACTTTGACTGTATAAGAATTTAACTTCTCTAACCATATTCCCCCTCTCCACCTCCCTGTGTATCCATGCCCTGTATCTTTGTCAGAAGGGAAGTTTTTAAGGAACCCCACCATCCTTCCTAATTGGAGAAAAGTAGCCTTTACTAATGGAGGCAGCTCCTTTAGCATTTCAGAAACTCCATGAAACTCATAGGTCTGGGCCTTCGTTACCTTCCTATTTCTTCCTTGACTTCGTAGAAGGAGTGGAGTTTCCTTCGGTAACTCTGTCTCTCCGCTCCCTGCTCAGCTTCACCTTGGTTGAATAAAACAGAAGAAATTCCGTAAGACAGGGAATTGGGCACCAATGTTTACAGTCTTTCTTTTCTCCCCATCTAACTTCCAGATAACAATCGCTACCTTACTGGGCTGTGGGCTGTATGAGCAAGGACCTCAATCCATTCCCAGCCTTGGGTCCCAAGCCCCAGAACTGCTCTGCCACATTACTGGGTTCCCTCTGTCCCACAGCCAGTAATTTGTCAGGTCTGTGCCCTCTTCAGGCTTTCTGAAGCATTTGGTACTATCCGTCACCATGTGGAACCATAGCAATCATAGGATGTCAGAACTGAAAGCGGTCTTGAATAGACAAGACAAAATGTTAAAAAGCTGGAAAGGACCTTAGAAAACAGATCATAGAATGATAAAGGCAGAAGGACCTTTAAATCTTAAATTTAATCTTTAAATCTTAAAATCCCTCATTTTATAGAAGAAAAATTGAAGCTGGGGGAGGTGGGATTCACTTGCTCAAGGCCACACAAGGAGGATTAGAACTCAAGTCTCTGGGCAGAACCAAAAGAACACTGTACACAGCAACAACAAGATTATGTGATGATCAACTGTGGTGGACGTGGCTCTTTTCAACAATGAAGTGATTCAGGACTTCCATTAATCTTGTGATGAAGAGAGCCATCTGCGCTCAGAGAGAGAATTGTGGGAACTGAATGTGCAACATAGTATTTTTACTTTTGTTGTTGTTTGCTTGCTTGTTTTTTCCTCTCTTTTTTCCCTTTTTGATCTGATCTTTCTTGTGCAGCATGATAAACGTGGGAATACATTTAGAAAATTTGTACATGTTTAATCTATATTAGATTACTTGCTGTCTAGGGGAGGGGGGCATGGGAAATAGGGGGAGAAAAATATGGAACACATAGTGTTGCAAGAGTGAATGTTGAAAATGTCAGGTGTATTAGCATCCAAAATCAATTGAATCTGGTGATAAAGGCTAAAGACAATTAAAAGTTCTTTTAAAAGTTCTTTCTGGGGCAAGAGAAAGACCGAAGAAGTAATGAGATCACTTAGAATGGATGGAATGACAACAAATGAGTCCAAAAGACTCATGTGATCTTGGACTGCATTAAGGAGGATGCCATGTCCAGACTGAAGGTTCCAATGCTTCTGTTTGCTTTGCTTCAGTTAGATCATAGCTAGAGAATATAATTTGATTTGGCAATCTTTTAGGAAGGACATTGATGTTGTCAAGGGGCCATGGAAAGTATAAAGAGGAGGTGATTACGACGGTGGCAAGCCCCACTCAGAGAGACATCTTATGGGTTGTGCCAGGGCTGGTGTCAAGTTTGAAAGATGGTCATATGGAAGAGAGACAAGATTAATTCTGTTTGGTCTTAGAGGAGAGCAAAATGGTTCATGAAAGCTGCAGGAGGACAGGTTTCGGGCTCTTTGTAAAATGCCAAACCCAAACAATAACTTTTAAAAGATGAGAATTGTACAAACACAAAAGGTACAACCATTTAAAAAAAAAAAGTAGCCTCAAGAGGGAGAAATAGAGAGTGGATTCCCCATCAGTGGAGATCTTTGAGAGGAGACTAGATAATCCCTTATCAGAAGAAATATCCACTTAGATACAATAGCTTCTGAGGTTCTATCTAACTTTTGGCTTCTCTGGGTAAGGGATTCTGTTCACCAGAAGCAGGGGCCACCTTGTGGGAATCCATTGGGCTCCATGTGCATTGAGGGCTGAGTTGCATTACTGATTGTTGCCTCAGGATGGGAGTTGGCTGACCACTTGCCTCATACAACTGATTCCAGTTATGCCCTTGGCTCTGGATTCCTTTTCATTCCCAGCCTTGCTCCTCCTGCTTTAATTCAGTTGATCTGCTTGGGAAGGGCTGACCTCCCCTGGCACTTAACCACTCGCTCCTGCCTGCCCATCCGCCAACTCACCACCTTGAACCAGCAATTCTGCTTTGCATAAGACTTCGCCACCGACGTTCCTGGCCAAGCAGGTGTAGATGCCAGCGTCCTGCTGGGTAATGTCCTTCAAGACCAGGGAGTAGTTGGTGCCTTCTTGTTCTTGGAAGACTCGGGGACTGTTGGTCAGCAAGGTGCTGCCCTGGGGGTATGAAGTCAACATCAGTCCTGCCATTCTTTCTCTATTCCCATCAGCAAGTGCTCCATTGCTATTTACACATTCCCAGAGTTCACCAAACCTGTGGAAAGCTAGAGTTTGAATTCCTTAAGGGATTCGGTGGTATAAGAACTGAAACTATTACCAGCATTTAAAGTCTTCCACAGCCTAGCTCCAACCTACCTAGTCATTTGCATCTTACATTTCTCCCTCCTTGAGCCAAATAATCCCAGCAAACTGACCTATTTCCTGTCCTGTTTTTACCGATATCTTTTTTCTTATTGGCTTCCTCATACTATCCTCCTTTCCTCTCCTAGCCCACCTTCTACTAGTTGGGATTCTTCCACTCCTTCAAGGCTTCACTTAGACCTTTTCCCACCCATTTTCTCACCCCTCTTTCTCACCTCCTCATCAAATTTAACCTGGCTCTTTGGTGAGACCTTTTCTCTTCACTGATCTCCCTCTTTTTTATATCTTGGTCCCTTTACCCTGATTGAACTGTAAGTTCCTGGAGAGCAGGTTCTGTGTTGTACCTACCTTTATATCTCTTCAAGTACCTAACATAGAGCCTTAAACCCAGCACGAGTTTAAGAAGTGATTGTCAAACAGAATTACACAAGTCTGGCAAACCTTTATTCATTGACTACTATGTGCAGAAGTTGAAGAATGTATACTTTAGATAAGATCTGGTCCCTTTTCTCACAGAACTCAGGTTTAGTAGGGAATAAGACAGAAGCACAGAAAGCTATAAGAAACAATTATATAATTGCCACCCAGGGCTGGATATGATTTGAAGGTAAAGATTGTTATCAAAAAAAAGAGCTCAAGGAAGGAAGGCTTCCTAGGGGAAGTAACACTCTAGCTGAGCTTTCACAGAAGGATAAGACTTTAGCAGACAAAGGGGAGGATATTTTAGACAGAGAATTGTAGAAGTAAAGGCCCATAGATGGGAAGCCCAGTTTGGCTAAAGGCTAATATATATGGAGGAGATGCATGTAAAGCTTTAAAAAAATAGGATGTCACCAAATTGTGTAGGGTTTTAAAGACCAGATTAAAATCTGAACTTCACTCAGTAATCAACGGGAAATCAATGTAGGTTTTGGAGCCAAGGCATGGCAGCAACTATTTGTTTGCATTAAGAAAATTATCCCAGTAGCATATGAAGGACAGAGTTCAAGGGAAGGAGATGGGAGGCATCAAGATCTGGAAGGACATTGCTGTTATGGTCCAGATGGGTAATAAATGAGGATTTGGACCAGGGTAAGACCAGGCTTAAACTTCTGGTCTTGGTGTTCAAGGCTTTTTGGTTTCTGGTCCCACTTTGTTGGTTCTGACCCATTTCTCATGCTTCATGATGTTTCTTTTTCTCCAGGACAGTCAGGCTGCTTTCTTCAGTGTCCTCCCAAAAGGCAAGACTCAGACCTCCACCTCACTTGCTAGGCTCTCTGCCCCTGTCTTCTGTCAGAGCGATGGAAGGGAAACCTGCCTTTAGCACTTACAAGCTAGCTGGGTGACTGACCATGGACACAACCAGTTCACTTTCTCTATAATTTGAGAATGCTAATTCTCAGACTCCCTAACTTACAAAATTATTGTGAAGATAGTGCTTTGCAAACCTTAATACACTATGGAAATAAAAATGATTTCTATTAGAGTCAGTTATCCCTCAAGGCCCTATCAAATCTCACCTCCTTCATGAACACCCCCACCTGTGGGAATCTTTCTCTCCCTTGAGCTCCTAAAGCCCTTGCTGGCTATAGTAGCATTTATATGAGTTGACTTTTAAGATTTACAAAGCACTTTATATTTGGTATATTACTCAAACCTCAGAAGGCTGGTGTGGGTGCTGTTATTAAGCCCATTTTACAGATGAGAAAACAGGCTGAGAGCAGTTACATAATTGACCCAGGGTTACACAGATAGAAAATGTCTTAAAAGGCAGGGTCTTTTAAGAACTCAGATATTTCTGACTCAAACTCTGACACAGTATCTACCATACCACCAAGTACTCACATAGTAATTATATACTATCTTTATTGTTTAATATTGTTCAGTCATTTCAGTTGTGTCCCACTCTTTTTTGTGTCTCTATTTAGGGTTTCTTGGCAAAGATCCTGGATTTGCCATTTCCTTCTCCCACTCCTTTTGCAGATGAGGAAAATAGGGTTAAGTGACTTGCTCAGGGCCATAAATGTCTGAGCTTGGATTTGAATTCAGGTCATTCTAACTCCAGACCTGAAGTCCCACTTAGCTGTGTCCTCTAGCTGTTTCTGTTTAATTTTAGCCTTGATAAATGTAGACTGGGCATCCTCAGGCTGGGAACCTGCCTTTTCCTCTTTTTGTCTTCCTTACAAGATACTCTGACACAAGACTGGGCAAGAATTATTATTCCCATTTTACAGAGGAGAAACTGAGGCTCAGAGAAATAAAAAAAAGATTCTGTATCATATGGTTTGCAAGTGTCAGAGATGGGACTTGAAATCCAAGTTATGGGCTCTGGGTTATAGGATCTCAAACCCAGAAGGGACCACAAAGTGTTTCTCCTAACTCCCGAAGATCTCTAGTGAGGAGAAACTCATCACCTCCAAGTGTGATTAAACTTAACTTTGGGATAGCTTCAATTGCCAGGAATTTTCCTTACATGAAATAAAAATCTGACTTTTGGAAAATTTCCCCATTGCTCCTAGTTCAGCACTCTGGGGCCAAGTAGAATAAATTATTCCTTTTCTCTGTAACAGCCCTTTAAAGCTGAGAAAAGGAATCTAGTTCCTTCCCTAAGTCTTCTCTTCTCTAGGCTGAATGCTCTCCCTTTCTTTAGGTGATCCCTAAATGGCTTATTGTTCTAGGCCCTTCCTATCCTGCTTACCCTTTTCTGCAAACATTCCCACTAGCCAATGCCTTGGCCAGCTTTCAATTGACGATGGTATTCTTAACAGAATCTGGCCAAGGCAGAAATCCACAGGTTGAGTCCAAACATATCCAATACTCTGCACTGCAGCACGGTCCCTCTGCTAGGGTTACATTTGGTTGCTTGTATGCCCTCACTTTTCTCTATCATCCCCCCTAAGCATCTAAGCCCGTTGCTCTGGGCCCTGGTGACACTCTCCAGGGAGAGTCATTTTTGAAGATTGGGCTCTTACCTGGTACCAGCTCACTGTAGGCTGGGGATGCCCTTCAATGATTGCCTGGAACTTTGTCGTTTCTCCGGCTTGAGCCTGTATGTCTTCAATGGTCACCTGCATAGAAGGGGGTTCTGGAGAGAGATCATGAAGTTTGGTTAGTCCAGCCTGAGTGGCTGTGTGAGAGGGGCACAAGGAGAAGGAGTGAGGGTGGGCAGAAGTGTCAATGCAAGAAGGCAAACCAGACCATCAGGGTCCTGCAGTTTTGTGGGCTGAGGGGGTCTGTGAGAATCGCAGAAGATTCCAGTGAGAAGGATCCTTTTGAGGTTGTTAGTTCCAGCACCCTGACTTAGACTGGTGATTTTCAAACTCACCCAAAACTGAGGGTTAACTCCCTAGGGGAAGAGAGAATAATGATTTTTTTCATTATACCTTGATGGACCAATTGCCTGGTGACCATTATAATGTGAGAAAGTCCCCAGTTCCCATGCAAGGAAATGGTAAAGGAGACGGCCTTACCCGGGTAATTGTTACCGTAACAATTGGATAACAGACCCAGCAGTTGGTCTAAAAGGACCGTTCCTATCATTGTATAAGTTACCAGGGTGAGGGTAACCAAAGGGTCTCAAACCCTCTGGTCAGTTAGGGGGTGTCTACCCCGGCATGTACAGATTCCCCCTAAGGGAACGGGCAGGTGATAATGGGTTTCAATGGTCACAGAAGCAGGGGAAGCAGGTGTTGTGGAGTGCTTAGAGCTTGGTTAGACATCCAAGACACCAAAGTCATCCCCTGCACCTCGAGCCCTCCCCAGTTGTACTGATTCTATCTTGCTACTGGACAATGATGGCTTTAGAAAGGAGAGTGAGGCTGATGATTTCATGCAACTCTGCCTCATTTAAATCCAATTTATGTGTGAATCAAAAGACATTCCACGCCACTTTACCACTTCTACCTTTGCTTCCATCTGAACTGCCTTAGCAAGGTTCTGAAGATCACCTGATAGGAAAGATAGCAGACACTGAGGTCCTTTCTCCAACTCTGCTGCGAGGAGTGCAGCTCCATGGGGCCGGCCATGCTGTCCAAATGCCAAACGAGCACTTACCAAAAAAAGTGATCTTATGGAGAACTCCCACAGGGCAAGTGCTCACAAGGCGTTCAGAAAAAGCAACACCAGGACACTCTCGGGGGCTCTGAACTTTAGAACGTGTATGACACAGGAGACACCAGCCCAGGACCCGCCAGCATGGCGTACCCTCACCAGAGAGGGTGCTGGCTCTATGAGCGAAGAATTAGACTGGCCCAAAGGAGACACAAGATGCGCAAAGCTAGAGACTCTATCCCGAATGTTCATGAGGACCGTCTGTGTCTGACCTGTGGCAAAGCATTCCGAGCTCCCTTGGTCTGATCAGCCACAGGTGGATACATGGAGTTCCTATATGTCTGACTGCGGCTGGTCAGACCAACATGAGCTCGGAACGATGGGCCACATGTGGCTCGTCCCTAACACAGTGATGTCATTTTGATCCCCTCCGAAAATGGACAACAACAGAATGAGTTTTTGGCCTTTCCCCTTATCTCTTCTTCTTAGATGGGGAGCATGCTCTTATTTTGATGATAAATTCTATCATTTGCATTCAAAATGATGCCTTTTTCTCACTTAACTGATCCATCTCTTTCTCGGCTGCTCCTTCTCCTCTGAACTGTTTTACTTTTCTATCCTAAGATGTTATAGAATGCTGCTGAGTGGGTCTGAAAAGTTATAGAAATCAAATCTCTGTCCCAAGAATCTGAATTTGTTATCAATGAGAGAAGATTTCTTAGCCTGCTAATAAATCACTTTACTTTCAGTCTGGCCTCCTACCTGTATCTTAAAGTCATTGGACCCCAGTGAAACAAACACCTCTCTCAAGAGATCAAGAGAATCCTTAACAACCATTTTGTTTTTGAGCTCTCTGTGAATGGAGATGCCACATATACCCACACTCATTCCAGGGAAAGGTGCGTTGAATATTTCTGACTCCAGCCTGCGGTTCCACTGTGAATTCTACTGTAACACAAGGTGGGCAGGGGCTAAGCTAGCTGGAAGTACTGGAACCCTTAGGGGAAAATGTAAGACTGGCCGCTTCTGTGCTTTGAATCCCCTTTCTACAGTTACAGAACATGTCCTTAACTTACCTTCTAATAAATTGTTAGAACTAAGAGGCAGCTTAGAACCGGAATGGCAGAACTGGATGACCTTAGAAGATAGAATGGTGAGGGAGGGATTTGGGGTATAGAATGTCAGAGGTGGGAGGGACCTTAAAATGTGGAATGTCAGAACTTGGACAGACTTTAAAGGCCATCTAGTTCAATTCCCTAATCTTATAGGTGACGACACTCAAGCCTGAAGAAGAAATTTTATTTGCCCAAAGTGAAGTTGCAGAACCAACATTTAAGCTCGGACTTTCTGGTTCTAAGTTTAATGCTCTTTCCATCATGTCAGCAACCCTGAAGCTCCTGGGTGTGATAATTAAGGCATATGTAGGTTAAAACAACTAATGGTAAATAATGATAGAATACTGGCAAGTCACAAGTATTTCAGAATCTCAATTTTCTTATACGTAAAATAAGTGTAATAATAATCATACTACTTACTTCACAGGGTTAATGTGAGGAAAACCCTTTGTGAGCCTTACAGCACTATATAAATATGAAACACTGTCATCATTAGGGTGGTGGTAGGAGGGAGTTACAGTGTAGTAGTAATGTAAAAAGGACACTGGATTTGAAGGGAGGACTTGGGTTCAAATTCTGACTCTGGTACTTTCTTATGATTTCCTTATCTGTAAAATGAAGAACTGGACCAGATGATCTCTAAGGATCTCCATAGCTAAATTTTATATCGCCTTGTTGTTTTTCAGTCATTTCAATCATATGTCACTCTTTGTGATTCCATTTTGGGTTTTCTTGGCAGAGATACTGGAGTATTTTGCCATTTCCTTCTCTGGCTCATTTTCCAGACGAGGAAACTGAGGCAAATAGCGACTTGCCCAGGTCACACAGCTAGTAAGACTCAGAGGCTAGATTTGAACTTGGGAAATTGGGTCCTCCCAAGTCCAGATCCAGTGTTCTCTCCCCTATGCTACCCAGCTGCCTAATGAATGTTCAATTGAATTGAATTTGTTGAACAGAAATAAGGATTTATGGGAGAGAGGCTATTTGGTTCAGGGGACCTGGGAGTCGGGGCAGAGGAGTTCAGGTTTTGGTTTTGCTGTTACTTAAATATGATTTTGAGCAAGTTACTTCCTTTTCCTGTACTTCAGTTTCCCCAACTGTAAAATCAGTAGTTTGGATTAGATTATCTCTAAGATTCATTCTATCCTATAGTCTCTGTTTTTAAGGTTACTTCTAGATCTAAGATTCTACAGTTTATCATTCCATGTTTCAAGGTCCTTTCTAACTAACATTCTACATTTTACATTCTAAAGAACTCCCTTCCTCCCTTCTTTATCCTTTAAGTCTGATATTTTATATGCTAAGATCTCATATGGCTCTGGCATTCTGTATTCTACAGGCCCTTCCAGTTCTAACATTCTACGTTCTGTGGTCTAAAGTCTTTCCCAGCTTTGATATTTTATGATCTAAGTTTCCTTTAAATTCTGACATTAAATTTTGTTATTGTACCATATGGGCTATCCAACCGGAGAGACAAGAACTATCTTTGAGTCATCAAAGGTCAATAGAACAAGACTTGGAGACAATCAGGGCCCGAGACAGAAGGCGGTTCAACACCCCACCCCCATCCCATCCTTACTTGTGATGCTCCCATCTCCAGTCTGATAGATGCAGGTCCTTTGTGTAGTCTCAACATAGATGTGCCTATGGATATCCCAGGCTTCCTCAGTCTCGCTCTTTGGCCAGGTTGTACCCTCCATCCTGCAGACACAAGGACAGAGATGTAGTGAGCCTCCGAGACCTATTATCAAGCCTGGCCTGTCCTCAACCCGCCAGAGAAATAGTACAGTCAGTGGTGACAAGTGGATGATGGCAGCGAGGGGGAGGTCTGTTGCTGCAGGGGAAAGCCAAAAAGTCAGCGTGATCACCCAGTCCTAAGGCTGAGTCTGACCTTGGGAACAGGGGAGCAGTGGACTGTGGGTACTAAGGGAACAGGGGACCATTCGAATCGCTTCTTAGACTAACTTTCAGCACAGACCCATTGTTCCATCCCCCTGGAACCCTATTTTCTATTTCGAGGTTGTTTTGTTTCAACAGACCCCCGTTTAAGTCTCCTTCCCTCACCCCTATTCCCAATGAAACTTCACTTAAGCCTTTCCTCACATCTTTCCCCATTAGATCTGCTGCTCTTCCCCAAGAGTCCAACTTCAGGCTGGATTACCCAGCCTTTCTCCCTGTCTCTGCCAAGGGGGAGAGGTACAGAAAAAGGAGAAAATCTTGGGGTCAGGCAGTCAAAGCCTAAAGCAGCTCCTGAAAAGGGAAGGTGGGCAGAAGTGAGAATCACTCCTAGACCATTTTGAGTCCTTCCACCTACCAATGGGCTCACACATGAAAGGTGTTTATCACATTTCATATACTGTCACTGAACTGAATGAATAATCTCATGTCCTCCATTGCACATGGACTGGGGGGACTGGGGACCCTGCCATATTTTCTGCAGAGCCAGCTCTCCAAGCAAACCGAGCCACAAATACTCTGTGCTCTGTTCCCTCTCCAGTTTTCTGGAAGCATGCTGGAAGGACAACAAAGGAGTTTATCGACGGCATCCCCCCTTCTCAGCCTTAGCCCCAGATCAAAAAAGAACAATCAGTCCTGGGCTGGGAGTAGTGGTTACCGAATAGGGATGGTACGCTCCTGGGGGCCACTGGCTGCCGCCGTCTCCTCTTTCTTGCTGGTGCTTGGGGCAGGCTGGGGGCCGCTCCAGTCTTCATGGGGTAGCTTTCCAGAGCCATCACATGCCCTATCTGATGGAGATAATAAGGTTATATGAGACCAAATGACGTGGGCCCAGGAGGGACAAAGCTTGAACCTGATCCAGAGGGCTGCCAGGGAGCTCCTGGAGAAAACTGTTCCAAAGGGGTAGAGATACATTCCTAAAAAAGGACAGGGAAAAGGTTAGAATCACTTTCCAGAGTCTGAGGGGTGTGAGGTACTACAAACTTAACAAATCTGAAGTGGCTACAGGGGAGAAGAGATGGGAGACTAAAGGGTGGGCACAGCTCAAACTGGATAAAGAGAGCGATTGTGAAATTTTCTGAGTGAGCATTTATACCTCAGAAATTGGAAAATACTGTGATCAAGTCTTGCTTTATTGTTATGTTGGTTGTAGAATCTTAACAAAGTGAAGGAGATGAGGCAGCTAGGTGGGGCAGTGGATAAAGCACTGGCCCTGAAGTCAGGAGGATCTGAGTTCAAATCTGATCTCAGGTACTTAACACTTCCTTGGCTGTGTGACCCTGGCAAGTCACTTAACCCCAATTGCCTCAGCAAAAAAAGAAAAAAAAGTGAAGAAGAAAATGTTAATAATTCAAGTTGAACTTAAAAATGTGCTGTGAAGAAATTTTTTCCCCTCTTTGGAGAGCTGGTTGTTAAACATTTACCACTACACTATTAGCTGGTAGTGAGATTCTTTCTGGGAAAGCATAAGGGAGACTCGTCCTGGAGATGGAAGGCACTACTAAATGATTTTCAGAGGGCCCTCTCATATGAAGGAATAGATGTACCTCTCTTAGTTGATCTACAGTTTTGTCAGTTCATATGGTATTGTGCCAAGACTGGGTGGTGCAGTGGATAGTGTGCCCTAGTCCCAGAGTCAGGAAGACCTGAATTCAAAATCTGTCCTGATATTAGCTGTGTCTGGCAAGTCACTTAACCTCGTGTGCCTCAGTTTCCCCAATTGTAAAATGAGGATAATAATAGCACTTATCTCCCTGGATTGTTGAGAGAATTAAATGAGGTAATATTTGTCTGCTGTCTATTTATTAGGCATTTAACAAATTATTGTTTCCTTTCCTTTAATCCTTTACAGCTGATGGAACACTTTATGTTCATTATTTGAGACTCACAACAAGTCTATCAGATGAGGGCTGGTATCATTATTTCCATTTTATAAAGGAAAAATACCTCTAAAGGACTTAGGTGAATGGCTTTTAAGTTTCCACCAAATGAAGATTCTAATACTGTTCTTGTGATTCTAAAACTAGTGGACTTTCCACTTATACTACAGCCGTTTTTTGTATATAGCAGTGGCGTCAGGGTCTATGGAGGTATTTAGGATTATTTTAAGCAGTGATGCAGGAGGCAGAGAGCCAAGCCTGGTGCCGGGAAACCTGAGTTCAAATCCAGGCTCAGACAGTTAACCATCTGTGTGACCCTGAGTAAGCCATCTGGCCCTGTTTGAAGGCAAACCCCTCTAGTATCCTTGCCAAATGGAGTCACCAAGAGTCAGGCACAACTGAAATGACTGAACAACAACAAACCCCAGTTATCTAGACATTTATAAGTTCTTCTCTCTTCTCCGTCTACTATCAGTTCTTAGCATCATCAAAGTTGATGCCTTATTTTATAAATATTTATGAAGCTCTGACTATGTGCTAGGAACTGAACTAAGTGCTGAGGATACAAAGAAAGGCAAAAATATGGTTCCCTCAAGAAGCTTGTATTCTTACCCATTGGTAAGGCAACATTAAAACAAAAAAGCATATGCAAGAGAGATACAGATTAGATAAAAGGTAAATATCAACATGGATCTACCTTTCCTCAGAAGTGAAATGCATAGGCTTTGTAACTGAACTTTTCCTCCAAATTTAGAAACCTTTTCCCACTTCTTTCTGGATCCCTATTATAGGCAATTTGGACTTTGTGAAGTATGATCCTCATATTGATGGGGCTATTGCCATTCTGGCTATTGTTGTTCAGTCATTTTCAGTAACGTTCGATGCTTCATGTCACCATTTGGAGTTTTCTTGGTAAAGATACTGGACAGAGGGGAAACAACTTGCCTAGGACCACTTAACTAGTGTTTGAGGATGGATTTGAATGCAGGTCTTCTTGACCCTGGGCTCAGCACTCTACCCAATGTTCCACCTAGCTACCTCTATATAAAAAGAGATGAAAATTATAATTAGGTTAATCATGACCCTGAGTTAATAAATGAGTTACACCATTCAGTTTCCTTTGTTTTAAACACAGTTATATCCATTTGAAAAATATATCCCCTTTAGATGGTTAATGTGATCCAAAAAAAGGCACTGATGGTTAAAACTATAATTATCTGGAAATGTCACTTATGTGGATCAATCCATCCATTCCCTTAAAGATGCTGGTGAGATAAAGTGTGACTGGTTTCCTAAGTGACAGGAGACTAGCCTAAAAAGAGTCAATAGCAGCATGGGAGGGAAAGCGTTTGCACTTGGTCCATCCTAGATCAGTAGGGTAAGAATTATTCTAGCTGTGGTTTGAAGGAGCCTCCCTCTTACCCCATTAATTAGAAAGTCAGCCTTCCAGCAGCCTCACTCACCCAGAACACAAGCAGGCACTCTGGAGGAAGTGAAAAAGGCCTCCCAGCTGGGTGGAAAACGGCAGTCACAAAGCCCATGCAGCAAGGGGATAGGGGAGGCTGAGGGCTGCTTGCATAGGAAGGAGAAGCAGCCCAACCTGGTAAGCTAAGAAAGCAGGGCAGTTAGTGTTTAAAAAAAACAAAAACAACCTCTCCAGTACACGAGGGTTCCCCTTCTGTTTATCTGTCCTATATACTAAGACTGGGTCTCAGGGGATGGGAGAGCTGAATTCTCCTTTGGATGGGTGAGTTTGACAGTTATCTAGGGCAAGGATTTTGTTTTTTCCCCGTGGACAGTGGGATGAAATGAGCCCCTCACTCCCAGCCCCAAGTCCTGGGTGGACCTAGAGTGGGGTCTATCAGAATGACATTTTGGGCCTAGCCAAATCTTCAAACAGCAGGCAGATTTTCTTAGACACTTCAGAGGTATTTCAGGGAAGGGAAGGGCATCCTTGGAACACCCTGGAACCTTGATTCTGTGGTTGAGCCTGGATTTCTAAGTTCAGTATCTCAAGCTTCGATGTATCACTCCTTTACTCTTTTCCATGCTCTCTCTGTTCCAGCTAAGTTAGACTTCATGCTCTTTCCATGTCTCAAATTTCCCTCTTCTCCATTTGTGTATTTGTGAAGGTCATTTCCCATGTTTAGAACACCAAAAAACATGTTCATCTCTATCCACTGAAAAAAAAATTCCCTTACTTCAAGGACCAGCTCAGATGCCATCTCTTTCATGAAGCCTTCCCTCATCACCATTCACTGAATGTGGTCTCTCCTCACTCAGATTTTTCTGGAGCAGTAATTTCAAATTCAAATAAAAACATGGGCCACTTGATTGTACATAAAGATTCCTGCAGGCTGCATATTGACTTAGAAAAACTACATATTAATATTATCTGTTTTAGTGTACTTTTATTTATTTTGTTAAGTATTTCACATTATGTTTTAATCTGGTTGGGGTAGCATTTGGGAGTATTGTGGGCCACATGTTTGATACCTCTGTTGTAGAGTCAGTTCTTTCTTTTTTCCCTCCCTCCTTGCTTGCCTCCCTCTCTTCTTCCCTTTTACCCTTCCTTCCTTCCTTTCTCCCTCCCTTCCTTCCCTTCCTCCCTCCCTCCCTCCCTTCCTTCCTCCCTTCCCTCCCTCCCTTCTTTCCTTCCTCTCTTCCCTTCCTCTTTCCTTTCTTTTTTCTTTCATAGGGTGAACTTGTAGGTCTTAGGAGTGAAGTAGATTAATGAAATGACAGACCAGTGATTTAAGGGGGCATCATTATGCAATTTGAAGTCCCCAAGAGTGAGGACTATTAGGGAATTGTTTTTGAGTTGGAGAAAAAGCCTATGAATTTGGTACTAAACCCTTGAGAAAGGAAGAAGAGTGACCAGGGAGTTAGCAGATTATAGTATTATATCTGAACTAGATGCTTTTCAAACAGATGGAGTGAGTAAGATAGGTTGCTGAATAATGATGGCAAAAGGAAGGTCTGATAGGAGGGAATATACCAAATCTCTTTCTTGGTTCCGTGTGTTGGGGTATGTGAGAGAAAAAGCAATCAGCAAAGTAGAAGGTGTCAAAGAATTTTGTGTCTTCCAGAAGGAGCCAATTTTCTCCATCCTCAAGAAGATGGAAAGACTAGGAAAGGAAGAGGGATGAAGATGTTTGTTAATGATCAAATGTTTTCAGGGGGCACATTAGAAAGGAAGGGCAGTAGTAGAAAGGGACTAGGAAGTGACAAGACTGAGATGGATAGGAAGGAGAGTATGGGGAAAGGTAATAGAGGAAGCAAGAGAAATCATTGGGATTAGAGGAGCAGATGTCAAAATGTGTTAGCCATAGATACCAGGTGGTTTGGGCTTCTACCTGCTTAAGATCCTGGGGTGACAGGTGATGCCATTGGTGCAGTGTTCCCTTTATAAATGCTGGGAAGCTGGAGGCTGTGGTGATGGGGAGCTCAGAGGTGGGGATTTCATATGTGGCACCAGTTTAGTAATTGTTTTCCAAGATGGTGGCTCTAGTTCTTTTGGGATTCATTGTGAGCCCCTCATCAAGGGGGCACTCCGTGAAGTCCCCATATTACTGCCTTCTAGGCATGATGTCCTAATGGGTCCTAAAGTTTTTAATGAAATAGCCAAGCTAACGTCACTAATTTGACTTGAACTTCAATTACCCAACCTTTCTGCCCCTTGATGTTCCTTCCCCATTCTTGCCATCTCCATCCACTGAAGTTCTGCTCTTCTTTCAAGATTCTTGTCCCAGGAACCATCTATTCCCTAAATCCGTCACCAGGCCCATAGATGGACAATCTCTCCATTCTGAGCTTTTTTCAATAGCATTTTACACTAAATCTCTATTTCACTTTCCTCCCAGTCTCTGGGTTATTCTTCCTTATTCAATTCAATTTGACTAACATTTTATGAAGTGTCTATCATGTACAAGGCATTGCACTAGGTTTGTGAGATATAAAGACAAAGCAAAAAAATTCCCTTTCCCCAAGGAATTACTATTCTGATGGAGGAAATCCAGCACAGACACACATAATATAAGGTAAACTGGATAGGAAGAAAGTACTAATGAGTAGGGGAACAGGAAAAGCATGGCAGAAGAGGGAGCAGCTGTGGGAGTACATTTCTCTCAGGGAGGTGAGAGATGGAATTTCCAATTTGGGGAAATAGTCAATATAAATCAGTTTGGCCAGAATGGGAGAAAATGAAGGGATAAAATGTGACAGGCTAGGGCATTTTTATCTTATTCTAGAGGCAACAGGAATAGTAAAGATTTCAAATAGGAGGTTACCATGATTATTCTTATTCCTCTACATGAATTATTTAGTTTCTGAGAGCTGGGTCTGTGCTGTATCCATTTAAATCAATATAGTACAATTTATTTATCACTGATTATGTGTAAAATACTCTGTTAGTTCTTGGGCACCCAAAAGCAAAAAGGCAAAAAAGACCTTGCTGTCAATGAACTTAGTTCCAAAGTATTTACTTTTGGATTTCCTGAAAGGAGATGATACCTGGAATCACCTCACCTTCAAAATGTTTACAAGGATAATGATTCTACTAGCCACTGTGTTATCCAAATACATACAGCCACAAAGGAGCCTGTGCTCCCCAGAACAAACAGGATAAATGTCCTGCCAGGGCTCTAGACATTTACTTGTCTCTACATCTCTCACCAGGGCCTGGCAGACATACCCTGGTCTTTCTCCCTCCGGGTTTGTGTGGCTGTTTCCTGGATGATCACAGACTTGCCTTTATTGTCCAAAGGTAAAGAGACCCAAGGTAGAAGGACCTCAGAGCTTGGACCTAATGATAATGTCTCCACCAGCCTCCTCAAGGCACTCTGGATCTCCTGGTCAGCACATTCAAGGGAGGCCTGGACAGATTCCTCCACCTGGGCCTGTGATGGGACCTTTCTTATAAATGACAACAAGAACTTTGGTTTTCCCCACTTTCCAAGCAGATGGGTGTAACACTGGAGGGCCAAAGGACCTTACAGATAGCTGAGTCACCTCCTTTGTTTTAAGGCAGAAGGCACTGAGGCCCCAGCAACGGTTAAGGACTTGGTAGAGTTACAAAGGACAATTTCTTGAGACTGAGCTGAGATGGAAAAATGGTGCCCAGGTTTCAAAGACTGATAGGACTGATAGATTATTAGAGCTGGAGGAATATTAAAAAATGCCTTGCCCAAAACTCCATCATTTTACAGCAGAAAAGAAGCTCCTCATTAAGTCTCAGGACTGGGACTGCAGCTGGAGCCCTAGTTTCTTGACCTCCCTTTCAATTCTATTTTAGTCAGATTGTTGAAATTTGGCCTCTCACAGGGGATCACTGGCCCCAGGCCTCAAGCATGATTCAGGAGTCATGAGTAGGGAGTAGGTAGGTGATGCTCCTTCCTTCTCCCCAGTCCTTTCTAGTCCTAAGCTCACCCCCTCCACTTGACCTCAGGAAAGTTTGGGAATTTAGTCCACACAAAAGTCCCCAAGATAGCTATCGAGGAAGTCATGGCTTTCTAGCAAAGAATGAGACTTAATTCCCCTTTCCCAGGCTTTTCTCTCCCTTAAGTGATCGCCACACTTCATCTCCCACTTCCAAAACCATACAAAGTATAAGAAAAGTTTTCCTTTAATGGCTTGTTCAATTTAATTTCTACTATTCCCCAGGAGACATGAAAACCTCATCAAGGTAAGATGTGCCCTAATCCCCTCTCCTGGGGAGAACGTGCTGCTGTGCTGAGAAGGTATGATCTCCATCTCTCCACCCCACCTCCCTGCCCCCAACAGATAATTTCAGTGGCTCCCACTGTTTTAAGGATAAAATAGAAATTTTCCATTTGATTTTTCAAGTCCTTCACACCTGGGTCCAGCCTATCTTTCCAGGCTGATTTATTCTTTCCTTCTCATCATGTATTTAAAGTTCCAGCCAAGTCGACATACTTGACTCTCTCTCTACATAAATTCTCCTCTCCTTCTATCCTGTTGCACAGCCTGCTCCCCCAGCTGATGCTCCTTTGTCTTTTCCAGTCCTTTCCAATTCTAAGCCCACCCCTCTCCCCTTGACCTTAGGAAAGTTTGGGAGTTTACCCACACAGTATTTTAAAGAAGTCCTCCCTACCCTTGTTATCTATTCTGTTACTTTTTTTTTAAATAATTAATTTTATTTAGCTACAGATCCAAATAAACTAAAGAATCCTAAACTTGGCAAGACTTGCCTGGGAGTGTCCCCCCCTTCAAGATTCAACTGGGGTCACCTTCTTTATGATGCTTTCCTGATTACTGAAATTGTTATTGTCTCTTGCCATCATTGTATTAATTTTGTATGTAGCTCATATATATTTTTCTCTAAACATCTTGTATCTTCTATGTTGAGTGTAAATTGCTTGAGGCCAGGGACTGAGTCACTTTTGTATTTGGATCTCCAGTACTTAGCACACAATAGTTTAATAAATGTGATGGGTGGATTGATTCCCTTCTCTGATTCTTAGATTTTCTTAAATGAATATATCTTATTTTTTTATTGATACAATTAGGGTTAAAGTGACTTGCCCAGAATCACACAGCAAGTGTTTGAACTCAGTTCCTCCTGACTTCAGGGCCAGTACTTTATCCACTGAGCCACCTTAGTGTTCATTTTTTAAAATATAAAATACTCTTCTCCACTCCTGTTATCTATTCTGTCACTTTTAAAAAAAATAATTAATTGTATTTAGCTATAAACCCAAATAAACTGAAGAATTTAGCCAAAAGAATATACAATGTTAACACCTCATATCCCCATAGTGTTTCCAGAAACATTTCTCTTAAAACTATCTCAGGAAGGAGGGAATACAGGTATCATCATCTTTATTTCATGGATGATTCAGGTTGAAAAATTATTTTTTAAGGCCACACAGTGACAGATTTGGGCTCAAACCTAGGTCTTTTGACACTAAGCTCAGTACCCTTTTCACCAGACCGAGGAGAATTTCTCCTATTCCCCATCTCTGCTCTGACTGCGCCAATCCTGGATCTCTGTAATTGGACTGATGTAGTGAAACGAGGATAATGCTGGAAACCCAAGAGAGACACTCTGCTTGGACTGAGACTGAAACAACATTTTCTGTGGCTTGCAGAACAGCTGGGAGTAGCAGCTGCTCTGTGGAGGGATTGGAAAAAGAGCCAAAAACAGTGACAAAGGATGCAAGACATTTATTGAAATGAGATCAAGCATCAGATCACATCTTTGTATTTTTCTCTCTCCTCCCTCCCCCCTCTCTTCCAGAAGCTGAAATTTCTCCTCTCCCGTGCTGTGTGTACTGGCTCCTGATAATCAGAGCACTACAGCCCCTTCCCCCATAGTCTCCATTTTTATTAGTCCCATTGTAGAGTAGTAACCCCCTTAGATTTCTTCAGGTATCTGAAAGGTTGTCACATTCTTTCTGCTTGGCCTTGGAAGGCAAAACCACAAATGGGGGTGGGAAGTGACAGATTTCTACTCAATATGAGGAAAAACTTCCTAAAAATACAAGCTGTCCCCAAGTAGAATGGGCTGCCTCAGGAGGTAATAATACGATAATAATAATAATGATGATGATGATAACAACTTCCATTTCTATGGCACTTATGTTCACAAAGTAATTTCCTCACAACAACCCTGTGAGGTAGGTAGTGCAAGTATCATTATTCTCATTTTACAGATGAGGAAACTGAGGCTCAGAATGGGGAAGGGACTTTATCCGAGATTGTATAGGGAGTAATAGCAGAGATAAGACTCTGTACCTAAGAGAAGGGTTCTTTCTGCTAGACTAGACCATGTCATTGACAGTCTCTCAGCAGGGGCCAGATAACCACATGTCAGGAATTTTTATAATAGAGATTCAGCTTAGCTAAGGACTTTTCTTTTTACTTCTGTACTTCGATGAGGTGTTCATACAAGCCTGAAATCACTAAAAAGCCCCTTAAGCCACACAAGGAACTTTTTTGTTTTGTTTTGTTTTCCTACTTGGCCCAGGGCATATAGTTGTATCAACAACCCATCTCATGTGAATAAATAAATGCAATGAGTAAACAATGCTACATTTTGAAGCAAAACATTACTGTACCTGGCTGCTTAATGTTCCAAGGGCCATGGAGACTCTGATTTCAACATTCTCCCCCACTCATAAGGGGAGCAGAGGAGGGGAAGGACCATACAAGGTAAAGAGAATAAATAAAGAATGGTCTCTTCCTTTCTACCCAGACTCCTTTTTATTCTAGTCTAGCAGATGCAAGTCATCTTGGGCTAATGTTCAGCTGTAATCATAAAGCAAACTGGTGGGGTCAAAAAGGTTGGAGGGACAGTGATACTGGGCAGGATAGTGAGGCTGTCTACCTAGATATCTGCAGAAAGGTAGATTTTCCCTGGACAGATAAGGAATTGAGATGTATTCTTGGGACTCATGGCTTATGGCAGTATTCCGAATATATGAAATAATACTGATCTAAATGTGCCTGGAAACAAGTTATTTTTCTGTTGCTCAAAAGGCAGCCTCAGAAAGTTCAGAAGTTAGCCACTATGGGATGGATTCTTTTAGTCATGGTAATTCATGAATCCCATCTGTTGTTGTGTGGAGGGAATAGGAATCTGTGTGAATGGAAAGACTATCTGCAATGATGAAACTATTGATCCAGGAACTAGATGGATGGATCGATTTTAGAAGGTGCTGGAAATAGATACTTTTCCTAAGGGTCAGACCAATGTTCCAACCATGTTGAAGGTGTATCTTAGAAAGGGTGGCTAAGATGATATTTGATAGAACACAGGCAGACATCATGAGGGCAGTCACACTCATTAAAATGCACCAGGGGAATTCCTTCTACCTTCTAGCTAAAAGGCAGGAAGCACTTTATTTTGGCACCTTGGTTGGGGGACAAGGGAGAGAGAATGAGTCTTTTGCAGAGCAATACCCCTTCATGCCTTTGGGTAAAACAAGCTATGATGACCTCTAAAGGATTAACCAGAATCTGCCTTAGCCATCCTCTATTCCAGGGAAAGAGAAGAGCCTCTTAATCCTTGCCTAGATACCTTCAAGCAGCTCTATATAGTAATGCTGGGTCAGGTAGCAAATGTGTTTCTGATAAAAATTACTGATAAATATAGCTGTTTTTAAAAATTATCAAATGCATAACTTTAGTGAACAGAGGATGCAAAAAGAAATCACGCCCACTCATTTTGACTTCTCACACTTTCAAATTCTTTAAATATTCCTTGTTGGGGAGGGTTTTCTTAGCACTTCTTGGTGTTCTGATTTCATTCATAGCAAAGTTTCTGTTGTGAAAAAAGAAACCAGCAAAGGCAACTTGTTGGTTGAATTGCCCAAGTGACCGGGAACTGTCCGTGTTGGACTTCTGAAAGGGGCGCTCAGCTCAAGGATTGGTCAGAAGGAACTGAGGGGCTTTCAGGTCAGTGCCTGGGAAATTTGTCCTTCAATGTTGCTGGATGTGATTCCTCCAAAAGATGTTCAGTTCCTTACAGCCGCTGTTCTACTGAAGTAGGAATGGAGGTGGAGTGGGGAGAGAAGTCATGACTCTTCCCATTTTACAGAAAGAAAATTGAGGCTTATAAAGATTAAGTGACTCAGCAAAGTCACTTCACGAGCCTGAATAGAGTACCGGTTCTTCTACACTATCCACTAGACTATACTGGCTCCCATGTTTTGGTGCATTCATTCCTTGAAGTAATAGCTTTTTAAAAAGAGCAACCTTGTACGTTTCCACTCTGCAGAGGTATGGATTCAAGTTTGGAAGCCATTTAGCTACAGGACAAGCTTGAGAGGTTCATGAAAGGCTTTGACATGCTGGCTCAAGGTGATGAGGAGAGGTACCAGCCATTAGGAAAGTAAACAATGTGAAACTCTGCAACAGTCAGCAAGAGATAGGGCCAGGTATGGAGAAGGAGCAGTCAATACCTGTTGATTTGACTGGCACTTAAATGAGGACGCCCTAATCTCTATGGCACAGCGGGAAGGCGGAATTTGCCCTCGACTTCTTTCCAAGGGAGAATTTAAGAAGTCACCTTTGTCTCCTACAATACACATAGACTGTATATGTTTAGTGTATAAACATGGTGTCCTCCTTCAGCTGTGCAAAGACGCTCTTCTTCTTCATTTCACTATGGAATGATGTGCGCTGGCTGCTATTGAAGCTTTGTAGTTTATTGATTGCGTGAGTAGAGATGGAGTGTTCCCATTGATGCTTAGAAATGTCCTTGTCCTTCTAGGGTCTCATATGGACATTCTTTACTCTGTTTTCCCAATCCCATTCCTTGGTGCTTTCACAGATGGCTCTCCCCTACCACCCCTCTTTCATGTAGCTTTTTGCAAAGAAATTTGGGGGCCATGTTCCAGGGATATTCAGCTCTGGGAAGCATCATCACTATCTGGGTTGATGTGCAGCGTGACTGTCTCGCCAACAGTACCAAAGCTGACTGTCTGAGCAGACACTTCCGTCCGGAAACTGGGCTGGTTGTGGTCGACGGAGTGTTGGACTTTGGTACAGAAGGATGGCTTTGCTGGGAAAGGTGGCTGGTTTCCAGGAGAAGCTCCCACAGTTACTGAGCTGGGACCTGTGGGACGGGGCCTGGGTGTGGCTGCCACATGTGTCTCACTCACATGGAAGGAGATATTGGTGGGGCCCATGGTCTGCATCCCCATCACCCTGGATGCTGACAGAAATGCACTCTGGGGAATATGTTCTTTGAATTTGCTAAAGAAGCCTGGAGAGGGCTTTGGAGACACTGGTCGACCCACGTTGAGCAAGATGGGTTGACCAATAGTAGGCTCATTGATCTCAGTCTGCAGCACAGAGATTTCACAGGGTTTGTCGTCCGTGGTAGTGGAGGGATGATCCCCGCAGCCAAAGGTCTCCCCTTCCTGGGGAACGTAATCTTCAAGATCTGCCAGTGTCAGTACTTTGCCATTGTGAGTGAGGATTTTGGTGTCACGGCCTTGGATATCAATTACATCTTGCTCTCCTGGCTCATCAGTTATAATGGTGTCCCCGTCATCTTCCTCCTCCTGCCCTTCCTTCTTTTCTTCTTCTATCACTGGGCTCTCGTGGTCCTCCTCAGTAACCATCTCTTCCTCAGCAGACCAAGAGCTGGGTAGCTCACTGGGGTCAAGGACTTCGGCTTGAGGGCTTCCTGGGGAAAGAACTTCCTCATCCTTTCCAGTATTACTAGTCTCAAAACAAAACACAAAGGACTCTCCCACACAAGCCTCTTCTGGGGAAACAGTTGCTGAAGGGTCATTTCCAGTTCCCTCCCAGAGGCAGTCCTGGCCTTCTGCCAGGTCAACAATATGGGTACCATCACCTTGTCCCTCAGAGTTGCAGGGAAAGCTGAGGTCTTCAGTTGATTCCAGGGTCCCCCCCTCTTCTGTTCCAACCATCACAGAAGGTCTATCTGAGAGATCATCAGTAGATGAGGAAAACTTAGCTTGGGCCATCAGTGTATTGTTTGAGTTATTTGTGTTAGGGTCTTCTTCAGGGGAAGACCGAGACCTGGGGCTGGGAAGGGTGATGGTCAGTACTCCTGCGTGGTCCTTCTCTGGCCTAGATGGAGAAGCACTCCTCTGGTCAGATTTCTTCACTTTGACCTCAATGATCTCTTCCACTTCTACCCATTTAGGTCTCTGCTCTCCCATCCTGGTTTCCACAATGGTAGCTCTGGAAGCTGCTGCATGGTGCTCCCCAACCTCAGTGACATACAGTTCTGGGATGATGGCTGTCCTCACAGCCTCGGACTCTGGCCTCAGGACCTGCTGCCTGCTGGCTGAAGAGTAAAGTGGCTCTGGGGTCAGCATGCTGGACCTTGGGGTCTGGGGGGCTGAACGACGGGAAGGTGAGCGGGAGGGAGACTTGCTATGGGACGTCTGTTGTCTCCCCTTGGGACTCTTCACCACTGTAGTTATCGTCTCTTCTCTGATGATGAAAATGTTGGGAAATGGAGGAAGAAAAAGGCTTTCTTAAGTGCCTCAATCACCAACACACACACATGCTGTTGTTGACAAATGGAAGGTTAGTTTGGTGAGCAGAGAGAGTATCATGAGAAACTTCCCAGCCATACAGAACTCCCACTTCTACAAAAAGTCTTGGTTAAGTCTCTGGTTAGATGGACAATTATTCTGCGGTCCTTAGAGCTTACTGTCAGCACATTTCACAATCCAGCTCTTTCCAATTTGGTGGCTTCAGTGTCGGATTATTATACAGTTCCCAAAAGAACATGTCTTTGGATCTTTCTCTTTGTCACATCCTCACTCGTTGCTGGTTATTAATGATTAGACTCATAATATCAAAGAATCACACAAGGTCAGAACTGGATAGGACCTAATTATGCACAAACTCTTATTTTATAAATATGGAAACAAGTTTAGAGAGGAAAATAACTTGCCTAGAATCGCAAAACTAGTGAATGTCAAAGTTGAGATTTCAATCAGTCTTCTCTGAGGCTCCATCATGCACAGAACTGGAAGGTACTTTAGAAACCATCAAGTCTAATTCCCCTCATTTTCTAGATCAGAAAATCAAGGTAAAGTTCCTAACCCAAGATTACCCAGCTAGAGGACAACTAGGGGGTACAACAGATAGAGCTCTACACTAGAGTCAGGGAAAAATGAGTTCAAAGCCAGTCTCAGAGACTTTCTAGCTGTGTGACCCTGGGGCAAGTCACTTCATCCTGTTTGCCTTTCTGTAAAATGAGCTGGAGAAGGAAATGACAAATTCCTCCAGTATCTTTGCCAAGAAAACTCTAAATGGGGTCATAGAGTCAGAAATGACTGACCAACAACAAAATGTCTAAGGCAAGATACAAACTCCAGTTTTCTTGCCTGCGTCATCTCACTCCCATCACTGAAAAATGAGGACAGTAATCCTTGCTCTCCCTACTTCACAGGTTCTATATGGAAAATACTTTTAAGTCTTAGAGCACCACAGCAATGGAAATTAGAATTACCATTGAGAGAGGAATCAAGAACCAAGAAACTGGTCGCAAATCATTTATTCCACATGAGGAAGTGTCTTCATGGGGAAGAAAAGTATTGGACCTGGAATCAGGGGAACTGTGTTTAAAGTCTTGTTTTTCTTGCTACCCAGAGGTAGCAAGCTACCAGGTAATAAAAATGAATATTAGCATCAACAAATACTAATACTTAATAAATAATACTTATAAGCAATTCATGAATAAATGAATAGGATAAGTCAAGTAGTCGAACCTTAAATACTCTTGGATTCAATTTCTTCAGTGCTTCTACAGATTGCTATGAATTGCTTCAAATCAAATGTTCAAAATGATCTTAAAATAGGCAATGTATGTATTCAATTTGATTCCTCCTTTACATGCCTAAAGCTCTCTTCTGGTTAATAGTTTTCACTGTCAACATCATCAACTCATTAATAGAATGTAATCCCCTTGAGGGCAGGGATTGGTTCATTTGTGTTCTTGTGTCCCTAGCTCCTGGCACAGTGTTTTATACACAGTAAATTCTTAATAAATAGCTGTCAAACTGAATTGTTGAAAGGAGACTTCTCCTAGCCTCGGTATTTGAGATACTTCTGTCACAGGTGGAGTCGCGGACATCAGGGGGAAAGAAGGTTTCTCCTTGAAAGCCACTCCGTGACCTCTGCTCTTAGAATTTTGAGAGTCCTTCAGGAATTAGCTCAGGTTTCAGCTGTTATGCCAATCTTTCTTTATCTAAGAAAAGACAGTCTCCCATTCCTAATAATTAATGTTAACTAACTCCTCAATTATCTTTTATTTGGTTATCTATGTGTATCTTTTGCTTCTCCCTCTCCCAGTAAACTCTAAATTTTTTGAAGGCAAAAGTTGTTTAGGCATGTGTGTGTGTGTATGTATATATATATGCATATTCATGTATGTATGCATTATATTAGACATATATTCATATATGTTTACAAGTCTTTATATACCCAACACTGAGCAAAGGACCATATATATGGTAGATGTTTGATAACTGTTGAATTTAATTGAATTTTCTGTATCTCTACCCCAGGTTTGGAATTTCCTCTTGGTTTCTCCGTAGAATATGAATTTCCTGAGGATAAGAACTATTTTTCTTTTTATGTCTTTGTATTCCCAGTACCTAGCATGGCCTTGTATGTTGAATTGAATTAAACTGGCCGGATCTGACTGTTGTACCCAAAGAAATAACTGAGACTCTCTTTTAGGCACAGGTATTCCCACTGGATTAGGAGGGATTTGGTCGCAGGCACTTGTAGAGAGAGAGAATAACTGACTCAGTATAAACTGTTCCTTTTTCTTAGATATTGATGATTAGATATTCTTAGATATTAGCTATCTTGGGACAGCTAGTGGTACAGTGGATAGAACACTTGGCCTAGAGTCAGGAAGACTCGTTTTCATGAATTCAGATAGCTTCAGATACTTCCTAGCTATGAGACCAATGGCAAGTCACTTCATCCTGTTTGCCCCAGTTTCCTCATGTGTAAAATGAGCTGGAAAGGGAAATGGCAAATTATTCCAGTATCTTGGAAAAGAACACTATATGGTGCTTAAGTTTCTTAGGTCTCAAGTTTTCTCTGAAAAATCAAGGACTTGGTCTGAATGAATTGTGAGATCATTCTGGACCCAATCAATGCTCTGTGTTCTTAATGCCTCCAACTCTGGGGGTATAAGATTCTAATCTAAGTCATTTCGCTATGCTGAATCTGCATTTTCTCTATAAAATATAGCATTGAACAAATAATTTCTAAGGACCCTTTTATTCTCAAGAATATGACCACACAACTGTCAGCTCCAGAGGAGCCAGGCTTGTTATTAAGAAGAACTGGAGAGTATCAAAAAGGGGTGGGATACTCCAACTGGGACAATTGGAGCTAAAGACCAAGGAGTTTTGGAAACAATAGTCCAATCCATGGGATGCTAAACCCATGATGATCATGGCAACAAGGGCAAAGACCTTTTCATTCTCCAAAGAATGCTGTGGCCAGGGCGAGGGTCTTTCATGACCTGAAGAGTCATCTCTCAATCTGGTTGAAGCTGGCAAACCTCAATGAACTGGTTCTCTTTCCTCCTCAAGGAAGAAAGGGAAAAAAATCGTTCTATGACCATGGTTCATTTCACAAACATATGTTTTTGGTCACAAAGGAGTTGGAGTGAGAGTGTGAATGAGTTTAATACTAACTCACATCACTTCTGGACAAATATTCTCCTTTCTAGGCCTCAGTTTAATTATGTGTAAAATGGACTTGAATCAGATGCTTTTTTAGGGCCCTTTCTAGTGTTAGCATTTTATATTCTTCCTTCTAAACAGCCATGACTCTATTTTCTCTTGGAGTCTAAAGCAGAAAAGTGATATAGTAGACATGTTCAATTGTGAATAACTGAAGCTGCAAAGAGACAGAGTTCATCTCTATATATGGAAAAAAAACACCACCTTTCTAACAAATGGAACTGTCCCAAAGTAGAAAGTGCTTATGTCAAGAGGTTGTGATCTTTCCATCACAGGAGGTTCTGAATGGAGGCTGGATGAGCACTTGTTGGCGTGTATTTAGAGGGAACTTCTAGACATAAACATATATAGCCATATCTATGTCTATAGATATATGTATAAATGTCTAGATCAGTGAAGCCCAACTCAAATAGAAATGGAAGCTACATATAAGGTTCCTACTAGCTACATACTGACTTAGCTTTCATGTTATTTATATTATATTTTTATTTATTTTGTTAAATATTTTAAAATTACATTTTAATCTGGTTCTTGCCTCACTGGGGAGTTAGCCTGTAGGCCACATTTCTGTCACTTCTGCTCTGGATGGCTTCTGAGGTTTCCTTCTAGCTCTGAGAGTCTGTGATTCTATACTGAAATGCTATAATTTCAAAAATCTTAGATTCCATGATTCTGAGTGCTTCTAAGTGTGATTTGAAGGATTCTGGGATTTTAAGCTTTTAAGAGAGCCTGATTGTGAGAGTTCAGACCATAATGTGTGATTCTGAGATTCTATGATAAGAAGACCAACACTGATGTCCTCTCCCTAGGATGGATCACTAGTGAGCTCCTAGCACAGAATTCCACCCTGAAGATGGGTGGCTCCAATGCTTTGCCTCAGAACATCACTGCATCATAGTAGCATGAGCTTTGCAAGGCTGGCGGGGGAGAATGCAGGCAGGTTAGTGAGCATGCAGAGACAGCACAGCAAAATCCGAGGTGAAGAAAACGTCAGCACTTACATGATGATGGTTTTCTTGGGCACTTTAGTCTCTTGCTCGGTGACTACAAAGAAAACAGTAGGAACAGCAAGGGGTTAAAGAAAGGCCAAAGCTAAGAGGACTGAGCTAACTGTTAAGTTGACCCAAGGACACTGGAGGGAAAGCATGGGTCATCCCCATCATGCTTTCTTCATTCTAACGAGCTCTGTGGTGATTCTGACACGTGCCGCCTGTGGGACGTGGGCGAGTCATGTAACTCCTTTATCATTTGCAAAGTGAGAACAATAGTCTTCATACTCCCTACCTCACGGGGCAGTTCTTTGGAAAGCACTTGTAAACCATTAAGTGCCAGAGATGTGTGACTATTAGGAATGTGGTACAGGGAAAATAGCATTAGGCTGGGACTAGGAAACCAAGGTTCTCATCCCAGCTCTCTTACTACCAGTGTGATCTCAATAAAATCATTTGATCTTGCTGGCCATCCATTTCCTTCTCTATATAATTGGTGTGTGTGTGTGTGCATATTCATGTGGACTAGATGACTCCTTGCTCTAATATTATATGCTTTATGTTCTAAGGTATCTCTAAACTCTAGAACATTTTATGGTCTAAATCTCCTTCCATCACATACATTCTATATTCCAAGTCCTCCCCTGGTTCTGACATTCTTTGTTCTGTGATCCCTTCCAACTCTAAAATTCTTGATATGCTAATAATCTATGTTCTAAGGCCCTTTTTATCTCTTACTTTCTATGTTCTACATTCTAAGCTCTCTTTAGGTCTTCATTTTCTATTGCCCTAAGGTAATATTCCAATTCTAACATTTTGTATTCCATGATCTAAGGTCCCATTTTGTATTCTAAAGCCCCTTCCAAGTCTAAGTTATCGCTAAGCTCTGCATTCTAGAATCTCTTCTCACTTGAACATTTTTTGAGTCTCTAGGACCCTTGGGGAACATGGTATCACAGTCATAGAGTCTTTTTTCTTAGTTTCATAGCCCATGGTTTCCAAATTGGAAAAGCACAGGACAAAAAAAGGAGCTATCCACAAGAGACTTTTTTTCTTTATAGAAGGTCATCTAGCTTTTGAATATGGCACCATACTAAAATGGTGTCATTGCAAAAAATATTGGGTTTGGAAGTTGAGTAATTTGGTTTTGAGTCCCAGTGTGGACACATAGTTGGGTAAATAACTTATTTCTTTGGGCCTCAGTTTCCTCCTTTATAAAATAGGGATAAATGAATCTGTTGTGAGGATATAGCCAGGAAATGTGCTTCAGAGTACATCATAAGTTGTAAAATGCTATTCAAATAGACGAAATTACTATTAATAGAACAGAATTATGGGTTTCTTTAAGGAAAGATTTTCTTTACAGAAAATAAGTACCAAGCTCAGAGAAACCCCCCCAAATTCAATTGAACAACTAGAAAAGTAGAAAAATTTTAACTGTATAAAAAGTAGAGTAAATTTGCTGGTTGTATAACCTTGAACAAAACTTAAATCCTCTCTGGACTTGTAAAATGTAAAAGTTGCCCTGGATGACCTCTGAGGTCCCTTCCAGCTCTACATCTCTGATACTGTGATCAATCTTAGGTGACCTATAAGGGCACTTTCATTTCTGACTGCCTAGGGTTCTGTAGATATGATAGAATCAACTCTCCATCTTACTTGGTTTCTATTCTTAGGGTTTGTCAGGAGCTGGGAAATGTGGAGGGAGAGAAAGAGGAGAAAGCTGAAGAGGAAAGACTTCTTCCTGGAAAAATTATGGAAGGGTATATGTTCTTTTTTCTCCCCATTCTTACTGTTCCTTATGATTTGTCCCAGAATAAAGAGAGGAAGGAAGGAAAGAAGGAAGTGAAAATCTCTCTCCTTCTTTTAGTAGTAAAGGTGACTTAAGAACAATGAACACTTTATGGATATTTCAGGTCAGTAGCAGAAAAGATCTCTATTGATCTCTGAGAAAAGAAGAGATGCTTCCCTCCCTGTAGGGGTTAGACTTGCTCCCTTTTCAAGGGAAGGCACTTTATTGATCTGGGATTTAGTGGGCATAGGGTACATCCTTCACTGAAACAGAATGTAGACATTTCAAGCCTTAGAAGATGGCTTTATGAATTTCTATGGCCAAAAAATGTTAGTCCTCTGGTGGCCTGATGGAGAGCCTCTCTGAACTTACCTATGATAGTACTCTAGTGTAGTCTGAGTCTTTCCAGCTTGGTAGTTTCTATCAGAGTTTGCAGGTGAAAATATTAATGCAAGCCTCAAAGGAAATCTAGATTAAAAACTTTCAAATGACTATGAGTAAGATCTGCTCTAAAGAAGACCTGTAAGTGTTTCCTGACATAAGCACTTCAGCTTCAAATCCAGAGGGAGAGAGGGAAAAGTAGCAGGAGGTCAAATTGCCAGGTATAATTTCTTCCCCTTTTAAAGCCTGCAGCCTGATAAAACCTTAACCACATCAGTGGGAAGAAGCTATCATTATCATAGAGGTAGGGCAATTTAGCTAGGAGTGCAGGAAAGGAGATTTGTTGCCTATTGCCTTAAGGAGGACTGTATTCTAAAACTGTCTCTAAATCATGGATAAAAAGGAGAGTTTGACCTTATGACGTCTGTTTGTTACAGACTGCAATTGCAGAGCTTTTTTTTTTTTATCTTGGAGTGGGAGAAAGGGAGAGTACAAGTGAGTTCTGTTCATGGAAAAGCAATATTTCTTTGGGCAAGGGATGCTTTTCCTTGTAAATTTCTAAGTTATCCTGTGTTATATAAGTCCCTGGGATGTTCTTGTGTGTTGGGTCAAACTGTGAGGTGTCTGAGATCTTGAGCACATTGAACAGCAAATAATTGAATGATGATGGCTCGGTGCCACGAAATCAGAAACACCTGCTTCCTTGGCAACACCTTCTGAGCCTATTCTCTAAGGCAGGCCTATATCGGAGGGCATGGTGCCCTTTCAGCCAGAAGTTGTGGGATTCTGATATGAGCTCATCAGAGGGCTTTATTTCTCCCATTGATAGGACTGTTTTTTTTTTTAAGAAAGGAAAAAAGTACAAATGATACTTCGGATTTTCTATCTTTGATTGAGAATAGGAGAGAGACAGATGTCCTTTTAAAGACAGCAGCTACTAACAATTTAAATCTATAGTCAACTATCCTACCTCTCTGATGGTGGTAAATTATTTCTATTGATATAGGTGATAGAAAAACATATTTCCCAGGATCCTACTCATCCTTATTTTATTCCTTTACTGATCTCTGTTAAAATAAGCTAATTGGAAACAATATCTCCCTTCCTTTGCCATGCATACTTTCTAATATGAATACCCTTTAAAAAACTAATTATAGATCATGAAATTCTTCTCATTGACTGTTGTTATGTTCTGGCTAACAAGATATGACCTATGCAATTATTTCTATGTTCCAATGGAATCCAATGATCTTTGGGTGATTATGATTGCTTTTTGGTACCTTTCCTTAAATCAGGGTAGGGAATGTTCAGCCTGCTAGCCATATAAGGTCCACAAAATTATTTGCATAATGGATTGCAGGTGATGATGAACTGAAAGCTAAGTACAACAACCTCCCACTGCTTGAGTTCTATAAGTTGATAATTTTGGGTAGCCTGCAAATGATGTTGTAAATAGCCAAATGGCCCTTGGTAGGAAAAAAGTTCCCACCCCTGCAATGATAATATGTAATTTGAACACTTCCAATCATTAGAGCCCATGAATAGGGCCCATGAATAGGGACATGTAATGTGGGCTAAATAGATGCTGGGTTGTTATCAGGAGATCTGTCCTTATTTCTTAGTCATCAAGACTAAGTCTTGCTTCTTAGTATGGACAATCCCCTGGTTTTTTTTTAAGGTCATTATTGATGGACTATATCCAAATTAAATACCATCCTTGGGTCATACATTATTGAAAAATATTCACCATCCTGGGAGCTTCTAAAGGATGTGGTTGATTTGAGTAGAATGCTCATAAAACAATAGGATTTGGGTGAAAATTATAATTCGAAGTTGAATTCATGTGAAAAGTAGAATCAGGGTAATAGGTCTCTGATTTGTAAATGAATTGATCAAACTCTTTCAAAGTGATTCTTTTCGATCACATGGACTGTTTTGATCTTGGAAGAGGGCAAATCTCTAATGTACTTCTCATATGAGAAGTATTTTTAGTATAATTATATGTGGCTTAATCTTTTTGTCTAGATTCTGAGCTTCCCAAGTATGGAAGCTGTCTTACCTATATTTTGTAATTTCCTTGAGATCTAATATTATTCCTTATATATACAAGAAATAATTAATGATTGTTTATTGAATGAATGAATGAATGAATAAATCTTGCCCCTAGTTTATCACTTCAATGTTCTTGGCAGTTGAGGAAACTGGCAGCTGTGCAAAGCAGGATTTCTTGATATGCAGGTTAATATGCTTGAAGCATTAAGATCAGGCAGGAGTTTATTCCATACTTGGACACAGATCCCTTTGGGTTAATGGGTTAAACCAGCTATTCACACAGAATTATGAAACACAGAGATGAGTGATGCATTGAAAACAGGAGACAACAACAAATGGTGATCTGCACAGGACGTCGTCCCCAGTTAGACCTTGCCCGTGATGTTGGTGGGGTGTGCTGTGTTCTTGCCACTCCCAAAGGTTAAACAACATTATTCCCATCACACACCCTTCCCTAGATGGATTTTGTAGGGATGTCAGCTGCTGTGTCTCTAACTTTTTGGTTTGGGAAAGTCACTCTCAAAGTGACTCCTGCTGCCCTTCCAATGGCATAAGTTTTTTTTTTTTTAATTCTGATCATAAATCTACTATCACAGTATGGAATTATATTGAATCACCAGCAGAGACTGCTTCTGATCACGTGGTCTAAAAGCACTCAGCTTGAGCTCAGAGATGCTCAGGGGGATCTGAAATTAGAAGTGACAGTAAATGGGAGATGGGTGTGAAGTGCATGTGTGTCCCCCATGCTGGGAGCAGGGCCACAGAGATAGGTGGGCGGTAGGATTCATCCAAGCCATGAAGAGGGGTTGTCATGGAAACGTTTCACAAAGGATGCTCTCTCTAAGTCATGTATTAGCAAATCTCTGTCCAAATTTGCGGGCACTCTGTGTGTTAACCAAGCAGATATCATTTACTCCCCTTTGGAAGGAGCTTGAGGAAGTGTTCAATTACAGGCTAAAGGAGGTCAGAAGGCTAGTGTCCGGCTTCCATACTGGAGGCACTAACCCAGTGTAAAGTCTGGTAAAAGGATTTCTGGCCAGTGGAGAATGACTGAACGGTAATGCTCAAGGGCACTATTGAATGAATATCCAGTTCAATAATGTACCCGCAAAGAAAGGCTAAAGGTTATAGGACCGTGAGAGCTAGAAGGGACCTTAGGCGACTTGATCTCATGTAGTCTAACACTCTCATTTTACAGAATAGAAAACGGGTCTGGAGAGGGCAATGTACTTGCTCAGGGTAATTCTTTAAAACTGCCCATCAACCAAATCTAAATCTACTTAACTGTAGTAAGGCAGTTGTGGATGGTGGGAAGTTCTGACTTGGAGTCACTTTGGATCTTATTCCCTCTTTGACAATCACTTAAACTATCTGAGTCTCAGTTTCTTGTCCTTGGGAGCCTAGGGATGTTATTTTCAGTACCTACTTCATAGGATTGTTTTGAGGATTATATGAGATCATCTACATAAAATGCCTTGCAAATTTTAAATGTGGTATATCAATTTCAGCTATTATTATTCTCTTCTGTCTGACATGCTTCCATTTTGTCTGTGAAGACAACTCCTTCTGTCCAAATCATTCCCGTACTTCAGAAAACCCGCATAAACCCTGTGTCCTTACAGAACCAAAGAATTTTAGAAAATCACAGCCAGAAGCGACATCAGAGATCCAACTTCTCTGATTGAGCAAAAACATCCAGCCTTCACTTAGAAATCTCCAGTGATGAAGAAAACTCATTAGCCCAAGAGGCAACCCTTTTGGCTACTTTTATGATAATAAGGTTCAAACTTCTTTAGAGATCATTTTGGACAGAGAAATTTCAGATAAAAAGCAAAGAGAGAGATTCTAGAAAATGTGGAATCAGGTCATGATCCCCAGTCCTAATTGTAAAGAGGGTAAATTTTTGGCAACTCATGTTTAGGGATCATGTAGATCATGTAGAAAGATCCTTGATAAATCCCTATTAGGTGGTTTAGCCTATGCTAAAACACTTGGGTGATAGGAAGCTCACTCCCTCCAAAGGCACAGAATTTTCATAGAATCATAAAATTGAAAGGGAACTACCCATTTGACTTGTGCGTCCCCATCTATGATATTCTTTATAAGTAGTCATCTAACCTTTGTTTGAAGACTTCCCTATACAGTCTCTTTAGTACTTATTGTTCTCATGTTTCCCAAGACCTTGCATTGGAGTTTCTACATGGGCTTCTTCTCCTGAGCAGTGCTCTGGGTTCTAGCAATAGGCTTTTCTTTTATACATATATTGAATATCCTTACTCTATTATTCTGGGATCCTAAATCTGCTTTCCAATATGGCAGCTGTCTAAGGTGACATAGTAATTCCTGGCCTTGTGTCAGGGGGTTCCCCTGTAAAGTAATTACCATAAATATCTTTTTTTTTCCTCTGAGGCAACTGGGATTAAGTAATTTGCCCAGGATCACACAGATGAAATGTATTAAGTATCTGAGGCTGGATTTGAACTCAAGACCTCATGACTTCAGGGTTGCTGCTCTATCCATTGTACCATTTAGCTGTCCCTGAAACTACCATAAACATCAATGGGGTTGATATGTGTCTGTCTTGTTGTCTTTCCTTGATTACTTGCCCCACACTTATTATTTTTTGCTCTATTTTGAACTCTAGGTATCTTTCAACTCATCTTGCTACAAATGTAGTTATTTTATTCTCCCTATTATTCCCCTCTTCAAACCTCCCTTTGGCTTCTGTGATATTGCTTCAATTGATTCCTGGACCTTTTACTTCCTGTCTGACACTTCCTCAGTCTCTTTTGCTCTGTGTCATCTTTCTCTTCCCTCCCACTAAGTGGGAAGATCACCCCAGGTTCTGTCCAGGGATCTCTTCTATAATCTTGCTACAACTTTCTTTTTAGGTAATCTTAGCAGTTCCCATCAGTTTAAGTTAAAATTTTTGTGCAAATGACTCCCAAAGCTATACATTCTATAACTGTAGGTCCATATTAATTTATCAATCAATTAATAAACATTTATTATCTGCTATATGCCAAACACTATGCTAAGTGCTGGGTAATAAAAACTAATATTTATATAATGTTTACTGTGTACTAAGTGCTTTATAAGTATTATCTTATTCAATCCTCACAACAATCCTGTGAGGTAGGTACTGTTTATTTTACAGATGGGGAAACTGAGGCAAAGAGATCAAATGACTAGCCCAGGGTCACACAGCTAGTGTTTGGGGTCAGATTTTAACTCAGATTTTCCTATCTGTAGTCCTGGTACTGTATCCACTATACCATCTAGATAACTGTATTACTGATGGTCTACTGGATATCTCCTTTTAGATATTCTTTTTTTTTTATAATAACTTTTTATTGACAGAACCCATGCCAGGGTAATTTTTTTACAACATTATCCCTTGCACTCACTTCTGTTCCGATTTCCCCCCTCTCCCTCCACCCCCTCCCCTAGATGGCAAGCAGTCCTATACATGTTGAATATGTCACAGTACCTTTTAGATATTCTACCAACATCTCAAACTCTATGTTTGTCCAAAGCAGAACTTATTCTCCCCTCAAAACCAGTTCTTCTTTGAACTTCTTTATTCCTACTGATGACCCTGCCATCTTTCTAGTTACCCAGGCCCACAACCTTGGAGTCATCAGTGATTGCTCCTTCTCCCTCAACTCCCAGTCAGTTTTCAGGTCTTGTCAATGCTACTCCCAGAAATCTCCTTTATTAGTTTTCACTGAGACTTTCCCAATAATTTCTTAATCAAGCTCCTTGCCTCCAGTCCTAGCCTTCTCCAATCCATTTATACAACAGCCAAAGTGACATTGCTAAAACACCACAGATCTGATCATGTCACCCTAAAACACGAAAATTTTCAACAGCTTCCTTTGCCTCCAGAATAAAATACAAAATCCTTAGCTTGGCATTTGAAACCATTCACAATCTAGTTCTCGCCTACTTTTCCAATTTTAAATTCACATTATTTCTCTTCATACATTCTCTTTTCTAGTCAAGCTAGCCTTTGGGCTATTTCAAGGATATGATACTCCATCTCTTCTTTTGGTGTCTTTGCATAAGTAGTGTCTCCCATATCTGAAAGGCAAGCCTCTGGCTGGCAAAATCTCTTTTTTTCCATTAAAGCATAACTCAGATACCCTCTTATACATGAGCTTTTCCTCAATACTCTCAGTTATTAATATCTCTCCCTCTTGAACCTCAGAGCCCTCAGTCTCCAGGATGCCTTTCTTGATTTGGAAGGTCACAGTAGACTGATTCTTGAATTACATTTGATGGATACATTACTTCACAGGCAGATATCAGGCCTGTAGGTAGAAAGCTTGCTCACTGACTGTATGTGACATCATGGTATCTATCACTTGTGTGTTTTCCTGTTTTAACCATAAACCAAGACTAAGAACTTTCTTGTTCCATTCCCATCCTGTGACATGGCACCTGAAGCCCAACAGTTTAATAAAGAATTAGTTGAGTTGAGTGGGACTGCAAGGGTGGGCTTGTAGGCAGTTGGCTATATTAATAGGAAGCAGTGAGGGCCCCTGTGCTCATATCACATAATCCCGAGGCTATCCCATGGGTGAGACACCTCATAGGAGAACTGGCGAACACAGTACCTGTAGCCGATGGAAAGGGGAGTGCAGCAGGATGCTTATGGAACAGAGTATCGGGAGGAGTCCTACCTTCAATAGTGATAGCCTGTTCTCCTCTCTTCTCCTGGGTCAGTAAGGAAGTACTCTGCACAAACAGTTCGGCTCCACTGCGGGCTGATCCTAGTTTGTTTGATAGCTATAAATATTCAAAGGAAACATGTTAGAAATCACCCTAAGGCAGGCACTCTTCATTGAGTGCATATGGACATCTGAAGGACTCTGGGGTAGATTTCAAGTTCCATGAACTTGGATGGGACAAAAGTAGTGACATTTTTATGTATTCATTGATCTCTAAGTGAAATTTAGCATTTTTCTCAGTGATAAATGTAGGTAACAAAATCACAATAGTATTAATAGAAGCTGTAATTTTGTCCCCGATAGGAACCATATTTTCATGTCATGATGCAGCTGTTGGAGATCTGGAAATATCATTTATGTTCATCACTGCTTGGTGGGCTCAGCTGTGTCGAACTCTTTGTGACCCCATTTTGGGTTTTCTTGGCAAAGATACTGGAGTGGTTTGCCATTTCCTTCTCCAATTTATTTTACAGATGAGGAAACTGAGACAAACAGGATTATGTGACTTGTCCAGGTTCACATTGCAAGTTAGGAGTCTGAAACCAGATTTGAATTCAGGAAAATGAGTCTCCCTGATTCTAAGCCCAGAGCTCTGTCTATCCACTGCTCCACTTCAATGCCTAGGATCACAGCTCTAGTTATCAGTTATTAGATCTGCTGCTAACCCACAAACCCACACAGTCACACAGGCTTCCCATGTGTTTCAATATAATGGGTTTCTATTGTAATCCTATGTATATCCTATTTGTCTCGCACATAGTGAGTGCTTAATAAATGCTTGTTTTCTTCCTTTCTTGATTTATACATTTAAAAACATTAGCCTGAGAAGGATCTAGAGACTTCTCCATAAATGATATTAAAAAGGTTAAGAACCCCTGACCCTTTAAGGTCTGTTGGGGTCACCAAGACATATTTTGAAAGAAGAAAACATCCTGGATTTGAATCTAGCTTTTACAGTTAAGTTTAGGAAAGGTAACTTCTCTGCTTGGGTTTCAGTTTTAAATTCAGAGTGTGATAATCATATAGGGCTTCTTTACCACCCCTCACTCTCCTCAGGATGGTTTTGAGGCTAAAGTGAGACCCTAGATTTGAAAACACTTAAAGATTAAGTGCTGTTTAAATGTGACTTGTCACAGAATTGTCTTTCCTACCCTCTCATTCCTGGGAAGACAGGATCATAATTATTAGATCATAAACACAGAGTTGGAGGAGACCTTGGGGGTCATATTATCCAACCTTCCTATTTTATAAATGAGAAAACAGGCCCAAGAAAATTGACTTGCTCAGTGTCACAAATGGAAGTAAGCATCAAAGGTGCATTTTGAACCCAGGTTCCTCTTGCTCCACAGCCACTGCACATTTCACTCTAGGGCGTTGCCTCCAGGGAAGTATGGAGAGCTTTGGAAAGTCTCCCATACTCACCTCACACTCATAATGTCCCATGTCGTCCTTGCAAGCCTTCTTGATCACTAGTACCAGCACCCCACTCCGGGGTTCATTGAACATCTGGTATTTGCTGCTCTCAGTCAACAGAGTGCCATTCTTGTACCACCTGTAGATAGAAAGCCATGAGATCTAGTCCATACTGACACCTGTCCAAAGTGGGTACAGCTGAGGGCACTGCAAGCCCACACCCAAATCTGAGACTGGGGAAGATGAAGATGAAGTCCCCCAGGCTTTTGCTTCAGCCAGGCTGATCTTGCTATTCCCACCTCATAATGTCAATTCCCACCCTGCCGTGTACTGTTGCTTCATTTAGATATTGATCTGTCCTTATCTTGAGATCATTCATAATCTCAGGAACTATGAGGTCTCTATATACTCTCCACTGGATATTCAAGTGCTCCTTTTTCTCCAGTCCAAAGTGATCCCCTTTGAACTCCAAGGGGATCATAGAATTCTAGTGGCCAAGATGTGGTGAAGGGTCTGGGTTACCCCATATCATTCCTGCCTCATTTTATTAGTTTAAGTTTTGTCCCCCTCAGTTTGTATCTCACTGAAATTAAGGAATCTTAATCTCATAGAGAGCCTTTAAATTAATTAAAATGAAATTATTATTATACTCCACTGCCCATTGGAACTGCCTACCTCTGAATCATTTCCAACTCAAAGATATCTTTTCTGTGAAGCAGCTCCTGACCTGCCTTCTGGATGGTTCAGATGTAGAAGGAAGAAAAGAAATACTAAACTAGATATGTTCAACCTATATTGGATTGCTTGCTGTCTAGGTGAAGGAGAAAAATTTGGAAATCTGGCTTTGCAAGGGTGACTGTTGAAAACAATCTTTGTGTGTATGGGTACAAACAAAAAGCTGTTATTATAGAAAAGAAACACTGGTATTTTATGAGAGGGCATCTTTGGACAAAGACATGTAGCAGAGGAATAACATTAAAGAAATTTAGCACTCTACTGGTTACCCTTAGGTATTTAAAGAACTAGAGGAAAGTTCCCAATTGTTTAAACCATCTATAGATAATTTATGGAAGGGCAAGTTATTTTCATAACTTTCAACATAATTGATTTTCTTTGTAATTTCATATGTTTTATTTTATGTATTTAAAAATATGATTATGATAAAGCTTTGCCTGGGGACCATGGCACAAACAAAGCTAAGGATCTTGCTGTGGTGCTTTAAAATTTACAAAGTGCTTTCTCCACAATAATGCTGTGAAATAGATAAGTGGGAAGGTGGAGAGGGGCTGTGATCTGCATCTTAATGAAATCATGAATTCCTTTCAATATTACAGCATCTTCCCTGCTCTCTTTCTCTCTTTTTTTTGAGGCAATTGGGATTAAGTGACTTGGGTCATACAACTAGGAAGTGTCAAGTGTCTGAAGCTTCATTTGACCTCATGTCCACCTGACTCTAGGGCTGGTGCTCTATATACTGTGCCCACTATCTGTCCTACCTTACCCTCTCTTTTCAACTGGTTTCCCCGCTAATCTAGAAAAAGCTGACGACCATCCCTTTGGTCCTCCAAAGGTAGGCATTTGAGACCTACCTTATTTGTGGGTAAGGAGCTCCCTCAATGGTACACGTAAATTGTGTGTCTTCACCCTCCACAAAGTGGGCAGTGCGGACTTTGTTCACAAATCGTGGAGGGACTGCAAATCAAGAGAGAAATGAAGCCTGTCTTCCCCCTCTCAAATTCCCCCTTTGCAGGTCCCCTATCACCCAACACTGAATTCTCTTCTCTCCCTTCTTCAGGACCCAGTGTCTTCTTGCTTTCACTACATATCCCCCATCCAAAGATGGGCTTGGGAAAAAGTCTGACAAAATTCAGGACATTGAGGTGAATGTGACAGGGCAAGATTTAATGTGCTAATTGGGCCAGGGATGTTTGCATTCTACTACCAAGTTTTAGCCCAAAGGAATGATTCTCAAATGATCTTGCTCCATACAATACATACATGCATCCACGTGCACATACATGTAACATGTATATGCGGTAGATTGAGATGACACACATGTGTATACATGTTATTGTGTGTGGACAGGTGTAGGTAAACATATATATATATACATACAGTGCACACACGTATGCATGTATTCTCCCCTCATAAAATGTAAGACCCTCAAGGGCAGCAGCTTCATGTCTGGCTTTTCAATAGTAGGCTTTTTAGCAAATGCTTCTTATGATTGTTGCAATTTTCAGCATTTGCATATTAACAGAGGAGGTAGACTTTTGATCCAAATATGGGCTAATATGAAGTCTCTTGGAATCAAGAAACCATAGGTTTTCAGAGTCAGAAGGGACCTTAGAGCTCATTTAGTCCAATCCCCATGTTTTATAAAAGGGAAAACTGAGTTCCAAAGGTGAACAGTAACTGAGTTGGGGATCATTGACTAAGGACACCTTCCCTTTCCCCTGCCCCCATATAATGGGTTACAACCTAAGAAAGTCGGAATTCAGCTCTGGACTTTGTAATTCTCTATCTAGCAATGAACATCTAGAGAGGTTATACTTGATAATTCGCATCGATATTCAGATGCATAGATATATAGTGCACTACCTAGTGCATATAACATTGTATCTATATGATATGTGTATATATAAAATGTATTTATGCATGTTAACATGGCTAAAAAAAAGAATAGTATGGGCTACACTTGGGGTTTTTACAAATCAAATTTGGAGGGAAATTGTAGCCACCAGGAGTCCTCAAACTACGGCCACGGGCTAGATGCAGCAGCTAGGACGATTATCCCCCTCACCCAGGGCTAGGAAGTTTCTTTATTTAAAGGCCCACAAAACAAAGTTTTTGTTTTTACTATAGTCTGGCCCTCCCACAGTCGGAGGGACAGTGAACTGGCCCCCTATTTAAAAAGTTTGAGGACCCCTGCCTTAGATCAACATGTCTCTTTTGGACAAAGGCTCTTTCCAGAGCTCTTGCCATCACAGCTCATAGTTCTTTGGCAGCCATCGTTCAGGAGCCTCAGTCCACTTACCCAGCACAAGGATCTTGCCCAGGGTGCTGGCATTGCCAGCCGCACTGGCAGCAAAGCACATGTACTGTCCCGAGTCCACACCCGTCAGATTGTCCAGGATGAGGGCGTAGGAACCATCGGGGTCTTCTATGAAGATATGGTGACGATCGACATCCACTGGCTTCCCGTCTGGCAGAAAGAGAGAAAGAGCAGCCATCATGTCCCAGCAGCTTGGGGTGGGGATGGACATCTGCTGGGTGACAGGACTAAAGGAAGCCTGCTTTGAATGACCAGGATTTATCCCATGATTAGTTGGTGGCGGGGCTGGGGTACGGGTCCTAGATCTTCTGATCATAAGTCTAGAGCTCTTTCTATTTGGAGAAATGTGAAGCCTTGGAAGATCCTTTAGCTGACCAGGGGCTTCTGACTTACCTTTATCACTATTCCTCCCATTTGCTGTGCATGCAACACTTTCTAACCACTTTTGTGATCATGATATGATGTAATAGTAATTCTTGTTCCTACAGCTAGGAGTTTTTAACTTGGGGTTTATGAATTAGAAATTTATTTTCATAACTTTCAACATAATTGATTTTCTTTGTAATTTCATATGTTTTATTTTATGTATTTAAAAATATGATTATGATAAAGCTTTGCCTGGGGACCATGGTACAAACAAAGGCTAAGGATCTTGCTGTTGTGGTGCTTTAAAATTTACAAAGTGCTTTCTCCACAATAATGCTGTGAAATAGATAAGTAGGTACTATGGCATCTAAGGTCATAGTCATGGAGCTGAGCTGCCTGACTCCAGGACAGGGGATCCCAAAGCCCCTCTTCCCCAGTGCCCTACCCAAGAGTCTTCTTACCTTTGTACCAGCTGACAACAGGCTTTGGGGTCCCTGTCACCCGGCAGGCAAGCTTGACAGTCTCACCCAGCTTGGCAGTACAGTCCGCTAGCTCTTCCTCAAAGTCTGGAGGGTCTAAAAATACACATGGGATGTGAGGACACTTGGGGGTATGCAGTTTTTAGGAAATAAATTTAAGAGTCCACCAACAGACATGCACAGTCACCATGAGGAATTCTGAGTCAGTCATTTTTGTTTTAGAAAAGAGCAACACTAAGACTTCTAACCTGGAGCCATTGCCTTTTAATTGGTCTCCCTGTCTTTGTCCTCCACTTCATCCATCCTTCCATCTAGAATATGTGACTTCAATCATCTCCCTAATGGAGATAAAATATTCTCCAGCCACAATGGCTTCCTTTTGTCCAATGCTCACAATAGTCTCTTACAACATTTTAAAGTCTTAAGGTCCCTTCTGTATTCCATTCCATTCTGTATTCCAATAATCAGGGGAGAGTAGTCATCCAAGGTTTGTTTTCATTTTTCAAGGATATATGAGTGTTTTAGTAGGTGTGCATGATATAAGCACGTTAGCTTATGGCTGGCTTTCTAGATTAATAAGCCTCTCTAGGCTTAACTAGGTTGCTTTATTATTATATTTTTCTGAGGCAATTGGGGTTAAGTGACTTGCCCAGGGTCACACACCTAGGAAGTATTTCAGATTTGCACTCAGGTCCTCCTGACTTCAGGGCTGGTGCTCTATCCACTGGGCCACCTAGCTGCCCCTACTAGGTTGCTTTTTTTTTTTTTTAAGGTATAGACTCAGCCTTCTAGCATTATGGGATATGCTGAGACTTGGCCTCCTGTGACTTAGCTTTCAATTTTAGTGAAAGTGTTAGTTTTACTATTCCCATTTTACAAATGAGAAAACTGAGGCACAGGGAGGTAATATGCCCTGCCTAAGATCTTACAGTAGCTGAGATGAGAATTTGAACCCAGGTTTCCTTGGTTCAAACTTAGCATTGTTTCTACTACAGGATAGTTTTATCCCAGCACAGACTCAACCATCTTTCAACATGGTGGGATCAAACAAGTCCATGAGATTTCAGTCATTCCACAATAGGCCATTCCACAAAAGGGGGACATGAGGGAATTTAAGTCACAATGCCCACCCTCCAAGAAGGGTGGATTCTCCATGGAGCCCCGGGCTCCCCTCCGCCTCCCCATGCTGCTCCCCACTCACTCCAGACAGGCAAGGAGAGCCGCTGCTGGATGCCGCAGATTTCCTTCACCCAGGAGTTCTTGATGATGACAGTGCGCGCCTGCAGCAGGTACTTGCGAACCGAGTCCTCCCGCTCGTGCCAGACCTCGAAGGCCCGGTCATCCCCTTCCACCTGGTCGTTCACGTCGATGTTGCTCAGCTAAAGTTGGGGAGAGCAGGGTCAGCACGAGGAGTAAAGATCCTTCTCTCCCTCTTCTTCTTTTAGGGGGATCTGAGCCTGAAGGGATTTCTAATTGAAGCCCTACATCCCATTCTAGGTGGCCTGGCCCACCACTCTCTGCTCTCCCTCAGGACTCTTTTTCTGCCTCTGTCTCTTTCTGTCTGTCTCCAAGAGAGACAAGAGGACCTAGGTTGGACAAAGTAACAGCTGGTATTTATATAATGCTTTAAAATTTGAAAAGCACTTTTATATATTATCGTATTCAGTCCTAAGTACAACCCTGTGAGGTGAGTGCTTCTGTTATCCCCATTTTATAGATGAAGAAACTGAGACTCATAGAGGACTAGCCCAGGGTTATGTGGTGAGCCTTGGGTCTCTCTGAATCCAAGCCCAGGGCTCTATTCACTATGACACAAAATGACCACCAAAGGAATCTGGGATTTTCTGAGGAAGTGACTCCACTTTCTTACTTAGTACTCAGTAAGTACTTAGCTGACTCGCCTAGACCTTAGAGACCATCTTGTTTTGTTGTTGTAGTTGTTTAGTTATTTTTCAATATTGTCCAACTCATTTGGAGTTTTCTTGGCAAAGATATTGGAGTGGCTTGTCATTTCTTTCTTCAGCTCATTTAACAGACTGAGACAGGGTTAAGTGACTGGTCTAGGATCACTCAGCTGATGAATATCTGAGGCTGCATTTGAACTTGGACATTCCTGAGTCCAGGTCCAAAGCTCTATATGCTATGTCACTTAACTGCCAATATCTATATGTGTATTCACACATATATATGATTTGTATGTGTATATATATATGTGTGTGTGAGTATATTTATATACACACACACACACACACACACACATAAACTTTTTGTTGTTCAGTTGTTTTCCTTGTGTCAAACTCTTCATGATCTAATTGGGGGCTTTTTTTTTTTTTTAGCAAAGATGCTGGACTGGTTTGCCATTTCCTTCTCCATCTCATTTTACAGATGAGGAAACTGAAGCAAACAGAGTTAAGTGACTTGCTCGGAGTCATACAACTAATATATGTCTAAGTCAGATTTGAACTTAGGGAGATAAGTGTTTCTGATTCCAGGCCCAGCACTTTATCCCCTGCACCACCTTGTTTAACGTTTAATAGATGAGAAAATAGAAGCCTAGAAAGATAAAGCCCAATGTCCTACAGATGGTAAATATGGCAGGAAAAGGTTGGTTTTGGCAGGGGGAGCTGATGTAGCTGTGATATAGGGAAAAGTGATCCGTCTTGTGGATTAGGAAGACCTGAGTTTGAGTCCCAGCTTTATCATCAGCTATTTTCTCCTGTGTAGAAAAGAGGGGAGACCAGCTCATTTCTAGAAGATCACCTCATCTCTAGGGTTCCTTTCATCTCTGACCTGTTGTGATTCTGTGAACTTCAGTAATAGTGTTTTTTAATCTCTTGTTTGTCTCTAAGATAAGCCACAGCTAATGTTCCCTGAGAATGCTGCCTTACTTTACCCAGTCCTGCAGGGATGGCATGTTGTTTTTATATAGGAAGGTCTAAATCTGCCCTTGCCCTTTATGGTGCTGTGATTTTGGGGTGGTCATTTCCTCTCTCTGGGCTGCAGTTTCCTATTCTGTAAAACAGGGGAGTTGGACTAGATGGTCCCTAAGGGCCATTCTATCCCTGACATTCTATGCAATGTATTTTATAATTTAAGATTCCTCCTAGCTCTGACAATCTAAGTTCTAAGGTCTCTTATAGTTCCCACATTCTGTGTTCTGTGTTCTTCCAGCATGGAGTCTGGGAGAGTGCCTGCTAAATAAAGCTTTCTCGGGTGGATAAATACTGGGGATTGAGCTCCCCAGCCCCATCTTGCTCCTTCAAAAGTTGTCTTGGATATGATTTTGCAGCTTGGTCTGGAATATGTCTCTTTGATTCCCTGGGGACTTTAGTCTGTTATATCTGGATAAAAGGGGCAAGAGATGCCATGCATTGGCCCAGGACTGATTTATCGAAACTGTCAATATGCATTATTGATGCAAAACATCATTGACCTATTAGACTGGGAAAGGAGAAAGGGGACCACAGCAGGGAAAGAAGCCTCAGCAATCTATACCTTCATCATGTTTCTGAAGACATAGCTGTAGGTGTCTGTCCTGGAGTCCCGTTTGGGCTTGCAGATCACCAGGTGGTTCCGGAAGAGGAAGACATGCCGGTTGTGGCCCTTCCAGCCCATTCTGGCTCCGGGAGCCCCCTCCCACACGATGAAGTGACTCTGTGAGTAAACAGTGGGGACATTAAGGGTTAGAACAGAGAATTCCCTCACGTGTACCAGGTAACCACTTACAACCAAACACTGCCCATATCCACCCTTAAATCATAGAATAGAGTCTGAATAGAGTCACATCAGTCATCAAACAGCCAAGGAAATATCATTTCAGTGTTTAGTGAATCCAGGGATCCTATCAGCTCTCAAATGACTAAATAACACTCCATTATCCCTACACAACCAAACAGTGCCTTAGCATCTTCAAATTATTAAACAGTAAACACTTAGAGGATTTGGCCAGGTACTCATGCATACATATCAGTAACCCAATGATTAAATATTGTGTTGTTAGACCTCATAGTACTAATTAATTCAGCTACTTCCTTGCTCTTACGATGATAAATCAGAATCCCCCATCCTCGTCCTCTACCCAGTTTGTTCTATTAAAATTCAGGTTCACAATGAGAAAAATTAAATATACAGTAAATAATTTCAAAAAATTACCTCCAGCAATAAGGATAAGCATATGATATGCATATGGACAAGTTTATGCATATACATGTATTCCCACAGGTATTCCCTGCAGCTAAAATCTATTTATTAGTTATTTTTATTCATTTATAATTTTATTAATATGTATTACTTTACCTTTCATTTTACTTATTTATTAAATTTATTAATTATTTAGTATAACTAAATGCCTCTGCTGGGCAATGGGGGAAATACAAAGTTTAGACAAGTGTGGTCCTCGCTATATGAAGCTTTAACCTACCAGGGGAAGATCAGACAAAGCACAGAGACAAAATGTACAATATTACGTGCACAGTGCATTACAAAAGGGGCAGATCAAGACCTAGATAAATTCTGGGAGGGACTATCATCAGCCATTAGGGACATCTTCTTAGAAGATGTGAGCTTTCAAGGCTAAGTAGGAACTCAACGTGTTGAGGGAAGAAGAAGAGGGAAGAGGGAATTCTAGGTCCACTTGATGGGGATCATTTGAGTGAAAGCATAGAGGTGGACGATAGGAAAACATGGCATTTGTATTGAGAATGGCAAAGAGTCTAGTTGGCCTGGAGCATCCAGTACATGCATCCATCCATCATTAAGTATTTATTAAGCACCTATTATATGCCTTATGTGCTTAGCACTAGAGATACTGGGGATACAAAGAAAAAGCAAAACCAGTCCCCAATTCTCTGTAAAAATCTTAGTCTTCAATAAGGATGGAAACGTATATTGAAGCTAGAGTGGGGTGCCATATGCCAATATGACTATATATGTACACAAACATAGGACTAAAATTTTATAAATGTAAGGGATATCATCAGTTAGCTATTCCAGTTCCATCTTTTTAAAGAGAAGGAAATTGAGACCCAGAGATTGTCATATATACCTGTTTATATGTGCAACATAAATAATTCAAATGCACACATACATATGCACTCCTATATTAGACTGCAGTCTCCTTGAAGGCATCTTTATATTTCCCAGGAGCCAGCACTAGGTCTTTCCCAGTGGAGACTAGATAAATGTTGCTGAACTGAAAGGTATGATACTGCATCCTCCGCCTCTACTACACAAGTATGTGTACACATACATATACATGCACACATACATATAGGGATGCTTCTGGGAGGCAAGATCAGAGCCCAGGAGGGAGCACGGGGAAAGACTGGCATCTCTTCAGCATCTCATAGCCATATCCTGGTCCCATAACTGCCTAGGGCCTTGCCTTAGCAGCTGCCCAGTCTTAGAGCTGGGCCCATGTAATAAGTCCTGGTTTGCAGGATTTTGCAAGATGCTGAGTTTTCCTGCTTATCCTCTCCTGCCCACGATGTCTCTGGACTAGATGGAGAACAATGAATTATGCCCTTGAGCGAAATCTAGGTTAGTCGCCCCAAACCCTGTCCAGCCCAGTCCAGTCCAAGAGACCTGGCGAATAGGGTCCCCCAGAGCCTCTAGATTCCCAGGGTAGTTCTCAATGAGTGAGACATGAAGCTTGTTCTCGGCTCGCTGGGAGAGGGCAGACACAATTGCATAGGCCTGTTCCAGGAGGGCACAGTTCTGCCCATTTCGTGCCTTGTTCCGGATCAGCTCCTAGAAGAGGGAAAACCAGTTAGAGCAGTATATTTCAGTCAATATTATAGGTCAAGAATCTTCTTGAATAAGCATATGAACTTTGCTCCTTGGCCCCAGGCCAAGACTGGACTGATGTTTTGATTGCTATAGGGAATTCTAAAGTGAGATAAATTCTTCTACAACACAAGTTGGCACCTTTTCTGCAACCTTTCCTGCAACCTTTCCTTTAGTCTTAGAGAGCTGCCTAGAGCAGAAGTGTCAGACACACAAATTAAAATATAAACTGAAAAACATTGAAAATAATAAATGAAAATTCAGGAAAACATAAATAATGTTACATTTTAAAATCAAGCCAGTAAAGTGTCTGGAAGGAACTTTATTTACAGGTCAGTGACCTCCATTTCTATCCAAGTTCAACACTAGACCTAAATCACTAGGAAATTTGAGTGATTTTCCTTAGCTTAAATGAGCAGGGCAATATATATCAGAGGCAAAATTTGAACACAGGTCCTCCTGGCTTCCACATCAGCTCTTTCTCCACAGTATTATGTAGTCTCCTGTATGGCTTAAGTTATTAGTTTGCAAGATAGGTGGTCCAAGGACGATCATTCCCATTTTACAGATGAGGAAAATAAGACTTAGAGAAAAAGTGACTTCTGGTTTAGAACAGCTGGGAAGTATCAGTACTGGAATTCAGCAAAACTTCAGAGTCCTTTTCTCTATTCAGAAAAAGCTCAAGATTCATCTGTAGCATCCACTCAAATAATCCCCTAATTCTACATATATTTTACACAGATCACAACGACAACAATAATGATTCCCATTTGTGTAGGGCCAAAGGGCCAAGAATTACAAAATGTTTCCCTAACAACAAGCTCAACCATCCCTGCAAGGCATAAGGAAAATGAGCCTTAGAGAGGGGAAGAGATGGCTATAAAGTGTCAGAGCTGGGATTCGAACACAGGTTTCCTAATTTCAAAACCAGCCCTTTCCACTTCCATAAAAGACGGCCTCTGAGTTTTTATCAATGACAAGAGAAGGTCAAGGGCAGCTATGTGAAGCAGTGGATAGAGGCCAGGCCTGAAGTCAAATTTGGCATCATACATTGAATAGCTGTGGCAAGTCACTTAACCCCATTTGCCTCAGTTTCTCATCTGTAAAATGAACTGAAGAGTTGAATATCACTGAAATAATAATAAAGGGAAGGGTCTCTCCCACTAGGACCCAAGAACTGCAGACCAAAGAGTCTGGTCTACTCACCTTGATAATAGTCTGATATTGCTGGATCCGGTGGATGGGTTTCTCCAAGTAATGCTGCAGGGGAGGCAAAGGAGGTTGGGAAGGATCTGCTCCTGAAAGTTTCTCCTCAGAATATTTCTGTAATGAGAACAAGAAGACATTTGGCTTAAAGGAGAAAAAGTAAATGATCCCAACTGCATAGGACCAGATTGGGTTTGTTATTGAGCAATGTGTGCTTGATAATTATCTGTAGAAAAATAAAAAATATGTATTTTGTCCAGTGTATATGCACTATACATATATATATATTCATATATACAAATATATGTGAATTTTTACACACAAATATGTAAATTACTATGTCAGAACCCTTGTGACAGATACAAAGTATCTAAGATAGTCCTGCTTTCAAGAAGGGTACAAACCTTCTGGGAGATGAGATCCACATGCATGTATACATCTATGTCATTAACCCACTCAAAATCTTTCAGAAGCTCTTTCTTCCTTAGAATACACTATATATAGTCATCACCCTGGTCCTCTGCAGTCTGGTTCTGATCTGCCTATCCAGGCTATTTTATACTATTCTTTTTCATGCATTCTACACTGCAGGCAAACTGGACTTATTTCCTCGATTCAAAATGTTATCTCCCATTTCCACACATTCATGAGAGCTGTTTCCCCTGTCTGGATTACACTTCTTATCTCTGCCTACTAAAATCCCTCTTGTCCTTCCATTCCTCCACAAAGCCTTCCCTGATTCCCTCAAGTTGAAACTGATCTCTCCAATCTCAAATTTTCCCCAAGTACTTTGTTTGGGGCTATCTTTTCCCTTTGTAACCAACCTTATGTCATCCTTATTTGGGTATATACCGATTTTTCAAATGCCATGATGAAAGAAACAGACTAGAAACCCAGTTCTGAACACAGGTCCCTGCATACAATAATTTTGTATATAATAAATGTTCATTGAATTCATGTGAATTGGATCATAATTAATGGCATAAAGCTAGTATTGATAACCATTATATGAGGGGTACAGTGTTTTAAGGGTTCAGAGGAAGGAGAGCTTGCTGAAGCCTAGAACAAGGATTCTTAAACTGGGGGCTGGCTCTAAATTTTTATTTTTTATATTTTGCCAATTCTTTTTAAAAATCCTATCTTTAATTTAATATCTTATTTTTCCCAATTACATAAAAACAATTTTCAACATTTGTTTTTAACCCAATTGTATTGTAATATAATAGCTTTCCTTGATAATTCTACATATGCCATCTGAAGTATCATAACCCTTACTCTGGGAAAGAGTCCATAGGTTTCACCAGGTTATGAAAGGAGTACATGACTAGTTCCTGGCCCACAGTGTTGAAGAAAGCTTCGTAGATAAAGGTAGGTATGAAACTGGGATTTGAAGTATAAGATTTCAATTATTTTATACTTCAAATTTAAATACTACATACTACAATACTACATATATACATAAATACTATATACATCTGTAGCACATATGCTACAGAATTAAAGAAACATAGAATTCTAAGAGCTGGAATACACTCTGAGGATTATCTGCTCTACCTCTTTTATTTCATGTTTGAGGAAACTGAAGCTCAAAGTTGGGAAGGAATTTTCCAAGGTCATGCAGCTAGAGTGACTTTGCTAATGGCAGAACAAGGAAGGGAGACAGAAAGGCATTCCAGGCAGATGAATGGTGAGGGTAAAGGTGCAGAGGTGAGAAACCTTACTACTATTTGCTGGGCATCGGAGCTGGCTAGAAGAGAAGATAGCTAATAAAGAGGAGATAAGTCTGGAAATATAGGATGGACCCAAATATAGGGATAATTTCCACTTCTACGGTGTTTTAAGATGAACAAAACACTTCCTTCCCAAACACTCTACTCAGAGGATAATATAAATATTACTGAAGGGCCTGGAAGGCCCAGCTGACCTTGTAGAATTCCTGGACGGCCTTGCTGACAACCACAGACTCCGCCTGCACGCGGCCCACCAGGTACTGGATGTACTTTTCAAAGTCTCCTTCATTCTTGATGAAGCACATGGCCACATCGTCATCAGTGTCGCATTTCTTTAACTCCTGGAGAAAGCTACTGTAGGAGGGAGAAGAAGGCTTAGGGGTGGCTGGCCTTAGTCAGCTCCTCAGGTTTCCCCTTCCTCCCTAGCTCTTTAAAGGCTTCCTCAATTCTATCCATTCCCATAGAACCATGGATTGGACACCACATATTGGGGCACTTGTCCAGGACTGGGTCAGCACATTTAAGGACTGAGGAAGGTTGGGACCAGGTTGGTCATCGGTCAGACTCTGGTCTTACCAAGACAGGACCCCCCTCCTTTACTCTAGATATGGTAAGGTAGGTCCCTAGAGCTCGACAAGTCAGCTAGGTCCTTAAAGCACTCAAGTGCTTCTGGCTGCTATAAGTCTTCATCAGAGGGTGTCCTTTCAGGTCAGGAAAAAGGAAGGGGAATAACATTTTCCCTCTCTTTTACTCATTTCACAGAGACTCAGACTTTTAAAGGTAGAAAAGACCTCCTGGATGTTATTCCATTTGATCTTCTCAACACTCCAAAATGGTGATGCTATTGTTGTCCCCATTATACAAAGAGACTCAAATAGACTAAGTGAATCTAGGTCTTCCTGACTTCAAGTTCAACACTATCTACTGTACCACTGAGCTGCCCTCGAAAACACAGAATGTCCAAACCAGAAATAGAGAATATTAGAATTGGGAGGGACCTGAGAACAGAGAATGTCAACCTTCTGTGAAAGTGTTTGGGGGAGGTGGGGAGTCCGGCAGAAGGAATGGGGACATCATGGGTCCAGTCTGGAGCTCAGACTACTTACTCGGCATGGAAGTGGCCGATGTCACTTATATTCCGGAAGATGATGGGCTTCTGGCTGGACACAGAGGCAGGTACACTGGGGCTGGACTCCAGATGATGCAAATGGTGAGTCTGCAAGAAGTTGAGGGCACTGACAAAATCCTGTTCTGAGCTCAGCAGATCTTGGATGACGACACTGTGAGGGACAGAGCCAAGGAGAGGGGAGAAGTGAATGAGAGCAAGGCAGAGAGCCCCATTCCTTCCCTGCCCTCTAAGCTCCAAAGCGGTCTCTCTCTCCTCCTGGCTCTCTGCTCAAGAGCTGTGGATTTCCACGGGCCCAAAGCATAGTGTTCTCTTTCCCAGCCCATGATACAGAGTCCTGTCCAGGGGAGGAACCACAGGAGCAGGGAAGGTGGGGTGTGGGAAGGAGAAGGAGAATAATAATCTGGGATAATTTCCAGATGTTCTCAGGTGTGGATCAGGCCCCTCACATGGTGTTGGTGTTCTATTTCCCTATCAAAGTATGAGCTCTTGGAGGCCAGGGGCTGTTATTTAAATTTCCTTTCTCCTATGGACCTAGCACAATTTTCTGCATATAATGCTTGCTTAAGGCACATTTGTTGTTGGTTTTTCTATGACCCTGTTCTATCAGCACTAATAGACATTCCTGATCCTTAGGAGGAAGCCCTGGCTTACATGTGGCTCTGTAATTATTTCTTAGAGTTGTATGTATGAGATTCTTCTTTAACCACAACTACCCAACTATACCCCAAAAGTAAGAACCATATTTTTTGTACTTTTGCAAAAGTACCTGCCTGCTGAATACATGATTTTGGATTAAGGGAATGAATGAATGAATCATACTGCATTCCTTCATTCATAAAGCAATTATCAAAGGGAATGAATGAATGAATGGTGAGCATGATTGACTTATCCTGTCTAGAATCAGACTTCCATATCATTTTCTGACCATCGACAAACCATTCTGCCATGTTTATGCCATCTTTCAATTTCTAGGTCCCTTTTGTAGGGAGTATTTTCCCTTTAGAAAATAGGCTCCTTGCTTGCTTGGATTGTATCAGTAAATGCTTCAATGCTTGAACATTTATTCATGAGTAAATAGATAATGAGTAAATAAGTGAATGGTAAAATGAATTAAAAAAAGAGGAATGAGTAAATGAATGAATGAATAAGGGAGTCTAAGGGAATGAACAGATTAGTTAGTGGAAGTGAAAGAATTATTGAATTGACAAGTGAGTGAATAAATGAGTGAGTCAAATAAATGAGCTAATGAGAGGGTTCACTCAATCCTGGAAGGCTATTTCCTGATGCCCCAACCAACAAATGCCTGGGTCTCCACTCACTTTAGCCTCTTCTTATACTCGTCCTCTGAGACTGATTCTCCAGGGAACTCTGGCACTTCAGTGGCTGCCCATTCTGGTGAAAGCTGATGAGAAAAAATGAGAAATCTTCTCAGCATTGCCCAGGCTTTGGAGCCTACCAGGAATTTTGGAAAGTCTAGGGAGAGCAGCCTAAAATAGGACACTAGGGGTGGGAAGCAAGGGAACAGAGCACCAGAAAGGGAGAAGCTCTTCAGTTTAAAAAAAAAAAAAAGGGATGGATGGATGATGCAGACAATAAATTTCCTCAAAAGCATAGGGCAGAGCTCTCTCAGGCAGGAACTCTGAGGTAAGGCTTCCTTGGGGTGTTGAGGATTTCCAAAGCCCAAATGCCCTCATCATGTATTATAGCCATAGATATATGCATATTAACTCCCTGCTAGACTATGAGCTCCAGCAAAAACTGTAATTAGAGTTATCATGCCCTGGACTTGAAAATTCCCCCATTCTACTTCATTCCATTTCCCTTAGTGGCCTATTATAAGAATTTTACCTTGAGCTTTTTGTCCAGATAAGCAGGTGATACCCAGCCTTGCCGGGAAGGACTGGACTTGGTCGGCTTGGTCCGAACCAGCCATTTGAGTGGGTGGGCTGAATCAAGGACCTCCACGTACTGGCCTTCCCTTAATGTGATGGCCTCTGGATCTGCTCCTAGGGGTAGGTAGTTGGCTGTGACCATATAAATATCAAAGATCTGTGAAGAGTAGGACATCAAGAAAAGGAGTGAGTGGGATGAAGAAGCCTGGAACCCATCCAGGGTTCCTAAATCTAGGATTGGAGATTTGAGTTGGAGTCCTACTACATGTGGGCCTGAGCAAATAACAATCTCTCTGGACCTCAGTTTCCTGAACTATAAAATGGGTATAATAATCCCCAGAGGGCCTGGCTCACAGTGCAGTTGTGAGACCAGAAGGAGATCTAGATTAAATTAGCATTAACTGTTATAAACATCATTGTAGTCATCATCATCATTATTATCATCTGTCATTGTCATTTTTTAAAGGAATGGTCATTTTATTTTCTCTTTTGTTCCCCTCTCAAAAAAGCTTTCCCATTTATGGCACTACAGGAACTGCATTTTGGTTAGGGTGCCCAAGGCACCATACAATATTTTGTATATCAAAAGGATTGTGGGAAATAAAAATTTGCTTTGGTGTTGGTCTGCCATGGAAGTTAATTGCTCACAGAGTGCCCTTTGATCTCTGGTCCTATCCTTTTTGGGGTCTCAGCCTGAGGGGGGCAATGAGATATTCACTTGGCAGCATGCTTCTTGTAAATCTAGAAGAATTCATTCACATCATCAGGGGACCCCAGAATCACTGGTGCTCTCCAGTGGGAACAATGTCCAGTTCTGCTTTATTTCCATGGTAGCCAGTCCTCCAGCATTGTCCATGACAATGCTGTAAAATTAACCATACATATAACTTGTAAATAAAAAATTAAAAAAAAACAACAGGGAATTCTGGGCCTGGGAGCAGGAGACCTGAGTTATGATGCTGGCTCTACCAGCTAATGAAGCTGATCCTCTTCATGATCCTCTTCATTTCCACCTTTGGGCCTTTGTTTCTTCTCTGTAAAGTGAGACTTTTGGACAAGATGAATTCTGAGATTCCCTCCTTGGGCTATATCTGATGGTCCTAATCTCTCATATGACTGAAGTTTCATAAGACTTAGACTTCTTGTTGCCATCTCAGCCCTGTGCCAGTGTTCAGAGGAGCTCAGCATTCACCAGAGTAAAGGGTCCCATTAATGGACAAAAACAGTTCTGAGACTGACTGACCTAGGACAAACCATCTGGTCCTCCCAAAGTTGACTTACCTCCCCTCTGGCATCCCCATCTTCAGACTCAGAGGAGGACTCTTGGACACTGGAAGAAGGTCGGGACCGGCCATGCCGGGGAGATGGGGAAGGGGTCTTGGATTCATCATCACTCTCCCCTCCAGGAACACGGAGAGTGGCTGAAACAATCAAGGCACAAAGAAGGAAGAGATCATCAACAGGTCCAAAGGTAGGGAAGAAAGCCGCTCTGTGTCCCTTCCTAGTAGTCTTAAGGTCCATCCCCAACCCTCTGCCATAGTCAAGTTCCTTCCAAGACATCTATTTTTTATTGCAAGGGCCAGGTTGGTTTGTTATCCCTACAGTTCTGTTCCTGGCTTCTGGACTTCAAGACCATGTCCAAAGCTAGGTGCCTTTCTTTCTTTCCCCATCTGCTTTTCTTCTGCCTTTTGTGTATTGTCTTCCACTATTAGAATGTAGGTCCTCGAGGGAAGGTAATATATTTTTTTTCATTATGTTTATATCCCTAGCACTTAGCACATTGCCTGGCATATAATGAATTCTTCACAAATCCTTCCCTCCCTTCCTCCTTCCTTCCTTCCTTCCTTTCTTCCTTCCTTCCTTCCTTCCTTCCTTCCTTCCTTCCTTCCTTCCTTCCTTCCTTCCTTCCTTCTTTCCTTGCTTCCTTCCTTCTTTCTTTGCTTCCTTCCTTCTTTTTTTCCTTCCTTCCTTCCTTTTTTCCCTTTTATTCTTTCTTCCTCCCTCCTGCTTTCCCTTCCTCCCTCTCTCTCTTCCTTCCTCTTTCTTCTTCAGGCAAAGACCCAGGTCTATTGTATTTGAAAAAGTAGTATTTTTGGGAGAGTGGGGGAAGATCAAGGGCAAAATTTGATGTAATAAGTAATCAAACAAATATGTGCTAAGAGCTGTGGCAGGTGCCTGAGGATACATATACAATCAATCAATCCCTAAGGCTTGTAATCAAGAGACCTGGATTCAATCCCCAGCTCTGACATTCACTAATTAGATGACATTGGACCTTTTAACTTCTCTAGTTGTTAAATTTTACCATCTTAGTGTAGGGATAATCACACTTGTATCACCTATCTTCGTTAGATTGTTGAGACAGAAGAGCTTTTAAGAAATGGTAGCTATTATTATTTTCATTTGGGAAATTGTCTATTAAGTTGTTCCCTATCAGAAAAGCTCATGTGTTTAACACATGGATACTATCTGGATATGAAGAACAGAACACCAGGGTTTCCTAAGAATAAAAATTATATATAATCTAAAGGGTAAGGGAAAACTCTCCAGGATGGGAGAAGCAGGCAAGCTACATTACATTACTGACAACAACTTGTATGATTTTCTATATTTTTGGTGATGTCTTTATCCCCTAATATATGGTCATTTTAAAAAGCTGTCATACACAACTGAAAGTTTTGTAAATGTTTTTCTATTCCTATTCATCAATCACCAAAAATATATTACCTCTGTTGTTCTAGAGTTTTATTCAGGTTCTTAATTTATTTTTTATTTAATTTTTTGGTTCTATTTGTCTAGGGTTGAAAGGAATTAATTAAGATTTGCCATTATTACAGTTTTATTATCTATTCTCTCCCACAATTGAATTAACCTTTTTCTTTGGGTATTTAGATACTATGTTATTAAGTCCATATATGTTAAATACTGATATCAAGACAATGACAATGCAAAAAGTAACTTAAAAGACAAAATCAGAGCCAAGTATGACTGGAATAGATGCTGGATTAATCAAATTGGTAACAATTTGTGAAGGATTTGTGAAGAATTCATTCATTGGTAACAAAACAAGTATGGCATTGATATATACAAGAAATATTAACAAATTTGAAGGGCATGGCAAATTGAGTGAAATGTATGATTTGTCATGAGGAAGACATGGGTTTAATAGCTATGGGATCATAGGCAAGTTGGGATCATAGGTAAGTTACAACTTGTCTGAAACTGTAGTCAGCCCTCAAGACCTATTAGTTATATGCATTATAATCTGAATTAATGAACGTGGTTTCTGCACCATCAAAATCACAAGTTATTGACATTTTGACATATTAAATCTCTAGCCTGTGAAAGGGATTAATTTAAATTTTTTAATTTAATTTTTTAATTAAAATTTTTTAATTAAAATTTTTTAAATTTTCAAAACATGCAGGGATAATTTTTCAGCACTGACCCTTGCAAAACCTTGTGTTCCAAATTTTTCCCCTTTTTCCCACCCCCTCCCCTAGATGGCAAGTAATTCAATATATGTTAAACATGTTAAAATATATGTTAAATGCAATATATATATATATATTATACAATTATCTTGCTGCACACAAAAAAATCAGATTAAAAAGGAAAAAATGAGAAAGAAAACAAAATGCAATCAAAAACAAAAAAGAGTGAAAAAGAGTGATCCACATTGAGTTCTCACAGTTCTCTCTCTGGGTGTAGATATAGCTCTCTTAATCACAAGATTATTGGAACTGGCCTCAGCCATCTCATTGTTGAAAAGAGGCATGTCCAGAGATGGATTATTTAAGAAAGGAAAGAAAAGAAAGGAAGAAATAGTCCAGAATTGCATAGGATGGATAGGTAGTAATTTCTACCACTAGAAGGAGTACCCACAGTTCCCTCAAATATCAGGGAATAATAAAGTTGATAATATGAATTTGAGCCAGATAGTATTAGGCAAGTTAACTTTATTATGAAGGAAAAATGAATATAATGTACTTTGAGAAAGGAAGTGTGGTAATGAATAAGTGGTGGAATCAAGAAAATATCAATCCAATTCCAACCATGACAATTAGCTGTGATCATAAGCAAATCAATTTAATCTTTCTGAACTTCAGGTAATGCTAAGAGTATAAGTTATGGATAGATTGCTAGTTGTGTTAGTGGAGAGAATTTATGCATTGTAGAAATTAAAAATGCTCCTGTCAATACAAAATAATGAACTCCAAGGTCAAATATAAAAGGGCTCTTGGGTGATTCACTGTTAGAAATTATTGGCACAGGGGATAATTAGGAACTGGTCACAAACAAGATTAATTTGCTAATAAGAACAAATGATTCATTTGCTTTGGATGGCTGGTTATTTGTGAGACAGATGGCAACTCTATTCAATACTGGTGGGGGAGGAGGAAGGAAATATATTTTTCTTTCTGCTCTATTATTTTTTCTACTCCTACCACCTATGGGTCCCATTTCAGTAATTAAAAACTAGGATGTCTCTTGTTTCCTAGGAAAGAAGGTCCTAAGGCTAGTCTGAAGCAGTGGGCACATGGAGAAGGTGTTCACTTGACTCACCCTGAGTGATTTTAGCAGACACCATCTCAGTAATCTGGGATGTCAACTTCTGAAGGAATTCTTCAGTTCCAACATCAGCAAGGGAAATATGGCCTCGGCCCTCATCAGTTTCCGATGGTTCTCCTGAGGATGCAAAAACATGGAGATCATTAGGGTAGACAGAATAATGTTTCTCAGCCTTTAAAGCCACTTAATGATTCTCAAAGAGATATTTTTAAAGAATTAGAAAGGACCTCAGCAGTAGAATTTCTTTAGTGTTATCCTTATTCCCATGATAACATATTCAACAACTAGTCACCCAGTCTCTGCTTGAAGACTACTAGAAAGAAAAATCATTTCCCTCCCAAGGTAGTCCATTCTGTTTTAGAAGAACTCTACTAGGGCAGGTCGGTGACACAGTGGATGGAGTGCTGGGCCTGGAGCCAGGAAGACTCATATTCTTGAGTTCAAATTCAGCCTCAGACACTTATTAACCTATAACAACTTCTTCTGCCAGACTTCTCTTTCTTTCTCAAGGGAAAAAAGCTTTGCTCAGTGATCTTTGATTCCTTCTATTTTTTCTGAAGTGCAAGGGTTTGAAGGATTGTCATATGGACAGAATATCACACTCATTCTGCTTGACCATAAAGGTCAAGAAGGTCAGAAAAAGAAGCAATGGCTGGAAGTTATAAAAAGGTAATTTGGGATTTGATTTAAGGAAAAAATTCTAAAATCAAGAGCTGTCCAAAAGTAGAATGGGCTTGCTTTCTTTGAAGGAAATGGGTTCTGCATCACTTGAAGTCTTTAAGCAGAGATAGGATAATCTAAGATGCTGTTGTAGGGATCTAGCTCAAGTTCAGGTTAGATCAGACACCTTCTGAGATTCCTCTTAACTCCAAGGTTCTTCCATAAAGAGTTAGTCATCAAGTCCTGCTGCTTTTTTCTTTGCAAGGTGTCTCACATTGGCCCTTTAGTCTCCATTCCTACTGTCCTCCTTAGTCTTGCTTTTTATCATTTGAACTAGTGAAGCAATCTCTTCAGCATTCTCCCTGAAAGGAGCATCTTTCAAACCCCTCTATTCTACTTTATATTAATTGTCATCATCTCTCTAAAATGCCACATTGCCCATGTCATAGCCATGTTTGGAAACCTTAAATGGCTTCCCATTACCTACAATGAAAGGTAGCATACATGATATTATAGGAAAATGACAGGAATCCAAAATCCTAGGTGTGAGTTCTGCTTCTGACATATGCCAGTTATATTCTTTTACTCAATCAGTTCACAAACATTCATTAAGCACCAAATATGTGCCAAGCATTGTGCCAGACATAGGGGATACAAACACAAAAACAAAATAATCTCACAATCAATCTATATCCTATTTGATGGATATACATGAATAGTTTTTTCTTTCTCTTTCCTTTTTAAAGATCTTTATTTAATTTTTCAAGGATTTAGAAAATTATATTCTAACTAGTCCTCATTGTATATACATTCCTGGTCAGTGTTCTGTATTGCTACATTTTAAGCATTTTAAGCAAAGATTCAGAAATCCAAATCCCATTCTCAAGAACCATATTCATAACTGGTGCTTTACAAACATGTCTTTCTCTTCTGAATCCCTTATCTTCAGTCAGCAGCAGAGATGAAAACACCATTGGATGCTCCTTTACTTTCTCATCCAAGACTCCATAATCATTGGCAATAACTCCTAGGTTCCTTCTGGCACTGTCATCTGGGCCCATGTGAATCACCAGAAAAGTCAAGCAGATATTTATTTGAACAAATCTTAGCAGATTTTCTCACATTTTGGATATAAGTCCCAGGAAGACAGAAGGCCTCTTTATTATTGTTACTGACTACTATTGTTATCAACAAATAAATGCCTCAGTTTCCTTCAGCAGAAAATCACCAGTGGCAAAGGATTCGTAATGGATAGAATGATGGATCCAATGTCAAGAAGACATGATTTCACAGAACCATAGCATCTATATCTATATCCTATGGGAATTCCCCCAACAACTTTGGTTTGAATTCCATCTCAGACACTTAATGGTTGTGGGACAATGAACAGGTAACTTGACCTTTCTTAGACTCAGTTTCTTCTTTTGTAAAATGGGGCCAATAATAACTATAGTATTTACTTCACAAGTTTGTGAAGATCAATAAGATATCTATTTTAAGGGATATTGTTATCTCTCCTCCTCCTCCTCCTCCTCCTCCTCCTCCTCCTTCTTCTTCTTCTTCTTCTTCTTCTTCTCTCTCTCTCTCTCTCTCTCTCTCTCTCTCTCTCTCTCTCATTGTCTCTCTCCTGTTATTATTATTTCTTTTTTTACTGACCCTTAGTGAAAGATATTCAGTGGAGTGCTGGTAAATATTTAACAACCAGACCTCTGGGAAAAAACTGTATGCACAATACACTTTTAAATTTAATCTGTATTGTGAACCTTTCTCCATCTTTTTCTTAAGTCTAGACAGTCAACAAAAAATAACTCTCCAGGTTATAATAATGTATTATTCCTTTTCTTAAAAAGTTAAAAAGGAACATAATATGAAAACAAAAAAATAATTTGAAGAGGCAGAAGGGATTTCCCATATATCATGGAATTCAAATAATACATTATTATAACCTTGAGAGTCAAGAAGTATTTCTTTATGTTCATCTCTAGGAGGGAGGCCAGACTATGCTTTGGGCTCAGGCTGTGACAGAAATATCAGCATCCTATGCTCAGCGTGGAGCCCTGATATATTCTTCCTACATTCCTGACATACTGAAAGTGAGCTCCTGGCCTTTGTCTTTCTTGCTAGCAGCCCTCCTGGTGGACTGTTGTAGCCAACTGCACAAAGAGATCTTCACTTTTGGACCTTCCAGTCTCCAACCTTAGTCCCCACTTATCCTTCTCTCACTTGTGCCTTAACTGTCTTACCAGTGTTCCTTAACCAAAGATCTTCACGTATCCTCCTCTTCTGAGTTCTTTGGTGAGACTCTTCTTTCTTCAACTTCTCCTTTTCCTCAGGTTCTTCACTTTTTCTTTCTATCCTTGTTTCTCCTCCTTATGTTCCATTCATGTTCTTTTCTTCCTCTAGATCTTGTGTTTGGGTTCTTGGTCTTTAGCTCAAGTCCCTTTCCTCTTTTGGCTCAAGTCATTCGATTTTTCCTTAAATTCTCCTAATTTTTCATCTCTAATTCAATCTCTGGTCTTCTTTATGATCCTAATTCATCTTTATCATTTTTTTCTTCTATTTCAGCCCAAGTACCCAGATCCTTTTCCATAAACTGCTTCTGAGGATATCTTTCCCTTCACTTCACTTCTCTAAATTCTTCTGAGTCTCCAAAGCCAACTTGAGGTATCATTTCTTTCACAAAATCTTCCATGAGTTCCCCAGCCCCTGAACATCTTTCCCTCACTTCTCTAAGCAATTATAGTCCTCAATGTCTATACCACAATGTGACCAGTTATTCTATGCTATCTCATATTTTTTTACCACTTTTTACATATATATTCTTTTTTATTAAAGCTTTTTATTTTCAAAACATATGCATGAATAATTTTTCAACATTGACCCTTGTAAAACCTTCAGTTCCAAAATTTCCCCTCCTTCCCCTCATTCCCCTAGATGGCAAGTAATCTAATATTACATATATATCCTAACTATGCAACTAGACTGAAAGTTCCTGAAGTGCAGGGATGGTTTCTATACATCTTTATATCCTCAGCATATAAGGCAATACCTTACTCTGCCTTGAATAGATGCCTACTAGACTGTGAACTTCACTGTTTTATAAAAGTTTTGTATCTTCTTCAAAGAGTCTAGCAGATTGCTAGTGATTAATGGGTGTTTGTTGAATGTCATTGGATTTGAAGATGGTGTGGATGATGACATTCTCAAGATGTCTAGAACTCAATTTACTCCAATAAGCATTTATTAAGTTAATGCTATGTGCAAGGCTTCATCTCTATAAATCTTTCTTATCCTTCAAGTTCAGCTTAGGAGCTGTCTCCTCCATTCTCCCAACTCCTTGATTTCCTGGGTCATTTTGTTTAGCTCTTTCTCCTCCAATCACATTCTACCCTGTAGCATATTTACTTTCACACATTATATGCTTCTCCCCTCCCCCACCCAATTAAATGTCAGCTCTCAAGCACTGTCATTTTTCCTTTTAATATTTGTAGTTCTCAGCACAGTGCCCAGCAAAGAGCAGAAGCTGAATAGACTGAATTGTTCAAGATATATAATTATAGCAGGTGTTCAACAAATGACATAATATACATGAAACACTTTGCAAACTTAAAGCTCTATATAAGTGTTAGCTATTATTAATAGTAGCTGCTATTATTTGTTGATGGACTGACCAAATCCTGCTGGTTCCAGCAGTAAAAAAACTACTTAGAAGCCCAGGTAAAAAATGTCAATCACTTTTCCTACCTTTCTTTGGTCGATCAACCTCATTAAAACCTGTGGTTTCTGATGTCTGAACCAAGCCAGCTCCAGCTCTGTAAGAATAAAGAGAAGTGAGCAAAATTCAGGGACTAGAAAACTGGATATCTCATCACAATTAATTCTATCAATCAAAGACATTTTTATGTACTTTGTGCTCTTCTAATTCCTTCCAATTCTCCCACCCAATCAAAGTCATAGAACTCTAGAATGTTAGGGCTATGAAAGATTTTTGAACATGGAATATTAGAATCAGAAACATTCTTATAAGATAGAATGTGTCAGAGTGGGAAGGAACATAGAATAGAACATAGGATGTTTGAGGATTCATGGAATATAGACTTTAAAGACAGAAGGGATCTTAGAGCTGGGAGGCTTCTTAGAACACAGAATATTTGAGGCAAAAGGAATATTAGGATATAGAATATCAGAGCTGGGAGGGACTTTCAGAGCACAGAATATCAGAGATGGGAGAGCTATTAGAAGAGATCTCATAACATCGACTGTCAGAGCTGGAAGGCTCCTTAGAGACTTTTATGTCCAACCCTTCATTTTATAAATGAGGAAATTAAGAGCTAAATGAGGAAGGTAATTTGTCTAAGGACACAATTTTAGTTAATGAAACAGCAGGACTGATTCCCAGTCCAATGTTGTTCTCACTAGACAGTACAGTTTCTATACCGAGCTATAATATAACTCATGCATGTAGTATGTAATTACATATGTATATTCACAAGAACTATATACATGTGTATTCTATATTTCACTATTTTAGAATTCTATCTAATATATATATATATATATATATATATATATATAACATACTCATGTATATCTATATAAATGTTATGTTATAAACTGAAGTGACTTAGGAATCATTTTGTCCAGGTGTCTAATTTTGTTGGAAGAAAGAAAACAAGCACTTAGTAAGCACTTACTATGTGCCAGGCACTCTCTAGACACTTTAATAAATATTACTTCATTTGATCTCACAACAACATTAGGGGGTACATGCAAATCATTATCCCCGTTTTACAACTGGGTAAACTAAGGCAGATAAAGGTTAAGTGATTTGCTAAGGATCACACAGCCAGGAAATATCTGAAACAGGATATGAATTCAGCTCTTTCTGACTCCAGCTCAGTGCTCTGGGCCATCTAGCTGCCTTACAGACAAGGAAAATGAGACCTAAAGAGCTTAAATGATTTGTTGAAGGATCTTCCACCCTAGAATCACAACTTGGACAAGATAGTGGAAGAAAGATTATTTGTCATGTACTTCCAGGATGTTGAGCCATCCCTAACATGACCATGGTCTCCTATTCAGGCTGTCACTTACCCCTGTAGCAGATTTGAAATGAGGGCTTCCTTGACTTTCTTCTGTCCTTTGGCCATCCCATCTGTCTCTGGAGTTGTAAGGAGACCATAAGGAGTTATTACCATTAGTGAGGAAGCTGAGACCTAGATAGAGTGCTAAGCTTTTCTCAGAGATCACAAGAATGTCTCATCCCCTCTGGTTTTCAGAGGATGAAGCCATTTTGGACACCCCCTTCAAAACACACTCTAACTTAAATGCCCTTCCACAATGAGGCTCCAGAATTGGACATGACACTGCAGACAGAGCATTTGCACAGGTCATCTCTCTCATGTGGGACAACAGCCTCTCTGAAGATAACCTAAGATCATGTCTAGCATCTTGGCAGCCACGTTGTGCTTTTGGTTCATGTTTAGCTCACAGTCAATCATAAATTCTCACCCTGAGGAAGGCTGAGTAGACATGGCACCACATTTGTGCACAGCTTGAACACTGATGGGAATTGCCATGTGCATTCTTCTCTTACCTAAGACAGAGCCTCCTTCCTATGGGGCAGCCCTGTTTGTCCCTCCAAATAGAGAGTGCCCTTGTAGGGGGGTATAGGGGAAAACAAAGAAGCAAGAGTATCAACATGTTTCTCCTCCCCATTGCCCAGAATGAAGAGCTGCTCCTAGGCCAGCCATGAAGTGCAACTCATTTCTGAGGCATCATTTTCAGGGCGGTGAGGTACCACATGAACAAGGTAGTTGGTTAGGGATGGGAGACCCATTTTCACTGCTTGTCTTCATGATAAATAATTCTAGGTATCATTTTATAAGGCTTTATGGTTTACAAAGTACTCAGAAAATATCTTCTTTGATCCTGATCATAACTCATTAAGTCAGCCAAAGGCAGAGATTGTTACTTTTGTTTTATAAATGTGGAAATTTTTTACTCAAAATCAGACACAGCCAGGATTTTGAAATCCTCTGATTCCAAACTGAGTATTGTTTCCATGATACCACATTATTCTCTTGGTTTGGGGCAGAATGCTGGTTTTCCACCTGCCCTAATAACTTTGTGTTGTTGCTGACCCTGGCTATCTGAGCTGACCAGAGAATAATCAGTTCCGATCCTCTGATCAGAAGAATCAACTTCTCTCCACTCTCCAGGGGTTCTAGACTCACCATCTGTGACTTTCAGAGTAGCAGAGCAGATGGACTGTCCGGCACCATTAGTGGCAATGCATGTATAAGAGCCCTCATGTTGCTTCTTTATGTCTAGGAGGATGAGGCTATGCTGAAGGTGGGAGCTAGCAACCTTATAACCTGGAGTGTCAGCTCGGATCCAGAGGACATCTTCATTGGCTTCTTCCTTTAGCCAGTTCACTGTTGGAGGAGGCTGCCCTGTGGGAGACACATATGAAAGAATAACTCCCCTGGCATCAAAGCAACTCAAATCAATTCCAAGTGAATCTTCTTATTATTTCATTGAGTTCTCTTTAATATCCCGCTGAAAATTTGAGATAGCATTAAAAATGTATATTAATTTTGGTAATGTCATTTTTATTATGTTGACATAGCTTAGGTATGAACACCGAATTTAATTACAAATATATTTTGAAGACATCTTCTTTGATCCTGATGATAACTTTGTAAGTCAGGCAAACACAGAGATTGCTATCTTTGTTTTATAAATGAAGAAACTGAGGCACAAAAGGATCAAGCTTCTTGCCCAGAATTTAAACCCAGATCATCTGACTCAAAACCAAGTGTTCTATTCAAATACCATAGGTTCCTTAAAGAAATAAAGAACAAATCAAGTAGATTCCTACAGTGCCTAGATAAGAGTAACTTAATAAATGCTTATTGATTGTGACTATGGTTGGAACAATATTTAGTGTTCATGCTTTATATAAGTTACTCTTATCTGGCCACTGTGGGAACCTACTTAAGTTGTTTTTTATTTCTTTAAGGAGCATATAGTATCATGAGTAGAAGACTTGGTTTGGAGTCAGGAATGCCATAGAAAAGCAGACAAGTCCTAAACAAGACAACTAGGATGGCTTCAGATGAGAAAGCATGGTAGACAGAGAACAAAGATCTTGTTCTCCAGTTCTGGCCCAGTTATCCAGACTCTGCTTGAATTTTGATCACAGGGATGAGATCAATAGGTAGGACTCTATATAGATAAGACTATCAATTACTATTTGTGTGATCCTAGAAAAATCCCATGACCTCTCTGAGACTCAGTTCTATAAAATTAAAAAAATGTGCTATCTACTCTACAAGCTGCTAAAAAGAAAATAATTATAATCTGTACAATGTTATAGAAATGGGATTTCATATTATTCCTTTACCTTCAACTTTCACTGAAAGGGTGATGCTAGAGCCCGTCTTTACTTTCTTATTGGTAAATCTTTCCAAGAACCTTGGAGGTACAAGTTGTTCATGAAGACCTGGAAAGAAAAACAGGTGTTAGAAAGGTCAGACTTCTAAGAAAAAGACCAATGAATAGCATGGAATGGCTTTACTTTTCCTCAACTGGCTCTACCTCTCCCAAGAAGCCTTCCTTGACTATTCAGCTCACATCCTCCTTTTCTTTTTTAAATTAATTTTGGTGAGGCAGTTGATGTTAAGTAAGTTGCCCAGAATCATACAGCTAGTAAATGCCAAATATCTGAAGCTGAATTTGAACCCAGATCCTCCTGACTCCAGGGCTAATATTCTACCCACTGTGCCATCTACTTACCCCTTATACCCTTCCCCTTGTTCCAAGCTTCAGTAGCAAAGATAATGTTCTCTATTCAAATCCAGGAGGGAATTTTATACCTCCACTACTCCTACCTTTGAAAGCTCAGATCAAGTCACTTCTGTGAAGTTCTCCCCAGTCCCCCTGGCTCTGATTAATCTTCCCTCCACTAAACTCCTAGTTTGTACTGCTAGTCTGAAGTACCATGACTTTGTGTTTGCTTACTTACATTTCTATCTTTTATTATTTGTGTGTGTGTGTGTATGTGTGTGTGGTTGTGTGTGTGTGTGTGTGTGTGTGTGTGTGTGTGTGTAGAGTGGAAGGTTATTCAAAAGGCAATGAAAAGATGGGTGAAGAGAGAGAGACACAGAGAGGGAGGGAGAGAGGGAGGGAAAAAGGGAGAGAGGGAGGAAGAGAAGGAGGAGAAGAGGGAAGGAGAGAGAGGAAGGGAGGAAGAGAGAAGGCGGAAGGGAGGGAGAGAGAGGAAGGAAGGGAGAGAGCTGGAGGGAGGGAGAGAGAGAAAGAGAAGAAGAAGGAGGAGGAGGAGGAGAAGGGGAAGGAGGAGGGAGGGAGGGAGAGGAGTAACAGATGGATGGCCCAAACTCTGCATTGTTAGCCATGGAATATAAAGAGAGTAAGAATAAAAACCTTATCCCTATCTCTCTCCTTATTCTGATTGCTCTCCCTTTTTTCTGCTGGATTAAAAATGGCACAAGGGCAGAGACTTTGTTTCTAAATTGTATACCTCTCTCAACACTTTTCACAGGCCCTGCACATAATTAGTGTTTAATAAATACTTGTAGAATGAAATCTACTATCTTCTTTGACCATTTGATTTTCTTCTTACCTGAATCTATCTTCTTTTCTGGTTCATTGGGACCTTGACAGTAACACAGAAGAATAAGAAATATAGTCAAGAATATGAATCTCCCAAATTATCCCTTTCCCTATAGTTGTGCAGGTGGGGTACTGTGATGAAAGGGAAGTAGCATGATTTAATGAACACCCCACCCCCTCACCCCATGGATCATTGCTTTGTTTTGTGGCAGAGGGGCTAGTGTGGTTCAATGAAGCTATGATCTATGCCACGAAGGGTCATGCAAGATGGACTGGTCATAATGGAAGTTCTAACAAAAGGTGACCCACTGCAGAAGGAAATGGCAAACCACTTCTGTATCTTTGCCGAGGAAATCCTATGGCCAGTAAGCAATGACGTGAGCTTGGACAGATTTCAGGGGATGGTGTAGGAGACAAGGGCCTGGCATGCTGTGATCCACTGGGTCATGAAGAGCTGGACACAACTCCAAGCGTGGCCTAGGGCTGCCAAACAGGGCTCTCTCAGTGGCAGCGGCATGTCAGGCCAAAGGCCCCACACGGGTGGCGTTAAAAGCATCGGGACTGGCTAACTCACCCTGGACCAGCAACCGGGCAGAGGAATAGGCAGAACCCACAATGTTTCTGATGTAGGCAGAATACTCCCCGGCATCTTCCTTTGTCACATTAAGGATTTCTAGAGTGTGAACTGTCTTCTTATCGGTCTTTCGGATCCGGGAGGAGGTAGATAAGGGCTGACCATCCTTGAACCAGTAGAGGCGGGGCATTGGGTACCCTAAAATGAGAAAGAAATCTCAGGGTCCATATCTGGGAGAAGTGAGCCTGTTAAAAATACTGCCCTAGTGAGAAGAGCTAAGTCTAAGAGCTGTGGCAGCCATGGGATATTCAACAAAGCAGAACAATGGGAGTAGAAAAGGACACACAGACCTTCCTCTCCTCTGTCAACAGTTTCCCTAATACCTCCTAGGGTTACTATAATCAATCAATAATCATCCATTAAAATCATTAGAAAGAATTAAGAACAATAATAATGGCTGGCTATTTGGACAAATAGGTTTTCTTGTTTATACTCCAATCCCCTCCTCTGTAAAAATGAGTGTATTGGAATAAATGAGCTTGAACATCCCTTTCAGTTGGAACATTCTGCATTCTAGCTTCCTTTCAGCTCAGATAGTCTACAAAATAAGAATGGTAGAATTTTAGGGCAGGGTAAGCCAGACTGAGATTTTAGGGATAAGGAGGATTTCTCTGATTTCACTTGCATCACTCCAGAGAGTGGAGAAACTGCTTTTCTCATTTCATCTACAAATCAGCCTAGCCTTGAGCACAGTTCATGTGAGAACATGGTCAGAGTTATCTGCTATATTTGGACTAGAAGGTTGCAGATGGTCAAAATTCAATCTATCAATAGCAGATAGCCAGACCCCTAAGACTCCCCTCTCCATTTTACCCTTTTCTGGGAGTCCTTGGGTAGACCAAACCTCCCTTACTACTCCCTACCATAAAGGCTCCAGTCTTACCTTTCACCTTGAGGTGGAATTTAGCCAGTCGGGCACCAGGGGCCACTTTGATGTCTTGGAGATCCTCTAGAATTTGGGGCAGTTGCCCTTCTTCTGCAGTTGACTCTGCACCTTCTTGTTCTCGGCTGATGGATGATTTGTTAGCAAGAGTTACAGAAGGCAATCCAGAGAAGTGTCCCCTCCCATCCCAACCCGGGAGGAAAGAAAATAGAAAATTGGTTTCAAGCTGGGGTGGCTAGGGTGGATATGACTGAAGAAGGGGTGATAAGAGTAGAGTAAAAAAACTTGTGGAATTTTAACCATATAGTCAGGGATAAATTCTTAACTGACCTTGAGACATATATTTGTTAAATGAATGAATCAAATCTTCCTCTGATGGATCACTGAGGCATGGAGGTAACATTGGTTTCCCAAAGGCTGGGCAAGCCAACAGATTTTACCAAGATGGAAAAACTATGAATACAATTCTGGTGACTGACTGACTGCTACCTAAGGACCAGTTCACCTAAATTAGAAATAAACCCATCACCAGCTCATTAGCCACTAGGAAATGCACTAGTTTTCTGTGGCCCTGAATATTGCACTGGTATCTAGAATGAATTAAAAGAATACACAAGAGACCTCCAGTCCATTAGAAAGTCTCCTTCCCCTGCCCATGGTGGCCTAATGAGAGGAAGTGAATAAGAAATGTGTGACATGAAGAGGTGGTGATGGACAGTGATTTCTTGGACAGTGGAGGAAGGTCCAGCATAACTAGGTTCATAAATGCATCAAAATAAGAATGAACAAATAATTGAAGTGAATGGCACTCCCATGGTCATATTTAGAACAGACAAATAGAGCTAGAATCAGGTAAGAGGATAATAGTCGAAATTAGACTCTCTTCTCCCTGAACATTTTTGTAGTCTCTTCTACTGTATTGTTATAAATCTCTAGGATCCTAATCACAGGTATAATTAATGGATAGTTGAGAACAAATCCAAAATCATCCTCCTCTTTCTTTGTGTTCTCTGTTTTAAGGTCTTCTTCTGACAATCCATCCATCTCTGAAACTAAAATGGTGGAATATCCTCCTATTCTCCTTTCCCCTTTTCTTTCCTTTCTGCTTCTTCCTTTTTATTATCCTCATTGTAATATGCCATAGTTACACTCAAACCCTCCATTATCTTGTTTTCCTGCTTTTGGGGTGTTTGTTCCATTGTCCCAACAGCCCCATATTCCTTGGATAAAAAGCAAGCTGTTTATTACCTGGACAGATAACCCTGAGCACTGAAATAGGAAGAAGTCTCTGTAGCATCGGCTGCTGTGTCATAGTCAGTGCTTGTCACTGAAGGAAAGAAAGGAAAGAAACCCCTGAGTAAGAGCCAGACACTTGAATCGCGGTGCCATTTTATCTATCTAGATCTTTGCCAGTCCTTTTAGGTTTTTGCTTTTGGGGAATTAGCCTCATATACAAGGTTGCCCAAAGCTGGCATTCCCCAATTTTGTCTTGAGGTCTTTTGGTTCACAGGACTGAAAAATAGTACAAAACAGCTACATTGGGTCCCATCTTTCTCCCTCTTACCTGTTATAAGACCTGAGCACCTAGGCTGTTAGCCCTTTGAAAAGCTATTAATCATGTCTCATACTACTTCCCTTCATATTTTCTACATGACAAACTAGTCTACTTTTCATTCCCTTTACATTCCCACTTCAGCTTCCTATGTCTTCCTCCCCCCCTTTTCTTCACCTACTGAATTACCATTCAGCCTTGAAAGCCTTTTCTAGTGCCTCCTCGGAAGATTTCCCTAAATAGTTAGAAATAACTGTTCTCTCCTTCAATTTCACACAGTATTTTGCATCTGACACACTAATCATGTATTATTACATATCATAGTCATCTCTACATATGAAGAATCCCCTGATAGATACCTTATCCCCTAGTAGACACCTTATTGAATGTAAAAACTTGTATAAACATTGTATGTCTCCTACGAGCCAGTAGAAAATAACAATAAAAACTAAAAAACAAAGCTGAATAAATATTTCTTGAATTTAATTAAATATTATTTGATAAGTGAATTAGAGCAGGGCTTCTTAAACTTCTTCCATTTATGACCCCTTGTTGCCCAAGAACTCTCTAAGTATATAAAATAGATATAGAACTCAAACATTTACTGATAATAAATCATAATTTTGTGATTTCCACATTTAGTTATAAGACCCTATATATAGGGTTGCGACTCACAATTTATGAAGCTTGGCATTAGAGTTTTATATGATGTAAGTTGTACATTACATGAGGTCTGAGGGGGAAGATAATTACCAACTGAGAGATCAAGTAAGACTTTCTGAAAGAGAAAGAATTCTAGTTGGGCCTTAAAGAATGGCTAGAAATTCAAAAGGCATAGGACACAGCATAGTACTGGCAGAGGGGTAGGAGAACATAGGATTTGTTTGGGAAGTTATAAAAACTCCATTTAGACTAAAGTACAGAATATGTGTAGGAAAGTTGTGAGATAAGCTTGTAATAGTAGGGTAGGGTAGGTAGGGTAGATAGATAAAAAGCTTTTAATGTCAGGCAAAGCAGTAGTATAGAGTCCATTCTCAAAGCTCAATGTCTATCTAATTCAGACCCTCATCACCTTTTGCCTGGGCAATAGTCTCCTAAATAGTTTCCTTGCTTCCACTCTCCCCATTCTTCAATCTAGCCTTCAGGCTGCTGCCAAATTAATATTTCAAAAATGTAATTCTCATCATGCCACTCCTCCATTCAAGGAATTGTAATGGGTCCCTATTTTCTCTAAAAAAAACAAAAAAAAAAAAAAACAAAACCTCCAAAGCCTCTCACAACGTGGCTCCCATCTGGCTCTCTTGTCTCATTTCCTATCATTCCCTTTCATAACTTTCCATTCCAGTTGTTTCAGATGACCTTCCATCTTTCAGGGGTAGTCCCCTCTCTTTGGAATGTGCTCTCTCTTCTCTGCCTCTTAGTTACTGGCTTCCCTCAAACCCTCACTCAGGTGCTCCCTCCTGCACACAGCCCTTCTTTGAGTTTTATGGAGGTACAAATAATTTTATACTTACATAATGTAATATATATATATATATGTTACTATATATGTGCTACTATACATGCATGAGCTCTGTATCTACATATATTTATACTATATAGACTATGTAGTTTTTGTATATTTTACATATTTACATTTTATACATTTACATATGGACATGACATATTTATATGTTATATCCCTAAAGTAGAAAATTAGCTTCTTGAAATCAGGAACTATTAATGTTCATGTCTTTGTATTTTCTAGCACAGGGACTTGCACAAAGTAAGCATTTAATAAATACTTGCTGAGTTGAATTAACTTATAATTATAGTCATTGAGAGCACTGGATTTAGAAAATTAGAAAGACTGTGTTTGAATGATGATTTGTTTAATTATTACCTAAGTGACTTTGAGAAAGGTCACTTGCTCTACCTGTTCAACAGTGGGAATTGGACTTGAAGATCTCCGAGGTTGCTGCCAGCTCTAAATCATATGAAACCTTCATTTAATGAACAATGGAGGGGACAAGGCATCTTCCTAATAGTCTAACTTCGTCCCAGAGCTTTTCCTTGCAACCTGCTCTATTCTCTTCTTCCGCCTCTAATTTCCTGTGTCCTGATAGCACTCCACGCTCCCTTTTTTGGCTCCCCTCCTCACCCTCCACCCCACCCCTACTCAACGACTCACAGTCTACACGGAGTTCCGCCTTGGTAGAAGAGACGCCCATGCTGTTCTCAGCCAGACAGCGGTAGACACCCATGTCGGCAGGTACCACAGCCGTGATGATCAGCTGGTGGCCACCCTGCTGGTCCTCGTTGATCATGTAGTGGTCATCCTCTTCTAGCACCTTGCCATCTTTGAACCAGCGCACACTGGGCACAGGTTGGCCAGCCACCACACAGTCAAAGCTGACGGGGTAGCCATCCTGCACCTCTTGGTTCTGTAACTCCGTCAGGAACATAGGAGCTGAGCAGAGGAGGAAGGGGACAGATTAAGGGTAAGGGTATGATTCCCATGAGCTCTCCCTCTACCCCAACAAGGCCACTTGAATTTTATAGCTCAATGCAACTAACATTTATTAAGTATCTGCTAAATGCAGTGTATTAACACAAAGTCTCTACCTTCTTGGAGTCCATGGTCTAGTTATTTATATACTATGTATATAAAATATATTTTATTATATACTATGTATTATTTATTATATACTATGTATAAATCATACTCTATTATGAGTATAACTATACAACACTATTACATAAGTGCATCAGAATGGGGAAAAGCAAGCACTAAGTGAGGTACTGAGATAGAAAGGACAGAGAATCGGGGAGAGCACATTGTATCTTGCCTCTTTGTGGTTCTGAGCTCTAAGAACAGAATAAGAGAACACATGTCCTTAACATGATCGGGGCTGCAAAGCCCTGAATTCAAGAAGGGATTGTTTCAGGGCCTTGATGGGTCCAGAATTTCAGGGGAGCACAGTAGCCATCTCAGTCTTCTGGACCATTGTTGATGGGAAGAATGCTTGGGCAGGATCTGGGAAACACTGGGGAGAACAGACTTCATTAATCTGGCCAGTTCTTGGGTGAGCTTTGGTTGGAGAGGAGGCCCCTGGCCACTGAGGCAGGACCTTCCCCAGCTACCCACCTGTGTCCGAGGTCAGCAGCGTCGAGGGGTGCTCCTTGGGAGCCGCAGGGTAGGCAAGCTGGCTGGCTGGGGCTTGGGCCACCTTCATGATGCGCATCTCCACCTTGTGGGGCCCCTGCTCCAGGATGTTGATTTCCACCAGGATGCCTAGGGTGGCAAACATCTCTTGGAAGCGGGTGGTCGCCTGGCGGGCCTCAGTGGCAGTCTCAAACCGAATGTAGATGTAGCGGTCATCCTCCCGGTAGGTTTGTCGGTCGCTGGGCTCCTCCAACTCCACGCTGCCCTCCTCTGCACTGAAGAACAGCTCCTCATCGGACACTTCCGAGGCGGCCTTGGTCCGGAACAGGCGGTGGAGTCTCCGGGCAGCCTGGCGGAAAGCGTCGTCCACCTCACTGCCCGATGAGCTCTCTGCCTCACTCTCGGCTCCGCTGGTCACGGCGGCCCCTGTCACGCTCACCTGGGCGCTGTGGGAGATGCGGCCGAACTTGTTGGTCACCTGGCAGGTGTAGCGGCCGGCGTCCCGGGCCTCCAGGCCAGTGACCAGCAGGGAGCAGGTGCCATCCCCATAGCTATCTATGTGGTAGTGCCGGCCATCCGTCAGCTCGACTCCATCCTTGAGCCAGCAGGTCCTCATGTCCGTCTTGCTGACAGCCACACACTCTAGGTGCAGGGAGCCTCCTGCCTCCACCACGACGTCCCTGAAAGTGTCCCGGAAGCTGGGCCCCTCGTGCTGCTTCATCTCCTTTCTCACCTTGTAACCCTTGAACGCGGCCTGTATCTTTATGGCAGCCTTGTCCATGGATGGGTCCTCCAGGATCTCCGTAGTCAGGTCGCCGGGCAGCCCAGGGGTGACCACGGGCTCAGCCCCCGCCTGCTGCCACGGTTTCCCAAGCTTGCTTGCAGCGGCAGCGCCTGGGACCTGGGCCTTGTCCCTGGGCTTTCCTGCCTTCTTGAGGTAGCTGACAAGGGATGGCGTGCCAGCCCGGGACTCGTCATCAGAACTGGTGTGTGAGAGGTCAGCTTCGCCAGTGCGGGCCAGCTCATCGGGAGTAGAGTAGCCCTCGGAGAAATCCTGGACGGCTTCCTCCACTTCTCGCCGGAGCCTCTGCAGCCGCTCGTCCTCCTCAGGCAGCTCACTGATGGAGTCCAGAGTGGGCTCCCGGCTCATGCGGCGCTTTTTGGCAAGAGCTTCCCACAGCAGGTGCAGGTCACCTTCCTGGGCTGCTTCTGGGGGCAAGCTGGGCTGGGCAAGGCCGTCGGTCAGGGCTTCTGCCTCTGGGCTCTGCAACACAGCCACTGGGGAGAACAAGCACCGGGAGAGGGGAGTCACTCAATGGGGAAGCCCTCAGCAAAAGCGTCCTAGCGCATGAGGTACCGTGCCTACAATTCAGCAGTTCCTCCTCTTGGGAAACTACCCAAATTGTGGGACCAATGGGAGAATATACCTTGTTACTTGGGGATCATGTTCTATTTTTCTTTTGGGGTCTCTCATAACACCCAGCATAGTCTTGCACTCAGCAAAACTTGGTCAAAATGAATATATAGATAGGACAGCATTACCTATTTACTGAGCAGGTAGATTTTTTTTTAATTTCATAAGCTTTTAAAGTGTAATTCCATGCACTTTTAAATCTGCATATAGATTTTTTTGGGGGGGCTGAGGCAATTGGGGTTAAGTGACTTGCCCAAGATCACACAGCTAGGAAGTGTTAAGTATCTGAGGCCAGATTTGAACTCAAGTCCTAGCTACCCCTTTATATAGATTTTAAGTAAAACACTATGTTTAATGCTAGAGGTTATATACAGTTATCCTTTCCATATCATGGGGTTAGTGGTGTGGTATCTCTGCAATCCAAAAAAATCTGTGTAAAATTTTTGGGTCCTCTCTTTGTATCACAGAAATTTGAATTTTTTCTTTTATGGGGTATTTATATGACCACATTGTGAAATTTGAGTATATTTAGAAATTAAAATATAAAATTTATAATGCAATAAATATATTTTATGCACTTCTAAATTTCTAAACTTTTTCCATGTCATCTTCTGGCCTTTGCATATCATCTGTAGAGCTTCTGCAAAATTTCCGTTCCCCCCCCCCCCCCCCCCCCCCCCCCGCCAAATCCCATTTAATTTTTTATGCTGACCTGCAATATATCAAAACTGTGATGGAGAAAGTTGCAATGTAGAAGGGATAATTTGTATAATTTAGACCTGACAGGATCCTGATCTCAAGTAGTTTACAGTTGAAAAGAGGGAATAAGACATTCAATTTAAAGTCAACAAGCACTTATCAAGTGTCTACTGTACAAAGCCCTCTGCTGGAGATGGGAGAAGCTCATTTTAGATGTAGCATGACCTATACCCTCCCAGCTCAGTCTAATGGAATATGTTATGTAAATAGAAAACTTTTTTCAAAAAGGTGCATGTTAATTACACCAAAAAAGTCAAACCAAATGCTATTTGAAGTTCTAGGCTGGCAAAAGTCATGGCCAGTGAGTGGGAGAATGGGGAGAGGTACATTAGTACAGACTTCTTGGAGGATGTAGCATTTGTGCTACACTTGAAAGGCTTTAATGTTCAACAGAAGAAGAGGAAGGGATTCCAGATATAGAGAACAAAGTGAACAAAGTCAGGGAAGGTGCAGCCATGTGGGTACCATGCATTCCAGTCCAGCTGGGATGGAGAGTATTGCATAAATGTCTCTTCTCAAATTTTCTGGGAATCTTTATCTGGCTCACTTCTTTGTTCCTATCCCATTAACATTGTATTATACTTTCTCATATATTTCCCCTAATAAATTACAAACTACTCAAAAGCAGGAACTGCCATTATCCCATTTTTGTATATCTTGTGACTAGCACAGTACTTTATCTCCATATAATAATTGATTAATAAGTATTTTTATTAAATTGAATTGAATAGCGTTGGATGAGTAAAGTGGTACCAGATTGGGAAGGGGCTTAAAGATGAGGTTAAAGAGTGTGAATCTTAGCTAGAAAGCCATAAGGAGCCACTGAAGGGTCTTGATCAGCAAGGATGTGACCAGATTTATGCAGAATGAAGATACGTTTGGCAGTAAGAATGTCAGAAATTAAAGCTTCTGAAGGAGAGGTTCTTGAATTACAACTGAAAAGGGGGCAAAGCTATGGACCTTCACAATGTAGTACTCTTAAGAATCCACCAGTGGGGCAGGTAGGTCAGACAGTAGATAGAAGGCTGGGTCTGGAGTCAGGAAGTTTTAATGTGGCTTCAGACATTTATAAGCTATATGACCTCAGGCAAGTCATTTAATCTTATTCTGACTCAGTTTCTTCATTTATAAAATGGGGATAATAATAGTATTTATTTCTCAGGGTTGTTGTGAGGATCAAATGAGGTAATATTTATAAAAGAACTTAGCAAGGTGCCTGGCACATTATAAATGCTTATTTCCTTCCCTTCTCCTAAGTTCCCTATTTCCATGAAGGCTATCACCATGATCCAGTTAGTTTCTTCATCTAAGGATCATCTTTGATTCTTCTCTCTCACTCATTTTTCATAAAAAATCAATTGCCAAATTTTGTCAACTCAACCTTTTTCAACATGTCTTAGAACTCTCCCCTTTTCTCTACTCTCAGCACAACCACTTTAGTTTGGGACCTCATTATCTCCAACTAGAACTACAGAAATAGCTTCTTAATTGGTCTCTCTTCGTTCAGTCTTGCATCTTTTATATCTCACTTCCATAAACCTGCCTGATTGATATTCCAAAAGCATACGTATGTTTGACCATGTCACTTTTCTGCTCAAGAAGCGGTGGCTCCCCATTGCCTTTGGGTTAAATTACAGTCTCTTCTAGTTGGCATTTGAAACCCTTCATCATTTAGTTCTAGCCATGGTTTCCAGGCATATTGATTGCACACTGTTCTTCTTCATAGACCCTTCCTTCCAGCCAAACCTGACAATGTGTTCCCTGCACAGTAGATTTCATCTCCTCTGTGCCTCTGAAGAGACTAGATTCATTCTCCCTTTCTTTCAAACTCCAAACTTGCTTCATGTTTCAGTTCAAGCTCCTTCAAGAGATCTTTATTGATTTTCCCTGCTATTAGTGTCTCTCCAATTACTGAGTATTCGTCCTGCATCTATTGTTTATTTTAGTTATCTGTGAATATGCTGTATCTATAGGTAATCTGTGGAATTCCATCCCTTACAAAAATCAATTTCTTCAGTGGCAGAAACTTTTCTCAGTTTTTTATTTTTATCATCAGTGCCTAGAAAGGCCTGGCACAGATTAGGCACTTCTAAATTTCTGAATTTAGAAATTCAGATTTCTTTTTTTTTTTTTTTTTTTTTGCTGAAGCAATTGGAGTTAAGTGACTTGCCTAGTCACATAGCCAGGAAGTGTTAAGTGTCTGAGGCCAGATGTGAATTCAGGTCCTCCTGACTGTAATGAATCTGAGGAAGCTTCCTGGAGGAGATGTTCTAAAGCTATCAATGAAAAGAGGGCAAAGCTATGGACCTTCACAATGTGTCATTCTTAAGAATCCACCAGTGGGGCAGGTAAATCACATAGTAGTTAGAAGTCTGGGTCTGCAGTCAGGAAGATCTGAGTTTTAATATGGCCTCAGAGCTGGTGCTCTATCCATTATACCAACTAGCTGCCCCAATAAATGCTTTTTAATTGCTAGATTATGCCTCAGTATGGTGTGGAGGTGATCTTAGCTTCTTGAAACAATGCCAGAAGGGCATTTTCCAGATAAGGTAGATACTTTATTGGACAAGGCACCAAATGTTATTCTAATGATAGACGGATTCTGCTATTCCAGGAAAAACTTAGCTAAGAACAAATTGGCACATCACCATGAATTCGGCTGTTCACTTGTTGAGGAATTCTTTGGCTATAAGAACTCATGAATTAAAAAAAATTTGAATCTGATCCCTCTGACTCAAGAGCCACAAACCTTGGGAGAAGCAGAAGAAACATAGAGATTGGACTCAGGGGACATTGGTGGAGGACAAAGGAGGCAGAGATAATTTGATAGGATGGGAAGACTCATGGTCTGAGGGGCAGGAGAACTGGTTTTTAGTTCCAATTCTCTTGCCGACACATTAGGCAGGTTACTTGGACTTTGGATATTCAGCTCCTCCATCTGTAAAATAGGATCACTAATCACAGACTCACAGCTATCTCACAGACAACTAGTGAAGATTAATACGGATTATATTGGGCAGAGATTAACAACCTCATGTTATAGATGAATAACACTGAGTCACAGAGAAATTACTTGTTCACAAAGTAACATACTAAGTGGAAGAAATAGGACTAAAAGTTATGTCTTTGGATGTTCTCCCCCCTAAGTTATGCTGTCCAGCTCAGCTGTCATCTATTCATCAATCTTTTTCTGCTCTTCCTCAAATAGAATTGATTTCTTCCCACATTGTCTTTCGATATATTTTCACATTCCTTGCACCGTTGTAATTTTTGTTCATATCTTCTCTACTCTATTGGGCCATGATCCCATTGAAAGCAGGGACCATGTCAACTTCTTTGTATCTTCCCCAGCTCTTATCATGGTGTTTTGTACATAATGATGAAGGAAGGGACTAGGAATTTATCAGGTACTTACTATATGCCAGGAATTGTGTTAAATACTTTAAGAATATCACCTAATTTGATGTTCATAACAACTCTGGGAGTTGGATGCTATTTAACAGATGCCCAGTGAATATGTGTTGAATACAAGAGTGAATGAAGGAATTCATAACTGAATGAATGGACAAATGAATGAATAAATACATGAAAGAATACAAGTGCATTCAAATGAATGAATGAGTAGATTACCAAATGCCTGAATGAGCAAATGAATGACTGGATAAATTTCCTGCATGCTTCTATAATGTTCAACCTGCTTTTGTTTGCCTTCTCCCTCCCCACCCCCACTCCCAGATATACCTTCAAAAGATGCAGTGGCAGGGGCTTTGCTACTGGTGGAGCTACAAGTGTAGGAGCCTTGGTCATCAGGTCGGAAACCATGGATCACTAGCGTTTGCTTCTTGCCTTTGGAGATGAGCTCATAGCGGCCCCCAGGCTGAATCAGTTCATTCCCTTTCTTCCAGGTTATTTCCTGGATCTCACCTGCTACCTCACATTCCAGGCAAGCTTCCTCACCGACCACCACCAACTTGCTTATGGAGGCTGAGGCGACTGCCTCTAAAGGCTCTGCAAGGAGACATAATCAGTGGTGTTGATACTATGAATAATGATCCTGGGAGCTTAAGTCATGTGGGAAGGATCACAGGCTCTCAAATAGTGCTAAACAGACATTGGCTTTCCCATCTATGAAAGAATTAATATAGTATGAGTTTTTACCTAGATCCTTGAAATATGGTGAAGAATAAATATCAAGAGGAATGGCCTATTAAGTATTTGGGGCACACATGGATTGGGGAATACTTCCCTCCCTATGGCAATCATTTCTGTCCTTCACTGGCTCATACCACTGGATGGTAAGATCACCCACTAAACTATTCTGATCAGGTGGCCATTTCTTATCTTCTACCCTACCAAGGTGGCTGGAGGAGGACTACATAATCTTTGGAGACAGGCTATCTCCTCCCCTAGCATGGCTACGCCTGGCATTTGGGTTTTCCTCTGTCCATCCCTCAACTGAATGTACCCCAGGTACATTTTTTTTCACATGTATGTTTTCTCAAGACTGACCTGAGGGTAAAGGCTGTATAAGGTTATGAGAACATTGAATTTAGACTCAGAAGAGACTTTAGAGATTGTTTAGCTCAGGGCTTCTTAAACTTTTTTGACTTGTCATCCCTTTTGGCTTGAGAAATTTTTACATGACCCTGGGTAAATAGGTAAACACCTATGTAGATATACAAATCAAAAATTTGCTGATAATAGGTTATAATGTCATAATCATCACATTCAGTTATGAGACCTTATAGGGGATCAAAACTAAGAAACTTTAGCCTAGCCTAACTCTCTAATTTTGTAAAGGAGTAAAATAAAGCTCAAAGAAGAGAATGACCTACCTAAAGTCAAAAGCAGATGGTGGCAGATCTAGGAGCCTTTTAAACTTCAAACCCAATACTGTTTCCACTCTATCACTCAGTATCCCCACTGTAGTGAGGAGAAATGTGCCATTTCCCTCAAGAGAGGGCCATTCTGAGGGTGGGGATCAAGCATCCTTCTCAAACTCTTCTTCAAAACTCTAGCTCCAAAAACATTTTCTTCCTTATTGCTGAACCAAAGCGTGGTCTGATCAGTTTATAGGATTCTGACTATGGCACCAAGAATAAGACAGGAAAGCAAGATACCCAGTGTATTCTACTCAACATGCTCCAAAGTAGAAACCAGGGGGCATTTTGGAATCTTGGATATATGAAGGGCTTTGAGATCATCAGGAAGCAAGAGACTGGTCAAAAATCAAAGTCTTCCCATAAGACCCCAAAAGACTAAGTCTAGAAGGAGCAGTGAGGAATTATCATTCCGTCAAAGTAAGGGATTATTGTTATTTCCATTTTATGGATGAGATAACTGAGTTTACATTGCAAGTATATGGGATTTAAACTGGGGCAGAATTGGAATTTAATAGCATACTGGACCCAGAGTCAGGAAGATTCATCTTCCTGAGTTCAAATCTGACCTGAAACACTTTTTAGCAATGTGACTCCTAGGCAAGTCACTTAACCCTTTTTGATTCAGTTTCCTCATCTGTAAAATAAACCGGAAAAGGAAAAACTACCCTAGTGTCTTTGCCAAGAAAACCCCCAAAGGGAGGTCACGAAGAGTTGGATATAATTAAAAAACAACTAAACAAGAACAATACAATTGGTGTAAAGAAGAAAGAGGACAAATAGAAGGACAGAGAGGAAAAAGGGGGAAGGAGGAGGATAGAAGGCAGATGAAGGTCACTCACCAAGCTTCACCGTCTGAGGCAGGTGCACAGGCTCTCCTGCACCCACGTGACCTACAGCTGCAATTCGGAAGCGGTAGGGCTCCCCAGGGATCAGGTCGCTCACTACACACTCGGTGCCTGGGACCAAGTCTTTGTGGCAAAGTTGCCATTCACCTGTTGCTGTCTTCATTTCCACCCTGTACCCAAGCAAGCCAGCACCACCATCACTCGCTGGAGCTGCCCATGACAAAGTTACTGAGCGACCACTCTGTTTTACAACCTCAGCATCTTCAGGAGGGTCAGGGAGACCTAGAGGTGACAGAGAAGAGCATGTAAAGTAGGTCATCTGCAAGGCTGGGTGCCTAGGGAATCTGAGGGAGGTTCAAAGCAGAATCTTTTATAGTGTTCCTCTTTGCTCATTTTCAGTCTTATCCTGAGTTTTTTGGGAATTTTCTTGGCAAAGCCACTGAAGTGCTTTGCTATTTCCTTTTCTAATTCATTTTTACAGATGAGAAAACTGAGACCACTTGCCCAGGGTTAGACATCCTGTAAGGATCTGGGGCCAGATTTGAGTCTTCCTGATTCCAGACCTGGCACTCTATCCTGTGCACCATCTGGCTGCCCTACAGCAAGGCCCCACAAAAAGGCCATGGCTCTGGAATCAGGTTCAGGTATCTGCTCTGCCACTTAGTGATTTAATTTAGACAACTAATTCATTTTGTCTTCCATCTGTATGGTGATGACAATAATCAGAGCTAATTCACAGAGTGGTGACAATATGTACCAAGGGTTTCTTAAGTCACAAAGGCTATATAAATGTGAACTATCATTTTTACTTCACTATCAAGCTATTTTTCTGGTGATTGGAAAGAAATTTTAATTAAAGAAAACTTGATAACTCAGAAATCTGACTGAGGTACCATTTCTACAGGTATTCCACTACAATCTGGCATTGATAGGGGCCTTGTGAGAAGGGTTTAGACATATGGGGTGGCTATGAGGGGAGAGAAACTGAAAGAAAATGGAAAGGAATACGCATTTGTATGGTGCCTATTATGTAGTACACAATTTACAAAGATTATCTTATCTGATTCTCATAACAATCTTGTGAAGTGAGTTCTATTATTATTCCCATTTTATATTTGAGAAACTGAGGCAGACAGTACTCAAGTGAGAGGAAGGCAGGAAGAAAGGAAGGGAGAAGGAAGAAGGGAGAAAGGAAGGGAAGAAGAAAAGAAGGGAGGAAGGAAGAAAAGAAGAGAGGAAGGAAGGAAGAAATGGAGGGAGGATAAAAGGGAGGGAAGGAGGGAAGGAAGAAGGAAGAAAGGAAGAAGGGAGGAAGGAAGGGAGGAAGAAAAGAAAAAAGGAAGGGAGGGAGGGAGGGATGATGTATGAATTTATTAAGCAACTACTATGTGCCAGAAGCTGTGTTAAGAAATTTACAAATATCATGTCATCTGAGGTACTCCAAGTAGAAAGACTGAATGACTACTTACTTATATTATAATGGATTTCTAAAATGGTATAGAAAGGGATACTAATTAATGCTTGTTGACTGACTGACTGAAATCAAAGCTGAAGATTGCTATTCATATCTGAAAACTTGGACTTAGAAATTGGATATGCCTTGAGTTAATAAATCCTATCATTCTCAAGAACACTTTAATTTATTAAATACTGGAATTCTCATTAATACTTCTCTATCACCTACTAGTGAATTGACATTGCATAAATCGCTTCCTTTCTCAGACTCGGTGTCCTTACCTCCCCAAATAAGGGAGTTGGCCTAGTTTTAGGATTCTTAACTTGGGATCCATGAACTTGTTTTAAAAATATTTTGATAATTATATTTCAATGTAGTAGCTGATTACTTTTATAATCCTATATATTTAATTTTATGCATTTGAAAACATGATTCTGAGAAGTAGTGCATAAGCTTCACCAGACACTGCCTAATGGATTCATAACAAAAAAAGTTAAGAACTTTTTGGTTGAGAGGATCACCAAAGCCACAATGGCAATTCAAAAAGTCCATTTGCTATGTTCTAATGTCTCTTCTGGTTCTAACATTTCACAGACAAATAATTTTTCTTTCAGTTCTTACATTCTGTGTTCTATGGAGCCTCCCAGTTTTAATATTTTTTGATTATGTAGCTTGATAGGAATTGATCTACAAGTAGTACCAGACTCATAATTGTGCAGCTGGGTATGAATAAAGCAGATTAAACTGGTTTTGTATTCTTACTAAAAATATAAATTTCAATAGCTAACAATCTGTGTACTGTGTCATTATTATAAATAAAAATACCTGCTGTCCATAACATATGGATTTTCATTCCCTTGAACATATGAATTTTCAGATTACTTAGTCTGTTATTATAAACTGTGAATTCCTTGCTTGGAAAGGACTTGGAAATTAATTTAGTCCAAACTTCCCAAAGGCCTGTTAAATCCTCACTAGGAAAACTTTCCTGTATTCTTCATTATGATAAAAGATCAGTGATCTCTAGAGTTTTCATGCTTCAATTAGCTCATAGTCTGGGCTTAGTACCTCAGGAAGGAAGGAGTAAATATCCTGTTCCTAGAAGTCTCCAAGCAGAGAGGCTGAATGACCACTTATATTATAGTGGATTTCTAAGGTGGTATAGAAAGGAATGCTAATCCAGGTGGGCCCTAAACTCAATGTCCTCTGAGGTCCAGTCTAGCTGTAAGCTTCTATGACTATAAACCAAATGTGCGGCCTGGGTAATTATAGAGTCCTCCATCAGCTCCAAGTCTCTAAGCCAAGGGAGTATGCTTATTGGTTAGGAAAGCCATATAGATTATTGCTCAGATTCAGGTTGGATTAGGTGATTTTTGAGGTCCCTTCCAATTCTATGGTCTTGTTTTGTTCACCATGACTGCATTTTCCCTAAATTCTTCCTTCTCCCACTTACTGATCACAGACAGCTTGGCTGAGGAAACAGCATCTCTTGCCGCGAAGGTCACCTCCCCAGCATGGTGTGGCTGGGCATTCCTGAGGAGCAAAACATGGCGGCAGCCATCAACTTGGATTGTCCAGTCCTTATCTGGCTGAATTTCGGTGCCATTGATGTACCAGGTCACCTCATTGACAGGGACTGTCTCACTGAGCATGCAGCCAAAGGTGGCTTTGCTGCCAACCTTGACCTCCAAATCGAGCAAAGACTCCAGGAATTCCAGACGCCAGCCTAGGGTGAAAATATGCTTTTAGGTGATGCTGGTATGAGCAGAACTGGTTGACATCCAACCCTAGGGCTCCACATGGAACTTTAGAGCTCAGGTGAGGTAGCTGGGCAGGAGAAGTCTGTATGTGTGTTCTTTTGGGCCCTGAGGGTATTTCTCCTAGAAGAGAGACTCCTAGAAGGCAGTCCTGGGATTGGAAAAGAATCTAGCCCAATTCAATGAAGCTTCAAGAAATTGTGCCCATATTGTGATTGAGTAAGACTATATGGCCAGCTGGGTTATGTTTGCTGGGAGGGGAATGTCTCTGAGGCCAGATTGTGTATGTTTGCATTTTAGTAGAATCTGTCTGTGAAGTTAATTGGTGTGAATTTTTTGGATTGGGTATGTCTGCACAGATTGTTGGTGTGTGAATATTGGTATTAGGTATATAAATATGTTTGTACTGGGTGTGTCTGTGTGTCTAGCTGGTTCGTCCATATTAAGAATTTGTATCTGAATTACCTGCCGCTGAGTGGGCTGGTAACAATGATTTGGTGCATGAACCACCTAAACTATCTTTTCCATCAGCCAATTACAACTACCCCAAAGAGCCAAGATCATAAATATCACAATGCAGAGAAAATCACTCATGTCTTTTCTATAGTATTAGGACTCCTGATCCGATCTGAGAAGTGGAACTAGGACAGTAATTTAAGGTTGGTCCTGCTTATTTGAAATAGTTTCCTTTCCCTGTATCCCACCCCCTCACCAGGATTGGGTGTATCTCTGCCATGTCATATTTTTAAAAGTAATTCATTCTACAGCCCCTGCCTCTAAGTTAAGTGAAAAGTTTCTCTTCCATTTCTAAACCAACATAAAGGCCCGATCATCACCCCCCATCTTTTCCACTTCCCCTCGCCAAACATCATAGCCGAAATACACCTGCAACATCAATACCTTTGACAGTCAGAAAAGCAGATGTGACCATATCATTGACTAGGAAGGTCACTCGACAGCTGTCCTGGGGAGTCAGGTTCTTTAACAGTAGCAGGTGCCTCCGGCCATTCTCAAAGTAGACCATCTCAATGTTCTCTGAGGTTCTCACAGGCACATCATCCATCAGCCAGCTGTGATTGGCAACCTCTGGCTTGGCCAAATGGCACTCAAACAGGGCTTCTCCTCCTTCCACTGCCTCCACGTTTTCCAAGCCTCGGACAATGGTGTTCTTGGCTGAGAGGAAGGAGACACAATTGGCCAAATGGTGAATTCCTACCTGGCTCATTGGAGGTGTCACATGTCCCAAGTGAACAGTAATGATAACTCTCATTTCAATAGTGATTTGAGATTTATAGATCCCCTTCCTAACAATAATTCTGTGAGGTAGGCTAAGAAGGCATTATTGCCATTTTATGAATGACATGTTTTTCCTGAAAGAATATAAGCTTCTTGAGGTCAGGGACTCCCTCCTACAACTTAATTACAACACTTAATAAATGCTTGTTAATATATTGACTAAGGATACTGAATTTAGAAGACAGACTCTTTGGGAGCAAAGAATGTTTGCTTTTTGGTTTTGTAGCTTCAGAACCTTTCACTTGAATATATTAACTACTTAATGAATATTTACTGGACTGAATTTGTTGTTGAGAGATTAAGTCACTTGCCCAATATCACAAAGCCATCAAAGTTCTCCAAGATTCTTTTCACTATTTCAGATTAGGACTTCCATATTTTAAGGTTCTAAGTTAGCTAATATACACTCCAGAGCTCTAAAACATAAGGTACCTGTAATTACATAATGATGGTTATGTGTAACCTTTCTCCTAACTTTGGTAAAAGTGAGCACATTGAATGATTGCCCAGTTCCTCTGAAGAATATAAGAAAATGTAGATAAGTGTGGAATATATGGTAGAAATGATACTAGACCTGGAGTTAGCAGTCCCTAGTTTTGGATCAATCACTATGTGATCTAAATTACTTAAATGATGAGTTTCAGCTTTGAAACATCTTAAAATTGGGATCATGATGCTCACATGAGAGACTTGCAAGAGATTTTAGAAATTCTATTTCATTCAAATGAGATAGAATTTTACAGAGCAAGAATGTGAGGAGCACAGAGGGGAAGACCAAGAGTATAGCTATAAGGAATATTAGACATCATCTAGTTTAAAGAGTGACTGTGTTTTAGAAGATTAATCTTTCTGAATAAGGAAATAAGCCAGAATATAAGCTACTTGAAGGCAGGGATCATATGTCTTTGTGTCTCCACTGCCTTTCTTTCATGTTATAGTCATTTAATAAATTTAATAAATATTTGTGAATTGAATTGAATTTGTGAATTCAACTAGTTGTTGAAAGATTTAAGGGACTTATGAAAGTCACAAAGAAAACGGCAGTCAGGACTGAAACCCAGATTCTCTGATCTCCAAACCAGTGCTATTTCTTTGCATTACACCAAAAATATCTCTCAGAAAGATGTAGAGCAGGGAGGTGAAGCCAGATCTTTAGACTTCAAGCACGTCTTTGCCATGCCACACACCGATTTCACAGGGCTGTTGTAAATAAAGTCCTTGATAAGCCTTACAGGGGTATGGAACATGAGGCAAGTTGAAGCTTCATGGCAGGAAAATCTTCCTAATAGAGCTATCCTGCAGTTGAATGGGCTGCTTTGCAGTGAGGGGGAAATAGTGGGTAACCCTCATTGGAAGCCTTCAAGCCAAAGCTAGTAAACTGTTTATTAAGTTGATTGCAGGGAGTATTCTTGTTCAAGTATGAATTGAAAAGGTCACTGAAATCCCTTCCCATACTGGAATTCTTTAATTGTTATTAATGGCAGAACTGGTATAGAAGTCCAGGGCCATTTCCACTGTGATGCTTGAGGAACGGAGCTATGGAAGCAGGACTGACTATGAGGGCCAAAGTTCCCTGTCATTTCGTGGAGTCTGCACCACATTTAGTTTTGTATCTATAATACTACTCAGTATGATGCCTTAGACCCAGCACACCAACATCATCATCAGGGTCATTACCATAATTACTAGCATTTATATAGCACTTACTATGTGTCAGCCTAGGTGGCTAGGTGGTACAGGGGATATAGTGTCAGGCTTGGAATCGGGAAGACCTGACTTGAAATCTGGCCTCAGACAAGTAATAGCAGTATAAGCCTGGAAAATCGTTTAATCATGTTTGCCTCAATTTCCTGTTCTGTAAATAAGCTGGAGAACGAAAATGGCAAACTACTGTAGTATCTTTGCCAAGAAAACCCTACATGGGATCACAGAATCAGACATAACAATAACACATGGCTGGCAATTTGCTAAGTGGTTTTATAGATACTATGCCATTTGATCCTCCCCTTGTATTGCATTTAGGAAAGTGAAGCAGGTAGAGGTTAAATAACTTGCTAGGAAGCATCTGAGACTTTAGAGTCTGAATAGTTTGTGTTGGATTAAATAGTCCATTGGATCAGAGTCCCTTTGCAAGCCAGGAGTTAGGATGGAAGGGGAGATTAGGTGGTTTGCTAATGCCACAGGGAGGAGTTGGGGCTTGATCCTGGATGTGAGAAGGAGCTACACACTCTAGACTTTGAGGAAGGGAGTGAAATGGTCAGAGATGTACTTTAAGGATTAATATGGGAAGGATGAGGTAAAACCTGGGATGGCTGGTAGGGCCACTGAGATAAAATGAGCATGAATTGATGAAAGGCATTACTATCTATAGGGAATACATTTTATTTTAAAATACCAGCATCTCCCTTCATACTATTCTAGTATCCATACAGAGAGACCTTGCATTTATTCTTTATCTCTAATTGCTTATTAAATATAATTTCCTAGATGGATTCTGCTGCTACCAGACTTACCTTCCTTGAACAAGTATCTAGTTACATCCTCTCTCTGCTCAAAACTTTTCAATGATTCCTGCTTGTTATCTGACTCATTTTCATACTTCTTAGCCTGGCATTGCAATTTCTTCACAATCTAATGCTACTTTTTCATTTCATACAACACTCCTCCATGACCCCTAGGGTCTAACCAGATTGGATACTCACCAGCTACTGCTAACATCCCACTCTTTGCTGCATCTGTATCTTTGCTCACACTACCCCTTACGTGCAGCATGCTCTCACCCAGCCCCCCATTTTTGGATTCCTATCTGTGCCCAGATGTCACCTCTTCCAGGAAACCTTTGATTGTAGCAGACCTACCCTGGGTTTCATATAGCACTCTGTCTGATCCTTTCTGATGCTGTGATCATGTACCATTGTGTATGAAATTTATTGGAGATTATGTGACATCCTCCCACTAGACTGAATTCCATGAAGATAAAAACTAGGTCTTATCTAAACTTTGTATTTCCCCTAATTTTGGGGACAGTATTTCATACTTTCAAGGAACTTAATTTACAATTTGCCATCAATTTACAATTGATTAAATTTACAAATAACTTCAAAATTTAATCCTAAATCACAATTCTAGAGGATCAGTTTTAAATAAACTCCTAACAGAGAGCAGAGAGGAGAAACTCAGTCTTTATAATGATATTACATATTTGAACTTGGTATGGAAATTTGTTTTGCCTGACTATGTTTATTTCTTAGAAGATTTTTTTCAATCTCCTCAGGGATTGTGCAGCTGGAAGGGAACAAAATATATGCTTGTTAATTGAAGACTATAAATTTAATTAAAATAAAATGAAAGTTTGCTTTTTCATGGAATTCAAAAGGTTTAACTCTTCATGTGTGAAGCACTGTGTTTATGACTCTTAGAAATTGATTTTAGAACTTAAAAGATAGTTTATCATCACAGGGTTAAGAGATGGAAGAAGACCTTAGAGATTATCTTATCCAACCCCCTATTTTTTTCCAGATGAGCCCAAGACTATAAGCCTCAGAGAGAGACTAACACAGTAACTGTCAGAGCTAGGCTGAAAAGATGTTTTCAATGTCTTCAATTATTAAACCCCTTATTCTATTAGGTTATGGGTCTTTTCAAAATCCAAGGGCTGTCAATTTGCTTTGTCTCTGTCCACAGGAAACCAGACTGTCTCGTCAGAGCTAGCTTGTATCAGTCTGTTGGGGACATTACTGTAAGCAACAGCAAAGCCATCAGGGACAGACTAATAACAAGGCAAGAGCAGTAGCATACAGATGAATGGAATATTGACATCTAATGAAAACATCTGTGGGGAATTACATCCAGAAGGAAGCAGAATTTTTATGTAGGACATAGAACTGAGTTTTGCAAGAATAGATTGTTGGTGATTTAGAATGGTCAGAGAATATCCCACAGAGTTAGAATATCAAATTTATGGGATTCCCTGGGAGCTTGATCAATTCAGCAAGCATTGTGTGTTGTGTGTCCTTGGAAGAGTAACTCTGACAGTTACTGTGTAAGTCTCTTTCTGAGGCTTAGTTTTGGGGTTCATCTGGAAGGAGTTACAGAGGTGACTTAGGCAAAGTCCAAAGATATTATCACCATTTGAGAAATAACTCTGAGGAAGTTGTCTCAGGTTTGGTCAGTAAGTGGGTAATAATAATAACAATAATAGTAATGACATCTAACACATATTGTATCTTAGGGGTTACAGAGTGTTGTATAATAGAGTAGTGAATAGAAAACTGGCTTCAAAGCCAGAAAGACTAAGATAAATTGCAGAGCAGGTCCTAACCTGCATGGATAGAGGGGCTTTCATCATCTAGGAATTCTCCATATCAATAGCAACAGAGGAGTTTAGACCTATGTCAAGAACCAATAAAAACACATATGCACACATATGTATGTATGTGTGTGTATCCCCCTTCTCTTTTTAAACCCTTTGTCTTGGTGAGCTTGTCCATCCCCATAACTTCAACTCTTGTCTCAATGCAAATGACTCCTATACATCTGCATTACTATCTCTGAACCCCCTTCTCAAATTCCAGATTGGAAGTTACAATTATCTACTAGACATCTTTATTTGAATGTCTCTAGATCAATATATTTAACACAAACTTCATCTTCTTATCCCTTTATCCTACTTTTTCTGGCTTCTTTATATTAATCAATGGCACCACCAATCCTCCCAGTTGTCCATGCAAAGAATTACAATTGTCTTTGATGCATCCTTTCCCTTAAAATCCAATCAGTCACCAAGTCTCATTGATTCTTTCTTTCCATTCTCTCCACCACCTCCTCCCTGGTTGAGGCTCTCAATATATCTCTTCTTGACTACAGCCCCTGTTACTTTTTCTTACAGAAATTTCTCACTTACATGCCTCCTCCCTCCAATCAGGGATATCATACTTATCTTCTGTCTGCTGTGGCCTGAAGACCTTATTGCCAAAGTTATTGCCAGTTAGCTTTGCCCATCAGTTCCTAATTTGTCTTGATGTATGCTTTCTAAAATATTTTGGTATCTCTAAGAACCCTCCCTTGATGAATCTTGGAGAGAGATTGGGATCTATAATAATGGGTATACTGCACTTGGAGACAGGAGACATGGGTGAAAATCCCAGTTCTCAGCTGCTATGAGAACTAAAAGTAAATCTCCATGAGCCTTTATTTCCTAATCCACAATTTCCTAATCCTTATGCTTTTCACTCATCACTCTGGTCTCAAAGAGCAAGATGTGGTAGATTATTAATTAAAGCCATTTAAATAACCAATCTTTTAGCAAGGATTGATTAATTTTCCTTATACATACAGTTAGTCACTCCTATGTTCAAAATCCTTCCATGGTACCCAGCTGCCTACCAAATAAAGTTCGAACTCTTTTTTTCTTGCATTTAAGACATTTCATAATTAAATGTCAGTTTATCTTTCTAGCTTTGATTAATATCATGTGGGGCAGCTAGGTAACGCAGTGGATAGTGCACCAGCCTTGAAATCAGGAGGACCTGAGTTCAAATGTGATGTCAGCTACTTAATACTTCCTAGCTGTGTGACCCTGGGCAAGTCACTTAACCCCAATTGCCCCAGCAAAAAAACAAAAACAAACAAACAAAAGAATAATATCATGTGCTTTCATACATTCTATATTCTGACTAAATCTGGTGATTCTATACCCTTTGAATATGCTCTATGCTAACCCACCTCCATGCACTTACTCCTACTGTTTCCAGTGCCTTGAATGCCTTTCTAGCCTCATCTTTGAAAGCCCAAACAAAAGGCCATCTCCTTCAGGAAGCCTTCTTACCCTAAGACTTCAACAACACTTTGGTCTTCAGGGAGTTGTGGCAAATGAGTAAACCATACTGACTCCCTTTTGTGACTCAATTCTGGATCTAGCTGAGTTCCCTTTCTATTCTATTCAATTATGGTCTAATCAGATTTCTGTCCTGTGAGAAAATTTTATTCAATTATGAGAATTGTGAAGAAAAACTTTATTACATTGTTTGAACTTAGCCTCACATGGCTGGGAAGCTGGACCATGTCTATCAGATTTGTCTAAAATTAATTCAAGGAGGGATGGAGAGATAGAATTTGGAACTTAAAACTTTAAAAAAATTTTAAAATGTTTTGGTATGTAATGGGGAGAAATAAATAAAAATTATATATTAAGATAAAATTAATCAAAGGAGTTTTCTCCCAATTATACATCTCAATCTATCCCAATTTGTATGCAATTGTCATGTACTGCTTAATAAATCAATATGCTTAGAAACTTGAACCTTCATTTCCTCAGTCATTTCACCCATAACAGTCTGCACTCTTTTCATACACTTATCAGGAAATATTATGTATTACAGCTATCCTTGCATATATCCTTTCTCCTTGGGCGAGAGACAATTATGACTTTCCTTAAGGACCCTTCTTCACTTGAATAGTACTCTTCACATAGTACATACTTAATAAACATATCCCAAGAGCTGAAACTAGAAAAGATACACAAAGAAGTGCCTCATCTTTTGCCTTTACCATTGCTTCTTCTATGTTGACATAACAGATTTTCAGGTTTCCCTTCTGTAAAATGGACATGCTGATTCTTCCAAGTATCCCAAAGATTACAAGGAAAGTGCCTTGAAACTTCAAAGTATCAAATAAATGAGCTATCACCATATAAGTGAGCTGTCATTCCTGACCATAGAATGAGTTGTTGCTCTAGGAAAGGTCCCTATGGATCCAGGGAAATAAAGAGCTGGAAAAATTAAAGGGAATGTTTAAGCTGTGCCAAAAAGATTATTGGTACCATGTTAAAAAAAAGTTTTTCCTTGCTGAAAAGGAGTAGCAATATAATTTCCACTTTGCTTATCCTTTTAAGGTTATAAAATGATTTACTCCCAATAACCCTGTGAGGTAGGCAGTGCAAGTAGTACTGTTTTCATTTTATAGATCAGGGAAACTGAAGTTTGGTGGATAGTTAAATTTGGTAGCTTTTGATGGCTACTCCAGAAAGGATGAGAACACACTTAGCTGAAGAGGCCTGAGGACCATTGCTGGTAATTTCTAGTTCAGGTTTAGTTTTAAGTTGCTGAGAAGCCTTTGAGATGAATCTTGGAGAGAGACTAGGATCTATAATAGGTGCATTGCACGTGGAGACAGGAATCATGGGTAAAAGTCCCAGATCTGTTACTTAGCAGTTATGAGAACTAAGATGAAATCTCCCTGAGCCTTTATTTCCTAGTCCATAAAATGGATTATGGTACTGATAATACCACCTACCTCATAGGGCTATTGTAAAGAAAATGCTTTATAAAATTTTAAGTCCTAGACACATGACCCCTTTGTATGGATAAAGACTTTGTATGGATAAAGACAAATATGTATCTCTACTTGCCCCACATGCTAATCTCATGTCCTGGATTATAGCCTATTAATTGTTTTCTTTAAATGCATAAAATATATTTCAGATCCTCTGGTTTCCTATGTGGAAAATGATTTTTTTTAATATCCTAAAGGTTATGAGGAAAGAACATTGAAGTACTATATAAATGTGAGCTATCATTACTGGTCATAGAATGAGTTCATGTCCTAGGGAAGATCCTTATGGATACAGGGAAATAAAGGACTGGATAGAGGAAAGGGGGATGTTTAAGCTGTCCTACGAGGCTGGTTGGTACTTACTACCTCCTCGTGTCTCTCATATTTGTCTCCACTCACAAGCTTTAGACTCTTATCACATGTTGCCTAAACTACTATAGCAGTAACCTCCTAATTGGTCACCCTGTCTCAAGTTTCTCCTCTGTCTAATCCATCCTCTTCACAGTCACCAGATTAATATTCTTTAAATACAAGTCTGACTATGTTATTCCCCTGTTCAAAAAACTCCACTGGGTCTCTTTTACTTCTAGGATCTATCCTTTTGTTTGATATTTATCAAAGCCTATTACATCTTGGCTCCAGCCTTTCTTTCTAGGTTCACCAAACTTTTCTCTTCTTTTTTCTTTCTTTTTTTGTTTAGGCAATTGGGGTTAAGTGACTTGCCCAGGGTCACACCAGATTTGCACTCAGGTCCTCCTGACTTCAGGGCTGGTACTCTACTCACTATGCCATCTAGCTGCCCCAACATCTCTCTTCTTTACTTATTCCATGTTTCCATCAAATTGACTTGACTGTTCTCCGTACATGGCATTCCATTTCCCATCCCTGGAATGCCGGACCCTCCCACCATTCCTTGTCTTGAGCTCTGAGAATCCCTAGCTTCTCTCAAGGCTCATCCCTCTTATGAGTCTTCTCCTGATTTTTCAGTTGTTTCCCCATGAATTTGCTTCGTATTTACTTTGAATATTTCCTACATATTTATCTTTATGCATTCTGAATTCTCCATTCCCATCCCAGTAAAATGAGAACTCCTATAGCGCAGGGGTTGTTTTGCTTACGTCTTTGTATTCCCAGGACCTAGCACAGTTTCTGAGACATACAGTAAATATTTGTTGAATTAATAGATGACTACCCTCAGAGTGGGGAGATTGTATATGTCCACCATTAGACTTGGAGTACCACTAAGAGTGAGGATCATATACTGGGCACCCTTGGACAGCATCAATTGGGTTTTTCCCCTTTTCTATTTCTCTCCAGCATGTACCCCAGAGCTCTGCCTGTGGAAAACTTCAGTCTAAGGAGTTCTCTGTTCCCCCATTTCACCCTCTCCATAAATTTAAAACAGCAGGTGCTACAACTAAACTTTGCCAAATTACAGGAAAATAAAGATTTTAGAGTTGGAAAAAAAATCTCATCTAGTCCAGTCCCCTCATTTTACAGATGAGGAAACTGAGCCTTATAGATTTAACATCTATCCATAATCTACACATATCTCTATAGAATGCATCCCAGATCAGCCAGCTATAAAGGCGCAGAGCTGGGGGATGAGAACCCGGCTCTTCTGGCTAAGTCCAGCCAGGGCCAGCCCCTCCTGCCCCGCGGTGGGCTTACGCCTGACCAAGCCTGCAGGCACGCCTCACCTTGGACATCAAGCAGAGCCACCACGCGGGTGCCCTCCGCTTCACAAGAATAGACGCCGCTGTCACACGGGAGGGCAGGTTTAATGGTTAGCTTGGCTACATTCCAATCCTGCTCAACAAGGATGCGCTGCCCATCCACACGGACCTCCTGCTCATTGATCTTCCACGTGGCCCGTACAGGCCGGGAATACTGGCATATGAATTCGGCCATGCTGTTCTCCTCGACGGTCAGGTCCTTCATGGCACTGACCACTTCGACGGTGGGATCTGTCGGCCAATATGTCAGGAGGACATGCGTTAGTGGGGTGGGGTGGCCACCTCCCTCCCCCCTCCATAGACAGCTGCAAATGATGGGGAGCCCTGTGCCTAGCCACAGTTAGTGGGTTTAGTAGCGGGGTGAGCTAGCTGCAAGCTCTAAGCGTGTGCTGGGCAGAGTTACTAAGGATATGAGGTGGTGCCTTCTGGATTAGGAGAAAGGGCCCACAAGATCTCCAGATATGGGGTCTATAATTTACCAATTCCTCCTACACAAAGACTCTTCCCAGCTCTCCAGGAAAAGTTGACTCAAAGATACTTCCTCTTGCATGGCACTAGGTGCAAGGGCCTTTATAAAATCTTACATTTCTTAGGGATAATATTAAGAACATGACATGTTTTGAAAGATGCCTTCCCCAGTAAACTGATATTTTCCAGTTTATCTTACTGTTCATCTCACACTAACATGCCTTCTGCTTCAGCTTTGCTGTAATCCTATCTTTGCTGTGGTCCAGGAAAAGTGGATAGTCTAGCTCTATTTGAAATGGAACCACAATCTGCCTGTATGGCCCAGGGCATTCAAGCCTGTAACCTTTGAAGAAGGTATGGCCTTATGGAAAAGGAAATGTCCTCAGAAGGAAACTTCAGACAAGCAGCAAACAGCTTAGCTTTTGGTCTTGTTATGAGAGTGATGCCCCTTTACCCAAATCTCCATACTGCTTGCTTGAAATGCCCCAGACAGACATGAGAAATGGTGTTTGTATGCGCACAGTAAATAAATATATACCCAGGACAATTCTCAGTCTTCTCTGGCTCCGAGACACAGAAATGACAGAAAGAAAGAAATCCAGGACCCTAGGACTACTGTGATCGATCACAGCAGCTCCCTTGTACATATGGTCTTCCAATTATCATGGTTGCAACTGCACTGTTCTGAATTCTGCAGCTGCAGAATAACTTCAGCTCCTAGATAATGCCAAAGGCTTATTGCTACTCTAGTCCTACAGTTAATTGCTCCCTGCAGGGAGCCAGAGCTTGTTTGTTCCCAGCTTCCCAGCATTCATTGCTGCTATCAACAAGATGAAATGCCATATAAGCTCATCAGCTTATCTGCCAGGGGTATGGGAGGGAGGCCAAGGGGAGGATCCTGGAGGGCTGCTCTCCATGGTCCCCAGATAAAAGCAGCTGACAGTCCCAGGTTGTGTTTTTTTTTTTTTGTTGTTGTTTGTTTCATTTTTTTTTTTAAAGCAGAGATGGATGAATCAGATAGATTGCTTGAGCTGGCCAAGCAATAACATCCCAAGCTTGAAAGAAGTAAGCATAAGACTAATGGAAATCAGGCACCAGACTTTAGGAAAATGGAATGCATTTTCCAGCTTTTTTTCTTTCCTTTGTGGGGCATTTCTCTGAAACTCTGGACCATGGCACAGACCATGACAGGGTTTTTTTCTTAGAGAAGGTATTATATTCTCTGAACCAAGGGAGCCTAGATGCTGAGATGCCATAATCAAAGAGGTTGAGCCAGTGTATACTTAAAGATCAGAGAAACCCTTCCAATCTAAAGAGATCCAAATACAAATTTTAAGTCCATGTCATCACTGCAGGCAAGGGAGCAGGCAAACTTATGGAGCTTACTAGATTATAAGCAGTATGATTATTTTATCTAATTTTCTATCTCCTCCACTGACCAGGATAGAATTTTCTAACTAGCAGACACTTAAATGTGTCTTAAATTAAACAATGGGGCTGTTGGATAATAAGGGTCTCTTGCCATCAGGAGTATGTGAGTAGAATGTTGAATAATCATTCCTCATCTGACTCTTCAGCACCACCAATCTGGACAGAGTTTTACCACTTTACTTGGAACATCCCAAAGCTAACATCATATCAGTTCATCTGTTTCTAAGGTATGGACAGCATACCTAGTTTGAGTTATCCTGATAAGAAACCTCTCAGGCTCTAAGGCTTAGGGGTATACTACCCCATCCATCAAGCCCTGAGTGCCCCTTAAGCAAATGCTGGAAAGTTTCCTATTAATGGCAACCTTGCAGGACCTTTTTCTGTCCATTTAGCCAATAATCAGTGTGTTTGGCCTTCCTTGGGACTATTTTCAAACTTGTACACAGAATTGTATGTGGAAAATCCTCTGCCAATGAATTAATTTTGTGTACATGTTTATTAACATTCTATTGGTCTCAATACATGCAGTCCCTGAATATAGATCACAACTTGAGTATTGAGTTTAGAATCAGGAAAACCTAAGTTTGAGCTCTAGTTCTCCCACTTGGACAAAGTGAGCTTTCTTTCCTTTATTCTAGAAAATGGAGACAATAATGTTTGTATTTTCTTTCTTTTAGATTAATTGTAAAGAATGAATTTTAATAAAAAGTCAAGTGCTCTAGATAACATAGTTACTACTATTATTTGAAAAGAAAACAATTTAGATGTTCTGATTTTTCTTGTGCAGCAAGATAAATGTATAAATATATATACATATATTGGATTCAACATATACTTTAATGTTTTTAACATGTATGGATTACCTGCCATCTAAGGGAGTAGGTGGAGGGAAGGAAGGAAAAAGTTGGTACAGAAAGTTTTGCAAGGGTCAATGTTGAAAAATTACCCGTGCACATGTTTTGTAAATAAAAAGCTATAATAAAAAAAAATTTAAATATAGATGTTCATTGAAAATTAACATGATTATAGACTACATTCAGATTTTACTCGTCATATTTAGGAGGAGAATATGGCTTATTTTCAGACCAATATGGTTTGTGAGGTTTGTGGCCTCAAAAGGCAGAACTGTGACCCTGGTCAAGTCAATTTCTCAATGCTATGCTCTAGGCAATTCTCTAAAACTTTTATGTTGTAGAGAAGGTGCCAATCTGCATTGGCAAATGCAACCCAAGTTCTGAGTAAAGTGAGCAGAACCAGGAGAACAGTGTACACAGTAATGGCCACATTGTACAAAAATCAACTACGACTGATTTAGCTCTTCTCAGAGATACAGTGATCTAAGACAATTCCAAAAGACTCATGATGGAAAATGCCATCCACGTCCAGAGAAAGAGCTGGGAAGTTTGAATGCAGAATTGAAACATACGACTTTCATTATATTTTCTTTCTTATGATTTTTCCCTTTTGTTCTGATTCTTCTTTTACAATATGACTAATGTGGGAAAATGTTTATTATGATTGTACATGTGTAATCAGTATCAGATTGTTATTTTGGGGATGGAGGAGGGAAAGAGAGAGAATAAATTTGAAATTCAAAATCTTATGAAAATGAATGTTGAAAACTATCTTTATACGTAATTGAAAAAAATACTATTAAGTGTGGGGGGGGGGAAACTAATGCAATCTGAGGTCCAGCTCCTAACTCTATGGTATATGTATATTATGTGTTTTTGTATTTACAAAATTTATAAAATGTTTCTGAGTATTTGTACTATGTATGTGTATTTTGTATTTCTCCCTTTCTTTCCACTTATCTAAATCCTACCAATTCTTAAATGCTCAGCTCAAGTCTTGCTTTCATTAAGAAGCCCTCTCTGGCCCTCCTAGATCATAGGTGCTCTTCCTCATCTCAGAATTCCTACAATACTTATAATCAGTACCATGTAATGAAATATTTTGCCATATTGCTCCATCTGAGTAGAACAAAAATTTCTAAGTGGGAATAGGAACCCAAGATATACTGCATTTAGCTGTGTGTAAATATGATTAAATTATTCCTATACTGGGGCATAGTGAACTGACATGTCCTTGTTGAGCCACTGTCTTTGAGAAATTGTAAACAAAAGAGATGTCACGGGGTAAAAAAGCACAAACATCCCCCAAAAGAGAACAGAGTAAAGTATGCTAAACTATAGCCCAATGAGCTTGATTTCAATTTCTGATTAAAATCTAGAAAACATTATTAAAGGAATGATATATGAGCGCTTAGAAAGGAAACTGAAAGAATCAAAGTTTAGACTTCAGATATTGTGTGATGGAACAAAAATAATACTGGCATTTGGGTCAGAATAGATGGGGTTGAAAGCCATATCCTCCTACTAATTTAAAAGGTAGCTGCTCTCTTACTGGGAACCTTGCTCACACATGAAGCTGGACTAAATGGCCTCTGAGATCCCTTCGAACTCTGATATTCTGGGCTTAGAGGACTGTTACGACTCCCACTGGCTCTAAAATGGAGGATCCCACGATTCTAAAATTCCACCATAACAGTAGGCAGTAGCAGCTGGGATCAAACTGGTGCTGGAAATCCGTTCTGGCCCCCTGTCCCAACCTCCCAGAGTCAGGCGTGCTCCGGGGGACTAGTGGGCTCCTCTACAGACACTGTCAAGCAATTTTCTATCCGTAGCATTAGGAACATGAATCAGGATGGACCTTGTGGAGCCCTATTTCTTTCAGAGTTCTGTTTCTGTAGGATTCCTGGGAAGGTGAAAAAGAGCCTTCCTCAGACTGGGGCTGAAAACTGGGGTGACGAATTCCACATATGGGGAAGGGTCTGACCAAAGACCAAACTGACAAAGACAGCCTGGGGTCTGAGACCGCAGCTCGGCAGTGCCCTCTAGCGCACACAGCCAAAATTACAACACATGTTTAACCCATCGTGCCCGTTACACTAATTGGGAAATTATCGCCCCTTTGCTAACATCTTCAATTTCTCACTAGGGTGTAGAGGCGACTCTGGTTTCTCAGGGGTGAGGCAGGTGCAGCACAGCTTCTGGCTGACCCCATCCAGCTGGAAAGGCTTTGCCGTCTGGGTCTGACTTCGGTCACAAAAGGGTGGGTTATTGGTGTGTGCACTTGGCTGTGACTGGGGCTCTATTGTCCAAAGGCCCCCAAATCAGAGCCGAGAGAGCCTTGTCAGCCCAAGGATGGCCGGCAGGCGATGGATCATGTGTGTGTGTGTGTGTGTGTGTGTGTGTGTGTGTGTGTGTGTTGTTTTTGCGTTTGCTTCAGCAAATAATTCAGATGAGCCAGTAAGGAAGGATGGGGTGGATTTCAATCTAAGCCAGAGAAGGGAGTACCCATACTAGTAAAACTAGAGGTCTTGGGGTTTGTACATTTAGGTCATTGGATTTACAGTCAGGAAACCATGGACAAGAGGGTGAGTCCTGCCCCTTGCTGGGGATGTGAACTCGGCTGAGTCATTTTACCTCTGTTTTTTTATTTATGAAATATTATAAAATACTGTGCATTACCAACAATACAAGAGCACTGTAAGGACAGCATTTCAACAAACTTCAGAGTAAAGTAGAAAAGGAAATCATGATTTTATAGTATTGCATATTTACAAAGGTGCTATATGACTCTTGCCAGATCATAGACTCCGTAAGGGCAGAGATCACATCTCACTTATCCTAATATACCCCCCACTGGTAACCATTGTACTCTGCACATAACAGGTATTTAACAAATAGTTATTGAATGAACAAATAAAACCTGATATCCCTATACAGCCTGTATAGGGATATCTCTATCTCTAATTAGAAGAAAACCTCAGGGCAGCTAAGTGGTGCAGCGGATAGAGCCCCAGCCCTGAAGTCAGGAGGACCCGAATTCAAATTTCACCTCAGACACTTCACACTTCCTGGCTGTGTGACCCTGGGCAAGTCACTTAACCCCCATTGCTTCTGGAAGAAGAAGAAGAAGAAGAAAGAAGACCTCCTTGAAGTCAAGTTGCATATTAATCTGCCTTCTGTCTCCCTGAGTATACAACACAACATGTTCCTCTGCCGATGAAAAAACAGAACAATGGTAGCTATGTCAGCAATTAACATGGACTGTGATTCTTGCCTGTCAGGAAAGCATTGACATTGGTAGAAGAAGCCATAGCTTGTCTCAGATAGCCTGTCCCTTGAAACCCAGGTTTCCTGTTTCCTTTTTTTTTTTTTTTTTTTTTTTTGTATTCTTGTTTTTTTTTTTTATTTAATAGCCTTTTATTTACAGGTTATATGTATGGGTAACTTTACAGCATTAACAATTGCCAAACTTCTTGTTCCAATTTTTCACCTCTTACCCCCACCCCCTCCCCCAGATGGCAGGATGACCAGTAGATGTTAAATATATTAAAATATAAATTAGATACACAATAAGTATACATGACCAAAATGTTATTTTGCTGTACAAAAAGAATCAGACTCTGAAATGTTGTACAATTAGCTTGTGAAGGAAATCAAAAATGCAGGTGGGCAAAAATATAGGGATTGGGAATTCAATGTAATGGTTTTTAGTCCTGTTTTCTTACTGGTGCTAGAAAGACCAAGAAGCTAACTAGGAGTAATAACTCTTACTAGACAGACTGTAATATCTGATGGGAATACAGGAGGGGACATGTAGAAGGAATTAGAAATGTACTTATCTGGGAGAAGAAGAGATGGGGAAACATCAGTGGTGCTTTCTAGTTAGGAGGGAGAGGACTTTTACCTTAAGGGTGATACCTCCTCCCCATCTCACCTTAACCCTCCCTCAGTGGATAAAGTATACATGTAGACTTTGGAAGAGACCTTAAAAATCATCTAATTCATCTCTTATTTTCCAGATGAAAAAACTGGGTCTCAAAGAGTTAAGGGACATGCCCAAAGTCACTTAGAAACTAAGTGGTAGAGCTGAGATTTTGGACTAGGGTCTTCTGACTACAAACCCAGTGCTCTTTTCCACTGAACCTTGTACCTTTCCTTCTCTGCTATAAAGCAACTGGGAAAGAGAATAACAAAGAGGAAAGCACAGTGTTGGACTAGAGAGAGCTGAAGTTAAATGCCTCTTAGATGGTTGCTAGGTGTTGGCTCTGATCTTGCTTCTTCCAGCCCAAGTTCCCTCATCTGTAAGATGGGAAGAGTAAGGGCATTGCCCTTCCAAGGTTATTAGAAGCACTGAAGGAAACAGTAAATGTAAAATAATTGTGAATTTTAGAGTGCCATAAAAATGCTAGAGATTATTTATTTTCATCACCCCACTGTGTTTCTAAGTTAAAGTTCCATCCAGGTCTTCTAAGACAGAAAACACAACCCAGAGGAGGTTTATGCAGATGGTTGGTAGGCGAGGAGGTTCTTAACAGTAACCTGATGCAGAAGCACTAGCATGAAGGCCACTCAGGGGATGGAGGCAGGAGTGGGGGGATCCCCCTCCAAAGACCAAATACCTTTGATTAATAATTTAGCTGAGGATACAAGAGACCCCGCCCGGAAGGTGATGGTCCCTGAGTCCTGGGGCCCCAGGTCCCTGAGCGTCAAGGTGTGGACTGTCCCGCCGTGCACGGAAATTGAACTGAAGGGACCATCTTGGAGCAGAGTCCCATCCAGCCACCAGCGGGCCCTGCCGATGCCCCTGGCAGACAGCTCACAGGAGAAGGTGGCTGCCTCACCCACAAAGACGTCGACATTCTGTAAACCGTGCACTAGCCGGAATTCCTCTTCTGTGTGACAGAGTGAGAACAAAGGGGAGCGTGGGCTGGTACCTGACATGTGACCTTCCATACAGTAGTCACTCAATAGACGCTGGCTAAATGAACAAGTAAATGAGTGGATGAACGAATGAATGAACAGAGGGAACAGGACTATAAGCATCTGGGATCTGACAATCGGGATCTTTTCACAGGCTTCACATGAGCACACTGAAGGGTTTCAAGAATCAAAGGGTTTCAACAATATTTGCATAAAACTACATATGTGGTCAAATGTTTGTCATCTGTGTTAACCAAGAGTAATACTATCCAGGAGAATATAAAGTTTTTCAGTGCTTTGTTAGCTTCCTACCAGCAAAGACTATTTTATTTTGTCTTTGTGTCTGCAGGGTCTCAGCAGTGCCATTCTGATTCAATAGTAGGTCCTTAAATACTCATTGAAGTGATTCATGGATTCATTCATTCATTCATTTACTCAACAAATACCTACTAGATTACTTATATTTGCCTTTGGTACTCACTGCAGAACGCATAATTTGGACATCCAAACTTATTTTGCTCAGGTCAGTGTGAAGCTGCCCTTACTTGTCATCAAACACACACACACACACACACACACACACACACACACACACACACACCCCTGATTGCAGAGGGTGGGGTAGAGGATGGTACCCTGGAGTTAGAATTCTCAAGCAGACAAACCACAAAACTACCATGTAGGATTCTAGGACTCTTCAAGCTAGAAGACCTTCCAAGTGATCTAGCTGCCCTCCCTCCTCCTAATCCACCCTCCTCTCCCCACTCACACCCACCTCCAGTGTAAGAATGCCTTCAGCACTAGCACAATGTCATGGAAAGAGCTCTGGGCCTAAAATAAGGGTATTTGGATTCAAATCCAGTCTCAAAAATTGTCTCTGTGATTGTAGGCAGGTAACTTCATCTGTTATTGTTTTTTTAAATGCTTAGCACAGTGCCTGGAACATAGTAGGTGCTACAGAAATGCTAACTGCTATTATCTATAAAGGAAGGATGTCAATACTTGCAGGACTTTCCTACTTCAAAAACTTAAGTGGAAGAAAGTATTTCTTCAACTTTAAAGCATTATAAAGATGTGACTTGTTATGTTTACAAGCAGCTGCTCCCATTATGGCACAGTTTTAATTATTTGGAAGTACTTCCTCAGCGTAAGCCCAAATTTACCTCCCTATAACTTCCGACCACCAATTGAAGTTCTGCCATCCAAATTACTCCCAAACAAGTCTGTTCCTGTTTTCTATTTGAAAAGGGCTCACGTGTCCCCTTTGGCCCTTTTTTTTCCTTCCTTGGAGTGGATTGGATTTGGAAAGATTGGAAAATTGGAAAGACTCAAAGTTGTATGATTATATCCTAGTTCTGCCATTTGGTGTTACTTCCCCACTCTGGGCTTGTTTTCTCATCCTTAAAATGTGAATAATAACTCCTGAACCACCTCTTTCACAGGGCTGAGGACTGAGGATTAAAGAGATAATGCCCATAAAGGGCAATAAAGAGTTCGAAGAGTCAAAAGATTTTTTCAATATCGACATAAGAATGACATATGTGGCCAAATACTCATTATCTGTGCTAGCAGAGAAAAATGGTAGCCAGTAGAATATAAGTCAACCACTAAAGGTCTTAGAAACATTAGCTCAGATTATTATTATTCTCCAGTCAAAATGCCTGGAGAAAGGGGCAGATTTCTGTCTCATTTTGTGTAGCCCAGCACATAGCGTTGTACCTGGCACATAGCAAGGTGCTTAATAAAAGCTAGTTGAGTGATTGATAGGGAGGTTAGTTTTGTTGAATTGAGTCTGCCTGCTTACTGAGCCTTTGAGGCTTCAGTGCATCTGCTCTGGATTGGCATTTTATTACCCAGAAAAGTTTATGAAAGCAATGATTTGGACACATGTTCTTTCCTTAGCATTAAAAAGATAAGAGGACTAGTTTCTAGAGGAAGAGTTCTCACCCTCTACTGTGTTATGGACCCCCCTCTGTCAATCTAGTAAAGCCTATGGAACCATTCTCAGAAACATTTTAAGTGCATAAAATAAAATATATATGGGATTATGAAGGAAACTAGATATAATGAATTACAATTATCAAAATAATTTTTTAAGGTTCTTGGACTCTCTGAAACTGATCCCCATGTTGCAATTTCCTTCTATGTATTACCTTTCTGAATTAGAATGTAAGCTCCTTGAGAGCAGAATAGTCTTTCTTTCTGATTCTATGTACCTCAGGCACTTAGCATAGTGTCTGGCATATTGGAATCACTTAATAAATCCTTGTTGCCCTGACTTCTAATCACAGACTCTTTGGGGTTACAGTGTATATTCTGAATTCAGAACAGTCTTTTCTTTAAACCACAATAAATGCAAAATAAGGTAAAAGAACTTACCACAATCCACAAACAACTCAGAAAACACATAGTGGACTTCTTTGGGACCTGTGGACCCTAGATGAAGAATTCTTGAGGCAGATGAGGGATTGGGAATGTCTGGTCTATGGGCTATTTAAAGCCTGCAAAATCATTTGCTAAGGCAACCATAGGCAATGATGAGCTGAAAGCTATGTACAACAATCTCCCACTGTTTGAGTTCTATAAGCAGATAATTGTCCATTTGGATATTGTCCAATGGCCCTGCTCTATATGGATAATTCATGGTATAGTGGAAAAGTATAAAAGTGGAAAAAGCGGAAAAAGCCTTGGAATCAGAAGATTTATGATCAAGTACTGGCTCTGATGTTTATTAACAAAATGGCCCTAGGGAAATCATTCTTTTCCCTAAGTGTCAGTTTTCTCATCTATAAAATGGGGGAAAAAATATATGCCACTTACCTTACCATACTGTTAGGAAGAAAGCAGTCTCTTAACCACCATCTGCAATGTATTTCTTACAAAGTAATTTCTAGTTGCTGAAATTCTCCTCTCTTAAATTTAAAGACCCAGGTCAGGTTCTATCTCCTTTATGAACACTTCTCTGATGTGCCTCCAGTAGACACTGACTTATTCCTCCTTAGATTTTTGTGGAATACTTTGGATGGCTCTTACCTTTGGCTCCATCACATCATTCTGGCATTATTTTTTTCATGTTATATTCTCCCCACCCCTGTTCCCTGATAGACTTTAAACTCCTTTAAGTCAGAGATTGTGCCAAATTTTATTTTTTTAATCCCCAGCGAAATGCATAAGAGCAGTGGGCTCTTAGTAAATAGCTGAGGGAAAAGCAGTGGATTTAATTGTTTAGAGACTTTCCATAAACTACGGACAAGGTTCTTTATCAAGGCTTTTAAAAGAATTGTTGGCATAGAAGAGTATATTTTCATAAGGAGTTCAATTTACCGTAGCATGTTTTCTAAATTTCATATGTGTCTTCCACCCACCAAAACTAGATATAATGGATTCAGAGACTCTCTGCTAAAGTTCATGAAGTATCTTTGGAGGGTGACAACTTGGAAGGCAACCATATTCTCTCACAAAAATATTCCTCAGTACCTCAAATAGAAGCAAAAATCTCAGGTAGACCACTGGTCAGCCCAACTGTGCTACCTGTTAATGTCCTTAAATAATGTTAACAAAACCATGTTACCTGCCTCAGATATCACATCCATCCAAAACCATTGAATTTGTGACACTGCCCCCCTTCCCTCCCCAACTCCCACCTCTCACCACCCCAGTCTAACCTTGTATGGAGACAGTGGCCGTGCTCTGCTTGTCTCCCGCGATGCAGGTGTAAGCGCCAACGTCTTCTGCCTCCAAGGTGTGGATGATGAGTTCAGCTTGGGTACCCACCTGGCGGATCTCATACTTGGCACTGGCCTTCAGGACCTGCCCTCCTTTCCTCCATTCCACAGGGGTGCCAGGTGTAGAAATTTTGCAGTGCAGGATGGCGGTACCTTGCTCTGTTGAAGTGACATCCTGGAGTTCTTCTTGAAAGTGAACAGGTGTTGCTGCTGGAGGGAATTTCTAGTTCAGTGCATTTCAATGAACATTTGTTCAAAATATATAACTTTAGGGGCAGCTAAATGGTATAGTGAATAGAGCAGTGGCCCTGGAGTCAGGAAGACTTAAGACACTTAAGAATTACTAGCTATATGATCCTGGGTAAGTCATTTAACCTCAATTACCTCACACATACAAAAAAAAGACTCCAAAATATGTAACTTGGAATTGGTTTAGATCAGTATGGCTTTTTAAAAAAAAACTTTATAGGGTTATAGGCTCAAGAGTTGGTAGGGAATGTTCTTAGAAATCATTTTGTCCAAACTCTTAATTTTATGCCACATTGCCCTTTGCTCTGGCTTACACAGACTAGGTTCAATCTTTGGAATAAATCCAAAGATTAATATCTCCTTGGCTCATTATGTCCTCATCCAAAGGAAAATCTCTGAATATAGCTCTAGTCTAGGTATCCAAAAAAAGGATCCCCAGAGTCTATGTAAGCATTCAAGGTAGCAATGTATATATCGAGTAAAAAATGGAAAATGCTCAACCACTTCAAAGGATTTATAGGAACACATAAATAATACAGGAAACACATAAAAGACTTACAATAGTCCATAACCAATCAGCAACATTCCTTTTCCTGTCTTTTCAATTACACTTTCCCCAGTGTCTAAAAGTGTTCCATAGAAGAAACTTTCAGGGCTTTTGCTCCCTCTTATTACAATTTTAGAACCAGAAGGGATTTCAGAAGTCAAATGTCTCAGCCCTCTCATTTTATAGGTGAAGAAACCATGGCCTTGATAAATTTAAGAACTTGTCCAAAGTCTCACAGTTAATAAATGTCAGATGCAGAATTTAAACCCAGATTTTTTTTACTTCTGTCCATATCTTTCTTAGGCAAATACAACCAAAGTGCCAATTAAAGGCTCATCTCCTTGTAAAAATGTCCAACCCATCAAGCAAATCTATTAATCAAAAGCCTTACACCACATTGGTTTTTCAATGATCCCCCCTTTCTTCGTACATTCTCACAAACTATCCCTTTAATGATGTGCTCTAGAATTTTACCAAGAATAGAAATCAGCTGGCATATATTGAGTCCTCTGTCTCCTTCCATTTATAAAAAAGTTGCCACATTTGCCCTTTTCAGTACAGGTCTCCTGCTTTCTGCCATCACTGAAAGACCACAGGCAATCATCTCGGCTCCCTTCATATTCGTTAGTTTTTTTTATTTCCTGAAACTATTTTTTTTTCTTTTGGCTTTCCATCCATTTTCCCTGATAATGTGGAGAATGAGGATACGTCTCTCCAGTCTTTTCACTTCCAGAAATGACATTAGTACTCTTTGGATACATTTAAGTGTTGCTTGATATTGGCAGAAACACAAGCAACACAAATTCTCTGCAGGTCACTTCTAAATCCTCTTTGCCCTCCGTAAGGGCTTTGAAGGAAGATTTTCAGATCCTTGATTTCTTGCTGGTAATTCCTTTGGGAATTGTAGCTAACTACAGTGCCAAACATTTTACTGACAAACTTGTTCCTTGAGCTGAGAGTGCTGCCTCTGGGAACTTATGAATTAAATAGATAGATAGATAGACAGACAGACAGACAGACAGAAGGAAAGATATAGATAGATATGGCAAATATTCTATTTTTTCAACAGGCAGAACGACACTATAATAATAACTAATATAGTGTGTACTGTGCACCAGGCATTGTGTTAAGCTTTAATTATCTTAATTATTTTGAGGGGGTGGGAAGAATGGATTAAGTGACTCGCCCAGGAGCACACAACTGGTAAGTAACTGAGGCTGGATTTGAACTCCAGGATTGGAGTTCTACCCACTGAATCACCTGGTCATCCCCTGGGCTAAGCACGTTAAAATTATTATCTTATTTGAGCCTTACAACAACCCTGGAAAATAGATGCTATTATTATCCCCATTTTATAGCTGAGGAAACCAGAAAACTGGTTGAATGACTTCCTGAGATCACACAGCTAGTGAGCATCCGAGGCCATATTGGAACTCAAGTTTTCTTGACTCCAGCCCAAGAACTCTAACCACTGCACTCACAAGTTAGCAACTGCCTTCAATTTTGTCTACTTTATGAGTTGACTTTCATTAGAAATGAGCACATTTCTGGCCCATCCAAATGGAAATTGAAGCAAACACTACAGAAATCCATTTTTTCCTCAAGATATCCAGTGATCTAAATTAGCTTTACTTATCTTCTTTGCTTCTCCTTGCCCACTGAGATTCATGGCTCTTTATATCTCTCTGGCCACACATTTTCCTAGAGCACTGGGTCTGTGTCTCCCCTATGGCCCCATTGTACTCTCCTTTTTTATGGTATTTGCGTTTATGAATTTATCCCCTGGGAGGATCTAAGGTTCTCAATAGCAGGAACTATGCCTTTTTTTTTTCAACTTGGTATCTTTTCTAGCATCAGGCACATAGTAGGTACTTTGCTTATTTGAACTGAATTTGAATTCCTTACTAAGACATTTCATTCCACCCAGACTTATGGTTAGCCAGCTTTATAAAAAAAAAAACTTTGATATGGGATTTTGTCTACAGCTTTAAAAAAGTTTAAACAAAACTGAACCCACTGATTCCCCCTTATTCTACATACATTTATTTCATATCCATCTTCTCTAAAAACATAAACACAAAAAATCTCTCCCTTAAAATTAATGAGGTTTCTTTCAGTTTTAACAACTTGGGGACAACTATAGTCTCCCATAAAATGTTACGTAGGGGCTTCCAAACAGGCAAAATCTCAGGCTATACCAGTTGTGTAGCCTAAATATGACACGTTGTATATTTAAGTGGTCTCAATGGAACTGTGTCTTTTTGTAGACAGGTTTTGAGGAACTCAGATGCCAGAGATGAGTATTAAGGAGGTTCATTTGGTCTCGGGTAGGGTGATATGCCCTCCTAAATAATGTCCATCTAAGAATTCTGAGCTGGTACCCCATCCTTCCCACATGCTCCCATTGAACCTTGCATGGAGACAGTGGCCGTGCTCTGCTTGTCTCCCACGATGCAGGTGTAAGCACCAACGTCTTCTGCCTCCAAGGTGTGGATGATGAGTTCAGCCCGGGTGCCCACCTGGCGGATCTGATACTTGGCACTGGCCTTCAGGACCTGCTCTCCTTTCCTCCATTCCACAGGAGTGCCAGGTGTGGAAATTTCACAATGTAGGGTGGCTGTGCCTTCCTCTGTTGAAGTGACATCCTGGAGTTCTTCTTGGAAATGTACAGGTGTCATTGCTGCGGGGAATTTCCAGTTCGGGTCAGTTTAATTTAAAAAAAATTAATTTTATTGTGGCTTAGGTCAGTGAGTCCTGGCCTTTGCCCTTCCACAATATATCTGAGAATTTCAATCCACTAGGACAGACTGGAGACTCTGTCTCCATCACCTGCACAGTCATCCCCCCATCCATCCTTTCACCTGTGTCACACAGTAGTACCATGCAACCCTGGGCAGGAACGACATGCTTTTAAATTTTGCATCTGACACTTGGTGACCAAAACCACTTGAGCTTTCTTCTCCTCTAAAAAACAACAGTGCCTGCAGTATCTACTCCTAAAGCTGTTGTAAGGCTCAAATGAGGTTATATGTGTAAAGTGCTTTGTAAACCTTAAAGCATTATAAATAGTCATCTTTTACTGCTGTTATAGTATGAAGGGAAAAGCATACTTTTTGGGTAGTCTCTTCCTTTGTTCTGGATCCCTGCCTCTGTTAACAGGCCCAATGGGCCACCACCTTATGCAGCTGGCTAATGGGGAACCTCATGGCCAGATCTTCATGGTTTGGAGAGTGTGGACGTCGAAGGGAGACTAGAAAGGTTATTAGGGAAAAGCAGCTGAAGGGGTTGGCAAAGGCATCAGAAGGCAGCTGGGTAAGTACAGGTTGGGGTTAGGGGAGCTCAGATAGAAACCAGGAGGTCATTTAGTCTAAGCCCCGCTCTTCCACATGAGAAAATGGAGGATTAATGTAAGAGAGGTTGTTTGTTCAAGCTGACACCAGAGGCAGCCAAGCAGATTAGCTAGCACCCAGGTCTCGGGGCCCAGGGCTCCTTTTACCATTCCAAGAGGGGGGATAGTATTCCAGGGAGTTTTAAGAGTACAATAGGGACCTCCCACGGAGGGGGCTGACCTGTGACACAGAGCTGGGCCTGAGAGCTGCTGGTCCCCACGTGAAAGCTGACCATTCCAGCATCCTCCACGGTCACCTTCCGGAGGGTGAGTGTGTGGAGGGTGCCACGCTCTGCGGTGATCTCGTTCATCTCATTGGACTGGAGGGGCACGCCACCCAGGCGCCACTGGACCTCCTGCCCCGGGGCCCTCGAGAGCCGGCACACAAACTTGGCATCCTCCCCCTCACACAGCTTCACATCCCGAAGGGGCTCGACAATGGTGACCTCAGGCGCTGGGGAGGGGGTCACAGAGAGCAAGACATCAACTCTCTAAGGCAGGTAGGAAGTCACTCATCCCTTCTCCCCTCAATCTGAGAACTAGCTTTCTAAGGTCAGGGATTAGATCTTTGCCATCAACTCAGAGACTCTCCAAGGAGAAGGCCACGTTTCCTTTGCATACAGTTTTACATAAAACTGAGACCTGTTAAAGACCTTAGCTTAAAAAGGCTAGATCTCCCATTGCATCCAGGTCCATTCATCCTGATCTGTATCTGGCCACTGGGCCCAGATGGCTCAGGAGAGGAAAGTGAGGCAGGTGACCTTGAACAGCCCTCCCTCCCTCAAATTCAATTCATTTGCATGTCATGGCATCCCCTCTCTGATGGAGGACAAACAACAACAGATGGAGCCAGAGGAGATGTGCTTTAGAGACCAATCTTTCTCAGTCTAACCCTTCTCATTTGATGGATGAGAATAATAAAACCCAAAATTACATAGCTATATGGCCTAAATAGGAACTCCTAGAGCCTCCCATGATTCCCACCTAGTCCTATCCCACCCAATATCCTTAACTGATTGAATTAAAAACCATACTATAACAGCCAATTGATTTTATATTGCTTATGGGTTTTTGGAAGATCTTAGAGGAAAAAAATAATAATTCATTCTAACATAAGAAAAAAGTCACATGCATTTGAGAAGTTAAGCACTGGGGGTTTTCAGAGTGAGCTTGGGTTTTGATCCTGATCTTGATTTATTAGCTATGTGACCTTGGACTTAACATGTTTAGCTGTTAATATATATGTATGTATGTATATATGTTTCCTTATAGCCCTGACATTCTATGATGTTGTGATGTTCTAAGGTCTCTGGTCTTTAAAAATTTAAAGGCTCTAGGTCAAACATGTCCTATTTTTTTCTAAACCAAGAGGCATTAAATATTTTATTACACTCTTGGTAGCAGGCTAAGTTCCAAAAGGGAGTTCAGCAATAACATATAAGTTCCCTAGCAGAACTCATAATTAATAAGGGGAAAGGTAATAAAGTGGGCTAAGTTCCTAAAAACATGTCCTTTTAAAACCAGACTTGGATTCCCTTGGTGATAGGGTCATGGAGGTGTGCAGAAGGGAAGAAAAGTACAAAGAGGGTGAAGGCAGGGTCCCTGAAATACAAGAGAAATGGGAAATAGGGAGGGGAGATCACTGCCTGGTCACCTGCAATGCTTAGAGTGGCTGTTGTCTGCTGGTCCTTGGAGTCACAGGTATAGCTGCCAGCGTCTGAGAGCTGCAGGTCTCGAATGATCAGTTCTACTATCACCCCATCTTGCCTCATCTCATACTTGGCACTGGGCTGAAGTCGAACGGACCCCCGTTTCCAGAAGACTGGGGCATCGGGCTTGGAGAGCTCAGCCCGCAGAATGGCCACAGCTCCCTCTGAGGCCACCTGGGGCTGTAGTTCATGCTTGAAGAGGGCTGGGGAAGCTGGGAATGCAGCGGACAGACATATTGGGTCACACTCACAGAAGAAACAAAGATAAGATACTCTGGCTGCAGACAGGATTGAAGCAGAGAAGGGACAGGATCTGATTGATCACCAGCACCCACTGACTCCATAGCCCTCCTGGGCATATATATAGCCCATGCTAGAAGATCCACTGTTTCCTGCATTCTACAAAGGACTCTGGGATACAGAATCTTATCATTATAATATGTTAGAGCTGGAGAGTACATTGAACATCATCTAGCCCAATTCTTTCATTGTACAGATGATGAAACTGATACTTGGAATAAATAACTTAATTCTCAAAGGTCACCTAGTTAGTAAGCAGCAGATTTTAATCGATTATTGTGTAACTGGATAAAATACCCAACAACTTGCTGTTTTCTCAGCTGTTAATAGAATGTTCTCTTTCCCAACCTAACTTCCAGGATTATTATGGGGATCAAATGAGATAATACTTTTTAATATTTTTTGTTATTATTGCATATTAACTTTTTAAATATATATTTCTTGATTATTCATGTTGGAAGAGAAAAATTAGAGCAAAAGGGAAAAATCACGAGAGAAAAAAACAGAAAAAAGAAGTGAACATAACGTATGAGATAATATTTATAAAGAATTTAGCATAGAGCTTGCCACAAAAGCAGACACTTGATAAATACAACAGAATAAAATAATGAATGAAAAAGTACTTTGGAAAATGGTTAAGTGGTTTGAAAATATTTCCACTGTTAGGATTTTTCTACTTGGGATAAACTTCTTCCTATGCTTAGCCTTAAATGGAAGTCCTTCTAGGTCTGTCCAGTCAATCAATCAATCAATGAACATTTATTAAGCACCTGTTGTGAGTCAGGCACTGTGTCAAGTGCTAGGGATACAAAAAGAGGCAAAGGACAGTTCCTGCTCTTAAGGAGCTTACAATCTAAAAGGGAGGGCAACATGCAAACAAATGTATAGAGAACCAGGAGCACACAGACCATGGGACCCTTTTCTCTGCCCCCTTTTGCTCCAGAGGTCCCCGTCCTACCTTGGATGGTCAAAGCTGCTGTGGTCTTCTCCTTTCCACTCTCACACGTGTATTCACCCTCATCATCAGGGGTGAGGTGGTGGATCCTCAGGGTGTGGACGCTGCCCTGTTGCTGGAGCTCATACTTGGCACTGGGGGTGATCTTCTCCCCACCCTTCCTCCACTCTACCTGGGCCTCAGAAGAGGCCAGAACACAGCGGAGGGTGACAGAGGAGGCTTCCTTGGCCTCCATGTTCTGCAGCTTCTCAGAGAAGGCAGGAGGTGGAGCTGGAAGCAAGGAGAAGGACTATGAATAACGGGGAGCCTTAAGTGCATGATTCATGGAGTTCTGGGTCCCTTGAGTATCTTAGAAAACATCTGGTCTAGTTCTGTCCAATCCCCTCTGTCCCCCCATTTTATAGAAAGGCTTATAACTGAGGTCTAGAGAGGGGTGATAGGTCATATATTCCGGTCATATAGCCAGGAAGAGACAGTGCTATGATTTGAAGCTGGACCTTTTGACATCAAATCTTGGGCTTTCCCTGACCTCGTGAATCATTTGCTCTCTCCTCTGCTTACCCTTCCCCTGGGCAAATTATGAATTCTATTCTTAGGAAGAATATCTTCTATCCAACTCAATGAACATTTTTCATTCTATACACAATTATTAAGCACCTACTATATGCAAAGATAAATCCCTTGATCTGGGGATATACAACCAATTTTTAAGAATCAGACAATCTCACAGAGATTAAAGATATACCTAAACATCAGTGGTTGGAATATAGTAGATGCTTAATAAATATTTATTGACTATGATGTAGGGAAGAGTGAGATAAGTACAAAGATAGGGTTCAGGCAAAGTGCTAGAAATTTGAGAAGAGACCATTTTCAGCCAGCATTTATATAGTGTGACCTATTTATATAGTTTTTGGGGTTTACTCATTTTGTTTGTGTCCCACTCTTCATTATCTCATTTGGAATTTTTCTAGCAGATATTAGAATGGTTTGCCATTTCCTTCTCCAGCTCATTTTACAGATAAGGAAATGGAGGCTAACAGGGTAAAATTACTTGCTCAGGGTCATACAGTTAGTGTCTGAGGTCAAATTTGAATTCAGAACTTCCTGACTCCAAGTCTGATGTTCTACCCACTGAACCCCGTAATTGCCTGGAAGAAAGGAGAAAGTCCTTCACAGAGTAGGTTGCATCCAAGTTAGGATTTAAATCTTTCTCCCTATAGACCTATAATTTGCAATATACCATAAGGTTTTAAAATATTGTCTTCATAATAATCTTAAGTGAGGTAGTATAGTTTTTATGTTGCCCATTTTAGAAATGAAGTAACTGAGAGTCATTTGATGCTCTGTCTGTTCTCCTTAGCTAGTTTCATCTCTTTGGTGCTGCATTTACTTACAGGATATGCTGGTAAATATTTAACAACCAGCTTGGAGGGGGAGGGAAGACAAGGAATTTATGCACAACACATTTTTAAGTTTAATCTGCACGTCTGCTATTTTCTCCATATCTTTCTCAAGTCTAGATAATCAACAAAACAAAAAATCATGCCTTGATTCAATAGTGTTTGCCATTTCTGTGGTGTAAATATTCATACTGAAAATTTAACAATCAGCCCCAAGCTTTAGCACAGCACTGTTTGTGTAGGTTGTTCCCCATGACTTCAGTTCTCCCTCATTACATCTCCATACACTGAAATCCTCTTCCATCAAGGTCCAGTTTAGGGGCTACTTCTTCCACAGAGCCTTTCCTAATGCCTAACCTCATCCATTCCTTCAGGCTCCAGCTAAAAGGGATCTCTCCCTCCTCAATATCCCAGGATATCAAGTTCACAACTTTCCTTTGTCCCATCACAATTTAATTTGTGGCATACTCACTTAAGAAATATTATGTTTCTGCTATTAGTAGAATGTAAACTCTTCTAGGGCATAGTTTGTGAATAAACATCCTAGTTATTGCCAATACCCAGAAAAGGATCTTGTGGGCTGTAGGCACTTAATAAAATACTTGTGGAATTATACTGAATCTGAACCTTAAATCTCCCTCAGCAAACAGTACAATATTCTGTACTAAGTGAGGCAGCTAGGTGGTGCAGTGGATAGAGCCCCAGCCCTGAAGTCAGGAGGACCTGAGTTCAAATATGACCTCAGACACTTAACACTTCCTGGCTATGTGACCCTGGGCAAGTCACTTAACCCCAATTACCTCAGGGGGAAAACACACACACAAAAAACAACAGCTGACCCCTTGATCACACTGCTGAAAGTTTCTGTTTCTCCATGTCCTGGTTCCCCCCCCCACCTTCTCCCAGGAATGGCCCACCCATTTACCTTTGACAAGGAGCTCAGCCGTTGATGTGTGGCGACCCACAGAGAAGGAGATAGTTCCCGTGTCTTCTGGCGTGACATTCCTCAGCTTCAGTGTGTGTGTCCGGCCTCCCACCACTGAGATCTCATTCATCTCATTGGTCTGCAGGGCCAGGCCCTGAAGCTTCCACTCCACGTTTCCTGCCTGCTCCCTGGATACCTCACAGCGGAACTCAACGTCCTCATCGGCGAATACCTCCATGTCTGTCAGTCCTTTGACGATGGTCACTTCAGGCTCTGGGGTGAAGGACAAAGGGAGAGGGGGATGGTCACTGAGAGTCTTCCTCAATCTACTCTAGCATCTCCACCTTTGATACAAACTGGTTAGATCAACTCCTTCACCCATGAGAGGGAAGGGGGATATACAGATAAAGGTGGCTCAGATGATTAATGAATATCCATGAGGGCAGCCCCTAACTCCAAAGAAATTTTACCAACTCCTGTGCTTAGCTTTTTCTCCCTTAGTACTATCCCGGAACATCAACCACTCCTCTGGCTATCTTCTCCTCTCGTCCTAATATTGATTTTTGGTGAGCCCATTTTACTCTACATTGTCCTTTACTCTCGAATCCTTTAATGCACCACAGATCATGCCTTGACAAAGTCCAACCGTGGATTATTCCCACTACCTATCACTTTTCCTCTTACTCTTTATCTTGCTGCATGAACTTGGAGGAAATCACAAAATTGGACAGAAGACCAGTAAACACAGTAAGTTCCCAAAGGTGGTGGAGGATCTGTTTGTTGTACCCTTGCAAATTCCTCATTGCTCGTGGTCACATAGCAGTGCGTAGAGATAGCAATCTGACTCCTACAACAAACCTGATAAACATTTTCCTCTCTTGAAAATTCATTTGGAGACCAGTGATTCCAACCAGAGGAAACTGATGAGCATATTAGGGGAATTTAACTCTTGGTCAAGAAAATGAAGATCTTAGAGCACTTATGGTGTTTTCATTACTGTCATTTCCAAAATGAAAAGTGGTTTGGGGAAGTGAAGAGCTGGTTAAGAAAATGGTATCTGACAATAAGATTTAGATTTCTAGACCATGGCTTAAGATGAAGGAATAGCCAGGATGTGGAGTATACTTCAGATGGGCAAATATAAATAGAAATCTTCCTGGAGTCCTAAGAATCTGATTGAGAATGATTGTTGAAAAAAGAAAGGGGAAGGAGAAGGAAAAAACCTAAACAAATACCATAGAGAGGAACAGATACCAAAGAAGGAGAAATATAATAGCAAAAAACAGGAGATTGTTCACAAGTGATAGTATCCAAGAAGTCAGAGATATAACTCAGATCTCTAAACATAAATGTATAATGTATGAGTAAGAAATGAAGTAACTAAAAAATTTTAAGATAAAAGAGCAAATTTGATCCGAGATGTCCTTGATGCTTCATGGAATGGAAAGTATCATGGAAATATGGCTTTGGAAAGATACAGGGATTGTACATCTGATGTCATTGATATAGGGAATTCTTAGGTAAGAAAATTAAACATGGAAAAAAAATCCACCCATTAGTTGAAACACTAATTTGAGAATGGACTTAAAAGTATCTAGGAAAAAGACCTTTGCAGTACGATAGCTTAAAATTTCATAGAGTAGGGAGTCATTTCAAGAGGTATGAAAGGCTCTCAAAAATGAAATGCTGAAGATAGCAATATGGAGTGATATCATCAGATCTATGCTCTAATAATATCACTTTGGAAGCCACGTGGAAGATGAATTGCAAAGGGGAGAGGTTCGAAGCAAAGAGACTAATTAGGAGGTAGCTGCTACCATTCAGGAGAGAAGAGACAAAGTCTTGAAGCAGAGTGGTGATCATGAGAGTGGAGAAAACAGGATTAATACCAAAGACGTTATGTATGGAGTTTGATGTGACAAAGGTTGGCAACTGATTGGATGTGAGGGTGAAGGGGAGAGAAGAATCAAGAATCACTTTAAGGTCATGAACCTGGGTAATTAGAAGAATGGTGGTCATTTGAGAAAAGCAAGAAGTTGGAAAGGAGGTATATTGGGGATGGAATGAGAATGATTTCTGATTTGGACATGTTGAATTTTAATGCCTACAGTGGTTGGTAATATGGGACTGATTTTATGCAACTAGGTCTAGATATGTCACACTAGGAGAGTTCTGTCTAGAGATAATAAGTGATCGATCACTCTAGAGCTAATGAGATTACTAAGAGAGCAAAGAGAGAGAGGATTTTTAGGTTAGAACCTTGGGGTATATGATGGTCATACAGTAGGAGTATATTACAGTATAGGAACAGTAAAGGAAATGAAGGAGCAATCAGATCAACCGAAGGAGGGAGAAGAGAGACAGACAGAGAGACAGAGAAAGAAATGAAGAGAGAAAGAGAGATATTCAGAGACACAGAGAAAGAAAAACAGAGAGAGGGGGAGGAAAGGAGATAAGGAGGGAAAGAGAGAGAGAGAGACAAAGAGACAGACACACATAGAGAGACACAGAGACAGAAAAAGAGAAACAGAGACACAGACAGAGAAAAAGAGAGAGAAGGGTGAGGGAAGAAGAGAAGAAGGGAGGGAAAAAGAAAAATAGAGGCAGGGAAGGGAAGGAGAGAAGACAGAGACAGAGGGAGAGAAGGAAAGAAGGAGGAAGGGAAGGAGAAAGAAAGAGAGAAGAGAGAGAGAGAGAGAGAGAGAGAGAGAGAGAGAGAGAGAGAGAGTGAGTTTAGAGCTGTCACAAAAACTTAGTAAAGATACAGCATTCAGGAGAAGAATGTGATCACTAGGATTAGAAGCTCTAGTCAGATCAGGAAGGAAGAAGGAGGAAAAGTCATTGAATTTGACAAATAAGAGATCAGTGGTAACTTTGGAGAGAGCAATTTCAGTTGAATGATGAGGTCATACTTAAGAGAAAAGAGGAAGAAGAGGAGGTAGAGGTACCTTTTGTAAATGGTCTTTTCTTTTTTCTTAAATTTTCCAAATGCTATTTATTTATTTTAAACTTTAAAAAATTTCAAGCGCCAAATTCTCTCTCCCCCCTTAACCCCTTTCTCACTGCACTGAGAAGGCAATGAGAGTAGGTGGCTTTTCCAGGAGTTAAACAATGAAAAGGAAGAAAAATATGAGACTCTGTTGTGGAGGGTAGTAGGGTCAAGTGAGAATTTTTTAAGGATGGAGAAGACATGGGTATGTTTGAAGACTGAAATTTGGAAGGGGAAGGAAGCTCACTCAAGCACAGCAATTAGAAAGTGAGCGAAGAATTTATTAGGTGCCTACTACAACCTGCCAGGCACTGTGCAAAGTACTTTATAGTTATTATCTCATTTAATTCTCATAACAGTCCAAGAGATAGGCACTATTATTATCCACATTTTATAATTGAGGGAACTGAGGCAGAGAGTGGTTAAATGACTTGCTGAGGGTCGTCTTACAGCCAATACCAGTCTGAGGCAGGATTTGAATTCAGGCATTCGCTACCCTGGCTCAGCATCCATACACCATATAGCAAGGACTTAATAAATAATTGTTCAGTGACATGGCTGACTAAAGAGGCAGCATGGTCTGGTGGAAAGAGAATTGCATTGGGATTCAGGAGATTTGGGGCTAGGGCCCCCCTCAGTTGCTGGCTAGAAGTGAAACCTGTTTTTTCAGTCATAAAATGGGAATGGTGGTGGTCAGAAACATTCCATTCTCGCCGATCCCTTCCATAGTTAACAAACATTCTCTTCTCTCATTCTCTTCTCTCCAATGATCCAGGGGTCCTCAAACTTTTTAAATAGGGGGCCAGTTCACTGTCCCTCAGACTGCTGGAGGGCCGGACTATAGTAAAAACAAAACCTTTGTTTTGTGGGCCTTTAAATGAAGAAACTTCATAGCCCTGGGTAAGGGGGATAATAGTCCTCAGCTGCCGCATCTGGCCCGCGGGCCGTAGTTTGAGGACCCCTGCATCTCTTCCATGACTAACAAACATTCTCTTCTCTCCAATCCTTTCCATGACTAACAAACATTCTCTTCTCTCCAGTCCCTTTTATAGTTATCGTTCTCTTTTCTCGGTCCCTTCCATAGCTAACATTCTCTTCCCTTAGGTCCCTTCTAGCTCTGTCATTCTATGTTCTCAGGTCCTTTCCAGTTCTGACCTTCCATGATTAATGGCCCCTTAGTGCGCCCCTTCTAGGCTACTCCTATAAAAAGTGGAGTTTACCTTTCACCTTGACTGTAGCCAGGGTCTTCTGATCACCAGCCACACAGGCGTACTCGCCAGTGTCTTTGGCCTCCAGGCCATGTATCAGAAGCTCACAGACACTGCCTTCCTTCCTCATCTCATACTTGGAGCCAGGCCGGAGCAGCTCGCCCTCCTTCCTCCACTCAACAGTGGTCTGGGACACACTCAGTTCACAATGCAGGCGGGCTGTGGTGCCTTCCTCCAGTTCTTCACTATGCAGGCGGGTCTTGAACTTGGGCTTGGCCGCTATGGGGTGAGGCAAAGGGGTAGGGGGGGGGGTTAGCTTAGAGACTCCTCAAGTGATCCCATGCACTGGGTTAAGCTGCACCATCCCAGCCTGGCCTTTCAAAGTCCTTCTTCAACTGCTGTGTCCCCTTTACACTACGCTGGTTCCTCCCCTTTACCTGTCATTCTTCTTCCAAGTATTTTGCTAATTCATCCTGCAACCTCTCACCTGAAATACCAGACATAGTCCTACTTCCATCAAGAGTTATTCTAAAACTCATCTCCTCTAAAGAGTCTTCTGGACTTATTCCATTCCTGTGTGATCATTCTTTTAGTTTACCTCCATTAAATACCAAGGGGTTTAGACTATATACTAGAATCCAAAGATCCATAATCTTGAATGTCGGTGTTTCCCACTAGTGACATAATGCACAATTCTGACACCTCAGTAGGTGGTTCCAAATTAATCAGGTTAAGTTCTTTCCCTGGTAGTCAATCCCTGATGGCATAGTTTCTGAGAACCTATGGTCCACTCCATGCCTTGCTCGAGAAACTGATGGCAGTTTTCCAGAACCTAAGGTCCACTCCCTGCCTTGCTCGAGAAACTAATGGCACAGTTTTCTAGAACCTAAGATCTGGAAACCTTGATGTGTGGGAACCACATCAAAGAACCATAAAAAGATGGCAGTGGAAGAACACTAAACTCTTCTTTGTGTGTTCATATTGTTGCTTTGTAATGGATATTACGTTGCTTCTTATCTATTTACTTTGTATTACAGTTAGACTGTAGATTTCAGAGGGCAAGGTTCTTGCCTTCCATTTCTCTTATAAATATTGTGAAGTTGTAGGTGCTCTCTCTCTCTCCACTGTACTAGGGACATTAAGGCCTGAAATATTCCAAACTCAGTGTTTCTGTGCTTCACAATACTCAGGAAATAGTCATTCAAATAGCTCTAAGATTAGCAAATAAACTAATGGGAACATAGGATTTTATTTGATCAAATTTGATTTTTTTTCCATCTTTGTCATAACCCATGTCAATACTGGCGAAGTTACATGAAATTTCTATTCCTTCCCCATAAAGTAAGGGAGTTGGATTAGAAGGTTAGCACCTTTCTAGCCTAGGTGTTCTGTGATTACTAGAATTCTGTGATTTATTCAAAATTTTTAGAAATACTTCAGTTTTGAAAATGGCAGTATGCCTGTAGTAAAACTTGTCTTCTAGAACTGAGGAAAAGTGATTGAATGTAGATAGGGTTCATCCAGGAAAGCCTTTTAGGAAAAGTGATTCGGGCTGATTTGATTGGAAAGGTGGGTAAACTGGCAGGCCTACTCCCATAGATATGGATAGGAAGAAAGGACATGAGTGGGATGCAAAGATAAGGATAGGACCATGGAAAACTTTATCCTTATCTCAAAATCCAAAGGCTTAGACAGCAATGAGTATAGAGAAATACAAATTTTGGGTAAGGATAAGTGAAGCAGAAGTTAAGTGTGAAGTTTAAAGAGACTTTGTGGATCACAAGGAAGAGGAAGGAGAAGGTCCCAGAGGGTATCATGCTCACCATTCACTGTAAGGGTAGCAGTGGCCTGCTGGTCTCCCGTGTCACAGGTGTAGTCACCCGTGTCCTCCTGCTCAGCATCATGGATGATAAGCTCAGCCACAGTTCCCTGGAGCACCATCTCATATTTGGCGCAGGGAAACAACTGTACGGCTCCCTTCCTCCACTCCACGCTTGCATTCTCTTTGCTGAGCTCACAGTGCAGCCGAACGGTGGAGCCCACCTCCCCATCCTGGGCCCGCAGCTTCTTACGGAACACTACAGGCAGGGCTACGAAGGGTGCAGAAAGAAGGTCACCAGATCCCAGAGTCTTTCACTTGGTGCCCCATTGGCTGCCCTCCCTGGAGCTCTGAAAACCTTCCCTCACCACACACGCCAGCCACAGAGCCCATATTTTTCCAAACTTTGAACTACCTATATTTACCAGAATATAGATGATTTATATTCATTAGAATGTAAGCTTCTTGATGACAGGGATTGTTTTTGCATTTCTTTGTATTCCCAGTATTTGGGACAAGTGCTGGTACTAAGAATCTAATAAATGCTTATTGATCAACTACACTGATTGATCTATTATTAGTCAAGCTGTTCCTAACTAATTCTTTCTCATGCAGGAAGTTGGGGTGACTTGGGGTGACTAAATATCAAAGAGTTCAAGTCCTTTTCCAGTACCATATTCTCATCGCCGTAGACATTTTGTAAATACTTGTTGAATTGATTTGATTGGAACAGAATGGAATGATGAGTTGTCTTTGGAATTCCTGTACTGTTCACTCTAATGGCACACATAGCTATACACTTCTCTACTTTCCTTTGTAGGCAACTCCTCCTTCTCCATGGAATTCCTTTCTTCCCTCTGCTCACTGGCTAAGAGTGGACCCCTTCTTGCCTTTCCACTCCTCCTCCTCCATACTCTGGGATCCAGTGACACTGAACTTGATATTCCATTTACTGACTCCAGGCTGTTCCCCATACCTAGAACTCTCTCCCTCTTCATGCCTGCATACTGGCTTTTGCATCCTGCTTTTCTTCAAGTTTGAGCTAAAGTCCCACTTTCTGTGGGAAGCCTTTCCTAGTCCCTCTCAAAACTAAATGCCTTCCCTCTGAGAAGTATCTTCCTTAAAAAAAATCTTGTTGTTACATAGTTGTTTGCCTCTTTTCTCCCTCATTAACCTGTGAACAGGGACTAGTTTTTGCTTTTCTTTGATAACCAGCATCTAGCACAGTGCCTGGTATAAAGCAAGCACTTAATAAAAGTTGGTTAACTTGATTTAACTTGACCTGGGGGGTCCCACCCTTTCCCAGTCCAAGTGCTAGTACCGGGGCTCCCATCTCTCCCTCCTTCCACATTCGTCTTCTCCTAACCCAGGTGCCCAGAGCAGGGTCTCCTCCTGATCCCAAGCTCTCCTCCACAGCCAGCAGGTTATGCTCACCTTTGACAGTCAGGGTAGCACTGGTGGTCTGGTCCCCACAGTCACAACTGTAGTCACCTGTGTCCTCTAGCTGCAGATGGTTGATTAGCAGCTCAGAGATACAACCCTTCTGGCGTACTTGGATCCTCTCGTCAGTCTGAATCTCCAGACCACCTTTGCTCCAGATCACTGGGGCTTCAGACTTAGAGAGTTCACACCGAAGGGTCACAGTCTCACCCTCCTCAGCCTGCTGGCTTTTCAGGGGTTTCCGGAACACAACCTTCTGGGCTGCAGGTAGGAGAAGCAGGGCAAGTGGTCAGTGTATCTCACGCCCTCAGAATAGAAAATTTATTCCACTGACGTTTGGAATCAGAACCAAAGGTTTTAGCCTAGACCCTATTAACCTTAGGTCAGTCATTTCTATCTGGGTTTGTGTTTCCTTTTCTGTAAAATTGAGCAGAAATGGAGTAGAATTCATAGGGTCATAGGATGGCAAGGAAGATAGCTAGATAGAACAGTGGATAGCGTGCTGGACCTAGAGTCAGAAAGATTTCTCTTCCTGAATTAAAATATTAACTGTGTGACTCTGGATAAGTCATTTAACCCTCTTTGCCTCAGTTTTCTCATCTGTCAAATGAGAGAAAATCACAAACTACTTCTTTGCCAAAAAATCTCTAAATAGGATCACAAAGAGTTGGACACAACTAAAAAATGTGACTAAACGAAAACAGAGTCGAAAAGGACTTTAAAGGTCTTCTAACACAACCCTCTCATTTTAAAGATAAAGAGACAAGAAATAAGTAGTAGAGCAAAGAACTGGACTCTCATGCTCTAATTCCAAATCCAGAGTTTTTACTGCCACAACGGGAATAATCCCTGCCCTTATCTCCACCTAAATAAGCCCCTGAATAAAGCCATCATTACCTGTTGCTGCCCAAGCTTTCTATTCAGTTATGAATTCAACCTATGGATACATCTGAGCAAATGTATAGTTTGGTAATAGTAACAAACAGATCTAGGGCATTTTGTTCAAAAAACACTTTCTAGGACTCAAATGTGCAAAAATGTTTGTAGCAGCCCTTTTTGTAATGATAAGGAACTGTAAATTGAATGGATGCCATCCACTGAAGAATGGATGAATAAATTATGGTATAAATATGTTTATGGAATATTATTGTTCTATAAGAAATGATCAGCAGGATGATTTCAAGAGGCCTGGAGAGACTCATGAACTGATACTAAGCAAAGTGAGTAAAACCAAGAAGACATGGTACACAGCAACAAGAAGATTACACGATGTTCAGCTCTGATGGACTTGGCTCTTTTCAACAAGAGGTGATTTAGGTCAATTCCAATAGACTTGTAATGGAGAGAGCCATCTGCATCCAGAGAGAGAATTGTGGGAACTGAATGTGGATCACCACATAATATTTTTACCTTTTTTGTTGTGCTTGCTTTTTTTTCCTTTCTCATTTTTTTCCCTTTTTGATCTGACTGTCCTTGTGCAGCATGCAGCATGTTGGAAATATATATATATATATATATATATATATATATATATAAGAACTGCACATGTTTAAACTATATTGAATTACTTGATGTCTAGAGAAGGAGATGCAGGAAAAGGAAGGAGAAAAATTAGGAACTCAAAGTTTTGCAAGGGTGAATGCTGAAAACAATCTTTGCATGCATTTTTTATTAAAGCTTTTTATTTACAAAACATATGCATGGATAATTTTTTAACATTGACCCTTGCAAACCCTTGTGTTCCAAATTTTCCTCTCCTTCCCCTGACTCCCTCCCCTAAATGGCAGGTAATCCAATGCGTGTTAAATATGCTAAAATATATGTTAAATCCAATATCTTTATACAGGTATCTTGCTGCACAAGAAAAATGAGATCAAGAAGGAAAAAAAACTTGAGGAAAAAAAATGCAAGCAAAAAACAGAGTGAAAATGCTGTGTTGTGATCCACACTCAGTCCCCACAGTACTCTCTATGGATGTAGATGGCTTTCTTCATCACAAGATTATTGGAACTGATCTGAATCATCTCATAGTTGGAAAGAGCCACGTCCATCAGAATTGATTATCCTATAATCTTGTTATTTCTGTGTACAATTTGCATGTATTTTGAAAATAAAAAGCCATTGTTTAAGAAAAACACTTTCACTTACATGAACTGATGCTAAGTGAAATGAGCAGAACCAGGAGATCATTATATATGTCAACAACGATACTGTATGAAGATGTAATCTGATGGAAGTGGATTTCTTTGACAAAGAGACCTAATTCAGTTTCAATTGATCAATGATGAACAGAAGCAGCTACACTCAAAGAAAGAATACTGGGAAATGAATGTAACCTGTTTGCATTTTTGTTTTTCTTTCTGGGTTATTTTTATCTTCTGAATCCAATTCTCCCTGTGCAACAAGAAAACTGTTTGGTTCTGTATGCATACATTGTATCTAGGATATACTACGACATATTCAACATATATAGGACTGCTTGCCATCTAGGGGAGGGGGTGGAGGGTGGGAGGGAAAAATCGGAACAGAAGTGAGTGCAAGGGATAATGTTGTAAAAAAAATTACCCTGGCATGGGTTCTGTCAATAAAAAGTTATAAAAATTAAAAAAAAAAAACACTTTCTTCACAACACCCATCTTAGGTTATGGTATAATTATCCCCTTTCTGCAGATAAGAAAAAGAAATTGAGCTTTAAGGTTTACTAAAGGTCGCATATCAAATAAGTGATTCAGAATATGAACCCAGGTCTTCTGAGCCCAAGTTATTTTCTAGCATATTTCTATGTACCCTTCACAATCAGAGTCGCTGTGGTTCTCTCCTTTCCACACACACAGGTGTAGTCTCCACTATCCTCCATGTCCAGCCTGTGGATCACCAGCTCACACACTGCCCCATCCTGCCTCAGGCTGTATTGGTCACTGTCTTGAAGCACCTGTGACCCCTTCCTCCACTCTACAGAGGCCGCCTTGTTCAGCTGACAGTGTAGTATGGCTGTAGTCCCTTCTGTGGCCTCAGTGATGTGGAGTTCTTCTATGAACTTGCTGGGGAGGGCTGGGAAATGTTCAGACAGACATGGATAATGTGAGTCTCCTCTGAGGTCAGGGCATGAGTGGCCAAGAGCCATTTTTGAATGAGAAAACACAAAGGGAGTATCTGGGGACCAAGTGATGGGGAATAGCAGTCAAGGAATGAGATGCTGACCCATCTAGCTCTTGGGCATTAGGATGATAGCAAGGTGACAGAACAGAAAGTCATGGAAGGGGACAGCCAGACACAGAATGACATACATGGGACGGACCATAAAACAATGAGATGACAAGACATGACATACAGAGAACACAAGTCTTGCAGAGGTAGGAAAGTTCATACATACAAGAGAGGGGATTACTAAAGCTGGAGAGGACTGGAACAGGAAATGTCATTGACCTGGGGTCTTCTCTTGGGACAACCTTGTGTGGCAAAGGTACTGGGATGGGGTAAGCAAAGGAAATATAGAAGCAGACAACATACACAGAGATCTACATGGAAAAAACAAGAAAAGTGATGGCACGGAGAATATGGACTTATGGAAGCCACGGGATTGGAGACCAAAGTAACAATGAGCAAAAATGAAGCTGGGGCTGATTTCCATCCATATTGTCTTTACCCTTCACAGTCAGAATCGCTGTGGTCTTCTCATCGCCACACACACAGGTGTAATCTCCAGCATCCTCCAGATCAAGCCTGTGGATCACCAGCTCATGCACAATGCCATCTTGCTTCAGGGTATATCTGTCACTGGCTTGGAGATTCTCTGGCCCCTTCCTCCACTCCACAGGGGCTGCCTTGCTCAGCTCACAGCCCAGGGTGACCATGGAGCCTTCAATGGCCTCAGTTTTCTGTAGACCTTTTGTGAACTTGGCAGGGAGGGCTGAAAAAGGGTCAGACAGAGATGGACAACATGAGACTCTCTGGAAGGAAGAGGGTGGCTAGACATGGACTGAGTGGAGGGGAAACAGAAAACTAGAGAGAATAGGAAATGGGAATGGGTTCTGGATAGAGCTTTCTCTTGGTCCAGCAGGATGAGGTGCCATTGAGGACTGAGGAAAAGGGCAAAGGAAGACAGTAGACATCAAAAATAGACTTCATAGATGATCTGAATTTAGGACAAGGTAATGGTGAACAGACAACCAACCAGTGAAGTGATTTCTCCCCTCCATGGTCTTTACCCTTGACAGTCAAGGTTGCTTTGGTCTTCTCGTCTCCACACACACAGGTGTAATCTCCAGCATCCTCCAGATCAAGCCTGTGGATCACCAGCTCATGCACAATGCCATCCTGCTTCAGGCTGTATCTGTCACTGGCTTGGAGCTTCTCTGGCCCCTTCCTCCACTCCACAGGGGCTGCCTTGCTCAGCTCACATCTCAGAATGGCTTTATCCCCTTCTGTGGCTTCCACAGCCCCCAGAACCTGTAGGAACTGGGCAGGAAGGGCTGAACAGATACACATAAAGAGCATGAGATTCCTCAGAAGACGAGCAGCCAGTGAACAAAGACAACAAAAAGGAAAACAAAGGTAGAGAGGGTGGGTACTGGGCACAGGATTCTGAGATTTGCACAAGGATACTTCCTTCTGAGAACAAACTGTTAGGTTGGCACAGACCAGATAACAAATCATATTAAAGAAATATGGAAAAAACGGTATAAAAGGAGAGAGATCATGGGAATGGTTGAATTGGAGTTCAGTGACAAGGCAAAAAAAGGACAGGCAATGACACCACAGGCTGATTTTCCAATAGATGGTCTTTACCGTTGACAGTTAAGGATGCCTTGGTCTTCTCGTCGCCACACACACAGGTGTAGTCTCCAGCATCCTCCAGACCAAGCCTGTGGATCACCAGCTCATGCACAATGCCATCTTGATTCAGGCTGTATCTGTCACTGGCTTGGGTTCTCTGGGCCCCCTTCCCCACCCACAGGCTGCCTTCAGCCCAGGCAGTAAGGGCCTTCAATCCCCAGTTTTCTGAGACCTTTGTGAACTTCAGGAGGGGAAAAATCAGAAGAAAAAGGGGAACCTGGAAGGAAGGGGATGGAACATGGACAGTGGAGGAAAAGAAAACGAGAGAATAGGAAATGGAATGGGTTCTGATAAGCTTTCCTTTCCAGCAGGATGGAAAATGAGGATGAGGGAAAGGGCAAGGGAAGAAGAACATCAAAAATAGACTTCAAGAGGGTCTGAATTTAGGAAATAATTGAACAGAAACCAACCATAGGATTTTCCCCATTCTTTACCCTTGACAGTGGTGCCTTATCTTCTTCCCACACACACAGGTGACCCACACCTCCAACGCCCGGGGTCAAGCCCACAACCCCATCCGCTTCAGGGCAATCTGCACTGCCTTGGAGTTCCCCCTTCCTCCACCCACAGGGGCGCCTTGCCAGCCAAGGCCAGGGTGACCTGGGGGCCTTCAATCCCCAGTTGAGCCTTTGTGAACTTCGGGGAGGGCGAAAAGGGCCGAGAGAACAACATGAGACCCTGGAAGGAAGAGGGGTGGTAAATTGGGTTAATGGAGGGAAACAGAAAATGGAAAGAATGAGGATGGGGAAGGCTCTTGGCCAACAATGAGTATAGGACTGGGAAAGGGAAAGGAGAAGAAATAAAAAGGAAATTCAAGATGTTAATTTAGGAAAGGAAATTTGGACAGCCAAAAAGTGGAAATTTTCCCTCCATCTCTTACCCTTGACAATTAAGGTTGCGGTCTTCTGTTCCCACACACAAGGTGTAATCTCGATCCCCCATTCCAGCCTTGGATCACCAGCTCACACAAATCCCATCCTGCTTCAGTTGAATCTGTCACTGCCTTGGGAGTTCTCTGGCCCCTTCCTCCCCCACAGGGGCCTCCCTGCTCAGCCCCAGCGCAGGGGTGACCATGGAGCCTTCAATGGCCCCCAGTTTTCGGAACTTTGAAACTTGGCAGGAGGGCTGAGAAACAGATGAACATGAGACTCCCTGGAAGGAAGGGGGCAACATGGTCATGGAGGAAACAAAAAGGAAAAGGAAATAGGAATGGGTTCTTGAGCCCTTTAACGGATATCCAAAGGTTGGGAAAAGGGAAAAGGGAAGAAAATAAAAAGAGATTAAGGGTAATTTAGGAAAGGAATTGGAAGTAACCCAAAATGATGATTTTCCTTAACAACTTTACCCTTGAATTAAAGCCTTGGTCTTCCTTTCCCACACACGGTGTAACCCAGCATCCTCCGTCAATGGTACCAGCTCATGCACAAGCCATCCTTTCAGGCTGTATCTGTCATGGCGAGCTTCTCTGGCCCCTTCCTCCACCAAGGGGGCTGCCTTGCTCAGCTCACAGTGCAGGGTGAACAGAGCCTTCAATGGCCCAGTTTTCGGAACTTTGTGAACTTAAACAGGGCTGGGAAAGGGTCGAGATGAAAAATAGACCCCTGGAAGGAAGGGGGGCTAGACATGGACTCCAGTGGGGGAAAAGAAAGCTAGAGAGAATAGGAAATGGAATGGGTTCTGGAAGAGACTTCCTTGGTCCAGCAGGATGAGGTGCCTTGAGGATGAGAAAAGGGCAAGGAAGACAGCAGACATCAAAAGTAGACTTATAGAGGGTCTGAATTTAGAAGAAGGTAATGGGAGCAGATAACCAACCAATGAGGGATTTTTCCCTATACAACTTTTTACCCTTGACAGTTAAGGATGCCTTGGTCTTCTATCCCACACAAGGTTAACTCGCATCCTCCAGATCAAGCCTTGGGATCACCAGTCATGCACAATGCCATCTTTGTTCAGGGATATCTGTATTTTTGAATTCTCGGCCTTCCTCCCTAAGGGGCTGCCTTCCCAGCTCACAGCCCAGGGTGACCATGGAGCCTTCAATCCCTAGTTTTCTTTAGACCTTTGGGGAACTTGGGGAGGGTTTGAAAAAAGGGTCGAAAGAGAGGACAAAGAGACCCTCTGGAAGGAAGAGGGTTTGAAGGACTATGGAGGGGAAACAGAAAACTAGAGAGAATAGGAAATGGGAATGGGTTCTGGATAGAGCTTTCTCTTGGTCCAGCAGGATGAGGTGCCATCGAGGACTGAGGAAAAGGGCAAAGGAAGACAGTAGACATCAAAAATAGACTTCATAGATGATCTGAATTTAGGACAAGGTAATGGTGAACAGACAACCAACCAGTGAAGTGATTTCTCCCCTCCATGGTCTTTACCCTTGACAGTCAAGGTTGCCTTAGTCTTCTCGTCTCCACACACACAGGTGTAATCTCCAGCATCCTCCATGTCCAGCCTGTGGATCACCAGCTCACACACAATCCCATCCTGCTTCAGGCTGAATCTGTCACTGCCTTGGAGCTTCTCTGGCCCCTTCCTCCACTCGACAGGGGCTACCTTGCTCAGCTCACAGCGCAGGGTGACCATGGAGCCTTCAATGGCCTCAGTTTTCTGTAGACCTTTTGTGAACTTGGCAGGGAGGGCTGAGAAAGGGTCAAACAGAGATGGACAACATGAGACTTCCTGGAAGGAAGAGCATGGCTACACATGGGTTCAATGGAGGAGATAACAGAAATATGGAGAGAATGAGGATGGGAAGGCATCTCTTGAGCCAACTAACTGAGATATCACAAAGCAGCTGGGAGACAGGGTAAAAGGAGATAGAAATATAGAAAGGAGATATCACAGATAGTGTGAATTCAGGGATAAGGAAATTCTGGACAGCCAATGGAATGATGGACCAATTTTCCCTCACATCATCTTTACCCTTGACAATTAAGGTTGCTTTGGTCTTCTCGTCTCCACACACACAGGTGTAATCTCCAGCATCCTCTACATCCAGCCTGTGGATCACCAGCTCACACACAATCCCATCCTGCTTCAGGCTGAATCTGTCACTGCCTTGGAGCTTCTCTGGCCCCTTCCTCCACTCCACAGGGGCTGCCTTGCTCAGCTCACAGCGCAGGGTGACCATGGAGCCTTCAATGGCCTCAGTTTTCTGCAGAACTTTTGTAAACTTGGCAGGCAGGGCTGAGAAAGTGTCAGAGATGAACAACATGAGACTCCCTGGAAGGAAGAGGGTGGCTAGACATGGACTCAGTGGAGGGGAAACAGAAAGCTAGAGAGAACAGGAAATGGGAATGGGTTCTGGATAGAGCTTTCTCTTGGTTCAGCAGGATGAGGTGCCATTGAGGATTGAGGAAAAGGGCAAAGGAAGACAGCAAACATCAAAAGTAGACTTCATAGAGGGTCTGAATTTAGGACAAGGTAATGGTGAGCAGATAACCAACCAATGAGGTGATTTTTCCCCTATACAATCTTTACCCTTGACAGTTAAGGATGCCTTGGTCTTCTCATCGCCACACACACAGGTGTAATCTCCAGCATCCTCCAGATCAAGCCTGTGGATCACCAGCTCATGCACAATGCCATCTTGCTTCAGGGTATATCTGTCACTGGCTTGGAGATTCTCTGGCCCCTTCCTCCACTCCACAGGGGCTGCCTTGCTCAGCTCACAGCCCAGGGTGACCATGGAGCCTTCAATGGCCTCAGTTTTCTGTAGACCTTTTGTGAACTTGGCAGGGAGGGCTGAGAAAGGGTCAGATATATATGAAATACATGAGATTTCCTGGAGGGGAATGGATGGCTGGACATGAATACAATGAAGGGGAAAACAGAAAAATGGAGAATATAAAAAATGGGAATGAATTATAGATAAAGCCTTCTCATTCCAGCAGCAGAATGAGGTTTCAAAGAGGAGCTGGGAGATAGGACAGAAAGAGAGAAAATACACAGCAATGGGACATCATAGATGGCCTAAATAAGGCAAAGCCGGACAGACAATCAAACAGTTCTCCTATATCAAATGTACCCTTGACAGTCAAGGTGGTCTTGACTGTCACACACAAGTGTGATCTCCAGCATTCTCCATGTCTAGCCTGTGGAACCTCAGCTCATGTCTCACAGCTCCATCCTGCCTCAGCCTGTATTTGTGTCTGTCTTGGAGCCATCCCTTCCTTCATTCCACAGCAGCTGCCTTGTTCAGCTCACAATAGTGTTGTTGGGCCTCCTTCACTAGCCCCTATGATCCACAGTCCTTTTATGAACTGGGCAAGCAAAGCTGAGAAAGGGGAGATACATAGAGCTTTGCTCAAGGTTATTTATCCAGGGGGAATTTGAATTTTCTCAGCAGTTACTCAATGGAAACCTGGATGGGACTGGATCAGTCAACCAGCTGGAACTCCAATATCACAAGGAGGCCAGATATAGAGGACCAGGAAACATACTGAGCAATCCAATTTATATTATACAACACTACCTAAGGAAATGCTATCCTTAAAGGGGACGTGAAAATGTTAATATGGTCAGGGTAAATCAGCCCTAGCGTCAGCCTTTTAGTTAACAGAGACAGGACAAAAACATCAAGAGATAGTATGGAAGAAATAAATGAAATGCCTAACATTCAAGATACTGTCACAATCAGTACATTGTGGTCTTCTCTTCTAAGGTCAACCATGTCCACTCTGTAGACTGCCAACTCACACGGAGCCTTACCCTATTCCATACTCTCAGAGATGGAAGATACCTCTGAGGCTATCTCATCTGTCTTCGCATCCTCCATAATATCTCTGACAAATGGCCATCTTCTTGATGACTTCCAGTGATGAAGAGCTCACTACCTGCTAAAGCTTCCTATTCTACTTTCACACAGCTCTGATTGTTCCCACATTTTGCTTCACACCGAACCAAACTCTGTCTTTGAAACTTCCCTCACCAATTTTAGCTCAGCCCAAATGTGATAAAGTCCCTCTTCCACGTGTTCTTCAAACACTTGATGACAAAGAACACTTCTCCCTAAATTTTTTCTAAGCTAAACTTTCCTTTTGTTGTCTAGTCATTTTTCAGTCACATCTGACTCTTTGTATTTCTCCTTCTCTTCTCCACTCCCTCCCTTAGAAAGCAAAAATCCAATCAGTCACATCTGATTTTGGGGGGTTTTCAGAGACACCAGAAGGCTTTTTTATTTCCTTGTCCAGATGGGGAAACGGAGACAAACTTGATTAAGTGACTTGCTTAGTAAGTATCTGAGGTTAGACTTGAACTCAGGAAGAGAAGTTTACCTGACCCCCCAGACTGACCCACCACCTACTGCACCACTTATTTATCCCCAAATACTCCTAAGTTCTATAATTATTCTCCACAATATGGCTTCAAGTTCTGTCATCATCCTGATCACTCTACTTACTCATAGTTCTGCACATAAGTGTCCTTCCTAAAAGTGACTTATTCATCAGAAGACTCCATATGTGACAGAACTTTTTCATAAGAATCATTGTACATTCCTGTCTCATCCAGGGCATTGAGGTGGTACAGTAAGTAGAATACCAGGCCTTGAGTCAGGAAGACAAGTTCATGTGGCTTTCTTGAATTTATGAATCCAAGGACAAGACTTTATAAAATTGGACTCTAGATAAAATACATTTTAATAGATTTACCCATCATTTTGGCTTGTCAAGAACTATTTGGACCCTGACTATATTCTAAGGATGTTTTTTTAATCCCACCCAGCTTCATTACATCTACAAATATGATTTGTATACTTTCTATGGATTTATCTAAGTTACTGATTAAAAATTATGAACAGTTAAATAACTCAGATTCTTATATTTCTCCACTATAGATGTCTCTACATTAATACCAAACTATGATCAGAAAGATTCATAGATTTAATGAATTGCTAAAGATTACCTCGTCCAATGTTAATGAAGAAACTGAGATCCAAAGAAGGACTGAGGTCCAACTCCTCTGGTAGTAAGAAGCACCATCAGGATTTGGAGTTAGGCCTTTTCACTAACCTGCACTGCCTTCCTACTTTTACCCAACAAGATCTAAGGCCCTTTCATTACTCTAACACCCAATTCTCATTTTCTCAGCATTGTGGATGTCTTCTCCAGTCTCTAACTTCACTATCCCAGGTATTAGAAGGAAAGGAAAGAACTTTCCAACAATTAGAACTCACCCAAAGTGGGAAGTGGTTGTCTTGGGTAAGGGTTGTTAAAAGTCTTCGAGGAGAAATTGCATGACTACTTATTAAGGCTATCATATGAAATGTAGAAATATGTTTAGAAGAATTGCACATGTTTAACATATATTGGATTTTTGCTTTCTAAGGGAGGGAGTGGGGAAGAGAAGGAGAAAAATTTAGAACACAAGGTTTTGCAAGGGTGAATGTTGAAAAATATCTTTGCATGAATTTAAAAAATAAAAAGCTATTATAATTTTTTAAAAAGAATATCATAGAAGGGATCCTTGTTTGGGTGTAAATGGGAGTCAATGGTTTCTGTGATCCTTTCTAATCCTGAGGTTCTGGGGTTCAGTGAGGACAGGATTCTGACTTCTACACACAGTGCAACCCCTTCTGTGGTTTCCACCAAGGATGTTGTGAGACTCAAATGAGACATTGGATAGAAAGTATTTTGTATATCTCCAATTGCTGTAGAAATGCCAGGTATCAGTATCAGTATCAGTATCATCATCATCATCATCATCATCATCATCATCATCATCTTCATCAATTATCCTATAATCATTAGGCCTCCCGTTTGTTGATCACTTCATTCCCTAAGTCTTCTGTACACTCCTGGTGATCTCAAGTAATGTTTATAGAGTAATATAAGAGCATGCTTATAAATGTTTAACAATCAGGCTCTATGGGAGTGGAAGGAAGGATTGTATGCACATGCTTTTAAATTTAATCTGCAATGATAGCATTTTCTTAAATCTAGATAATCCACAAAATAATAAATCAAGCTCTGATTTGTAGCAATCATTAATTTCTGAAATATAAATGCTCACATTGAAATTTTAACAATCTTTAAGACCACAAAAAACTAGCTCTAACCCACCAACTCATATCCTTTCTCTGACATCAGCTTTTAGGCAGGGCTAACAAATTGTCAGACAGGCACAGAAAACCCAGGATTCTCCAGAATCAAGGAAGATAGGACTGTGACAAGGCGTGGACCTAACTGGACAGGACAACAAAAGAGGAGAGAATAGGAGAACTGGGACCATGCCATTGATCTCATGAGTGAGCCCACTGAGCTCACAGAAAAGTTTGGAAAAATGTACAAGGAACATGGAAATAGTGTGAGATAAAGACAGACCACAATATAGGTTTGACAGATTATATAATAAGAAATTGCAGGACAGAAAAAAAGCAGAGAGGTGATTTTTCCACACATGGTCTTTACCCTTGACAGTTAAGGTCATCTTAGTCTCTTCCTCTCCACATGCACAGGTGTAGTCTCCAGCATCTTCCACATCCAGCCTGTGGATCACCAGCTCACATACAATCCCTTCCTGTTTTGAGCTGTATCTGTCACTGACTTGGAGCTTCTCTGGCCCCTTCCTCCACTCGACAGGGGCTGCCTTGCTCAGCTCACAGCGCAGGGTGACCATGGAGCCTTCAATGGCCTCAGTTTTCTGTAGACTTTTTATGAACTTGGCAGGGAGGGCTGAGAAAGGGTTAGATAGAAATGGGCAACATGAGACTCATTGAAAGGAAGAGGGTGGGCACACATGGATTCAATGGAGGAGAAAACAGAAATATGGAGACAATGAGAAATGAGAATGAGTTGTAGAAGATATATCTCGAGCCAGCTGGCTGAGCTATCACATAGGAGCTGGGAGACAGAGCAAAAGAAGGTAGAAGACATAGGAAGGAGACATCACAGATGATGTGAATTCAGAGACGAGGAAATTCCGGACAGAGAAGCAAATGATGAACCAATTTTTCCCCACATCCTCTTTACCCTTGACAGTTAAGGTTGCCTTGGTCTTCTCCTCTCCACACACACAGGTGTAGTCTCCAGCATCCTCCATGTCCACTCTGTGGATCACCAGCTCACACACAATCCCATCCTGCCTCAGGCTGTATCTGTCACTGGCTTGGAGCTTCACTGGTCCCTTCCTCCACTCCACAGGGGCTGCTTTGCTCAGCTCACAGTGCAGGATGACCATGGAGCCTTCAATGGCCTCAGCCTTTTGTAGAATTTTTGTGAACTTGGCAGGCAGGGCTGAGAAAGGGTCAAATACATATAGAAAATATGAAACTCTCTAGAGGTTAGAGGGTGATTAGCTGTGGACTCAATGGATGGGAAGACAGAATGATGGAGAGAATAGGAAATGGGAATGAGTTATGGATTGAGCCTTCCCTTGGTTTAACAGGGTGAGGAATCACACAGCAACTATGACATAGGGAAAAAGAAGACAGCAAACATACAAATGAGCTATCATAATGACAAGGAAATTCTGGACAGACAACCAAATGAGGTGGTAATTTTCCCCACATCATCTTTACCCTTGACAGTCAAGGTTGCCTTGGTCTTCTCATCTCCACACACACAGGTATAGTCTCCAACATCATCCAGGTTAAGACTGTGAATCACCAGCTCACACACAGTCCCATCCTGCCTTGGGATGTATCGGTCACTGGCTTGGACCTTCTCTGGCCCCTTCCTCCACTCCACAAGGGCTGCCTTGCTCAGCTCACAGTGTAGAGTGATCATGGAGCCTTCAAAGGCCTCAGTCTTTTGTAGACCTTTTGTAAACTTGGCAGGCAGGGCTGAGAAAGGGTCAGAAATGGATAACATGAGACTCTCTGGAAGGAAGAGGGTGGCTAGACATGGACTCAGTGGAGGGGAAACGAAAGCTAGAGAGAATAGGAAATGGGAATGGGTTCTGGATAGAGCTTTCTCTTGGTCTAGCAGGATGAGGTGCCATCGAGGACTGAGGAAAAGGGCAAAGGAAGACAGCAGACATCAAAAATAGACTTCATAGAGGGTCTGAATTTAGGACAAGGTAATGGTGAACAGACAACCAACCAATGACGTGATTTCCCCCCTCCATGGTCTTTACCCTTGACAGTCAAGGTTGCCTTAGTCTTCTCGTCTCCACACACACAGGTGTAGTCTCCAGCATCCTCCAGAGCAAGCCTGTGGATCACCAGCTCACACACAACACCATCTTGCTTCAGGCTGTATCTATCACTGCCTTGGAGCTTCTCTGGCCCCTTCCTCCACTCCACAGGCGCTTCCTTGCTCAGCTCACAGTGCAGGGTGACCATGGAGCCTTCTGTAGCCTTCATTATCTTTAGGCCTTTTGTGAACTGAGCTGGCACAGCTTAGAAAGGAGAAACGTAAAGGAGCTGCCTCAGAATTGCCGATTCAGGAGAAACTTTGATTTCTCATCCTCTGTTTTGCAGCATCTCCGGAGAGAATTGGTCTAACTCATTATGGTGATGGTAGTATAAGACAGTCCTAACTGGGAATCCCAATGCACATTCAACTCATGACACCAGACAATGCACTTAAAGATATAATAAGCGAAGGGGGATGACAGAAGGAAAAAAGGGAATGAAAGAAGTCCTATATTCAGAAACTTTATAATCAGCACCCCTACTCTCTTCTCCACCCATTCAGGCAGTCGCCAACATCACCAATATTGAGTTCATGAATCACCAACTTCCTAACAGATGCATAGAGTCTAATAATCAATGTTGAATAGGACTGCAGTGGTCATCTAGTTCAATCCATCCCTCTATACCTACAAGTTTCTCTCTTGTCTACCAGATTATTAAAAAATGACTATCAATACTTTTCTGGAAGATTTCCAATTATGGAGAATTCAAGATTATGTGAGGCAGTCCACTCCACTTTGGAACAAATCTAACCATTAGTAAGTTATTTCATTATCATCATCATCATCATCATCATCATCCCTAACATTTGCAGCTTTAAGGGTTGCAAAGTGCTTTATATATAGTTCATTTGGTATGATACATAATAGCCAACTTTATATATGGCTTTAAAGTTTGCAAAGCACTTTCTGTATGGTATCTCATTTAGTCTTTACAACAATCCTTTGAAATAGATCCTTTATTATCCCCATTTTTTAGATGAGGAAATTGAGACTAAGTGACTTGCCCAGTTATGTCACTAGTAAAGTTTTCAAGCACTCAAGTCTTCCTGACCCCAAGTTGAATTCATCCATTGTATTCCCCAACTCTCTATGCATTATATAAAGGAGGTATATATTCTTCCCTTCCCTTTCCATACTACTGATTTCAATTCTGCCCTCCATGATCAATAAGAACAAGTTTAAGCTTTCAGCCATGTCATGTCTCCAAAAACTTGAAATCTCTTATCCTTATTCCTCTCCTTCCTAATCTCTTCACCAAAATAAGTCACCCTTAGATTTTTCAGCCGGCCCCTCTACAATTTGCTCTCCAGTGTCCTCATTGCCTTTGTTGTGGATCCCTTTCACTTGGTCATTTGTATTTCCTGGAAGGTTTCACATAGCAACACGCACCTTCCTCCAGATGTAAAAAGAGCAGAACAGCACACAATGGAACCATCACATCCTTTGTTCTATACACTAGACTTCTTTTGGTACAACCTAAAATTGCATCATATTCTTTGACTACCATATCATATTGCTGATTTATATTGAGCATCCCTTTGATTCATACTTTTCAAATTTTTTCTTCCACACCAAATATAGTATGACTCTTGTTTTCAATACTTGTGCAATTAGTTTTTTGAACCCATGTGGAAGACTCTCCAGCCCACTGAGAATTATTTGAATTCTGATTATGTCATCCAGCATATTATCTACCCTTCTAGTTTCATTTGTCTGCAAATCTGTTAAACATGGCTAACCAAGTCATTGATAAAAATGGGAAACCCTACATGGATAATGAAACATTCATAGAGTCCTCTTTACAAGTTGACTTTTATCCATTATTAATTATTCTTTGGTCCCAGTCATTCAATTAGGTCCAAGTGCACCTGAGTGATATATCACCTGGCCTACAGCTCGCCCTGTCTTGCCTCAGGTGCTATCACTGTCTCTGATGTCTCCAGAACCTTCCTTCATTCCATAAAAACCACTTTGATCAATTCACGGTACAATGTGGTGGTGGCCACTTCTGAGGTCTCCATACTCCCCAAAGTTCTCCCCAAAATTTATGGAGCAGGATTGAAGAATAGTTGGACAGATATGGAATCTGTAGCATCCTATGGACCATGGAAGGTAGATGAACAAAAGATACAAAGGAGGGAAAGTTAGAAAGATGGAGAAGATTGAGACTGAGAAAAAGTCACAAGCAGGACTGAGGAAACACAGAAAAACTAGAACAGGGGAAGAAGAAGCAAACAGATAAAGACAATCTTATAGAAAGGATGGGGAGGGTGGCAAGACAATAATGGATAGAAAACTCAATTAGCTTCTGATTTCCCCCCATGTCATCTTTACCCTTGACATTCAGATTTGCCGTGGTCTTCTCCTCTCCACACACACAGGTGTAGTCTCCTGCATCATCCAGGTCCAAGCTGTGGATCACCAGCTCACACACTACCCCATCCTGCCTTGAGCTGTATCTGTCACTGGCTGGGAGCTTCTCTTGCCCCTTCCTCCACTCCACAGGAGATTCCTTGCTCAACTCACAGTGTAGAGTGGCTGTGGAACCTTCAGCTGCTTCCATACTTCTCAGACCCTTCAAGAACCGCGTGGGCAGAGCTGAAGAGGGAATCATGGAGAGAAGCTACTTCAGAGCTGCCCCTCCCGAGAAATGGACTTCCTCAGCATTAGCGGGGCTGGCCTAGGAACGGGCCAACCAGTGGGGACCATGATGCCACAAGGAGCCAGAGGGTGGATGAAAATGAATGGAACACTTCAGCTAATACTACTTATCACTGTGGGCCCAGGAAGGCATGCTTCGCGAAGCCAGGTGAGAAACCAGGCCCAGGAGTGGGGAGCTGACCACAAGTGACAGACTGAGGGGTGACAGACAGGAGGGAATCAGATCAAACACCTGACCCTAATACATTTAGGATGAACTTCACAAAGTCACCATCACCCTTTCTGCTTCTCACACATGTCAGTTTCCATGTCAACTATATCTACTCTATGGATTAGCAACTCACACAGTGCCTTAGACTACCATAGACTCTTAGAGTTGGAAGGGATGTTCAAAGGCATCTAGTCTATTTCTATATCCTCTATAATATCCCTAACAAATAGGGATCCAGTACCTTTTCCCCCACTTTTTGGGGGAGGCAACCAGGGTTGAGTGACTTTCCAGGGTCACACAGCTCTAAGTGTCACATTTGAACCCAGATCCTCTGACTCCAGGACCAGTGTTCCACCTAGCTGATCCAGTATCTTCTAGATGACTTCCAGTGATGGAGAGCTCACTACTTCCCAAGGCAGCCCATTCCAATTTTGCATAGCTCTGACACATACTTTAAGTACATGAAGAAAAAGACCATTTCTCCCTTAACTAGTAACTACAAGTGATCCTCCTATGTATCAAATGGTCTCCAGTCCTCTCCTCATCCTGATCACCTACTAATGGTCCTGCTTGTCAACATTCTTCTCCACAGTGGTGCCCAGAGTGAACATAAATATATCCTACAAGATCTGACAAGAATTGCAAATGGCAGGGACTGGTAGGGATAGGGAAGGGTCTATCTTCAGCTTCTTTTGAATTCTATGCTCCTCCTAAAATCACAATAGGTTTTTTTTGCATCCTATGTCCCACTGCTGATTGTATTAAGCTTGCTGTTCACTGATGTCCTGAGATTTGTTGTAGTTAGTGCATTTTTTAAAAAATGAATTGTTTTCTCTCTTTGCTGCCTTCCTCCTGTCCTCAAGTATTTGAATTTTGGAACTCAGCTGCAGGACTTTACACATGTCTCCATTTGATTTTATCTTAATAGACCCAGATATCATTCTTGCTTTTTAAAATCTTCCTGAATCTTAATTTAATCTTCTGCTATCATTTCCCCTCCTGGCTTCACTTTATCTGTACATGTGGCAGACAATTCATCTCTGTTTCATTCAAGTCATTGACAAAAAATAATGAACAGCACAAGACCAAGGACAGATCTCTGAGGCACTCCACTTTATACCCCTCAAGACTCCATGAATCATTGTTATTTGGGTCCAGTTCTTTAAACAGCAGAGGCTACCTGATTATCCTATCATTTATTCTCTATCCTTCAGCAGCTCTGACTTTTCAAGTTGTGGTTGACTTCTGCAGACCTTCCTTCATTCCTCCTTACAGGCACTGACTCAGTCAGTTCACAGTGCTGGGTGACCCATTTTGTGATCTCTGCAATCTCCCATACATTGGACAGGCAGGACCGAGAAATAGTCAGACAGACATGGAGAACATGGAAAACATGAAACTCTTGGGAAGGTGGGAGATAGCTGGACATGAAGGAAGTTGGAGGAATTATGAGGAGAATCAGTCTTGGGTCATTCTGGGAAAGGAGACACAGATCAAAAGGGACATAGGGAAGGAGACAATACAGAGAAAGGCCGTGGTAAACAAAGGGTGTACATGCTGAGAAGGCAATATAGGGGAGAAAACCAAACCATGTGTCATTTTCCCCACAAATGGTCTTTACCCTTCACTGTCAAGGTCATTGTGGTCTTTTCCTCTCCACACACACAGATGTAGTCTCCAGTATCATCGATATTAAGGTTGAAGATCACCAGCTCACACACAGCCCCATCCTGTCTCAGGTTGTATCTGTCACTGACTCGGAGTTTCTTCAACCCCTTCCTCCACTCTACTGGGGCCATCTTGCTTAGCTTGCAATGCATTGTGGATGAGCTACCTTCTGTGGTTTCCATGCTCTGTAGTCCTTCAATGAACTTGGCAGGTAGAGCTAGAAAAGGGAAAATGGAGAGAGATTGCCCTGAGATCAGCCCCATACTACTCAAATCTCCTCAGCCTTTATTTTCTGGTCACCTGGATGAGAATAAACCCATCAGTCAGGACCAGAGGGAGGCCAGAGATGGAGAGGAAACCAGAAAATAGACACCTTAATTAACTTACACCCCCAGACACTGAATTCTAGTGCTAAACAAAGAAAGGCAAAGTTTCTTTCATAAGCCAAGCAGAAGCCTTCTGGTGAATGGTGGAAAGGAGAAACAGCTAAAACACAATTAGAAGACAATGGAGAAGAGTGAGAAAGCCCATGTTCAATATTCTTATTACAACTGGAGTCACCATGGTCTTCCTCACAACAACGATCTGGTCTCCACTAGTTCATGAAGCTCACCAGCTCACACAGAGCCTCCGTCCCGACTCAAGCTGTGTGTGATGGGCTCAAAGCTTCTCTATACCCTTCCTCCGTGCCATGGGAAATCTCCTCAATACAATCACAACATAGGGTGGCCTGGACTTTCTGTGGCTGCCAGGCTCTACACTTGCCTCCTGAGCTTGACAATGAACATAGATAAACATTAAACACCACAAAATACTGGGGGATCACTCGACATAGGAATCAAAGGAAAATCACAAAGCTAGAGGGTGGGCACTGAGCTGTGGAAGCAACAGTTGGGATGGGCACAGACCATTTCTTCTTCTGTAGCAGCCTGTTCAAGGTCACAGGGCAGCTGGGAAGAAAGTCCCAAAAGACATACATGGAGACAGCAAGAAGAGACAGGCGCAGGTGGGGTGCACGGGGTGACAAGGCAGACCCTTAGCAGAAAGCCAAGTCCATGGCCACTCCCCCCCACACACAGTCTTTACCCTTCACTTCCAAGGTCGCTGTGGTGATTGCTTCTCCACTCACACAGGTGTAGACGCCGGAATCCTCCACATCTAGCTTCTGGATCACCAGCTCACACACAGCCCCATCCTGCCTCAGGCTGTATCTGTCACTGGCTCGGAGCCTCTTCTGACCCTTTCTCCACTCCACAGGAGCCGCCTTACTCAACTTACACCGCAGCGTGGCTGTGGCTCCTTCTGTGCTCTCTGTGTTCTCCAGACCCTCAGAGAACTGGGCAGGCAGGGCTGAGAAATGATCAGACAGACATGAGACACCTAGGGGAAGGAGTCAGGTGGCTGGACAAGGGTGCAGTGGAGGGGAAACACAATGACACAACACAGAACGAGCCACAGCCAGGACCTTCTCATGGGTCAGCCTGATAAGGAATACAAAACTTCTGGGAGAGGGGCAAGGCAGAGACAGCCCAGAGAACAGATGCAGCCCACAGAGACATGCCTCGGATGGATGGACGGAAGGAGGCACGGATAGTGTGGTCCAAGGGACAGAGTAACACTGAGCAGAAAAACAGAGCACGGACTTCTTTTCCAACATGTGGTTTTTACCCTTCACTGTTAACTTCGCTGTAGTCGTCTCCTCTCCACACACACAGGTATACTCTCCAGCGTCACCAACGTCCAGGCCGTGGATCACCAGCTCACACACAGCCCCATCCTGTCTCAGGCTGTAGCGGTCGCTGGCCCGGAGCCTCTTCGGACCTCTCTTCCACTCCACAGGAGCTGCCTTGCTCAGCTCACACTGAAGTGTGGCTGTGCTTCCTTCTGTGGCCTCAGCACTTTGCAGATCAACTATGAACCTTACAGGGAGCTCTGAGGGAAGGAAAGTGGAGAGGTACACACTCAGAGCACCGAACTGACATTAATGCGGGGGCAGTCATTTGGCCAATTACCGAGATCGGTGGGAGCAAGGACCACCTGGCTTCCACCACCACGATAGCGGCAAGAGGCCAAAGAAGGTTTGGGAATAAAGAAAGAAACTCTAACCTATTCCAATACGCATTTATCAAATGACTCCTCCGTTCAGTTTGTGACCTTGCCAGAACCTATTCAGGAGGGGTCCAGCCTCTGACCAGCCAGGCACTAGCCCATCTATCTGTCTATCCCTCCTATTAACAACACACATAATCATTTTTGTGTGGATCCACTTCTTTCTTCTTTTTCTTCCTTCTCTGTCTTCTTTCTTTCTTCTTTTCTTTTTCTCTTTTTCCTTCTCTTCCTTTTCCTCATTTGGAGATGCAAATTATTTAAATGAAGTTATTTTTCAAACAAAAACATAGGTAATTTAAATAAGTCCATAATGCACCTTTCAAAAGATGTATGGGTGAAACTTATTAATAATGCAGATTAAATGGAACAAACATTTATCTTTAATTTCACAATCACTACATTTAAACCTTTTCATTGTGAATTAGAAAATTGACAAAAATGAACATCTCCATATAAAGAAACCAGAAAAAAAGAAATGTACATAAAACCATTAATCTATTATGTACAACTTGTTTTTCTCATATGTGTTCAATTTAACTAGCAATACCATCCTCCATGTCTATTTCCTTATGAACTCCCATTCTTTTCTGTGTATTTAAATATTTATTGATGATCTTTTCTTTATTCTTTTTTTAAAAATTATCATTGCCTCCCCATAATTACTCCAACTCCCTCCCACCTCCCTAACAGAAGTCCTCTCTTGCACAAACAAAACAAATTTGTGCAATATTGGCCATGTCCAAAAATGCATGTTTCCTTCTGTACATCAGTCCACACTTGAGAGAATTCAAAAAATGAGAGGTATGCTTCATCATCAGTCTTCAGAGATAGTGATTAGTTATTGCAATAATAATGAGTTCTTAAGTTTTTCAAAATTGTTTTTCGTTCAATGCTGTCATCACTGTATAAATAGTTGTCCTGGTTCTGTTTCATTTCATTGTGCATTATACATGTTTATCTGGTTTCTCCTCATCTATCCCGCTGGTCATTTCTTACAGTGCAATGATATTATATTAACATTACATATTTTGGTCACTGATAAGCATTTATTTTGTTCCTGCTGCTTTGATATAATTTCTTTTTAAAAGTTTTGCTATAAATATTTCTGTAGAAATGGATCTTTTCTCTTTGGGAACTATGCTGACTGGAGCTATCTCCAGATCAAGGATATGAACAATGCAGTGACTTTTGGGATACTGTTTCAAGTCTCTTTCCAGTACCAATCCATAGCTCCTGAAACAGTGCATTGGTGTGTTTCTTCAACAGTCTCTGCAAAAATTTCCCAGATGATGGATGTGAAATTGAAATTCAGAGTTGATCTAATTAGCATTTCTTTTATTATGAGTGAGTTGATGCGTTTTTACATAGATGTTAGTAGTTTTGAATTTCTTCTCTTGAGACCTTCCTGTTCATATCTTTTCACTATTTATTGCAGAAAGACATAATGTTTTTTAAAATTTTGTTGACATATTTTGTTTTTATATTATAGTTGTTTTTAAAAAAATATCCTTCCTCATTTTATCTGAACTTTGTGAAAAAAGAAAAATAGTTAAGCAAAAACCATGTCTGGAAATATATTTAATACTCCGCACATGAGCTTACTTCTTTACCAAAAGAAAATAGATATGTTTTATTATCTGCTTCCCAAGATTGGCCAGTATAATTATTCAGAATTCAACTTCCTTTTAGTATCCTTTTCATTCACATTATTGGGGTCACTGTGTATATTGTTCTTCCAGACCTACTTCAATCACTCTTCAACACTTAATATAAATGTTCCCATGTTTGTCTGAATTTTTCACATTTGTCATTTCTTACAGCAGCATAATATCCCAAGATATCATATATCACAATTTGCACAGCACTGGGCACCCACTATTTTTTACTTAAGGCTGGGTTTTTTTGTTACTATAAAAAGTGCTACTATGAACATTTTGTCATGTATGGGACTTTTTTTTTTTCTATTTTTAACCTCGGGATAGATACTTGGCAGTGGGTCAAAAAGTGATTTCTCACTTTTTAAGAAGCTTAGTGATTTTCTTGCAGAATTTCAAATGGTTTCTAGATCAGCTGAATCACCTAGAAGCTTCTCCAACAGTGTGTCCACAATTCTTCCAATACTGACCATTTGTATCTTTTATCATTTTTGCCAAAAAAATTTGGTTTGTGGATGAAATATTTAAGTTGTCATAATTTACATTTTTTCTTGTTATTAGTGATTTTATGCAACCTTTCATTTGGATGTTGATAATTTGCAATTCTTTTGAAAAGCATTTATAAATGATTCTGAGTCTCTAATATTTGTATCAATTTCCTATATATCTTGGGTATCATACTTTTATTAGAGATAGTTTCTTTTCCACTAATCGATTTCTTTCCTTATTCTAAGTTTATTGATTCCATTTGCCATTCTCTGATTTACTAGAAAAAAAGATAACAAGGAAACACAGGATTTTGTGACATCTTCATGTCCAAGTATGCAGACAAAATGCCGAGTTTACTGGGACTTATGCAAAATGCAGAATAAATAATTTATTATAATCAAGTGAAATCAGTAGGTAGCTTTTTATAATAAACTCAAACTTTTTATTTAGAAAGAAAAAGAATAGCTTCCAAACTAACTAATAATCTCAATTTTTCACTCTGACTTCCAGTCTTTTATTAACCCCTAGATATCCTACTCTCTAAATTCAGTTTAACCCACATTTGAACTCATGATCTTCTTCCCCTACTAAACCTACCTCTTCTGCCAACTTACTCAGTTCTGTGAATGTCATCACCATCTTCCCAGTCATTCATGTTCAAAATTTTAAAGTCCTCATGAATTCTTTTCTTTCTTTCATCCTTCTAAAACCTTTGGCAAGGATGCTCTTGATGGTATATAAACTATTCTCATAAAAAATATATTCAGATGGGAGCATACAGGTTGATAGTTGATTGTCTCTCAGTAAGTTTTTTATACATTAATTAATTCTGAAACTTCTTGCTTAATTCTAGTATCTTCCTTTTCTTTAGATACATCGCAAAATAATCCATCAAGGCTCTCCTACTTTTGTTGCTGCCAGCATAGGCTATTTCCGTGTGCACTAGATCCAGCAGTACATAGTATACTAGGAAGATCACTACCTCTGCACTTACAAGTTCCGGAGTCCAAATATCATCTCTGCCATTTTACTTTCTGTGAGATTTTGGACAAGTCACTTAGCCTCTGTTGCCTCAACTGTAAATTGAGGCAGCTGGATGGTTTCTCAGATGGCCACAGAGCTCTTGATTTGTGCTCCATGAAAAATTCCCCAACTTTGTTCTCCTTTTAGCATCATTTCTTTCTCCTCTACATACATGATCAGGATAGTGATTCTGAAGTCCAAGTATGGAGGCTCCACTTGTGTCTTCAGCAGCTATTTTTCATTAAACTATGTCTAATTTCAATTAAAGTGGACCTCTTTGTAATCCAAGGGACCACAGATGTACTAATTTCTATCTGTAATCATGAGACTAAGTGGTAATTATTATTATTATTATTACTCATTCTTATCTTTTTATGCAGTGAAACTAAATAGAAATAATCCTGAAACAAGTCACTATCCTGCTATAATTCCTTCATGTTTGATATTTGTCAAATTATTGTACTGGTGGATAAAATGATAAATTTTCATAATTTAGTAATGAAAAGTATTTGAATCCAGGCTCATCTTCTAGACAATTCTAGCTGCAGACAGGATGATAGAAATGATAGTATACTTCCTGTTTTTACTTGGTGTTGATTAATTCTGCTAGTTTTTTATATTTTGAAAGTTTTTTGTTTTAATCATGTTGTCTGAAGATCATGAATGTTTTGGATAGCAGCCTCTATTAAAAATATTGTTCTGAGATTTTTATGTGGACTAACTTTATGTCTGAGCGATTATGGTAAACAGCTGTGATAATGTTCTGAAGTACAGTTTATTTGTGCATTTTTAAAGAATATCAGGGGATTGGTAGTTTGTAGCATGAGGATTTGTCATCTATATGAAGAATAACATTATGAGGTATAATAATTTATATTATCATTGATTGTCCACCAAAACTTCAAATGAAGTCCCCATTTTAGGAGTCCCCATTTCTCCTTTTCAAAGCAGAAAAAACAATTGCAATTAATGCAGTTTTTTTTCACTTGTGTGTTAAGGGTTAATGGCTTCCTTTCAAGCACAGCTGCTTATAACCTCACAAGTTTACATGGCAAAAATTCAATAGGATTTTTCCCCTAAGAATTTTTACAAAAGTCTTCAATCCCATGTGAAGGTAACAATAACTTCTTTATTATTTTCAGGATAATTTTATTTTTAATTTTGTTATCAGTACCCAATATGACCATACTTTCCCATACTGAGATAGCTGCCATTTCTCAATGTTACTGACATCATTCTTGAGGGGGTTTTTTGTTTGGTTGGTTTTGGTTTTTATGGGAATGTAGTTCTTTACAAATAACAGGTACCTCTATCTCAGGTCATTGAGGGTCTAGAATGTGTGTGACAAGGTCCTACTGCCTCCCCCGCAAAATCAACCATGGGCAAGAAAAGGTCTGTGAGCTTGCACATCTGTAGCCTGGTCAATTAGCACCCAGAAAAGCATATCCATGAAGTTACAATTGTGTGCCCTGGTCAATTAGCATTCTTAAATCTACAAGAACATTTAAAACATAGACCTTTACTCATGAGGAGCAGTATGAAAAACATGACTTTACCTTCATAGAAATGAGAACAATCTAATCTCAAATAGCATCAGTGCCAAAGACCTGGCCTGCAACCCTAATATGGCCGTTGGGTCTTGTATTAGCCTAAAAATGACCGACAGAAGACCAAGAACTTTATAGAACTGAAGGAACATGCCCTTTTTTCTAGAAGTTTTAACATTCTGGGAGGTTTTTTTTTTTTAACATTCTGGGAGTTTTAACATTCTTTGCATTCACCACGAATGGTTGGATGGATGGATGGATGAGTGAATGAATAAATGAGAAAGCATTTATTTTAGTGCTTTTACTATCTACCAAAAACTGAGTGCATACTAATAGGAAATGGCAAGCTAATCATCTAAGATCCAGCCAACCAAAACTAATAACTTTCAATAAGCCTCTGTGGAATATAAATGAGTTGTGTGTTGAATTTTACTTTCATCTTTTAGTTGTGTGGAAATTTACCATGTAATTATACATTTAGAGGGTATTTGCTGCTAACTATTTAGAATAAGAGAAAAAGCCTGAGCATCTACTTCCCAGGGTTGTTGTGGGGATCAAATAAAATAATATATATTAGGTGCTTTTACAAACTTTAAATCTCTAAGTAAATGTTAACTATTATTAGTATTTCTTCAGTCTTTAGAATTAATCCCATGAATCCATGATACTTTGATAGTGAAAAGAGTTTGTTATGAAAATCTTTGAAGATCTTTTATATATTTTTCTCTGTTTATTGTTCTTCTAATTTCTTCCCTAAATGTGCTTGAGATGCTTTTGCTTTATTAGGTTTCTTGTGCAACTTTAAGATGATTTTACCTTCTATTTCTGCCATTCTTCATCCTTTTTTTGTTCTAAACTAAGACTGCCCTTGGCCATCACATATATCCTCTTGGCAAGCAAATCAACTATTTGCTAACTAATATGTTTGCTTTTTAAAATAACTATTTTTAATATTTAATTTTAATTTTTCAAAGAAGAGATATGTTTTCTCTCCTTCCTATCTCTCTATTCTCCACTGGAAAAAAAAAGAAAGAAAAACAAAATGCTTGTAATAAATATGCATATTCAAGCAAGACAAATTCTTACATTGGTCCTTATTAAAAAAATTTTTTTTCTTTTGTATACTGAATCTAACAACTTGCTACCAATGTGCTTTTTCTCCCCTTTAGCTTTTTGGGTTTCCTTCTTGTGGCAAGTGATTTACACCACTATTATTTCTGTGTGAAAGACTGTAAACTGAATTTGTGTTCCCTTGTGCCATTTTCCTAAAGCTCCTGTGTTGTTCTGGAGATGAAAGACCTAAGCATATGGCTATCCCACAGTTCATGAGTTGATGATATTTTTGAACTTGAAATGGGAATGTGCTTGCTTAAGTCTCTCATCTCCATATAAACATATGCCATATTTTATTATGAATAATTTATTTAAATAGGTTAGGTTCATTGAATTGCATGTCTTATCTTTTTAGCTTTTTTATTTTTTCTTCTAATTCATCCTAACTCTCTATCTTTGCTCCAATAAGTGGTTCTGAGTGTACACAGATAGCTAGCTGATTCAAGAATGATTCCTACGTCAGTATTGAGTTGCCTCCTATCTGTTAAAATATAATCAATTTCATTTTTATGATGTTATTCACACATTTAATGTCCTGACAGCTAAGTTAAAGTTTGTAGACAATCTAAAAATTGTGTGAGTGGTCACACTTTCTTCTCCTTTCATACTATTCTTCCATCAACACAGCAGGAGCACAGGAGGCATAGGACTGAGGATCAATTTGAGTTTTTCTTTGTTTCTTGGGTTTCTGTGGTTAAAGAATTCAACACCGAAGGGGATGGTCTACTGATGATGGGCCTCTTTGTAAGCTGGTCCTCAAAAGTAGAGCTAGTCTTTGACCAGAACATCAAGCTGCTTCAACAAAAAGAAGTAGGATATGTTCTGTGGACATAATCTTCAAGAACCCCTAAGTTATCTCTTTCAAGTTTCTCATTCTAGTGAATGTAAGGTTGTCATGATTTGCATTTCTCTGATTACTATTAGGGAATCAAAAACTCTTTGTATTTCAACTGTTGTAAATTGTCTGATTGTGTCCTTTGCTCATTGTTCCATTGGAGAGTTATACATGGTAGGCCTTTAGATGATATTTTTGCTGCAAATATTTTTCTTCAATTTTCTTCTTTTCTTTTAATTTTAGAGAAATTGTCTTTTTGCTATCCAAAATAATTCTATGCTCATAAATCGGTGTAGTTGATTTTGTTTGCAATGGATTCCTCTGTTTGAGTGACAAAATGTTCTTTCTCTCTGTAACTGAGATTACTGGTATCATTTCTTCTAGTTTTTATGACAACTAGAATTCTGATTCATTTAAGGTATAAATCCAAATAAACTTGAAGTTTTATAAAATATCAGTTATAAGCCTCACAAAGATTGCACACAGGTCCTCAGGGAAGGTATAAGAATAGACTTTTGGAGGGTAGAGTGGAATGGGGGAATTCAGGGGCTTCATGATATGCCCTAATTATTCAAATATATGTTTCTACTCTCCTGAATTTAGATTAAGTACACTAAACCTTTTTGGTGTCATGGAGTTCCATGGCACCCCATGGAGAAAATTTTTGACTCCTCAAACTAATATTTTTAAATACACAAAACAAAATATATAGGATTACAAAGAAAACCAATTGTATTGAAATATAATTGCCAATTTTAAAAATCCAACAGGCTCAAATCTCAAGTTTAGAACCCCTGCTCTAGATGATTTCCCTGTTCTTAAATACCTCCACAAGACCACAGAATGGAGGGAAGATTACCATCAGTTGATTTCATACCTTGGAGGAAAATGAACGCAATTTTCTCAAATAATAGATGGAAAAGTCAAAGAATAATAGAATGTCCAAAATGGAAGGAACCTTAGAACGTAGCACCTAGAATGTCAGAGTTGTAAGATATTGTAGAAAATATCAGAGACCTTAGAACTTAATAAATATGATGTCATGGCTTGAAGAAGACTTACAGATCATCTAGTCTAACCTTTTAATTTTTAAAAAGAAGGAAAGTGATTCCCAGAAAGAAAAGTGAATTGCCTAAAAGAGCTGGGATTTTAGCCTACATCTCTTCCACTTCCAAATACAATGCTCTTTTTTCTATCAATGGCCATCACTTATTCCATAAACACTTCTTGAATATTTATGATGCTCAAGATATTTTCCCAGCTTTAATAGACCTAAAATCTATAAGAGGTGAAGCCATTGCCTAAGGTGAAAAATCTAAAGTGTGCTACTAACGATGAAAGTATAGTAGAGTGGTGACTCTGGAAGTAGGAGCCCTAGATTTGAATCCTACCACTACTATTTACTGCCTATAATCCAAAGTTATAACTAAACATTCTAATACCTTGGGGAAATTCAGGTGAGTAGAATGAAGATTGGTTTTCCAAGGTGTGATCCAAGTATATAGTTGAGATAGATTGGAGAAGGAAGTCTAAGAGTTGGGGAGGTTGAGTACCTGTGAAATCAAGGTATTTAAAGAAAGCAGGGCTTAGGATGAAGATGATGACTGGGAGATTAAACTCAGTGAAGAGGAAGCAAAGTAACCTGGAGGTCCATCATCGTCAGCAACAAGGACCTCCAAGACAGGATAGAGTGACCTGCAGAGGAGAGGCAGTTAATTAGGGATGATGACAAAAGAGAGTTGTGAGGAATGAAGAATCAGTGAATTCCTCCTCTTGACCTTATCTATGGGTCAGAAGATGTGAGAGAAGGAGCAGGGGGTCTTGGAAAGAATTCCAAGGGATGTAGTATTTTTAAAAGGAAACTAGGTTTCAATGAATAGAAAATAAAGGGAATGAATGGAAAAGATCTAGGATAAAGGGGAGTTTAACAGTAGAGGAGAGCACAATAGAAGGAAAGGCAGAGGAGGCTAGGGTCTGAGAAAACTAGGGATGAGTCTACTACTGCAGGGATGGGGATGGTGGCCAATTCACACTGCCTTTCTCTCTGATTGCCTTTGATTCTTATCTCCACTGGTTCCATGCTGATCCCTGATGTCCCTGTAAAAATGTCCCCCTCTGCCCACATCTACCCCTCTTGTATTCTCTACCAGGTGTAGGAACCCATGGAATTTGGGCTAAGAAGCACATTCCCAAGGAAAAGAAGCCTCCCTGAATGAGAGGGTTGGACTGATTCCCTTCCAGATCTAAATGTATGAGCTTATATTGATATTGGAATGAAGTTCCAGATATCCCATGCTATTTCCAGTGTGTATACTCTCTGGCCCTTGGTTTTATCATCTATAAAATTCTCTACCTCAAAGTTGTTTGGAGGAATGCTTTGTAAAGGAATGGAAGCTATTTTTATTATTGTTATTATTATTAGAAGGACTCATTTACTTGGCAAAAAGAGACAACCACTATTCAAGAGAGAAGAAAGACAAAGAAAGGAAATGTGTGATGGATGTGAGGAGACACAGGGGAGGATAGAGTGAATGGAAAAGGGGATCCTCACAAAGACCCTGCTTGTCTCACTTCTGCCCAATCAAATATCATGTCAGATACTTCATAAATGTTATTTGAAGTTAATGCTAGTGCAATGTGATAGATAAGATCAATGCCATAGCTGGTGACAGAGGTATTAATGAAAGTAGCCAGGGAAGATGAAGCCCTGAAAAAGATCTATGCCATGAAATAGTAAGACAGAGAAAGCACAGCCAGAGTATACTCAGAAATAAAGTGCGTCATTCAGATCTGATGTGGAATAGCCAAAGATGAAATGGAATACACACAGAAGAAAAGGAACACCCAATGCTCAAATAAGAGTGTAAGGGAAAAGGATTTAGAACCAAAAAGCATTTTAGAGAGTCTAGTCCAGACTTCTCACTATACAGAAGAGACACTTGAGACCTGGGGAAATTGAATGGCTTGCCCATGGACATATAAATATCAAGTATAATTGGGATTCAAACCTAGGTGCTTTGATGAGTATTGTTTTTATTATATCATAAGTCCTAGTCAATTTAGAAGGAATGGGAAGATGCTGGGGTCCTGGGAGTGGATGATGGAGGGTGACATTAAGCCAGGTGGAAAAGAGCAGCCATACATAGATGATGGAGTATACTTTGAATGTGAGAAGAAGTTGAAGCTGGTAGACTAGCATTACTGTCAATACTGTAAAAAGAGTGGGGTGTGATGGGATATGAAGATAGAAGAAGACACAGCCAGTACTTTACACCACACACAAATATTACTTTCCTATGTTCTTGCCCCAAGGCTTCCACAAACAGCCCCGGGGAGATTCTAGCAACAACATGTCCACTTGTTGTCTCTCCAATTAGCCAGTAAGCTCCTTGAGGACAAAGGGGCTGTTTCTGCCTTTCTTTGTGAGTGCATAATAAAAGTTGCTTGACTGAATGACTCCACAGACTATTTGGGGAAGTCATAAAATAGGAATGAGATTGGTGTGTCTTGGATCACATTACTAAGAAAGAGTGTCTTTAGAATGATGGCAGGGGAGGATCCAGTTGAAGCCAGACCATCTTGTAGCTCAAGCATGTGTAGTGTTTTATCCCCGGATTCTCTGAGCCAGTGGTAACTGTCAGGAAGTTCTTCCTTGTATCAAGCTAGAGTATCTTTCTGTATCTTTCTGACATTATTCTTTCTTCTACTCCTTAGGGATAACTTCTTCCATACAAAGTCAGCTACCATCTTCTCGAGTCTTCTCATCCCCAGGATAAACACTGCAAGCATGGTACACACTTTCTGGTGGTTCATGACACAAGTCATTATTTAGCAAGAAAGGATCTGTGGGAGTCCTACTAATAACTGAGACAGGGCCAAGAAACCAAGATGGAACCTGGGCAGTCCCTAGAACTTGTCCATGGAAGTAAAACAGCATAGTGCTAGAGACGATGGATTCACGTTTGGCAGGACATGATACAGCAGAAAAGGCCAGAGAGAGTAGCAGATGAAGGGTTCAGAAGCTTAGAACTATCCTCTCCTGTGATTTTCTGGACCTGAGGCAGCTTGAAAGGGGAAGAAATGAATTCTTCCAAGTTCACTCTTAGGTTTGTTGAATGAATGAATGATTGACTGAATGGATGAATGAATGGTTTGTTTGAGTTAGCTATCAAAATCAAGCAAGGAATTAACACGTGGCATAGTGGATCTGGCCTGCTGTAATAATCTTCTAACTCTCAACAATCATCTCTGCTTTTTCCAGTTCATTCTATACATTAGGGGTTCTTAATATTTTGTTTAATTTTTTGATGATTATTTCCTTTGAAATCCTATGTAGCACAGCAATAACAAGATTATATGATGGACATGGCTCTCTTCAACAATGAGATCATTCAGAACAGCTCCAATGATCTTGTGATGATGAAAGTCTTTTGCACCCACAGAGAGAACTGTGGGAACCGAATGTGGTTCACAACATAGCATTTTCACTCTTTTTGTTGTTGTTTGCTTGTATTTTATTTTCTTTCTCATTTTTTTCCAGTCTGGTTTGATTTTTCTTGTGCAGCAAAATAATTGTATAAATACATATGCATATATTGGATTTAACATATATTTCTACCATGTTTAACATAAAAAAACCCTATGTAGGTTTTATTATAAATTTTGAAACATTATTCTAAAAAGAGCATTCTATGCTTCACAAGACTGCCAGAGGGGATCATGATTTTTTTTTTAAAAGCTTATGAACATACACTCTAAAATGATGTCCAAATTAATCCTTCTAAAACATCGATCTAATGATGTCAGAACTTTGTTCAAGAATATTCAATGGTTCCCCATTGCCTGTAGATTAAAATACCATCTCTTGATCCTAGTATTCAAGTGTCATTTTAGATGATCTTCTTCCTAATTCTTTGTTCAAGTAGAATGGAATAACAATTTTTCCTTGATTCTGTCTCCTTTTCTCTCCACCATATATTTGCAACAGGCCTTCCTCCCTACACATGCCTTCCTCATTTACAGAGGCAGAGAAGTATAATGGAAAAACTCCTGACTGCAGTTATAGAATTCCTCCTCTGATGCTTAATATCTATGTAACTATTGTTCAGTCATTTTCAGTAATGTCCCTTGGCAGAGATATTGGAGTGGTTCCTCCTCCAGCTCACTTTACAGCTGGGAAAACTGAGGCAAATAGGGTCAAGTAACTTGCCCAGAGTCACACAGCTAGTTCTAGAGTCAGAGTTTCCTCTTCTGTCAAATGAAAGGTATGGATTTGATCTCTGAGCTTCCTTTAAGTCTTCAATCTATGGCCCATCTCTTTGAATCTTTATCTTCCTTCAAAAACCAACTCGCATATATATGTGTGTGTGTGTATACATATATGTATATATATTTGATTTATATATAAGGATTCATATATATGCAAATATTATGTGTGTGTGTGTGTGTGTGTGTGTGTTGTGTGTGTGTGTTACATCCCTGTGAACTCTGGACTACAGGGATTTGGGTTTTCATTTTTCCAGTGTCTTGCAAACACCAGGAACTTAATAAATGCATTGAATTGAATTTACTGAAATCCAACAATTATAATTTCAGTCCTCATCCAGATTAAGGTCCCTCTTTAACAATTCCACTTAGCAAGGCTACAGCAAACCCTCCTCACTTCAGAAACATTGAGTTTAACAGTTTCTTTCCCCCAAGGTAAGGGAAGGCCTAGGGTAACTGGAGAGTAGGCCTTGGGCAACTGTTAGGAGGGATCCTGGGAAGGAGAAAAGGGTAAGAAGACAGAAAGGTGGAACTATCACTGCCCTGTGGTCTCCCCTCCAAAGACTGCACAGTCACAGAAATTGTCAGTCACAGAATCTCGATTCAAAGAAGTTTGCTAGCTTCCTGGATGGAGAGGGAGGCCTCAAACTAGCCCAGGCAGACAGCTGACTCAGATTGTCCAAATGGTTTTTATGGAAAGAGGCTGGAAGTTGTTGGTTCTTCTGTTCTGTTGGCCTAAGTGATGGAGAGGGTGGCTCAGCAATACCATCTCTGGAAGCAGCTGCCCAGGAGCCTCAATCAAGTCATGATTAAACTAAGACAATGTCACTCATTTTTGAGTGGATCTGTAATGGCTTTAGTCATCTGCAGTTTTTAGGACTACTCAAAAAAATCCAGAAAAATTGTGCTCTTGGGTTTAGACAAAACAGGTAGAAAAATCTTTTGCACCTGCTCAGATGACAAATTGGGCCAACATGTCTCAGTACTACGTCCAACCTCTGATGAGCTGATGATTACAGGTCTGATTTTTTTTCAGCCTTTGATCTTGGTGGACATGGGCACACAAATCAGTTTTGGAAGGCAAAAAAACCATCAGCAAATAATGGGATTGTTTTTCTGGTGAACTGGGTAGATCATCGTCACCTCATGGAATCCACTGCACTAATTGAACTCACTGCATTAATGACAGATGAAGCAATATTTAGTGTGTCAATTCTTATTGTGGCTAATAAGATGGATTGATCCAATGCAATCAGTCAACCAGTCAATAAGCACTTGTTAAGTATCTACAATGGAGCAGGCACTGTATTACGTGAGGAAAGATTTCTGACATATTTGAGTTTTATAGACAGATCACAGGAAAGGGAAAGGTGCCACATATGCAATATGGTCAAGAGGTAAAGATCTGCCAAAACTTTCTACTGGCTTTCTCAGGATATTGCCTGATATTTAAACAGTGTTTTATTCCTTTGTTAAAAATAAAAAAAAGAGGTTTCATAGCTCCCCTAGGTTACTTTTTTTAGTGATGAATTCCTTGGAGGGGTGAAGAAGTTTGTGCTGATGTCTAACTGAATTTCATCTTGTTATAATATAAATTTGTTTCTTCTTGCTTAGTTCTCAGTGGAAATAAAGGATAACTTGCTTGGGGCCTCCACATACCCATTTTTTTTGGCAAAAACCAAGATTATTGCTGTGTCCCCCTACCAGTAAATACTGCCAAATACATTATTTCACTTGTGAACATCCCTTTAATTATTAATCTTATTTCTTATTGAGCAGAGTGTCACTTACTATAACTATCAGGCATTTACATGAAGAGTCCAAAAATTGCTGGCTGGGAAAGAAATCTTCCCCTGCAGCAATGTTCATAATATCTCCAGCTAGTAGTGGTCTCTCTTTCTCTCCTCAAGTCTGTCAGTATTTTGTCTGGTCCTTTCTTTTGCACTCATCTGATTCCTTTGTGTACCAAGAGCATTTATGTAGATATCCTTTCCCTCCTTATATTCTAGGCTCTTTAAGAACATGACCTGGGTCAAAGAGATCTTTGTATTGGAACATTAAGCATAACACTCCACATAGAACAAGCATTTAGGAAATGTTTGTAGAATTAAATTGAATTAACTCTATCATCTTATCTATTTTCATTTTCTTAGAGTTAGAAGGCATCTCAGAGATCCAATCCAATCTTTGTCCCAAATAATAACAACAACAAAATCAGTAATAATAATAATAATTAGCATTTGTCTAGTATCTTAAGGTTTACAAACTGTTTTATACAGTTTGAGATGTTATTCTCCTAACATCTCAAGTATATTGTTTCTTTATATAGAATATCTCATTTGATCCTCATAGCACCTCTGTAAGACAGGACTAAGGTTAAGTGATTTGTCACAGTCCAAGAGGTTCTTTATCACCTATAATGTTTCTATATGATCTTGGATAAACCCTTAACCTAACTCTGCTCATCTGTAAAATAAGGACGCTTGATTAAATCAAAGCTTCATAAACTTAAACTTAAATTGCATATTAAGTCATGTAACTGAATGTGGAAGTCATGAAATTATGATTTATTATTAGTAAATGTTTGATTTGTATACCTATTTTATATACCCATATATTTGGCTTTGCATAAAAATTTCTCAAGTGAAAAGAGGTCACAAGTGGAAACAATTTAAGAAGGCCTAGATTAGATGATCTTTCAGGTCCCTTCTGTTTTTAAAGATAGTTCTATTGATACACAATTCAATTGTGGAACAGTTCTGTTAGAAAATCCTGTCCCAAAAAAAGTCTTTGTTCAACTCTCTGGATCAATACAGAAAGAATCTGCTCTTTTTTCTACATGACAGCCCTCCCAGATATTTGAAAACATGGATCATAGCCTGCCCTATCCACCAAGTCTTCTGTCCAGTTCCCTGATTGAATTTTCATATGACACAGTCTTCAGACCCCTCACCATCCTAATCAACCTTCTTTGGAAATGCCTTGATTTGTCAATGTTCCCTTAAAATATACTATGGAAAGTTTTCTGACTAGAGCAGAGAATAAAGAGATGATTACCTTCCATAATCTGGACATAAGACCTCTTTCAGTCACTCATACTTTTGGTTCATATTAAGCTAACAGTTAATGGAAAAATGCCAGTTTTATAGACTAAGAGAACTAAAAGTTTCCTTGTCATTCAGTTCCTCATTCCACAAAGGAAAATTCCTCCCTGGACTGGCCAAGGAGCCCATAATAACTAATAACATTTATTTATATAGCTTTTGAAGTTTGCAAAGCACATTACATGTGCAGTCACATCTGATTCCCACAACAATCCTGTGGGGTGGGTTCTATCACTGACTCTATTTAATAGATGAGGAACCTGAAGGAGATTTAGAGACTTGCAAACTTAGGTTTTACTGACTTCAAGTAGCACTCACAGCAGCCAGCTGCCTCTTTAGAGCATGGCTTATTATAGTTACTTATATCTGTGTCATGCTTCTGGACTGTAAGCTTCATGGGAGCAGGAATAATACCTGATACAGACTTTGGATCTTGCTCAGGGCTGAGAAGAGTGTTCTGTGTACAACTATTTAATAAATTTTTGGGGAAGGAAGAGAGGGAAGAGAAGTAGAGAAGAGACAGAGAGACAGAAGAGAGAGAGAGAGACAGAAAAGGAGGGAGGGAGAGAGAGACAAAAAGGATGAAGGAGGGAGGGAGGGAGAGAGGGAGAAATGGAGGGAATGGAGGCAGGAAGGGACATACAGAGAGAGACAGACAGACAGACAGATAAAAACTGATTCAGAGACATAGAGATAGAGATATATAGAGAAAGACAGAGAGAACCCTTGTTTTTTTGCTCTTGGATCAGCACTACCAAAGAAACTATCTGAAGAGATGTTACCCTTGACAGTCAAGGTGGCAGTGGTCTTCTGGTCCTTGAAGACACAGGAATACTCTCCGCTGTCCTGAGGCTCCAGGTCCCGGACGATCAGCTCGAGAGTGGCTCCCTCCTGCCGCAGATGATATTTGCTGCTCGACTGGATCACCTCGCTCCCCTTGTGCCACTCCACGGGGGCAGCCACCGCAGAGAGGACACAGCGCAGAGTGGTAGCTCCTCCCTCAGATACTTCTATGGCTTTCAGCCCCTCTTTGAAGTGGATGGGTGCAGCTGAGGTGGAGGAAAGGGGAGAGAAGGGGGACATCAGAACCCAGAAAGAACAGCTCCTAGCTCCTAGCTGTTTTGTCCAAATAGTCGCCGTCCCCCAAACGTGCCCTGTGTTTTCTCACTACCAGTGCTTTGCTGACAACATTCTTCTCATTTGGAAATACTCCCCTTTGTTACTTCATGTCCATCCCTTAGGCCCCCAAGAAAGGCTGCACAGGGCAGGGTCCCTTAAACTTTTCCCACTCACGATCCCTTTTTGTGAGAGAAATTTTCACACAACTTCGGGAGTATAGGTATAGAAAATAGGTAAACAAATCAAATCTTTCCTGATAATAAATCATAATTTCTTGACCCTCACATTCAGTCATTCCCATAAAAGGTGGTTGATCTCCCAACACTAAACTGAATTTAAGAATCCCAGTGGAAAAAAACAATGTTTTTACATTGTTTTACATCATCTTTATTATATGACATGCAGAACTATGCTTTTTTCTTTAATGTCAAATCCACAATTACTTTCTTATGAATATTCCTTAATAAACTTACTGTAATTTTTTTTAAAGAAAAGGGAAAAAGAAATAAAAGCAGTTCTAGTTTAAGAGACTGGGCATTATAATACCCTTCCCTCAGGAAAATGTCATTTTAGCTTTAGCCAGCTGGATCCCTGAAAGATATGCTGAACCTGCTTAGCCTAGAATAAAACTCTGGGCATCCCTAGGAGAATATCCAGTCCTTTGGGGGAAAATCCGAGGAAAGGGAGTCCCAGTCCTATGCCCAGGTTTCTAAAGAATAAGTTTGGAGATGCAGAAGTAGAGCTAGCATAATTTCTGCAAAACCCTGAAAGTTTACAGAAGTTTCCAAGTTGGATGGTTGGAAAAAACAAAACTTACTTAAGCCATAGCCTGTCAATTACAGAGAAAGAAATAATCGTGGGGAACAACCATGGGAGTCTCAAGAGCTCAATCAGACCACTCCCCGCTGGCCCTTCAAATCCCACTTCCCCTTGACAAGTTGCAGAATCAGCCAGGCAGCAACTAGGGCCAACTCCTGGGTCTCTAAAGACTGACAGATTCCATAACAATGTGTCAGACGATGATGTTGAATTCAAAGACCCACAGAGCTAATTAAAGTGGGAAAGTTAAAAAAAAAAAATCTGTCACCTGCAATGATAAAAACACTGGCTCTAACTTTTATAGAATGAATAGAAAAATGCCAAATTTTTTTGTTTCTTTACAGCATTTGTGAAAGAAAGCTAATTGATTCTAGCAAAGCAGACATGACTACATTAAATTATATCTAAGAATCCTAGTGGAAAAAAGCACACATCTACAGAGTTTTACATCATCTTTATTATATGGAAGAACCATGCCTTTTTCTTTAATGCCAAAACAACAGTTGTTACTTTCTTATGAATATTCCTTAATAAATCTATTTTAATTTTTTTAAAGAAAAGGAAAAAAGAAATGTGGGTCCCTGTTTCTCTGGGTTGATCCCCCAACACTAAATTGAAGCTAAGAATCCTAGTGGAAAAAAGCAAACATTTACAATATTTTACATCATCTTTATTATATGACATGCAGAACCATGCCTTTTTCTTTAATGCCAAATCCACAGTAGTTACTTTCTTGTGAATATACCTTAATATACTTTTTTTTTTTAAAGAAAAGGGGAAAAGAAATAAAAGCAGTTCCTGTTTGCCTGGATCGATTCCCTAATACTAAATTATGAATCCTAGTGGAAAAAAGCATACACTTACAATGTTTTACATCATCTTTATTACATGGCATGCAGAACCATGCCTTTTTCTTTAATGACAAATCAATAGTTGTTACTTTCTTATAAACATCCCTTAATAAACCTATTTAAATTTTTAAAAGAAAAGTGAAAAAAATAAAAAAGGTCTTTGTTTCCCTGGGTTGATCCCCCAGCAAGGGGTCTAAGATCTCTGTCCAGCTGAGCTTCCCCCCCCCAACCAGCAAATCCCCCTTCACATCATCAAGTTATAGCCAAGGTAGGGACAAGAACATTGGAAGGGAACTCAGAAGAAAACAGGTCCTAGTTTGATGCTGCCAGTACTTTGTTTGGGTAGGTAATATTCCCTCTCTGAGCTAATTTCCTCATCTGCCAGATGAAGAGGTCTAATTAGATAATGTCTAAAATGCCTTCCAGCTACAATGGTGTGTAAATCTATAAGACATAGCTGAGATCAAGCTTGGGGCAGAGGATGCAGATTATGAATCTGGCTCACAATGAAGGGTAAGAAAAAGCAGGGGAAAATATAGTAAAAAAATATTGTGGGATATAGGATCAAGATATATTCAAAAGTACTGAGTGAAGTGGTAGTATGAAGGAGAAATATGAAGTAGATTTGGGAGAGCATAATGTTTCATTTTGACATGAAACAATTAAGTCAGACATTCATCACAGGTTACAAAGACTTGCCATTTATTACATGAAATAGCTCATGAGCTTAACCAATTATGACTGAACAAAGCAGAATCATGATGATTACACTTCTAGGGAGGATGACTTAAAATCTCAGGGGAGAGGAAGAGTGAAAACTGAGTCTAGGGAACAAGTGGAGGAAACAAGGAGTTTGGTTGTCTAAAGATATGCTAATCAAGACAATCTCAGAGGCTGGAGACTTAACAATGGAGGCCAGATGAGCTGATTAAGAGTTTCAGCTTCACATAATTCCGTATTAACAGGACAATTTGGGGAAACTGACCTTCTTTTCATGTGACTGATAATAGGAACTGGATGAGCTCGTTTTAGCAATTCTTGACAAGGGGACAGAATAACCTGGTTCAAAGTTCACCTCACAGAAGATGCAATCTAATTAAAACCCTGAAATTCCATGAAAGGGAAAGGGAAAGAAAGCAACAAAAGTATTAAAAGACTCTCTTTATTCAAAGATGATTGCCCACCCCCAGAAACATTGAGTGGTTGCAAAGAAGATGGAAGCCCGTGCTTTGGAAAACATACTCATTTAGGGGACTAGAGAAAAAGGAGCTGGAAGGGAGACCAAGAAGAATGTTCTCGGAGGTAGGATGAGACAGAAAAGAACAAAGCTATGGAAGGAGAGAGTATGTAGAAACAAGGGGCGATTCACAGAGGCAAGTGCAACAGTGTGTTCAGAGGGAATAACAGAAAAAGGGCTGCTGCACTGAGAAATTGGGAAATTGTTGATGATGTTAGGAGTACCTCAGTAGAGGGGTAGAGCCAGAGTGCGGGGAGGTTGAGAAGAGAATTTGCAAGTCTTTGCAAGATGAAACATCCATTCCCATCTCTAACTGTTACAGATTCAGAGAGTTTAAAGTGACTTGCCAGGATCTCATGAGTAGCACAAGATGGAAGTAGGATTTGACCCCAAATCTTCTGACTCCAAATAAATGATTAAATGGAGAGGCTGAATATAGAAGTTGAATGTGGAAGGGAAATAATGATAATAAGGAGGGTAATTTAGCTTTAAAATTTGCAAAATGCTATAAATACAAGGTGTCTCAAAAATATTACAGTAAAATTTAGCTAGCTTTTGGGATACCCTAGCTATCATCTCATTTGATCTTCACACATAATCCTGAGAGGTAAGTGATATCATTATACCATTTTATAAATGAGAAAACTGAAGCTGAGAGCAGTTGAGTTTTACTCATCTGGGGTTATGATGTGAACTTTGAGTTTACTCTCTTCCCTTGTTAGGAAGAAGTCCACTTGGTTATTATCCGGCATATCCAAGTCCAGACTATCCTGTTTGCATGGAATGATTTGTAAGGATGGACTCTTTATTAGCTTTTCTCCCTGTAATCTCTAATGCCACGTCCATTCCCATCTGGCTCCTCCTTGATCTCTTCCTCTAAGTTACCAGATTCTTCCCTGGTACTTCCCCTCCTTCCTTAAGTTGTATTTCCCCTATATAAGATGTGCTCATGAAGAAGATCTTTGCTAAGTCCTTTTCAGGACTAAGTCTACTATGAGCCCCCCCCCCCCCTCTCTCTCTCTCTCTCTCTCTCTCTCTCTCTCTCTCTCTCTCTGTCTCTCTCTGTCTCTGTCTATCTGTCTGTCTGTCTGTCTCTGTCTCTTTGTCTCTCTCTCTCTGTCTCTGTCTGTCTGTCTGTCTGTCTCTCTCGCTGTCTCTGTCTCTCTGTCTTTCTCTCCATTATAGTGTCTTCCCTTTACTGGCACCGTTCTCCTTACTCTAGCTAACTCTGGTTAGATTATTAAAGTCCTCTATGAATTAAATCTGCCAATCAATGGCATACTCCCATCTCATGGCATATTCTTTTAATGATTCTTCCAAACTCCATTCCTTGGTAACCCTATTGCTCTCCCAACTTTATTTCACATTTGCTATTCCTGGTGCCTATTTTACTCTTCATTTTGTCTGCAATCTCTTCTCCTAAATAAATATCCCTTTTGGCAGAGACTGGCTATTGTGAATTTGTCACATGTTTACTTCAAACAAGGAATGATGCTCTGACTTCATCATTTACACAGCAAAAGATAAGTTTATAATTTGGGGGAAGAGGGACAGGATAGAGCTCCTGCTCTGAAGTCAGGAGGACCTCAGACACTTGACACTTTACTAGTTATGTAGCCCTGGGCAAGTCACTTAACTCCAATTTCCTTGTAAAACCCTTTTAAAAAAACTACAAAAATAACTTGAAGAAGGTAACAGGCTCAGAAGTAGGTTTTTTGGAGCTAGGAGAGAACTGACTCTGTTTATAGGCAAGGAGGTACCAAAGAGGAAAGAATTAAGGGATAACAGATGGAGTGAAATCATGGGTTCAAGGACCTGAGAGCTCTATGGAATTGTACAGATCCTCCAGTTCAACCTTCTCACTTCATAGAAACTGAAGTGTACAAAGGTTAAGTGACATAACTTTTATGTACAAGTTCATAAAAGAATTAATAGCAGGGCTGGGATTCAAATTCAGGTCTTTAGATTTTAAACATCATGTTTCTCTCCATTATAACTTCATCCATGTCACTGATTAAAAGCACTCAGATAACTGAGCCTATTATCTATAAATGACTGGAGTCTTTGCACCAGAGAAAAAATGATTATCTTCTGAAGGCTTGATGAATGGGACAGATCAGTTTACAGGTCTCCCCAGTGCCCTGTTAGCCCCAGACTTCATGGGAAGCTCACCTTGAATCCTGATGATGGAACTGGTCCGGGCCTTGCCAAATTCACACACGTAGCGCCCGCCATCTTGTTCTCTGACACTGGTGATAACCAGTCGAGCTTCACAACCTTCGCGACTGATCTGGCACTTGGCTGAGGGCCGCAGGGCCTTCCCATCCTTGGTCCAGCGCACTGGGTTGTCTGGGATTGTGGTCTCACAGCACAGGGTCACAGTCTCCCCTGCGATAACTGTAGCATCAGTAAGCTCCCGGGAAAATTCAAAGGGTTTCTCTGTCAAGACAAGGAAGGAAACATCTTATAATAACTGGATCACATCTGGCCTATGATCTTCAGGGAGGCTGTGGAATTACAGAGATAGAATTAATCCTATCTTGATCCCTATACCAGACCACAGACCTTAAGAGCTTTGACCCAGCTTATAAATTTAATTCTGGAGACACACTGAACACTGTCTATATATCTTGAAAAGGTTATTATTGTTTCTCAGTTGTTTCAGCTGACCCCATTTGGGTTTTTTTTTTTTTTGGCAAAGAAACTGGAGTGGATATCCTTTTCCTTGGGCAGAGCAAGTCCTTAGTTGGGGGACGGGAGTGGTCCAGAGAACTTCCCAGTTGGCTCTCTTGCACTATTCAGGTCAAATTAGATTAAGATAAACACTTAAGGACCTTGTAGAACTGACCAAAAGTCATCTCAACATATTTCCCCTTTGGTGGGACTAGGGAGGAAAGCCATTTGTGAATATTGTAACACCTCAGGCAATACATCATCTTTGGAGAAGAAAGTGCTCCACAAAAGGGAATCCTCCAGATAACTGATGATTATTTCTAAGTGCGCAAATTATTTTTAATCATTGGATTGGAAATCTTTTCTAGAAGTGTCATCTTCTTTACCTTAAACAGAGCAGAGGGCATAATTTGCTGTCATCATAATTACTATTCTAACTTAAACTTTTCTTAATTAGATATAGCCACAATTTTTGAAAATATAGAAAACCCCTCAGGACCCACTGAGTCAATTCATCAAACTCTTATTAAATGACTTATATGTTCAAGGGGGACACATAGAAATAAGACTGAAAGAGTTTTTATATTCTCTTAGCTGTAGCCTGGGGGTGGGTTTACTACTGCTACATAGATAAGGAAATATAAAATAATTTGATGAAGGACACAGCATGAACTATTGGCAGGATTAGGAAAGACTTTCTCCCATGACTAGCCAGCATTTATAAAGCACTTTAAGGCTTCTAAAACAGTTCATAAATATCTCGTTTTTATCCTTACAACAAACCTGGAAGGTAGGTACTATTAATAACCACATTTTACAGATAAGGAAACAGGTTAGGAAAGATTAAAGTAGCTTGCTCAATATTAGACTAGTAGGTGCCTAAGGCATGATATTAACTCAGATCCTCCAGACTCCACATCTAGATCTTTCCTATCTTCTGCCAATTTTTCTCCTTTCATTTTCATCCTTAAATGACTTAGGGTATGGTCTCTCACTAATTTTTTAGTGATTAAAAAATCACTGATTTTTTATTGTTTTACAATAAAACTCCACTGATTTTTTTATTATTTTACAAGGCAGCACTGCTGACAATCTTCCACAATCTTTCTTCATTAGATTTCATAAACAAGTTTTATTCTAAACTGGTATTGCCATTCATTTGCCATTCCATCTCTCTATTTAGCAAGTGAATCAAGTTTTTGCTATGACTAAGTTGGTTTTTAGTTCCTTTAGTTTCTTGAATTGACATATCCATTAAACTTCTGTGTGAACTTCTATAATTGGTATTAGTATCCTTTCCTTCATCCATTTCTCATTTTCAACATCAGTAATTTGTCTAAACAAGTCAGAGTTGTTTAAATTACATGCCATGTCTTTTTCTCATTTTTTATTAATCTTATCTTTGCTCTAAGAAATCAGTGTTCTTATTATACAAAGATGATTCAAGAATGGCTCCCATATTACCAGTAATGTATTTCCCAATTTTTTAAATACAATTAACTTTATTTTTATGATGTTATTCAAAACTTATGTCCAACACCTTTCATTTCTTCGGTAAGAAAAGGTATTCATGATGTACAGGTGTGAGGCTTTTGTGTAGTTATTGTTCTCTTTCATTCCTTATTCCTGAATTACATTTTCTAGCACATTTTTCACAGTTCTTAACTATGTCCATATTAAAGTCACTAAGCATTAAAGAATATGTTAATTTAATTTATTGATATGTTAATATGTTGATAAATTTAATTTCATTTATCAAGTTCATAGATTTTCTCCATTTTTTCCATTTTCTATAATAAATATCAGCATAAAAATGCAATTATTTTCAAGGTGGTCTTTTTACAAATCTTATCACCACAATATCAATTAACCAAATTATTTGTCTTTGTATACACAATAGAATCGACTCCTCCAAATCTTTTCTTTCTCTCTCCATAGAAAATCTGTTTGCCATTCTTCTGATGGGGTAAATAGACCCCAGCAAAAGGTCATATCCCTGGTAGCAATCCAGTGTCTAAGTGGACCCCAAAGAAAGATACTGGCAGAATTATCTTGTCCTTAAGTGGGCTTTTATGGAATTTCTTTTATTAGCAGGATTATCTTGAACTGAAGCCCATAGTTACTTATACAAATAGGATACCAAACTACAGATATTAACCCCCAAAGTTATTTTGGTTTCCCCTTCTCTTCTCCTTTTGTGACTTTGTTGCTTTTTGGGGCAGTTTCTTTCTATAACCCAGGATTCACCCCTCGGCTTCTTTTTGCATAACTGGAAAAAGTTTGGTCTTCAAGATCTCAAAAAGCAAAGTCTTGAATTTTCTCTTGAAACAATGCCTGGCCTCAGTACCCTGGAGGATCATGAAAAATGACCTGTCAGTAGGTCTTTCGTGTTTTTCTTTTTAAAATAGTATTTTAATTGTGTGCTTTGTTGTTTTGTCAGTGTCCATGGCTTTGTGTTTGCAGAATATCTATGTCGTGCTTGTGCTGTGATAGAATCTATTACTCTGAAAGATTTAAAATGCAGCCAGCCAAAGGGGGAAAAAAAAGCAAACAAGAAACTTCTAAAGGCTGTAGGTAGAGAACATTTTTTTTCTTTAAGACACTATGATCAGGCCTTTTATATCATAGCTTAAATGCAATCACCTTAGGATTTCAATAATTTGTTTAAAATGTATATTAACATTGTAAAAGCTGTTTTTATTTAATAAATAATGTTGATGAAAATTGTGAGAGAAATTCAGCTCTCTTGATTTGTAAATTATTAAGTATTAACACTTTCCAGATTCTAAAAGGTAAAAAGAACAAAAAGAAGGTTGAGTATGATTTTTAATTTGGAAAATGGTTGGGAAAATGTAGCAAATATGCAGTCAAGCCTTTTGTAATCTTTTAATGGGGGTTTGGAAGTAGCTAGAACCCCACTCCTGTTCCAATAGAACAAAAGCCACCACATTATGTAAGGGGATAATAATTAAATCAACCTCCCAGGATTGTTATGAGGATCACATGACTGTAAAAGTGCTTGGCTATATGAATGATAACTGTTTTATTGGATGTAATTGCTTCATACTTGATAATTTTATATGGGCTTGTAGATGTGACCAACATATAACACCAATACTGAGATGAATGATTTTCTGTATAAGATAATTTGGAAATGCATTCAACCAAATAAAAATCACCTGATTAGTAATTAATGGGATCCCAAAATCTGGTCTCCTGAGGAATAGGAGTACAATGCATAGAAAGATAGTCTCCTCTTTTTCTTCTTCTCTCCCTTCCTGACTGCAACAGGGGTGGGTGGATGGGAAAGAGAAAGAAATTCAAGAGGCAGTTTTAAGGGGATGTGTTAGTGACAATTCCAGGATGAAGGCTTTCACTCTGAAATAAGAATTGACACTTCAAATCTTTCCTGACTTACAAAAAGAGGAAAGGTCTGTGTGAATTGAGAAACAATCAAAAGGTTGTTTGATCAGAATGTTTAGCTAGAATTTAGGAATCTTTATAATCTTTTTAAATGTTTTGTGTTAAAATTGAAAACATGATTGTAAATTATATAATTACTACCCATTTTGTGATAGATTATGTTTTATCTAAATTTTAAGAATTGTTTTGTTTTCTCCCCATAATAAAAGGGAAACTTGGAGGAGGAAGCCCAAGCCCTCCCAAGAACTCTAGAGCTGCAGTAGCTTGGGAAAAGTAAAGAAAGTCCTACCAGTTTGACTAGTGAATGATGAGACTCATTAAATAATAACTTGATAAAGTAATTTATCAATAAGGGATTCTTTCTGAGATTGTAGAATCCGAATTTGTCTTGACATTTAGCAAATTGAATGAAGTTTCTGGATGATTCCCTACCTTCATGACTTCTTGTACTCTATCACTTCCATTTGGCTGCTAATTTTCTTTTATTTTTTGCCTTTGTAATAATGAATACATCAAGACTGACTTGGTTCAATTTCTGGGATAAATTGAATAAATCTCAGCAGGAGAAAATCAGAGATCATCTAATATAATCCCTCTCAATTAATAGATGGAACTGAGGATAATAACAATTGCTATTAATTGCAAAGCTTTTATAAATATCATCTCTTTGGATCTTTTGAAAACTCTCTCCCATAGTCAACATTTATATAATACTTTAAGATTTGTAATGCCTGCTACAAATATCTCATTTTTATCCTCATAACAAAACTAGGAGGTGTTATTATTATCCCCATTTTATAAATGGGGAAACTGAGGCAAAGAAAATTCAGTGATGTACATAGATCACACAGTTAATAAGTGTCTAAATATGGATTTGAACTCAGCTCTTCCTAGCATTATCCACTACACCATTTAACTGTTTTAAGTTCGGAGGTAAGGAGAGCTAGTCTTTGAATTCAACTCCCTTAACTCCAAATTCAGTGAACCAGTGAACCATGTTATCTCCTGGTACAGCAATTATTCCTCCAGCAGAGTTTCTACTCACTGGACACAGTACAAGGAACTAGCATAAACAATAGCAAATTGCAGTTAAACTTTATAAGCAGGCTAACCCCTACCTTATTCTTTGCCTCCTCACCCCCCTTTTCTGCCACTGTCATGCTGAGGACCATTTGGACTTCCTTTGTTTTCTCTGAGTCTCAAGCTAAAATGTTGCCTTCTACAAGAAGGCTTTCTCCTCCCCTTCAATGATAATGCCTTTCTTCTGAGATTATGTCCAATTTTATAGATTGTTGGTTCATAGTGGTTGGCCCCTCACCTCCTCCAATGGACAAAGTTCCTTGTAGACAAAAACTACTTTTGCCACTCTTTGTACCCTCAGCGCTTAACACGGTTTCTGACACATAGCGGGTGTGTAACTAATGCTTGTTGACTTATTTCTTGAGTTCCCATAGCTAAAGAACTCACCACCAAATAGCCAAGCTCGTCTATACTTAGCTAGTTGGCCCTGGGAAAAAATAATCAATATAATCTATTAGGACTGATTATCCTAGGTATAGTGAAAAAAACATGTCTGTCTCAGAACAGTCTGACCTTAGTATGAAGACATGGCACAGAGCTATCCTGAGGTTAGGCTGAGGTTAAGGAAAGAAGTAAAGTCTCTATAGAGAAATAATGATTCACAGAAGACAACCAGGTCATTTGCTATGAGTCTTGGAGGCTAGGCTTCCAAGGACAACCTACCTATGACTCTCAAGGCAGCAGATGTCCTTTGGTCACCTGCCTCAAAGTGGATTGTCCCCGAATCCTTGAGGGCAAGCTGCCTCACAGTCAGCATGTGGTAGCCCCCTGGCTGCACATCAATGTCATTGAGTTCATTTGTGTGTAGTGGGGTCTTATCCAGAAACCACTGAACAGGACTATAGTCAGCAGGTGAGATCCGGCATCGAAATGTGGCTGAGGACCCTTCAGAAACTTCCACATCTTCCAGGTCCTCGGTAATGAGGATTTTTTGTCCTAAAATAATAATGATGGTGAAGATCAGTATAACTACAATAAAAATTAATAATTTCTCTTCTGTTTAAATTCTGCAAAATAATCCTTTGATTTTGGTAGGAGGTCTTATCCCATTTTATAGATAAGGTGACAGTTTCAGGAAGTGAAATGAAATGGCTACAACCCTACATCTGGGATTTGAGTCCAAGTCTAGCACTTTTTCTGCTGTGCTAAACTGACCTGGGAAGGCCATGAGCACTACTGATAGGCTATGGGCAGTGGATGGTGAAGTGAAGTCTCTCCAGTCTGTAGCCTTTGCTAATCAGCTTGGTTCAGGGAGGATAAACACAAAAAGATTGCCTGGAGGAGGCAAACCTTGAGGGGGGTTCTACAGAAATATGCTCTGGCGTGCACAGATCCACACTTGTTTGCATTCTAAGCATGCCCAAGAGCTGACTATTGCTGTATTTTAAGTCAAGGTCCAGAAATTAAAACTCAGTTCTTAGGTACAATCTTTTTAGCCAGGTTTTTCACTTTCCAAATCATCTATTCCCTCATGAAGACCTTCAATGAGTAGTGAAGAAAACTGCAACTGAGCCCTAAGGTTTCAGAGATTTTTCGCCTGTGATCTAATAAACTTTAATAATACTAGTCAGTGACAAATGATTATAACCTCAGGTGCCATATATATATTTACAAACACATATGTGAATGCAGGTGACCACACAGAATGGTGTGTCTGTGTGGATGCTACAATAAAGTCCAGAGGACGGCGGCAGAGCGCCAGGCTCTCCTTGAGTCCCTTCTGGGGAAGAGCCTACCTCCTGAAGGCCACGAGTGCGAGTTTCTGCGCTCTCACCTTGCACTGTAAGCTGAGCCTGGGACTGAGCGTCACCAATGTCGCAGGTATAGGTGTCAGCGTCCCCTTTCTCCAGAGGGGAGATGGTGAGCTTCAGGGCTGTGCCTGCTTGGCTGGGCGCGTGCTTTTTGGTGGCACGCAGCTCCATGATGCCCTTCCGCCACGTCACAGCCGAGGCTGGCTTCTCCGTCTCACACTCAAACACCGCCGTGCCCTTCTCCTCGCCCTTCACATCGGCCAGCTCCTTGGTGAAGCGATTGGGCTTCTCTGGAAATGAGAGGCAAGACGCAGTTCTGAGGGGACTGTACTCCATTCTCCCTTACTTGTTCCCTGATCCTTCTGTATCCACCAGGACTCAGGAAAGAGATCTTAGAGAATAATTCATTTGAAAGATCATAGAACAGGAGGCAACTTTGAGCATTATCTAGCCAACTCGCTCATTTTACAGCCAAGGGAACTGTTTTGTTGGCGTGTCCCAGGAAAAAGATCTCTGTAGTGGACAAGAGATGAGAGACCTAGGTTCTAATACTGGGCCAGTCACCCTAAGTCACCTTGAGAGCAAATCCTTTTCTCTCACTGGGACTCGATTTTCTCATCCAGAAAACAAGGTTCGAATTGAATATAAGGAATTTGGAGAAACATAGGAAGACTTGTCAGAACTGATTCGGAGTGAAGTAAGTAGAATTAGAATAATATAATGATTTTAATAATGTAAGTGAAAATAACATTAAAGAGCACTCTTCAATTCATTGGAATAACCAATCTTGGTCCCAAAAAACATATGACAAAACATATCTCTTTCCTACATATTATTTAGTAAAATCCCTTCATTTTTTTCTCTCATGGGAGCTTTCATGTATAGATTGCATATCTTTCCTCTTCCTAAAGAGGCTTACCTGCATCACAGATAGACTCAAAATCTTTTGAATTTGATGAATGTTCCCTCAAATTTCCATATACAAAGTAGAGTAAATAAAGGATGATAGATAAAAATGCAAAGTCCTACACACACACACACACACACACACACACACACACACACACGATGTGACATTCTCTTCCCCTACCAGGAAGAAGCCCACCCAGCTTTTATCATAAATAGCCAATTCTCAGACTGTTCTGTTTGTATAATGTGACTTTGAGGATGGAATACTTTTGTCTATCCCTCAAACTGGGACCAGGTCTGCCAGATGCACCCCATCTGGCTCCTTGATTCCCCTAACTTTGAGCTCCTTAGCACTTCCTCTCTCTTTCCTCTGAATTCCCTTCTGGGAAACCCCAAGGCTATATTTCCTTATAAAAAAGATTTACTCATGATGCAGATTTTTGTTAAGTTCTTTTCAGGACCAAGTCCACTATAAGGTAATCTCTTTCTCTGTCTCTCTCTCCATCATAGTGCCTTCCCTTTAATGGCGCCTTTCTCTTTACTCTACCTTACTCTGGTTAATCTGCTAAACTCTATGAATCTAACTTGTCAGTCAATGGCATACCCAGCCTCATGGTATATTCCTTTAAGGGATTCTTTCAAATTCCTTTTCTTTCTAACTATATATTCTCCCAATTCGTTCATATTTGCCACTCCTAGTATTTATTTTATCTCTTCATTTTGTCTGTAAATTCTCTGAAATAAACCTTCCTTTTGGCAAAGAGAATGGCCATTGTGAATTTGTCACGTTCATTTCAAACTCGATACTGTCTGACCTTATCACATATACACACACACACATACATAGATGTATATATAAATATAATAAGTTCAACATGTTACTTTCAAAGCTGTTCATTCAACTTCCATCAATTCCCTTCTAAGCATTGAAAATGCTTCAGTGACAACCTTTTCCTCTTTTTTTTCTTTTGTGACTTTATTACAAGTTTCTCTCCTCTTATTTCCCTTCCAATTAAAAAAAAAAAAAAAAAAGCTAGAACAAATTAGTGGAGCAAAATTGTTTCGACTTTTTTTTTTTTTTTTTAACAAAGGAAAGCCCAGTGGGAGTGGCAGCAAAGGCGAGTGGTGTATATCACAACACAGGGTCAATACAAAAGGGACCACTAAAACATTATTTTTAAAGAGAGAAGAAAACTATCCCATAGTCTTGGCAACATACCTTCCACTCTGAGGGTGGCTTTGCTCTTTGAGACCTCAGTCTCACATGTGTACTCGCCAGAGTCCTTGAGGGAGGCCCTGCGGATGACAAGAATAGCCTGGGACCCCTCATAGCGTAGATCATATCTGGGACCCTTCCTGATGGCTTTGCCATCCTTCATCCACCTCACAGTGGCACCGGCCTTGGAGAGTTCACAGCTCAGGCTCACGTCCTCCCCAGCTGCTGCTCTTTGGTCCTCCAGGGGCTTGGTGATGGATGCTGGCTTTTCTGGAGGAGATGGAATAGGGTGTGGGAAACCAGATGTGAGACTGAGCCTCAGGCTTCCTGTGCTAGATACTTTCCTAAGTTTATTAAGAGAAGATGGGGAATGGGGGGGAGGGGGAGAGGGGGAGAGGACAGGTGGCCTCTGACTTACCTAAGTTTAGCTAGACCTAACCATGTCACCCTACCCTACCTCCCTTTCCTTCTCTGAGTCCTGCCGTGGCCCATTATTGCTGAGAGCAGGGGTGAGAAATGTCTGGCCTTAGTCTGGAAAGGCCCAAGTAATTGGCAAATAGCCCTTGGCAGAAAAGTGGCTATCCACCCCTGGCCTAGACGATAAACTATCAATTCCCTAAGGGCTTCTAGAATCTGGTTCCTACCTCTCTTTCTCCACTGATTATACATTATCCCCCTTCTTGTATTGTAGATGTTGGGCAAACCAGATGAGTGATTTCCCAGTCTCATCTTTTCTGCTTCAGCTTTGGTGAATTTGCCCAGTCTGATTCTTCCATTTGCAACATATTCTCTTCTCCTCTCTTCCTTTTAGATGCTTTCCCTTTCTTCAAGGCTCAATTCCTACCCTATATCTATCAGAAATCCTTCTTTCATCCTCCCAGCTGAAATTATTCTCTCCCCAAATTCTACTGGAGTACATTATCTGGATTTCTCCTCTGCTGCCATGTAATATAAACATCCATACATGTTATAGATTATATAGAAATATTCATTTAGGTATATTACATGTAGATAATAAGCCTATGTGATTATAACTCAATTCTGTGTTTATACATGTATGTATCTTTGGAGAGACACATAAATATACATGTATATAAATGGATGTATATATGTGTGTATACATACAGATGTATCTATATATATGTGTGTGTGTGTGTGTATATATATATATATATATATATATATATATAGTTATTGTTTGTCCTTTGGTTCTGAGGACCACAACAGCAAGGGGCTGATGCCATGACATGCAAGTCAAATGGTGATTTAAGTGAGAGAGGGCTGTGCAAAGTCACCAGTCTCACTTTCTCCTCCAGAGATATAGATCAGCTCAGACTAGAGAGGGCCCTAGATGCTGTGGGAGACCTTGGTCTTTTTAAGCTAAGGTCTTTCATTGGTCTGTTTGGTTGAGATAACCATCTATTTAGTGATAAAGGCTAGGTAAGAAATGAGACAGAGAATAGCCTCTTTTACTTAGTCCAAAAAAAAAAAGTCAATCTGGGAGAATAAGACCCTGATGGTTTCTGGCCAAAACAGAAACAAATGGATCACCACATTGTATCATTGTCTTTGTACAATGTATAAGGTACATTGTATCAATGTCTATATATAGATACAGATATTTGTAACCACAGAACTAAGTAAAGATAGAGTCCTATAAGGAGCAGACTTCTACTAAGTATTTGTTGAATTGAATTAAATGTCAGGGAATTATGCTTGGGCTTGCTGAGGTGTAGATAAGCTGAGAGCTCTCTCTGCCTTTACTCATCTCTCAGTGGAGACTAAGCTGCTAAGTCCCCTTCCTTGACAATGAATCATTTACAATGTTGTATTAAGGTACAAGAACCTACCTCAATTCAATGTGAGGAATCTCTAGGTACAGTTTGGGATGTACCCCAGTTAAAGAACACAGAATCCAGACTGACAGATCTTAAAGATCAACCAATCCAGTTTCCTCAAACAACAGATGAGGAAAAAGAAGCCTGGAGAAGAGTGACTGCTTGAGGTCATACAATTTATTCAAAAACTGGGACTAGAACTCAGGACTCTTGACTCCCAGTTTCTCTTGCCTGGATTCCCAAGAAGGATCTTTTTTCCTATTTCCACTTTGCTTCTGCCTTTAGACCAGTTAGACCCTTACAACTCAGCTGTTTTAGCGTTCCATTGGAGACTCATTTCTAAGTATAGCCTACAAATTTGTCCTCTCTGGAAAGCTTCCTAAGACTCAGAGGAGATGCTTTTCCTTTGTGGACTATGTCCACTTAGCTCCCAAACTGTGTTATCCAACTTCTGCCTTAACTAATCAGTTTTCTTTGCCCTTGAATTACTGAGAAGTTGCCATGTCTTTCATTCACTATCTTATCCCAAAATCACAAAGAACAACACAACCTCAGATCTAGAAGAGAGCTGAGAAGCTCTTTAGGCTGATCTCTATCTAAAAAGGTTCATCAGTACATCTCAAGCAGGTAGTCATTCCAACTTCACTCAAAATCCAAGATTTATTTGACGTGCATATTCTGCCCCACAAAATAAATCACAGCCTGGCTACACCTGACCATCTTGTTCAGTTTTTCCCCAAGAATTCCTCCCAAGAATTTGACACATAAACATTTGACACCCAATAAGTTATAAGCCTTTCCTTCTTTTTCTAGTCAAAATGAAAATTTTTTCAAGCTTGAGGATGACACCAAATGCCTTTTTGTCTTTTCTGAGATACAAGATAGAAAGTGGTGAATGAACTATGATATGTGCAGGAAGGAGGAGGATAAATCTGAATGGAAAGATCTGGTACAACCGGAGTGACTTACATTTAAGCCAATCAAGGAGCTCTGGGGCTGGGGCGCACAACCATGTTCTGGATATCAGATGGAAGAGCTAGCACTGGTGGTTACTTGCCCTTTTCCAACTAAGTCCAACTAAGCTCATGTCCCTCAAGTCTGAATCAGAGAATTCAGATCAGAGATCTCAGAGTTGGACAGGACCTTAGCCCAAGGCCTTTGTTTACTGAAGAGGTAAATGTGACCCAGGTAGGGCCAAGGAATGGCCAAGAAATCAGATTATGCCTATGTTGATAGTTCCATTTTCAAACTGGTAGGTTCTTTTAATTAGATTTACTTACTAATTAGGGGATTAGCACAGCCCAGTTTTCTTTAAAGAATGAAATAAAAAATACAAACAAAAACAATTCATTGCTATTAGAAAAGCCACTCTGATGTGCTAATGGGCATACCATGTAATTAAGAAGAAAAGTATTAATAAACATCACTCTGGGGAGCAAAGAGAATCATTCTTCTACACTTCCGCCCCTTCATTCACTGACATAGGTGCTATCTCTGCCAAGTAACCTTGGCACAGACACAGGAGACGATGCTAAACACCTTACCAGTCCCTGGATAGCTTGCCATTGGGTGCCTTTGGTAGGGGACCAGTGGTCTTTGCATCCCTGGCAGAGTGATGGAGTGGTAAGAGCAATGGACTGAAAGTCAGGACTTATGTGAACTGATGCAGAGGAAAATAAACAGAACAAGAAGACTTTCCCAGCCCTTCTCAATTCTAGTGTCTTTCTTATGTTATTTATCACTTATCTTGTATATAGTTTGTTTATATTTGTTTGCTCGCTTGTTATTTTCCCCATTATTTTGTAAGCTATTTTAGGGCAGGCCCTGATTTTGCTTCTTTTTATATACCAGTGCTTTGCACAACATCTGGCACATAGTAGGCACTTAATAAATGCTTATTAATAAAAATGGAAACAAAGAAAAAACTGAACTCTGTGTAATTATAAGAGCCCTAAAGAAGAAGTGAGCAAATCACCTCTCCTCTTTATCAAAGTTCAGAACTAGGAATGTGGAGCCCTATGTATACTGCTGATGTATTATTTAATTTAGTTTAGGTTTTTTCCCCATTTTTTACTCATTTTTATAAAGGATAATTACTTGGGTAGGAGAGGGACATATTCAGAAGTGAAGATGCATAAAAATAAAAGCAATGTAATTTTAAATCAAAGAAAAATAATTTTGAGTCATAACAATAAATAATAATAATTTTGAAGGAATCATCATAATAGATCTTTTATGCTCAGTTCCTTTAGGACTTTTTGTGGTATTTAATCTATATCAGACTGCTTGCTATCTTGGTGGGATGGGGTATCAAGGGAGGGAGGGAGAAAATTTAGAACACAAAATTTTACAAAAATGAATACTGAAAGCTATCTTTACATGGGTTTGGAAGAATAAAAGACTATTAGGAAAAGAAAGAATCTTTGGCACAGAAGGGAGGCTGACTTTCTCACTTCGTCTTTGGGGCTGTTATAATAACATGGAATTTAAGGTTGCAGTGTGGGAATGTGATAGAAAGCATCACCCTGTGAACCATCATCTACTGATAAGTGATGGCCATTTGCCAATTTACAAGCTTAAGGAGTGATTATTGCGAATTATTTATAGTAAGGAGAAACGATGGTTACAAGATTAGTATTTGTTTCAGTTGGCCTGAATCCTCAATCACTCAACAATTAAAAAAAAAAAAACAGCCAGTTAAGAACCTACTGTGTTCATAGGCCTGGACTTGGTGCTAGGTTGGGATATAAAAATGAAACAAGTCAGAGTTGCTGCCCTCAGGGGATTGATAGATCAATTTTAGCCCAGCAGTTCCTTCTATATTTTGCAGTTTTCTCAATCACAATTATCTCATCAAGGATTTCAAACTCAAGACAATCTGAGATCCAAGAGAACTTCTTCACTATTACTTTTGACTGTGTCTGCTATAGTGGACAGGATATTGGGCTTAGAGACAAAAGCCCTGGATTCATATTCCACCTTAGACACTTACTAGCTTGTGTGATCCTGGATAAACACTTCATTTCTCTGTCCCTTATCTATAAAGTAAAAAGGTTGGACTTGAGAGCCTCTAAGATCCCTTCCAATTTTAAATCTATATGATTTTATGATATAACACAATCTTAGATAATAATAGCCAGGAGAATGGGATAGGGGCCATTCTGGAGTTCAGCCAAAGAGCTCTAGAAAACTTTGAGGAGGGGAATGAGAAGGTGGGTGAAAGACCTATTGCAAGGGTTTCCTATGAAGATGCTCACAGATGTCCACCTTCCTACTCCCAGCCCCAGCCTCCATCCCAACTGCCTCAAGGACCTCACTTCAGTGCACAATTCACGTGCTCAAAACATGAAGGATAAAGTTGTACCTGAGAATGAATCAGGTAACACCAGGGACACAAAATGCTGACTGGGAGGGTAGAGGAAGGGAGGAATGGTGAAGGAAGAGAGGGGAGAAAGTAAGGGAAGAGACAAAACAGAACAAGAAGAGACTCTAGGAGAGAGCCCCTCATTCTACCTTTGATGATCAAGGAGGCTTTGGAAGTGAGATCACGGACAGTGAACACCACCTCGCCGGCATCTGTCATCGCAGCATTTCGGAGGGTGAGGGTGTATTTGCGACCCTGGCATGAGGCCCGAAAGCGGCCAGAGCCACCCACCTCTTTTCCATCAACTGTCCAAGTGCCCACATCACCAGCACTCTGGTGGGACAGGATACACTCCAAGGTGCAGCTCTCTCCCTCTAGCACCTCCGTGGTTTTTAATCGTTTAGTGATTCCAATGTGCAGGTCTAGGGGAACAAGGTGAAAAGACATAAGATACTTATGAAAGCCGGGCCAGCCCCCAAACAGAATCTAGCTGGATTTCCTTTGCTCTCTCTCCTAATGAACAAAGGATTTCCTGAGCACTTGAAAATGACCCTCAAAGGATGGATCATAAGCCGAAAGAGACACCATCTTCATTTTATGCACAGTGGGAAACTGAGGTCCTAAGAGTGTTTTACTTAAAATCACTCAAGAAGCAGAGCTAGGATTTAAATCCAGATGGTCTGATTCTCAACCCAATGTTCTAAAAACTTTCAAACATAAAACATGACAGTTTCCAGAGACTTCATCGATTTCATGTGTCAGCTGTAAAGATTTGTTGACTCAGATGTTGCAGGGTTTCTTCCTCATAAAGGCAATAGCTTTTACATACTACTTTAATATTTATAAAATCAAACATCTCTGGATTTAAAGACAAGGGACCTGGATTCAAATTCTAGCACAGTTATGCATTGCTAGTGTGACTTTGGGCACTTTTGTTGTTGTTATTGAATTTTCAGTTGTGTTCAATTCTTCCTGATCCTTTTTGGGGTTTTCTTCTCCAGATCATTTTCCAAATGAGGAAACTTAGTTGCCTAGGGTCACACAGCTACTAAGTGTCTGGGGAAGGATTTGAACTTTTGCTTCCAAGTGTTCTATCCACTGTACCACCTAGCTTTCCTCAGTTACAGAGTAAAGGGTTTGAAATAAGCCAAATGGCTATTGAAGTCCCTTCCACAGAATCTGTGATTCTATTACCCCTGTGAAGTAGAAGGGAAACCAACCCAGAAACAAGGAATGACCTATACTGGTGGTGCCAAATTCAAATAAAAGGGGATCCCTACAGGTGACACATTGACTCAGAAAACCACAAATTAACATTGACTAAATTGCATTGTACTTTTTTGGCTAAAACATTTTCTAGTGATATTTTGCCTGGCTGGTTTGGGGGCCATTGCTCTTGAGTTAGACACTCAAGAGTCTGTCTTAATGCATATTTTAATAGAGACTAGAGCCCAGATCTTTTGATTCTCTTAGAGCTTTTGTAACATCCTCTAGGTTGGAAAGGCAGGTAAATAGCCTTCCCATTTTACAGATGAAGAGACAGACTCAGAATTTGAGTTTTTAATTTGAACTCAGGTCTTCTGACTCGTCTCACATGAGGGTCACTTACCGTGCACACTGACTTGGGAGCGGGTCAGGTCAGTGCCAATGTCACAGGTGTACAGTCCAGCATCATCTCGAGAAAGGTCATGTACCACAAGACCCCGGGTTCGGTCAGTGTGCAGGATATCATATTTGTCACTGGGGCCCAACTCCACGCCGTCCTTTCTCCAGGTGGCTTGGGCCTTTGGGTGGGAGACTTCACATTCCAGAGCCAGAGTGCCCTTCTCTTCACCTGCCATGTCATCCAGGGGCTTGAGGAACACCATAGGCTTCTCTGGAGAGTCAGAGAAAGAGTACCTGTCAAATGCTTGCTGCCCTTCTAGTCTGAATCAGAGTCCCTGCTCCCCATTCCCTCCACATCCACAAAAGGATTTGCCTGGTTCTCTGAACAGAGGAGGATGTTCAAGGCTTTTCCAGGCCCATCCCCCCAGGAACCCAGCCTTTCTGCTCTATTCAGTACACCCCCCCTTATAGTCTCTTGCTGTATCTCCAAACTCTTGTTCAAACTATCCCTACCAGCCCCTATTCCTCTTACCTCTGTCTCACTAATCCATTATAGCATCCCCAATTTCTATAGTGTTTTAAGGCTAATGAGCCACATTCTTAACAGATGAGGAAACTAAGGTTCAAAAAGAGAAAGGTACCTGCCCAGAGTCACAGAGTAAGTAAGTAGTGGAGCCAGGGTTCAAACTCAGATCCTCTGAGAGGGAAAAGTGAAGAGAATCACTGATTTTGAGTGAGAAAATTCTGAATCCGAATCCTAACTTTGATAATAATTGCTGTGTGAACTTCAGTTTCCCCTTCTATAAAATGGGCCATAATCATAGCTCCTTTCTCACAGGGTTGTTATGTCAAATGAGAAGCCTTAAAACACTATATAAATGTCAATTATCACATCACAGCTATCTCACATTTACAGTGAGGGGAACCTCCCTCGAGCTGTGCCAAGGAGAGGTTGTTGGCCATCTCTGCCCCATGAGGACTCTTTCCTTCCTCAAAGCATGCTGGGGCCATATTGGAGACAAAGTTCTAAAGATTTGCAGAGTTGCTCCATCAGGAGGTAGTTCTCCTACTTTACTCACAAGCTCCTTCTCACCTTTAACCATCAGCTGGGCTGACTGTGATACTTTGGCTGACTTGAGGCTCACTGTGCCTGTGTCTGCCAGGCTCACACGCTTAAGCACCAACGTATGGCAGCTTCCCATGTGGGAGATTTCATGAAAGCTGTCGTTATAGAGTAGAGTTCCATTCAATAGCCATTCCACCTCCTCATCCTCATGAGACAGCTCACATGAGAATCTGGCAGAGCTCTCCTCGGTCGCTTCCACATCCTGAAGGGGCTGTACCACTGACACTTCTCGAGCTATTCAGGGTTAGAGAAGACACATGGAAGACACTCAGAAACCAAATAAGTTAAAAAAAAATTAGAGTGGGGCAGAGATCACAATTTGGAGAGACTCATGAGCCTCTGTTGCCAAGTTCTCCTTGAGACCTCATTGTGCTTCAGAGATAACCCACTGGGAAAGCCTTTCAGGGCAAAGACTTAAAATTTGTTCCTGGTGATGAGGGACAAAGAAGATGACATAGTGGATAAAGAACCATATCTGAAATCAGAAAATGAGTCTTGACTCAGACACTGACTGACTGTGTAACATTAGGGAAGTTACTTAACTATTTTGCAATTTAATGGCCTTCTTTATAAAATGCACAGTTGGCATTTAATGACTCCTTAAGGTTCCAGATCCAACCGTTCTGTGGTTCTGTGACCATATGTCTTTCACTTGAGGATCAGTCAAGCTAAGTTCAGACACTTATCATCAGGTTGGCTTCAAAGCAATGGATTTTGGGGGAGAGAGCAGTTCTTAAAAATGCTACCTTGTAATAAACAACAGTGTGGAAGAAGGTACAATACTACAGGTTACCTACATAATTAAGCTTATGGCTAAAATAACATACTAATGTTTCAGAAGCCACTGACATCCAGATCCATATTCTGGAGGAGGGAGGCGTTGCAAAAAGAAGGATAGGACTCCAGCTCTCTTCAGAATGTTTAAGACTCAGAGGTTTAAAGTAAGGGAAAAAGAGGTATTAGCCTTTTCTGCTTCTTAACAGAGAGGGCACACCTGCATTTTCCCAAAAGAAATAAGCTCTTAGGGGATCTATATCAAGACTCTTCTTACTCTGGAGATGGGAGAAGCAGCAGTGGATCCTAAATTCATTTTTCCATCTCTGGGTTGATATAATAAGAGTTTTAACAAAATTAGTATTTGGAAACTATCCAAATAGTATTTAGAACTATCCTAAGTTCTAAATAGGTAGGAATCAGACTGGGATCAGACAGAAGGAAAGTCAACTAAAATAAGCAGAGGATACAAAGACTACCATAGTCCAGCCTCTTATACCCCATTTCAGTGAAAGGGATCAGAAATCATTCTAAAAATCAAGTCAAAATGCCTCTTGCCACCTGGCAGAAAGGTAGTGAACTCCAGGCATGGAATGAGGTAAGCATTAAACTAAACTTAATTATCACAATAAAAGGTTCTATTGGAGGTGGGGAATGGGGGAATCACTGGGGAAAAAACATGGATGTAAAAAAAGAAAAGAAAAGAAAATTCATCAACAAAAAAATTTTTAAAAAAAAAGCAAGCTAGGAATCCAGTAGCCCAAGGAGCAAGAACATACAGAATCTCATCAGAAAAAGAACTTGGACAAAAATTCCTTGGGTTCTTCAAGTCAGAGCTTTGTAAATGCAAGAAATCAGCAACCCATGGCAGGAATGGAGAGAGGCTTATTCCACACTGAGCTTAATGCAATTATCAGTCATGAACCCAGACAAATAACTGACTAATGCTGGTAAATACTTATTCAGACACTGGTAGGACACTCCTAGTTTGGTATATAAACAGTGAAGTGCCCAAAAGGCTATTGCATCCCATATATAGACACTGTGCAATCAAGCAAGGATGCCAGCCTTGCTTATTAGATTAGAAGGCCACCCTTCTCTTGATTTCAGGATGGCAGATGTGGAAAATGGCCAAGATGGTTCAATTTCTCTGCCAAAGTCCCCAGGAAGAATAGGGCATGTGGCCAATGAGGGTGTCCTCTGCCCATCCCGCTCTGCCCTCCCCCGGTACCTTTGTCCCCACCACGTGCGCACCTTCCACAGTGACTGTGGCGCTGCTCTCAGTGTTACCAGCCTGGCACCGATAGAGACCCTCATCGTTAGGTGTGAGCTTCAGGATCCGCAGCTCTGCCATGTGATTCTCCAGCTTCATTTTGTATTTGTCAGAGGGTTCAAGAGGGCTGTCCCCCTTGTACCACTGCACTGCCTTAGGAGCAGGCTTAAAATCGCAAGACAGGACCACAGATTGCTTCTCCCGGCCAGTCTTGTCCTCCATCTTCCTGATCAGCACAACAGGAATATCTAAAGACATACCAGATAGAAATGAAGATGGCTCGGAACCTGACCCTGGCACCCACCTCCCTTTGGGCACAGGGGAGAGAATCCACCTGGATAACTGTGACAAATCATCAAACCTTCTGGATCTTCCATTTCCCCATTCTATGTCTCCACTAATGTCATTCCCAAACTCTCCTTGGGACCTAGAGCTAAAAACTATACATTCTTGAAAAACTATGCCAGAGGAGCATAGATTCCAGCAGTTATTGGCAACAGGCAAAAGCTTTGTATAAGACCTGGTAATGGACTGTGTCTTTGCATTCTAAGAATCGACCTAGCTAAGTAACTGTCACAGCAGGTTCACAGGAAATAGAATCTCAGACCTAAAGATCAAGAGTTTCTTGGAGATCATCACATTCTTCTTCTTCTTGTATTTCATCTTAGGGACCTGAGATCGAGGGAATTTCAATGATTTGACTTACATAGTAAGCATCAGAGTCAGTATTTTATCCAGATGCCCTGATTCTAAAACCATTGGGAGTGAGGTAGGGATTGTTTTGGGTAAGGAACATCATAAAGACTTTGCAGTGAGATAGGAAGCTACAATTCATATCAGTAGTAAAAGCACTCCCACTGAAGAAACTACTTTGAAACATTTATTCCTTAGAAAGATAATGTCCCTATCATGGCTATGGTCAGGAAATAGTTTCTGGGGTTTTTGGTTGGTTTTTGCTGCTGTTGCTGCTGCTCAGAGCTAACTTAATTAGGTAGGAAATTAAGCCTGTGATTTGAGCCTCATTAGTCCCATGGAGTTAACCATTCTCCTCTGTTGACCTCAAAATAGAACATCAGATCTTACAGCAAAAGGAGAGGGACAGAAGTCTGAGGGGAATTAGGAAGAAGAGCTTAGAGGGCAGTGCTATTCCTAATTATTCATCCACTCATCTCTGTCCATCTTAGCCATTCTGGTGCTTAGATGTCTAGAGAAAATAAAGTTTGACTCCTTTCCTTTCTCTTCCCTTACCTTTTCCCTGAAGAACAATCCATTACCATTATATGGAACCTGGATTCAAGGTCTGGGTTCAAGTCTGGCTGCTTACAAGTTGTGTATTCAATTTTAGGTAGGTCAGTTCACTTTATGAGCTTCATTTTTCTAATCTACAAAAAGCAGTTGTAATAAACATTCTCTACAATCTAGGGAAATGCCCAGAATTAGGAGATGGAGTATTATATCTGAAGAATGGCAAGAGTGCCAGTGTTACTGGGTCACAAAACATGTGGAAGTACGTGAAGGAAGAAAATGTAGTAGAAGATTGGAAAGGTAGAAAGGAGCAAAGTGAAAAAGGGCTTTGAATGTCAGGCAGAAGATTTTATATTTGATTCTGGAGGTAAAAGGGAATTTATTTAAGGTGGTATGTATTTTAGGAAGATCAATCAATATGACAGTTGAGTGGAGGATAAATTGGAGCAGAGAAAGACTTGAAGCAGGGAGAGTGTTAATGTTGAGTTGGAATGAAACTTAATATTGATCTATGCCCACACCTGGCATAAAGGAGATTTTCTATACTAAACACACCCAACATTAGAGTGACCTGACATTCACAAGCTGTTACTGAGGAGGAAGCAGAAGAAAAGAAGAATATAAACTCCCAGAAGTCCCCTCTCTGTAAGCCTGGAATGGAATGACAGTCAAGGCAGATACAGATTATCTTCAAGCATGGGCCAACTGACCTGGGGACATGGAAAGAAGTGAGGGACTTACCTGAGACGATGAGCTGAGCTGTGGACTTGGATTTGCCAATGGTGAAGTGCACAGGGCCCGTCATGGTGGAGCAGGTGCGGTGCAGGGTCAGGCGGTGGACCGTCTCCATTTGTTCAATCGTCACATCTCGCCCAGCCTGCAGCACTGTCTTGCCCAGCAGCCACTTGGGGGGACGAACAGATGGAATGGAGGTCTCACACTCAAACCAGGCTGGAGCCGGTTCCATCACTTCCATGTCTTTCAGGTTCCGTACAATGGTAATGGATTGTTCTTCAGGGAAAAAGAAAAGGGAAAAGGAAGGAGAGGAGTCAAACTTTACTTTCTCTAGAAACAGTTTTCCATCTTCCCATAGTCAACATTAAGAAATGAGACTGGCTTTGTAAATGAGGAGAATGGCCACTCACACAGACATTCCTCTTTTCCCAACACAAAAACCCTTCCCTAAACTACCATTGTGCCTGAAATTCCACCTTGAGAGATTCATTCCTTTAGGTTAAAGTTTTGCTGACAGACATCTTCTTTCAAAGTATAAATATTAAACAATTAGCAGCCATGAACACTTTAGTTCCTGAAGGTTACTTTGAACAGGTGAGATTAACATACTAAGAAAATGGTAATTTTGGTGGCGGCGTTGGGAAAAGGAGCAAAGGAGGCAAATTGTGGAAATCAGGTACTGACAATGACGTCTGAGTGGTTGGTAAAGCATTGGAGAAGGAGAAAGAGAGAGGAAAGGAAGACTCAAAAGAAAAAAAAAAAGACTCATACTTATCAAGCCTTGCTTGGAACTCCTCCCTATTTAACATCCAAAGACCCAAAGTCCAATGGAAAGCTCATCCTACCCCACCTCCCACCACCTGAGCCCAATACTTTCCCCTAGTACCTTCCACAAAGAAATGGGCACTGGTTTTAGCATCACCAGCATCACAGGTATATGTATCCTCATCTTCTGGTTGAGCATCATTGATGATCAGCTTCCGATAGATACCATCACTGACTATCTCATACTTGGGTCCAGCACAGAGCTCCACGTCCTTCTTAAACCATCGGACCTGGGCACTAGCCCTTGACACCTGGCATTCCAGCACTCCCCGGTGCTTCTCCATGGCAATTTTGTCCCTCAGTGGTCGCACAATTACCACTGGCAGCTCTAAGGAAAGGAAAGGGAGAGGAGGAGAATTCAGGGAGCTCTGCTTCTCTCCTTTGGATGCAAATCATTCACTTTCCTAATTTCTTCAACGAATCCATCCAATTTCCTTATTTCTCCAATGGACACAGAACTTCACATTTCCTAATTTCTCCCTCTTCAGTCCCTACTACTATGGCAAAAATTCTTTTCTTTCTAGTTTCTTTTCTATCTCTCCTTATTCTATCTTCTTCCTTATCTGTGGTCTTCCCCACAGCCTCCTTGTAGCTGGCAATTACCTTGGGAGATTTATTCATACATCAAAAACCTGTAATTTTATATGTGAAAAGTCCCTCCACTGTGACTCATTTATAACATATAATCATTGTTTTATTTGATTATGAATATTTATTATTATTTTGTCTTCTTTTTTATGGGTTCAGTAGGCAGGAGATAGGAAAATAAATTTTTGTTCTGTGAAAATTATTCATTTAATTTTTAAAATATATGTAGTCTTAGAGTTGTCCAGTTGAGGAATTTAATTTAACTAGCTACATAAAATACTTAGTGTCAGAGGCAGGATTTGAATCTGGGTTTTCTTGAGTCCAATTTCACTTGAGTATATCTGTTCTGCCAGGATATTTTCCTGGCACATATTGCCTACTTAAGGATGGTAGTAGATTTCTTTCACTTCTCCATATGTAGACTCACAGAGATTTAGTTTGGACACATATTCTGTAACACTGGTCTGCTCTCTGCCTTGATTCCACTCCTTACCTTTTACTCTCAGCTGGGCTCGAGATTCTGCGTTCTCTGCCACAAATTTGATCTCTGCAGCATCTTCTACCATAACTTTCCGGTAGAGCAAGGTGTAGGTTGTTCCTAGAGACAAAGACTATATTAGAGTCCAGGCTAGCCTTGGTAATTGCCTGCTGCCTCAGCTCACAGATATGATACCCTAGCATATAAAGTACTCTAAAAAAGACTGAGTGCATATCAGCTTGTTTGCTGCATCTAGCATATACTTTAAGATCCAGTTACTGGCCCAAAAGAGTTTAGAGTTAAGTTGAAAATTTAGTTCATAAGCAGATTTAACGGCACTTTTTTGTTTTGCCATGAAGTCCTTATGAGAGCTCTAGGAAATTTATGTTAAGGTTTTATAGAGTCCAGCCAAGGTGATATTAGCAAATGGCTGACTCTATGAAGAAGGGGCTCAATAACTTTACTGAATCAAGGGGTCATGGAGTCAATCAGAATCTACCTCACTACCCTTTTCCTTTCCTTGACTTCTACAATCAATTATAATAATTCAAAGTTCACAAGAGAAATAATAGATCCTTTGCTTCTCCTTCCTCTCTAATCAGCCACCCACCCAATCACTGGAGTAGACTCCTGAAAAACAGGGAAAACTAGTGAAACTTCACTGACACAAATCAGAAATGAGATCTTTCTTGTATAAAAAGGTAAAGATTGGAAGCTCTTTTATTTTTCTTCTTCTACTCAAAAACCATCAATGGCTCCCCAGGGCCTACTGAATAAAGCCCAAATGAGGCAGTCTGATCTTCCAAGTCCTCCATAACCTAGAACTTCTCTTCCTCTGCTTTTTATGTCTTCTCTTCCACTGTTCACTCTCAAATATTCCACACTCCAACTAAACAGGACTATTAGCTACTGCAAAACTATTCATTCCATTTCACCATGAATCTTTTTGTTCATGGCATTTCCTATGTTTCAAATGCTTACCCCTTTCTCTACTTATATATCTCCACCTGTAGAAATACTGTAAGACCCATCTCAGATGCCTCCTCCAGGAAGCTGTCAATGCATTGCCACTACCAGCCCTCCCACCCCTCCACTTCCACCTGCTACAAATGATCTGTCCTGCTAAGAGCTCTCACAGCACATTTCCAGTTCTATTTTTGATTATGGTGGGGTGTGTGTGTGTGTGTGTGTGTGTGTGTGTTTCTGTGTATGGGGGTATATGTGTATGGCTGTGTGGGTATAGGTCTTATCTCCCTAATTTAGAATGTGGGCTTTTTGAGGATTATAGTTTGGTTTCTCCCTTCATACCCAGCACATTGCTTTGCACATGGTAAACCCTTCATATATGTTTCCTTCCTCTTCTGCTTTTATTTCCTCAGATTTTACCACTATGATCCAGCTGCCTCTTCATTCTGGAACATCCTTCTACAATGGCTCCCATCTCCCATTAGTAAGTGACAGAAAGTACTGCAGGAGAATTTAGAGTCCCCTCAAATTCTCCAAAAGACTAGAGGGTTCCTCTCTCTTGGTCTTATTCCCTGAATCAGTCCCTCATTCTTCTCCAGACTGCCCAATAACTTGGTGTAATGGGAATTTTAAGGTTTTAAACAATTATATTCTCACCCTGGTTCTAAGAACCCTCATGCAGAAAAGAATGGATGTGGAGTTGGAGGATATAAGAAATTCATCCTCCTCTCATTAAGGACAAGCTGAGAAATGGTCCCCTTCCTACCTTCTCTAGCTTCCCATCTCTTATCCTCCACACCTGCCCAGTGACTTCATACCCCCAATTTTTCCCTACCTTCCTGTCGCATCCTGATGTTATCCCCAGGCCGGATCTTGCCTTCATTCTTGTACCATTGGGTCTGTACCTCATCATGGGAGATCTGGCAGGTGAAAGTTGCACTCTCCTTCTCCATCACTTCCACATCTTCCAGGGGCTTCACGATCTGTATATTCCTCCCTGAAATAAGAATAAGAATACGAAGGATGCACAGATGCTGAATTTCAGAGAAGAAAAGGACGTTGGAACCAAGAATGTCAGAAACTGCAAGGATTTTTGAAAATGGTATTAGAAATGGCAAGGGACCTTAGAACACAGAGTGTCCAAAATGGCAGAGGGACCTTGGAACACAATATCAGAAATGACAGGTAGTTAGAACATGGGATATTAGATCTGGAAAGCATGGAAGATCTTGTAACAGAATGTTTTTTTTTGTTTTTTTTTTGTTTTGTTTTTAAAGATTGAGCTTTATTTTTTCAATTAACAAAAATCTATTTTCTCCTCTTCTCATTTTTCTTATTGAAAAAAGAAAGAAAGGAAAAAGATAGCTCATAACAAATATGCAAATATACAAATTCAGACATTGACTATGTTAAAAAAAAATGCATTCAGCACCCAAATCCATCACCTCTTTGTCAGGACATGGTTAGCTTGCTTCATCATCAATCATGTGGAATTGTGGTTGGTCATTATGTTTTTTTTTTTTTTCTTGTAACAGAATGTTAAAACTGAAAGGCACTTTAGAACATGGAATATCAGAACTGGAAATGATCTTGTAACATAGAATGTTAGAGCTGGAAGGGACCATAGAACATAGACTATCAGAATCAGAAGGGATATTAGAACACAATGTCAGAGCTGAAGGGGACTTTAGAAGTCATCTAGGTTGTTTAGTTAAAGAACTGAAAGTCAACTCCTCTCTCCCTCCCTGAACCTAGACTCCATGCTCTTCCTTGACCACATGGTCTCCCTTTCTCTCCTTTCTCCATCATGGATAGTGCTTGTATGGCTCCAGCCAGAAAGAGCTGCTGTCGATGAGAGAGCCAGAAACAGAGGGAAAGCTTCATGTCCAACTGTGAAGAATTTAGCCACACACCTGTGGCCAAGAACCTAGTTTGGCCTAAGCCCTTCTCAGATGTGGTTTGTTTCTGCATGACTGGACAGTCTTCTGCTCCACCCCAATGGACAAGGCTCCCTCTCAAACCTCAGAGTTTGGGCTATTTTGATTCATGCCCCCTCTTTAATTATTTTTGCAACAATGTTCTAGTTCCAACAAAAGTTCTTTGTTGAATTTTCATGGTTTATACTGCCAGTGTGAGGATTCTTTGTATAATGCTAGCCACCTGATTGTAACTTTCTAGGTATTCTGTAAATGCTACATTTTTTCAATATGCAGTGATCTATGTGAACAGATCACTTCTATCATTTCCTTACATAATCTGCATTAATTAGTAAGTCTGGGTTTCTTCTTATTTAGACTGAATGTCATTCATAATAGAGAAAGAACTATGGAGTCTGAATGCAGATTAAAGCATATGATTTTTGCTTTTGTGGGGTTTTTCTTTCTAGTGGTTTTTCCCTTTTGTTCTGATTCTTCTTTCACAACACAATTAATGTGGAAATATGATTAATACAATTGTATATGTATAATCTATATCAGATTGCTTATTGTCTTGGAGTGGGGAGAGAAGGGAGAGAGGAAGAAAAAATGGAAATCAAAATCTTATAAAAGTAAATGTTGAAAACTATCTTTATATGTAATTGGAAAAAATAAAATACTACTAAGTAGGAAAAAAGATATCCTTTTTAATTTCTGGTAGCAGTGATCTATTACAAATTGCTATCATAAACTGCCTCTGTTTCCATAAGCAAATATATAATTTTACATATCTGTTATTATTGTTATAGTAGTTATTATTAATAATAATAAGGCAACTTATATTTCTTCAGCATTTCATCACAATAAGCCTAGAAGGATGATTTGTATAAATTCTGCTACCTGTATTTTGGGGGGTTAAATGACTTGCCTAGGGTCACATACTAATAAGTGTTCAGTGTCTGAAGTCCTCCTGACACAGGGTCACTGTTCCCAAGCAGTTATTTTTGAAGATGAAGAGACAGTTTGCTCACAGTCACCTATCTAGAGCCTTACCTTGCACTTGCAGTGTGGCTGAAGTTTTAGCATCACCAGCATCACATACATAGGTACCCTGGTCTCCAAACTCACACTTGTGGATGACAAGGCTCCTCTTGGTCCCCTGGGAAACAATTCCTAGTGTCTTCCCTGCTCGAAGTACCACTCCGTCCTGGAGGAGAGAGGTGTATCAACATTAGACCAAGGAGAGGCATAACCTGCCAGAACACTCAGGTCCCCTGCTCCAACCCCACCAATGGCGCTTCCTCCTTCGGGTTGCTTCCCACCTTCCTGAAGGTTAAGCCTTCTTTCCTTGACATAGCTTCTCCCAACCACCATTATCTTCAGCATTACACCTTACTCTTGGGCTCAGGGCTGGCCTTCAGTTGGCTTTTCTCATAGACTCAGATAATCCCAGAGTTAGCAGAGAATTCAAGGCCCATCAGACCAACCCCTACATAATTATGGCCCCTCTACAATGAATAGTCAACTAAACTTGACTTAAAGCCATCCAGTGAGATGGAACTCCCTACCTCCAGGATCATCCTAGTCCATTAAAAAGGAAACTCTTTGAGGGCAGGCTCTATTTCAAAAGTCTTGTCTTTGTATCCCCAGAGCATTAGATAATGTGTGCACTTAATAAATGTTTAAAGAAATAATAAAAAATGTAATAAATTTTAATAAAAAATGTTTAATGAGTTAAATCAAATGTTGGCTAACTCTTAGTTGTTAGAAAGTTTATCCTTATACCAAATTTGCTTCTTTGAAATGCCAGTGTCAATTCATAAACATTTGCAAGGTGGCTACTCTGTATCAGGCACTAAGAATACACAGACAAAACTAAAATGGGCCTTCTCCTCAAGGAGCTTACATTCTACTGAAAAAACTTACATACTAACTGACTGCTTCCCATTTCTCCTAGTTCTTCCCTCTGACACAAACAGAACAGGGTCACTCCAAGCCCAGCCCTCTGTTCACCACCCCATATTTCCTTGCCACCTAGTATGTAGTACAATAATAACAATAACAATAATAATAGAGATAGCTGATGTAGGGAATAGAGCAAAGCTTCCCACTATAGATTGGACCTCATATAGGATTGTGTAACTGAAAGTGGGGGTTACAAAATTATGATTTATTGTCAGTAAATGTTTGATTTATATAACTATTTTATATACCTATATACCCAGGGTCATATAAAAAATTATTGGGCAAAAATGGATCATGAGTGGAAAAAGTTTAAGCACTCCTGGAATAGAGCACTGGGCTTGGAGTCAGGAAAACTTGAGTTCAAATCCAACCTTGGACAGTTACCACTTGCATGACCTTGGACACTTATTAGTTGCACTTGCCTCAGTTTCCTCCACTGTAAACTGGGTACAATAATAGCCCCTACCTCACAGAATTGTTGTGAGAATTAAATAATATATCATAGATATATAATTAATACACATATATGCAAAAACTATCTACTATTATGATGATGACTTCTACAATATAAATGAAAAGACCTTTAAAAGAGAATTGAAGTAACTAAAAAAACTAATTAAGGTGCCTGAGATTCAGTGCCAGGAAGAGCTAGAAAGGTGGTCTTGACCAGTGGGAGAGAGCATTGTAGATGATTAGTGCTAGGAATTTAGGGGGAGTTTTGGAAGAAACATGTCCAGGGATCATAAGATACCTTCAACCACTTAACATCATGGCTGGCCCGGGATAATTCACACTCCAAAGTGACCTTCTCCTTCTCCGTAGCCACAATATCCTGCAAGGGGTGGCTAAACTTCACAGGAAGCTCTGAGAGATAAGGTAGGAATTACAAAACACTTTCCACACAAATAAAGTCAGATCTAAACAAGTAGAAGAATACCAAGTGTTCGTGGGTAGGCCAAGCTAATATAATAAAAATTACAATTCTATCTAAATTATTAGACTACTTATTCAGTGCCATTCCACTCAAACTGCCAAGAAATTACAGAGCTAAGAAAAATAATAACAAATTCATCTGGAAAAACAAAAGGTCAAGAGTTCAATGAAATTAATGAAAATTAATGGGAAAAAAAATACAATGGAAGGTGGCCTAACTGTATTAGACCTAAAACTATATTATAAAGCAGAAGTCATCAAAACAAAAATTTGGTATTGGCTAAGAAATAGAGTAGCTGATCAGTGGAATAGGTTAACTTCACAAGACACAATAGTCAATGACTATAATAATCTAGTATTTGATAAACTGAAAGACTCCAGCTTCTAGAATAACAACTCATTATCTGAGATAGGGTGGGGAAGAAATGATGATTCGGTAGATATTTTCCCCTATTCTACCCCCAAAGAAGTTAGGGGAAATAAAGGGTCCAATGGTATTTGTCCCTATTCCTATAATTAAGACCCAGTTCCCCCAACCCAGCCCAACTTCTTTAGAAAAGTCCCATAAACCATTCTTGTCCCAGTTTTTTTTAATCCATAAATTGAAGACAAATCACCTAAAATTTCTCTTGACTACCAGAAAAATAAATATGGGGACACCTTTCCTCAAGGCTATGAAAATATGACTATGGGCTGCTCAGATGTGTGGAAACATTCTTCCATTCCATCTAACCAATAACCATAAGTGGCCTGGATGTGTGGACAACCCCCCTTCATTACCATCCATCCCTCCCCAAGACCAAGATCACTAATGGCCATACCAATGACTGTCAGTCTTGCAGATGTGTGGACACCCTCTGCCTTGAAGGCTATGAGTCCAGCATCCTCTAGGCTCAGGTTGGATAGAATCAATTTGTGGATCACACTCTGGACTGTGATAGAGCAGTTATCCTGAGACTTGAGTTTCAGGCCATCTCGGGTCCAGTTGCCTTCCACATCACTGTGTGAGAGTTCCACCTCCAAGGTCACTGTTCCCTGCTCCCGCACCTCTATGGCCTGCAAACCTCGTACTAGCCGGATCTGACGCACTATATAAGAAAAGAGGAGAGAGGAAGAATAAAGATAGACCTAACATCACAAAGAGAATTCCCTGAGAAGGAAAAGGTTCTTTTGAATTTTCAAATGAATTGGGTATGACTTGTCTGTCCTTGGAAACCAATGGGAACTGTCTTGATCATACAGATGCACATTACAAAAGACTGAATGGAAGAAATTACAACCAGTTTTGAGATGGAGAGCTGGTCAATTTGGAAAATAATGGGGGGATGTAAAGGGATTAAAGAAAAAAAGAAGCTAGCATATGAGAGAGAGTTCTCATCAAAAGTGATCAGAAGATTCTAAACACAATAGGGGGAAGTTACAGGTAGCTTGTTTTAGTTCATAATTAATAGTATCTATATGATAAATATAATTATATTAACTTAAATTTGTAAATGTAATATAATAAACAATTTCAATTGGTTAAGGAAAGATTTCCTAACAATTTGAAGTATGTGAACAGCCTTAGAAGATAGGGCAAAGATTAGATGGCCATTTGTTGGAAGTATCACATATGAGTTGGACAAGATGGAAGCTAATCCCTTCCTACTTTGAGATTCTGTGACTTGGAGGACATCTAGTGTTTTCATGGGGAAGATGACATCTAGAATAAAGTCTACATAGCTAAAGGACGGTACTTAGACAGCATTCTTTGGTGCAATAGCCATAATACAGAATGACTTAAAACTGAGTTAAACTTCTATGGAGGCAGCATATGGAACGTGTCAGGTTCAAGTCCTACCCCTTACACATGCTAGCTGTTGTCTGCTTCACTTCACTCCTTGGGCCCCTGGACAACTCCACAAGACTCTTAAGTTACAGACAAGTTGCTGGTCTCCCTCAGTAAGAAAAACTTCCATATAGGGAGTTCCCCCATGCCAATGAAATTATGGGTCCTAACCAAAACCACTCCAATTGAACAATAAGAAATAGCTCTCCTATAGCGGGGTATCATGAAGTGATGGGATTTACTATAAAAGGACTGATTACATATATTTTGGATGCTTCCATTTTTTGTTTTTCTTGATCTGGTAGTGTATGTGTGCTAGATTTCAGAGAACAAAGTCAGGGAAATGTGGTGTTTTCAGGATGGAAACAGTTGAGAGACCTGTCTTTTGGGTGGGAAAAAGTCTACATTTTTTTCCCTTAAGTGGAAAAAGTGAAGAGGGATCCTGGACACATTATATGGAAGAAGGTATATGACTAGAATGCTCACAGAAGTTTCATAAACCATCTCATCTTGCCAATACTTTCAAGATATGTTCTTTCTCATTGTTCCAACATCCTTGAGTTGGGCCACTACTAGAAATTTCTTCCCTGTCTTCCTTGGTTATGGAGCCAAACTAGTCTGACTTGTCCTGGTCTTTGGTTGGACTTTTTCCCCACAAGATGCTCTTTTCCTCTAGGGTCATGACAATTGCCTCATTATCCAGAGAAATAAGCATCATTGCCTCCTGTTTGTCCTTTGTTCTTGAAGAGGACCAGGACATCAGGGAAATGATGTCATGACATGCAAGTGAGTTGAATTTCAGTGAGGGAGGTCTGTGCGAGGGCACCTGCCTCACTTTCCCCTTCAGAGCCATCTAGGTCCAGTGGCAAGATATAGATCAAGAGACTGGAGATGGCCCTGGAGGCAGTGGGAGACCTTGGTCTTTTTGAGTTCAGATCTTTAACAGGTCTCAGTTTGACTGAGGCTGCACCCATTCAGTAATTAAGGCTAGGTAGCATTTGAGGCAAAGAATCTCCTCTTTCACCTAGTCTAAAGAAAATAATCTAAATAAATAAATCTGGGCAGGAAAGACCCCCAGGGTTTCTGGCCAAAGCAGAAATGACTGCTATTTACATTCAATCCGAGTCAGTCAGGACCTCCCCAGTTTGCTCTGACCAAATGGGGTTTAGACTAGGACCTATTGGCAGCCAGTAAGAATCAAATTGGTTTTGGTTTAAGGCCTGATTCTTAAGAAATCTAGCCAGTCAACTCCAAGATATCTTGGGAGGGTTCAGAGGTGCAAAAGAAAAGGGGAAAAATGCTTTTAAGAGCATCTGTAAATAAGGGTAGGATACCCTATATGGAAAAAGGGAAGAAAGGAGGAAAGGCGGGAAGGAAGGAGACAGAGTCCATTATTACCTAGGCGAAGACATTGTAGCTCTACTCCGTCCCAGACCCATCTTGTAGCCTCCCTCCCCCAAGCTAGTCTCACTTACTCTCCACATTGAGCTTAGCCTGCGTCTTGTCATCAGGCGTCTCGCAGCCAAAAAATCCCCGGTCAGAGAAGCTGACGTTCTTAAGCAGTAGGCTATGGCGCGTGCCTTCGGCCCGGATCTCCACGTTCTCCCCAGGCACCAAGGCCGCGGTGTTCCGAGTCCACTTCACAGAAGAACAAGGCTTGGTCAGCTCCACTTCCAATAACACTGAACCTTTCTCTTCCACGGTCAGGGGTTCCAGCTTCCTCTTGAACAAAATTGGAGCCTCTGGGAGGATGAGGGAAGCCAAAAGTGTCAAGTGAGCAATGCCCAAGGGGGTCATCTCAAGCATCCACCTGATACCAAGGGAACCAGACTTACAGGAGGAGGAATGATTTGGAATTAGGACTAACTTTTGGAATCATTTAGTCCAATTATTTCAGTTTAACAGATAAGAAAACTTGAAACTCAGAAGATGTTTTCCGATTAAAGACACCCCTATTCCACTCCTGTACTCCTTTTGAGGACAGGGGATACTCCTAAGTATCTCTGTTTTGACATGTACGATACCATCCTCTTTCAGGTTCTCCCCCATTACAGCTATATTACTGCACTACTTCTCACAACTGATCTCTCTGTATCTGGGCTCCTACCCTCTAATCCATTCTGTCAATGAGATTGTATTTGCACAGTGTGTGGTATATTGTAAGTGTTTAATACATGCTTAATCCCTCCCTCCTTCCCTGCAAATGTTGCCAAGTTAATTTACCCAGTATGAAGCTCTGACGAGGTCACCCCTATGCTCAACATACTTTGCCCAGGCCAAGGTCAGATTGAAGCATACCTAGATAGGGAAGTTCCCTGCTGTATCTAACCATTCCAGCTCTGCTTCTACTCCCGTGCAGTCATCCACCCAAGTCATCTTCTGCCCTTCTACCCAACCAGTGACTGCAGACCAGGCCTGGAGGGGCTTAATTACATATGGGACCTCCCGCCCTTGGGTCAAGTTATTCTGATTTGTTAATCAACTAGTATAAATCCTCATGGCCACCAAAACCCCAGCCATGTTTCACATTCCAGTTGCTTTCCTATCTCCCCATCCTGCTTTCTACTTCTAGCTCTAAGAATTGATAAAATTAATATTGCCATTGCTAATGGAAAGAATGTATCCAACTCCCCTAATGCTCTACTCACCATGTGACTTCCCAAAGCAAAACTCCCTTTCCTGGCAGTCATTTCATTATTGGTGCTATCTCTCCAGTTAGAATATAAGTTCCTGAGGACAGGGACTGTGTTTCTTTTTATACTTCCATCACAATGTTGGTCTACAATGAATGCTTAATAAAAGCTTTCCATTCATTTTCTTCCTACCTTAAGTCCAGAAACAAACTATTACTCTACTTTGCCAAATTGCCAGATAATTAGGAAACTTTGCTGGAGTTTACAATCCACTAAACTAATTCTTCAAAGGCTCAGGGTGCCCTCCATGCCATGAAGGAATACCAAAGGAGAACTGAACTCAGCTGGAGAACATCCTCCTCCATGAGGTCTTTCTGGATTTCTTCCACCTACTACTACCTTCATCATCTTCCAAAATATACTTGTATTTACTGTGTGGATAATTTTGTACATATGTGTGAACTCCTGAATGGGCAGGAACTATGTCCCTTTTTCAGTTTGTATCCTCAGAATTAAGCCCTAAACCTGGCACACAGAAGATGATTATTAAATATTAACTTGGTGAATTAAATACATTAAAAGTCTGATCAAAACAAATCTCTCTCTCCCTATGTCCTGTCTAAGTCATCTGTCTCTCCCTACGCCCTATCTAGGTCCCTAGGCCCAACCTTAATCTGATTTGACTACATTAGACTGACAAACTGGGGAGGAAGAGAGACTTGATGTCAGGCAGCTTGGCTTAGCTTCTCAATCAGCCTACAAAGAGAGTGGTCATGGGTAAGAGCAGCAACAGCCACCCCCACCTCCACCCCAGGACTTGGCTGCATCCAGACCAAGCCACCCCTGGTCGCTCACCTCGGACTCTGAGGCTGGCCGTTGTGGTGGCCCCTTCAGCCTCGGCCGTGATCTGGCAGGCATCCTCCAGGGTCAGGGCGGTAATGACGAGGCTGTGGCTGGCGTCGCTCTGAGAGATGACATATTTGGCACTAGGCTCCAGCTTCACACCATTCCGACTCCAGACCACCACAGCATTGCTGGGGGCAACCACGCACTGGAAGGTAGCCTCCTGGCCCTCCTCCGAGACAATGTTGATCAGGCCCGATGTGAACTTGACCATTCGAGGGACTAGAGAAATAGCAAATCTTCCATGAGGGGATGGAGAGCAAAGGCAAATGCAATGGGAACAAGTAGGGCAGAGGACAGGGAGAGAAACGGGTCCTCTTTGGCCCTTTAATCAATTTCCAACATGCTACTGCTTCCATGGGGTCTTCCCAAACTAATGAGTTGAGCACTAGTGACTTCCATTTGAATAGGGAAATCTAACTGCTCTTCCTCTTGTCCAAATAAGTGTCTTAGTATGGAAACAAGAGTGGATTTAGACTCCGAGAACTGGTTCCACTACTTAACAGTGAAGGGATCGTGGGCAAATTCATTAACCTTGGTGGGCCTTGTCTTTCCCACACATAAAATGAGAAAGTTGGATGATGTAAAGTCTATGTGTTCCACACTCCTGCCCAAGAAACTGTGCCCCGTTTCTGTCCACTTCTTTGTGTGGTACAGGGGAAGGACACAAGGAGGAAAAGCAGTGTTGCCCAGTGATTTGGAGTAGCATTGAGTCACCTACAGGTGATCACCAGGGTGATCCTGGGAAAAACCATTGCAACTTCCAGAGCTCGTTTCCTCTTCTGTAGGTTGGAGATAAGACCCCTTGTATTACAAAGTTGCTTACAAGGCTGTTGTGATGTAAGGGCTTTATAGATCTTTAAGCACTACACAAATGTGTGTTACCATCTGTGCATCCTGAGTGTCTGCACCAGCCTGAGATCCCAACCCCTCAAGGGTAGACCCAGCCAACAAATGAAGGGCTTGGTCTAAAACTCAGGTTGAAAGAAAGGGGTGAGAAAGCTAAGCATTGCTGCCATGGCCTTCTCCTGCAGTCCCCCACAAGGACATACTTATAATCACACACACACAGACACTCACATACATGTAAGCACACACACACCTACATTAAACTTAAGTCACATTTTATGTGCTCATAGGACTGACAGAGGAGGAAAATGAGCCCAGAGAATGAGAATAAACAAAAACATACAGGATGAATCCAAGTATTCTGGATCCAAATCGGAGACTCCTTTCACTCCTCGACACATTTTTTCACTCATCATTTGGGTAGAAGAGAGGGGCCCAGACCGCACACCTGGGGGAAGACAGCCTGCCCAAAGTCCTGAGAGCCTCCTAGAGGGACGTTGAACCCCCGGGGTAATATGCATGGCCCTTGCACTGCTGCCAAGGGATAACAGGACCGAAAGGGAGTGACTTAGTTTACCCTAATCTAACCTAACCTAACCCCACTTGGTATTTCGGTTGTGGTGAGTGAATTCCTTTCAGTTCTCATCATTCCCTGCGGCAGCTGGAGCCAGATCCAAGAAAGCTCTGCGGACATTTCAATACCTCAAGCTACAAGGCACCCCTGGTGCTGGTGACCTGTGCCTTCCATTTCTTTTTTTTTTTTTTTTTTTTTAATGTAATCAGAATTAAGTGACTTGCTCAGGGTCACACAACTAGTGTGAATTTGAACTTGGGTCCTCCTGACTCCACCTAGTTTCCCTTGTGCTCATTGCTTCTTGCCTATAATGTGACTGGTACAATCTCACAAACATCACACACAGCCGTGGATCCCGAGAAGTTTTTTCCCCCTGAGACAATTGGGATTAAGTGACTTGCCCAGGTCACACTGTACCACCAGCGGCTCCCTCCTAGCAGGCTTCTCGGGGGCCTTTGTTTCTGGTTCTGGGGGTGGAGGGGGAGGCAGTGCCAAAGGCTAGAAGAGAGATACCCCCCACCCCTTCCCACCCCCCCTACCCCCGCCACTGCGTCAAGTGTGAAGTGTCTGAGACCAGCTTTGAACTCGGGTCCTCCTGACTTCAGGGCTGAGGCGCTATCCCCTGCGCCCCCAGCGGCCCCCCCAAGGAGCCTTAAGGACGCACACTCCCTCGGGAACGGGGTCTCCCCCCACAGGCCCCCTACCTACGGCGCTGAGCCGGGCGGTGGTCTTGTCGTTGCGACTCTCACAGCAGTACTCGCCCTCGTCCTCAGCCCTCAGGCCCACGATGGTCAGGCTGCGCCGGGGCCCCTCGGCCTCCAGCTGGAACCGCTTGCCAGAACGGATCTCCCTGCCGCCGCAGCGCCACACCACGTCGCCCAGCGCGTGGCTCAGCTCGCAGGACAGAACCACCGTCTGCCCCACGGCTCCGCTCACCGGCTCCAGGGGTCGGGCAAACTTCACAGGGACCTCTGCGGACAAGTGGGAGAGTGGGCGTGAGGCGCGAGCCGGACCCGCCCCGCCCCGCCAGGAGGGCCCAGAGCCGGCCCCGGCCCGGCCCGCCCCGCCTCACCTTCCACCTGCACCGAAAAGTCTTGCTTCTCTTTGCCGGCTCTGCAGGTGTAGACGGCACTGTCCTGCGTCTGAGCGCCGCACACGGTGAGAGTGTGGCGGGTTCCCTCGCTGGAAAACACGCAGCGCTTGCTGCGCCGGATCTCCAGCCCGTCCTTCAGCCATGTGACCGCGGCCGCGGCCGCCGAGACCGTGGCCGCCAGAACGATGTCCTCGTGCTCCCGCACCACCAGCGGCTCCCGCCTAGCAGGCTTCTCGGGGGCCTTTGTTTCTGGTTCTGCGGGGGGGAGACAGTGCCGAAGGCTAGAAGAGAGATACCTTCCCCCGCCGCTGCCCAAGCTGACCATCTGGGACTCCCCTGGCTATAGCCAGAAGGGACCCTAAAGATCATCCATCCAACCCTCCCATGTTACAGAGGGGGAAACTGAGGCAAACCCACGTCTGTGGTCCCGCAGGGAGTGAGCAATAAATCACCCAGAATTAGAACCCAGGTGTCTGACTCAGAGCCCCTGCTCCGGACCCTGGCCCACACGGATCCTGCCCTGACTCCGACATTATTGGACAAGGGACACTAGTACTGGGAATGGGCCAGTTCAGGAACAATTGCAGGAGTCTCCCTGTTAGAGCACAACTTAACAACGGGGGTCTCGCCATTGATGCAGGTATGGGAGGTCAGGGGCAAATCATACTGGATGGTCTCCATCCCTGACATTTAAAAAAGTTAGGCTATTGAAATGACACCAGTTAAAATAAGTGGATGCCCATCAGGTGGAGAATGGCTGAATAAATTGTGGTATATGAATGTTATGGAATATTATTGTTCTGTAAGAAATGACCAACAGGATGATTTCAGAAAGGCCTGGAGAGACTTACACGAACTGATGCTGAGTGAAATGAGCAGGACCAGGAGATCATTATATATTTCAACAACAATATTATATGACGACCAGTTCTGATGGACCAGGCCATCCTCAGCAACGAGATCAACCAAATCATTTCCAATGGAGCAGTAATGAACTGAACCAGCTACACCCAGAGAAAGAACTCTGGATGATGACTATAAACCATTGCATTAAACTCCCAATTCCTATATTTAGGCCCACCTGCATTTTTGATTTCCTTCACAAGCTAATTGTACAATATTTCAGAGTCTGATTCTTTTTGTACAGCAAAATAACAGTTTGGTCATGTATACTTATTGTGTATCTAATTTATATTTTAATATATTTAACATCTACTGGTCATCCTGCCATCTGTGGGAGGTAAGAGGTGAAAAATTGGAACAAGAGGTTTGGCAATTGTGAATGCTGTAAAGTTACCCATACATATAATCTGTAAATAAAAGGCTATTAAATTAAAAAAATAAAATAAAATAAATAAATAAATAAATAAAAATTTTAAAAAAAAGAAGAAAAGTTGAAAAAAAAAAAAAAAAGAAATGACACCAGTTGTCTTTCCAGGGGATCCATAGCCTAGGAGGAAGGCTTGGGGCAATCTCCATACATCATGGAGATACATTAACAAACAGCTGAGATTCTCCCACCTTGACCTAGTATTAGGAGCCAGAAAGTAGGGGTGGCTTCCTTCTGTAAGCTCATTCTAAGGGCAACCAGGAAGAGAGACTCAGAAACCTCCTCCCTTGTAGAAGAGGGTTAATGGAGCAGTCGCCACTAAGATGACCAAGTTTTCCAAATAACAAAAGTGGGGCACATGATCTTATATAGGAAATTCGCGCTGGCAGATTTAAAAAATAAATTTTTAAAAATTTAGGGAATGTGTTTTTTACCATAATCATTCTAGATGCTTCCCCCCCACCCCAGGAGCTGGGGCCCAGAGGCCTCAGTTCCCAGTGATGAGGGAAATGCCAGAGTCTCTGGGTCCCTCTTATCAAGGACAAGGAACCCAGATACAAATGCCCTCCACTCCTCAATCACAGTGTTCTTCAAGATACAGGTCATCCATCTCCAAGTTCATCAGTCCTAAGCTCCCACAATGAGCAATTCTGGAACCAACCTTGGATGTCCAGACGGAAGGTGACCTTCTGGCCCCCAGCCTCACAGGTGTACTCCCCAGCATCTGTCCTCTCTGCCTGCTGCACCACCAGCTGCCGACTCCGGCCCTTGGCCTCCACGTGCACCTTCTGGCTGGGGCTCAGCTTCTTCCCATCCTTATACCAGGTCACCTCTGTCTGGGCTTCGGCCACCTCGCAGCTCAAGGTCGCACTGCTACCCGCCATGGCCTCCACCTGGTTCTGAGTCTGCTGCTCCTTGGCAAAGACAGCCACAGAATCTGAAGGAATATGAAGGGAAAGGATGATAGGGAAGGAGGGAAAACATTCTTTAAGAAAGTCTTCCTTCTCTAAATTCTTGCTTTCATAACCTTTCTGGACCTATCCTGAAGGCCTGCAGCCCAATTCATATGGATCAGGAAGTCAAAGGTCTCCAACTTTAGAAGTTTAGAAGAGAGATACCTTCCCCCCGCCGCTGCCCAAGGTGACCATCTGGGACTCCCCTGGCTACAGCCAGAAGGGACCCTAAAGATCATCCATCCAACCCTCCCATGTTACAGAGGGGGAAACTGAGGCTAACCCACGTCTGTGGTCCCGCAGGGAGTGAGCAATAAATCACCCAGAATTAGAACCCAGGCTGGAAGTAGAGCACGGGATACAAGGCTGCTGGTTGCAATCTACTTACCAGCTCCCCTTGACCTTAATATTGAGTTAAGGATTTCTGGATTTCTTGATATATTAAGTCAGGAGAGCATAGGTTTAGAACTGGAAGAGACCTCAGTGCTCAATTTGTCTAAATCCTCTACTTCATAGATGAAGAAACCAAGGTTCCCAGAGTATAGGAACTTGCCCAGGTCACACAGAGACAAAGCTCTCACTGTAGCACACGATGCTTTGTAGGGCTCCTTTTAAATAATCATGCTATCTGACATTTATGTGATACTTCAGAGTTTACAAAGTACTCTAGACAGTAAATCTCTGCGCTTCACCAGAGGTATTTTCTCTTCACACAAGCATGGCACTGGATGAACTCTCAGCTCCCTTCTTCCTTTGCTCTAAGTCTAAGAGCTATTTCTTTTCTATGAAACCTTGCCTATGCACCCCAGGCTACACTGTCTCCTTCCTTTAAGCTTCTAGGGCTCTGATTGCCATCACTCTCCTTTGGCAAGGGAGGCAACATGGTGTTGACTCCATTTGAAGTCAAAAGAGACTTGGGCTCGCAGCTTGCCTCCTACATATACTAACAGGGTGACTGTAGGTAAGTCATTTAACACTCTTGTCCTCAGATATCTCATCTTTCAAATAGGTATAATAAACCCTGTCCTGTCTATCTCATGGGACTATCAAGCGGATACAATGAAATTGTACAAATGAAAATGCTCTGCTTATGAAGTCTGATAGAGATAAAGGATAGGAACTACGCTTGGGATTTCACTGACATAGGCAATACACAGATGAGAAAAATGCCTTTACAATGCGGGTTGGCACTTTCTCTGCAACTTATTGGGTTGTCTAAGGCACTGAGAATCACCCAGCACATTTAGTATGGGTATCCAAGCAGAATTTGAACCAGATCTTCCTGACTTTGAAGCTATCTATCTATACAGTATACCACCTGGCCTTCATAGATTATAATAATATTATAAGAGATTATCATTATTATTGTCATATGGTAATGTGGTATATATTCAAAATTAAAATAGGATTTTTATCTACTGATTTCAGTTATTTGTGGCACAATTCCCTTCCAATTTGTTGTTCAGTTGTTTTTCAGTCATGTATGACTCTCTATGACCCTATTTGGAGTTTCTTGGCAAAAATAACTGGAGTGGTTTTCCATTTTCTTCTCCAGTTAATTTTACAGATGAGGAAACTAGACAAAATTGCTCAGCATCACAGAAATGTCTGAGGAAATGCCTGAGACCCGACACAGAACTCAGGAAGTTGAATCTTGCTGACTCCAGATCTAATGCTCTATCTACTGTGTCACCTAGCTCTCCTCCAATAACAAGAATAATTGAAGGTAAATTTTACTACTGAATAATTTATTTCAGTCATATAATAATGAACGATCAGGGATCCCAGCTTAGTCCTTACAGTATAAAGCCTGAAGCCCAAGGACCCTGCCCTCAGGACCTGGAACACTCCTTTAAGTGTCCTGGGGCCCACTGTCCTGTACCAGTATTTAATACTGAAACCAAAGGACAGCTACTGTACTCTCGCCCCAAATTTCATCACAATAAATGAGGTTTCAGATGCAAAAGTTTTATGCAAAGATATTCCTTCATCTTCTTTGTGGGTCATTAACATCACATCCCCCACTTAGAGAGCAATTGTTGCTAAATGGTACAACCAACAGAAAAGAAAATTTGTCTCTTTTGTCCCTAATAAGTCTCCCAATTATCCCATTTAATGGGATTGACAGAATAGCTATCAATGAAGCTTAATGAGCTGAGAATTCACTCAGACACTCAGATCCTTTTTTTTTTTATCACAATAGCCACAATCTTGTGCTATTCTTTCCCCACTAAGTATTTCTGCAATCTGTTTCTAATCTCTGACCATTAACTCCAGGGCACACATATATGATAAACTAGTAATCACAAAAAGAAGCTCAGAGTTACATTGAGTCCTCTCCAGCCATACCTAAACACTGAAGTGACTAACCTTTGATGTCCAAACGGAAGGTGACCTTCTGGCCCCCGGCCTCACAGGTGTACTCCCCAGAATCCTCCTTCCCCACCTGCTGCACCACCAACTGCCGTCTCTGGCCCTTGGCCTCCACATGAACCTTCTGGCTGGGGCTCAGCTTCTTCCCATCCTTGTACCAGGTCACTTCTGTCTGGGCCTGGGCCAGCTCACAGCTCAGGGTGGCGCTGGCCCCAGATATTACCTGTACTTCATTTTGCATGTTTTGTTCCTTGGTAAAAATCACCACAGACTCTGGGGAGGAAAAAAAAATATTGAAACACAAAGTAATTTCTCTTGCATTTGTCATAAGGAAGAAACAGTTCAGAAAAATCACAAAATCTAAAATTTGGGAGGAATCTCTGAGGTCATTAAATCCATAGCTTCTAAACTGTGGGCCACAACTTTTTATGAGGCTGTGTAGCTGAATGTTAGGGTCAAAAAATGATGGTTTATTATCAGTAAATGTTTGATTTGTATATCTATTTTAGATACCTATATACCCAGGGTCACGTCAACATTTGTTGGGCACAAAAGGGTTGTAACAATGAGGTAATTTGGGCCAATTCTAAGAGATTTGGGATGGACAGAAGCATCTATATCCAGAAAGACTAAGGAGACTGAATGTGAAAAGTCACAACATAGTATTTTCACATTTTTGTTGTTGTTTGTTTGCTTGCTTGTGGTTTTTTTTTGGGGGGGGGGGGGGAAGGAGTTGGTTTGTTTTTGTTTTTTGCTGAGGGTTAAATGACTTGCCCAGCTAGGAAGTGTTAAGTGTCTGAGGTCAAATTTGAACTCAGGTCCTCCTGACTTTAGGGCTGGTGCTCTATCCACTCCACCTAACTGCCCCTTTGCTTGGCTTTTTCCTTTCCCATTTTTACTCCTTTTGATCTGATTTTTCTGATGCAGCATGATAAATGTGGAAATATGTTTAGAAGAAAGAGACAGACGGACAGGCACACACACACACACACACACACACACACAGGCACAGACAGAGATACACAGATAGAGAAGAGAAACAAAGACAGAGAGACAGAGACAGAAAAATTGTTTAACCTATTGCTATCTAGGGAAGAGGAGAGGAGGGAGAAAAATTTGGAACACAAGGGTGAAAGTTGAAAACTAACTTTGCATGTATTTTGAAAATAAGAAGGTATTATTATTTTTTTAAAACAATAACAAAGGTATTAGAGTGGAAAAATGTAAGAAACTTGCTTTAGTCCCCTCCTTGAATAGAAATTCTCTGTAGATATGATCTCCAAAGTATGAAAAGGACAAAGCAGATAATTCAGTTAGAGTCAAAACATGAAATGTATTATAAGAAGTATAGAGATTAGAATGAGAAGACCTTATTTCAAATTCCAGCCCTGAAATATTAAATATCGCATCCCTGGTAAGTTATTTCTCTGGAGCCTCAGTTTCTTCATCTAAAAAAGGGGACAATAATTGATGTACCACCCATTGCTCAAAATTATTCAGTTAAGTATGTGAAATAAGATGCAATCAAATACTAAATTAGGTATTTGTGAAACAGCAAAGAACAAACTATATATTTGTGCCATAAAAAGGTAGGTTGTCATTAACAGATTCCTATTGTTGTCTGGAAAAGCATAGAAACCTGAAGGAAAGCAGTACGGAAAGTTCTCTCTTTCTCTGGGGGGGTTGAGGAGATGCACTGTGCTCTGGTTGCCTCGGTCTACATCTCTCTGCTGGGTCTCTGTCTGTGTAGATCTCTCACAGAAAACTCACATTCTCTTTCTCACACACACTCTCTCTCTCTGCTTCTCTCAAGTGTCTCTATGTCTCTGTCTTGTCTCAAGGGACTTTCTCTCCCCTTTTCTCTGTCTCTATCTCTGTCCCTGAGTGTCTCTGTCTCTTTGTTGTTGCTTCTCTCTGTGTCTCTTTCTGTGTCTCTGTCTCTGTGTCTCTGTCTGTCTATTCCTCTGTCTCTCTTTCCCCTCCCTCTTTAAAGGTATGGGGTTTATAAAAGCAGTTAGAAGGTGGTAGAGTAAACACTGCACCTGAAGCCAGGAAGACCTGAATACAAATCTTGTCTCAGATACTAGTTGTGGAAGCCTGGGCAAAACACAGCTCCTATTTGTCTGTTTCTGTAAAATGGGAATAATAATAGTACCTATCTCCCAGGGTTGCTATGAGGAGCAAATGAGATAATAATTGTAATGTGCTTAGCACAAAGTCTGGCATATAGTAAGTGCTAGATAAATGTTGGCCATGATTATGAATGTTTTTTCTCTTTCTGAGAGTTAACTCTATCTAGCTTAGAGAGTCTGGGGACTCTGAGAAAGATATCTTTATTGCTGCAGGAATGTTACTACAGTCAGCCTCCCTGCAATGTCTTGTGATAGAGAGAGCCATCTGTACCCAGAGAGAGAAACTGAGAGTGGATCACAATATAGTATTTTCACTTTTTTGTTGTTGTTTGCTTGCCTTTTGTTTTCTTTCTCATTTTTTTCCCTTTTTGATCTGATTTTTCTTGTGCAGCATGATAATTGTGGAAGTATATATAGAAGAATTGCACGTGTTTAACATATTGGATTACTTCCTGTCTAGGGAAGGGGGTGAGGAAGAGAGGAAAAAAGTTTGGAACACAAGATTTTGCAAGGGTGAATGTTGAAAATTATCTATGTATATGTTTTGAAAATGAAAAGCTTTAATAAAAAACCAAAATTTAATCTTCACTTCTCTCCCATATGTCCTAGCTCAGTGTAAATGTATATATAGTTAAATATGAGTCTCCCCCTTCTTAAACCTTAGCTTTCCCTGTTCATTTCCCTTCTGTACACATGCTTTCTTCACATGAATAATTGAGAGATCTCCCAAAGTGTACTCAGGCCTTTTGGGTTGAAGACCTCTGACACAAGGGCTATGGAAAATTTTCCTTATTTGAATGAACATTTGCAGATCTGCCTCGGAGCTAAAATTTCCTGAGTCATGCCATACTTTCCCCTCTAATACCTCACTATGGCATGGAGATAATCTTGGATTTAAAAAGATAGCTCTTGAAGGTCACAGACAAAGGCAGTTCTGTAAGGACAGAAAACCCTCACATAGTATAGAAAAAATACAAGATTTGTAACCATAAAGTCCATATTGCTGTGTGATACAGACATATTAAAAATCTCAGTTTTCTCTTTCCTCGTTTGTAGTATTTATACTGCCTACCTCACATGGTTGTCATGAGGAATTTGCAAACCTTGATGTACTATATAAAAGCAAATTATTATGATGGGCAAACTTAAAAAGTTTTAAACCACCTCATAGTAACTTCTAAGGACCAGCCAAATAAGATTCAGAAGGGTTCATCACCAGGAGACTGGTATAAAGTGATGAAACTGGGGGTGGGGTATCCCAATTTCTGAAGACCATCTCTTGAGATAAGGAGATAGAGTCTATGGTCTGGGTTAATGAAAGAAGTGGCCATATCATGGAAACCAGTCTTTCAGAAATTGGAGACAAGACTAGACCAGGTGGATTAAATGTCTCCAAGAAACATAAAAATTGTCCAGGAACTGACCTTTGACATCCAGACGGAAGGTGACCTTCTGGCCTCCGGCCTCACAGGTGTACTCCCCAGCATCTGCCTTTCCCGCCTGCTGTACCACCAGCTGCCGACTCCGGCCCTTGGCCTCCACGTGCACCTTCTGGCTGGGGCTCAGCTTCTTCCCATCCTTGTACCAGATCACCTCTGTCTGGGCCTGGGCCAGCTCACAGCTCAGGGTGGCGCTGCCACCGGCCACAGCCTCCACCTTGCTCTGTGTCTTCTGCTCCTTGGCAAACACCACTGGAGGCTCTGGGAGGAGAGGAACATGAAGCCTCAGAATATAACATTATACCTAGGAGGAAAAAACCTTCCCTCTGGTCCCCTCTCCCTGAGCAGAACAAAGGCAGTACTAGACTCCCCAAACATGGGCATCCCTTATTCTCGGTATCCTCACTATACAGTCTGGATATGGCAAAGTATTGGTTGTTTTTATGGAGAATGAGATCTCAAAGCTAAGGAATCATAATAATTATGATTTGTTTTCCATTCAAACATTTGAGCATCTCTCTGTGCTGTGGAGAAGGTTCTGAGTTCTCCAAGGCTCTGCCAGGGGGGCAATAACCCTGGAATACCTGATTGAGTCAGAAGTATAGACTATCACAGTGTCCATAACCCAACAACTAACCTAAGTAAATGAGAAGAAATTCATCAGCAGAGGATAAAGGATCTATACGCAGAGAAGAACTCTGATATTATTGAAGACATGTGAATAATAAGTAATCTTAATAATTCATCAACACACCACTCTACTGATTATATTTACTTTGTCTCATTTAAGCATCCCACTGAACCTGTGAGACAGGTGCTATTATTATGCACATTTTAGAGATGAGGAAACCAAATCTAATTTACCCAGGATCATATAACTTATGTCTATTTGAAGCCAAGATTTTAACTCATATCTACAGCTACAAGGTGAACTGATTACGTGGGGAGAATACATGGAAGAGATAGATAGGTACTGATATACTGACAGGGGTACACGGCAATTTTTATTAAGAGAATTAAAATCTCAGAAATACAAATCAGAAGGTGTTATTAATAAAAATTAAACTTTAAAATGTGAGTGGATACATTTCATATAGCCCTGTACACTAGTAACTGGAATAACCAGGAGAAGGACTCCAGTGCATTGAGTGGACTCTTTTATGGAGAGTTTATGGAAGGACATTAGGCATCATACAGAACTAGAAAAAGTGAGAACCTGTAGCCATTAAAGGTCTTAAAAATACATCAAACAATGACATCTACTGGTGAAATGTGAGAAGAAAGAATTTCACTATGGTTGCCAAGGTTACCTAGAAGCCTCAAGTAAGATGCTGTCCAGTTTTGCTTGAAAAAATGAGATTTAAGTGCCTTTTTTCTGGTGAAATAACCAGGATGTATCAAAGGTCACACTTATTTATACAATGAATTCTTTATAAAGTGCTTTCCTGACAATTACCCTATGTAAGGATGAAAATCTCAGAGATTCACCTAAGACACATAATAATAAGTATAGAACGGACGGAGGTGCTAATAAGTATAGAACTCAGACTAAACACAAGTATTCCCTAACTTCAGCTCTATTTCATCAGGTCCATAAATTTAGAGTTGGAACAGACTTAAAAAATTAAATTCTTTCCCCTCCTTTTCCCCTCCTTATCTAGTTCCTAGATAAAGGAACTAAGGATTATAGAGGCTAGATAACTTTCTACCTTTCCATTCTTCCTATGCCTTACTACCTCTACATACTCCATGATCCAGGGACACTGGTGTCCTTGCTGCTCCTTACACAAGACACTTCTGACTTTGGTTTTTTCTCTTGCTATCCCCCATGTTTGAAATTCTCTCCCTAGCTATAGTAAGTAATAATTATTATTTGCTTTCCATTCAAATGTTCGAGCATCTCTCTGTGCTGTGGAGAAGATTCTGGGTTTTCCAAGGCTCTGCCAGGGGGACTTTTTCCCCAGGCTTCCTTCAAATCCCACCTTTTTCAAAACCCCCTGCCCAAACTTCTTTATAAAATGCTAGTGTCTTCCTTCTGTTGATGAGTTCCAATTTATCCTGTCTATATCCTATTTGTTATTTGTATGTTTTCTCCCCCTCCCTCTGAGGGGGGGATATCTCTGAGATCAGAGATCTTTGTTTGGCCTTTCCCCACTGGTAAAAATCAGTTTTTTAATGCAGTTCCTGACACATAATAAAAGCTTAGTAAATATGTTTTGATTTAATTTGCCCAGGTTTATACAATTATTAAATACCAGAGGCACAATCTGAACCCAGATCCTCCAAGTTGGAAACTCTGTCCAGCATGTCCTGCTAGCATTCTCTCCATTAGAAAGACCATAATAGGTCTTTCTATCTCCATCATATGTGATGGCAAAGATTAGGGAAATCTTGGATATTTGTGTTGGATTGGAGATTATGTTGGAATAGTCTTGAGTATCCACATACTACTAGGTACAGTCCAGAAAATCATATATAACCCTTCCCTGCACAACCAAAGTTACAAAGACTTTTAAGTAGCAAGATAAGAAGAAGACACATACATGTTGTGTTTAAAGTCAAGCAAGTTTGAAAGATGGAAAGTCTTCTGAGCAAAACAAGAATCAAGCACATAATACCAGTAGTTGGATGATGAACGTTCTAGCTCCTGACAGAGAAGGGATGGACTCAAGGTGCAGAATGAGACAACTTTTTGGACATAGCCAATGCAGAAATTTGTTTTACTTGATTATACCTATTTGTTATAAAGATTTTGTTACTCTTTTTTCCAGTATGGATCAGGATAGAGTGGAAGGGGGAAGGAGAGAAAATAGATTTTTGTTGATTAAAAAAATGAGTGTAAAAAATCCAAGCTAAAGAGCAAAAACCTTTTTAAAAATTAAAGAATACATGTCAGAGGGAGAGAGGGAAACACTAAGGGCCAGGCAGGACTTGAGAGACAGGTTTATGGAACTTAGAACTAATGGCACTTAGAACCAAAAGGGAATTAGAATGCTTCATGAACCCCTAAAGAAGCTGACCTTTAACATCCAAGTGGAAGGTGACCTTCTGGCCCCCGGCCTCACAGGTGTACTCCCCAGCATCTGCCTTCCCCGCCTGCTGCACCACCAGCTGCCGACTCCGGCCCTTGGCCTCCACGTGCACCTTCTGGCTGGGGCTCAGCTTTTTCCCATCCTTGTACCAGGTCACCTCCGTCTGGGCCTGGGCCAGCTCACAGCTTAGGGTGGCGCTGCTACCAGCCACAGCTTCTACCTTACTCTGAGTCCGCTGCTCCTTGGCAAACACGATTGGGGGCTCTGGGAGAGAAATAAATATACAGCAGATCAAAAAACTAATTAATTTTCTAGAAATTGGAAGCTTGAATAAAAGTCATCCTATTAGATAATGGAACTATGAAATATGAAATTATAGTTGAGCCTGACAAGCTGTTGGCAATAAGTGGACAAAAGAAGGACAGTGGAATTCTAGGAAATTCTGGAGTCAACAAGTATTAGAGTAGCTATAATTTGGAAGAGTCCACTCTATATATAGGATTGTAGGTTAGAGATATAAGATACTTAAATCTCACTTTGTCCATCTTAGTCTTTTTGGCCCCAGAGGACAGAACTAAGAGCAATGGGCAGAGGTTTCAGGGAGGTAGATTTAGATGTTGGGAAATATTCCCAAAGCTATCCAAATGTGAAATAGGTTGCTTTTGAAAGGTAGTGGATTCCTCTTCATTGGTGATCTTTAAAAAAAAAAAAGTCTATATCCTCATTAGGCAAATTGATAAAGGGATTCATTTTAGCTGACTGCTGAGGTCTCTTCTAGTTCTGTATACTATAATCCTATCATTCTCTCATACTTAACTATATAGACTGTCCCAAAAGTCTTAGGCAATTTTATGCTATTGAAACCCAAAAGTCTTAGGCAATTTTCAGCTATTAAAGCTAATTTATTATTTATTATTAGAGCACTAAGACTTTTGGGACATTCTATATATGGGGAACTCCATTATTCATACTCACTGAAGGAAAGCGATGTTACTTTGCCTTCCAAAGCTCACTTGAATACAGTGTTGGAATGTGAGCTGTGAATTAACGATTTCTCTGTCCTTTAGACTCCAAGTATCAATGCAAACAGTAATCTGCAGGCCAAGTAGGGTGTGGCTAACCAAAAGCTGTGACTCACCTGAGATATTTAGCAATTAAAAAAAACTCAATTTATTAAATAATATAAGTGGACCTAGTCACCTGCAATTTCTGGCTATGTGGCCAAATTCTGATCAATATCTAGTTTTCCCCTGACTATGTAAAAGAAAAAATATACATGGGATTGTTGAGGATGAATATCAGTGATAGAAACCTGGCATCAGAACTGAAATTGTACTATAGCTGAACATCCTACACATTCCTCAAGAATACTCACACACTTTAACAATAATCAATCGTGAAAGACTTAGCTGCTCTTATTAATTCAATGATTCATGACAATTCCAAAGATTTCAAGAAAAATGCTTTCTACCTCCAAAGAGAGAACTGAGGATCCCTGAGTGCAGACTGAAACATATTCCTTTTTAACTTTTCTTGCTTTCCCCCCCCCCAACATGACTAATGAGGAAATATGCTTTGCATGATTTCACATGTATATGGATATAGTATTTCATGCCTTCCCAATAGGTAGGGGAGGAGTGGAATGAAGGGAATTTGGAACTGAAAATAAAATACTAAAAGAATAAATAGCCAAAAAAAATACTTCTATGTTTTAAATACCAGCATTTTCACTGCCCACCTAGTATCAATATGACTTTAAGTTCTTCCTGGATCTCAGTTTTCCCTATTTAAAATGTAAGAACCAGATTAGATGATACATATGAGCTCTTCTACCTGGGATCTTATCTTGTGATTCTGTGACTCAGTCAGAATTGATCAGTGTATTTACCAATAGATTCAGAATGGCACTTCTGTAAGAAAGATGCTGAATGAAGCTTCACTAGATTGTAAGTTCTTTGAGGGCAGGGACCATCTTTTGCCTCTTTTTATATCCTGAGCACTTAGCATAGTGCCTGTCATACAGTAGGTATTTAATAAATGCTTATTGATTGATGAAGAAAATTGATAAAACTGCTTCTACATTATTTCTTTTAAAAATCTACATTTTAGACAGGAAAAAATAATGATGATTGTTGGAGGGGATGTGGGAAAACTGGGACATTGATTCATTGTTGGTGGAGTTGTGAACGAATCCAACCATTTTGGAGAGTAGTTTGGAACTATGCTCAAAAAGTTATCAAACTGTGCATACCCTTTGATCCAGCAGTGTTACTACTGGGATTATATCCCAAAGAGATTATAAAGAAGGGAAAGGGACCTGTATGTGCACGAATGTTTGTGGCAGCCCTTTTTGTAGTGGCTAGAAACTGGAAACTGAATGGATGTCCATCAGTTGGAGAATGGCTGAATAAATTGTGGTATATGAAAATTATGGAATATTACTGTTCTGTAAGAAATGACCAACAGGATGATTTCAGAAAGGCCTGGAGAGACTTACACGAACTGATGCTAAGTGAAATGAGCAGGACCAGGAGATCATTATATACTTCAACAACAATACTAGATGATGACCAGTCCTGATGGATCAGGCCATCCTCAGCAACGAGATCAACCAAATCATTTCTAATGGAGCAGTAATGAACTGAACTAGCTATACCCAGAAAAAGAACTCTGGGAGATGACTAAAAACCATTACATTGAATTCCCAGTCCCTATATTTATGCACACCTGCATCTTTGATTTCCTTCACAAGCTAATTGTACAAAAATTCAGAGTCTGATTCTTTTTGTACAGCAAAATAATGTTTTGGTCATGTATACTTATTGTGTATCTAAGTTATATTTTAATATATTTAACATCTACTGGTCATCCTGCCATCTAGGGGAGGGGGGGGGGGGGTAAGAGGTGAAAAATTGGAACAAGAGGTTTGGCAATTGTTAATGCTGTAAAGTTACCCATGTATATATCCTGTAAATTAAAGGCTATTAAAAAAAAAATCTACATTTTAAAAGGGCTATAAAATCATGTTAGGCTTGACTTAACATTACCACTACTAGGCATGAATCCCCAAAGATATTTTTTTAAAAAGAAAAGAACCTACATGTACAAAAATATTTATAGCAGCTCTTTTCTCGGGGCAAAAAATCAGAAACTGAAAGGATGTTCATCAATTGGGGAATGGATGAATAAACTGTGGTATATGGTTCTATTATTGTTATTCTATGGGAAAGGTGAGCAGGATGCTCTCAGAAAAACCTGGAAAGTTATCCATGAACTCAAGAAATGTGAAATGTACTAAGAACAACATAATAACAAGATCTGGCATGATCATCTGTGAATGACTTTGCTATTCTCAGCAATACAATGATCCACAACTACTCTCTGAAAGACTTATTATGAAAAATCCTATCCACACCCAATGAAAGAACTGATGGTGTCTTAATATAGATTGAAGCATCCTTTCTCTATTTATTTTTACTTTATTTTTTCTTGAGAGTTTTTTTTAGGAGGAGGAAATCTATGTTTTCTTTCACGATATGACTTTTAAGGAAATGTTTTGTATAATTTTACTTGTACTTTCTTAATGGTAGCTGGGGTGGGAAGAAGGGAGAGAATTTAGAACTCAAAGTTTTAAAAACAAATGTATAAAATTTGTTTTAAATGTAACTGGGGAAAATATTGAATAAAATTCATTTAAAATCCTGTATTTTTGTAATAGCTTGATAGGTGTTATGTCCAGAGTTGATTTTCTGATTAGTTGTCCCTTTACTGAAAAGTAGCAACAATTGTTTTTAATCCTAGAAAACTGCTTAAGAAGGGAGAGAAGAAGCAAACAAGATGACCTATTTCTATCTTATTAAAGTTAATTTTTTGTTGTTTTGACATACTTTATTTCATTGGTGTAGAGAACTTCCAAGGGAAAACTTCCTCTATCAAGACAGAAGCTATTCTGCACGTGACAATCTCAGAGAGCTCTCTGGAGTACTGAAATTAATAGACTTGCCTGAAATCACATTGTCAGAATGTGTCAAGGGTAGAACCTGAACCCAGGTCTTTCTGCTCTCTATCCATTTACCTCAATATCTCAGTGCCTCAGGCATTACAACATGCTACAATAACAAAGTTTTGAGTTTATTTTAACAGTTTCATGAAAAGAAGCCTAGCTTGGTGGAAAGGGCATGGGATTTGGAGTGAGAGATTCAAATCCTTCCTTAGTATTTGGTAGCATTGGTCATGTCATCTAAGTCTCTGGGTCTTGATCACCTCACAAGTTGCAAAATAAGGAGCACAGCTAGAGGGCATAGCAGATAAAGTGCCAGGTTTCAAATCCAGTTCCAGACACTTACTAACTATGTGATCCTGAGCAAGTCACTTAATCTTGTTTGCCTCAGTTTTCACACCTGTAAAAATAAGCTGGAGAAGGAAATGGCAAACCACTCCAGTGTCTTTGAAATAAAACCCCAAATGGACGTACAAAGAATTGAACACCATGAACGACAACAAGCAAAATGAGGGGACTGGACTAGATCAGCCATGCTATATATATATATATATATATATATATATATATATATATATATATATACAGAATTTTTTAAAAATCCTTTTTTGTAAATACTGGTTTTGTTGGTGGTTACTAAAGTTAGAACAATTTGAAAAAGAAAAAAATCCTAGATGCTCCTGCCTAATATTCACATTAGGATTTAGGTGATTTGGTCCAACTTTCTGGATTTAAAGAAAAGGAAAGTGAAATTCAGAGAAATCAATCAATTTGTTCAGATTGTAAAAAACAAACCTGGGTTTTTCCTAGTTTTTCCAAAGCACTAAATTGCCTCACAACTCCAGAGTTTCCAGACTATTTGGTAGCACAAGCATACACATCTATCTATATATACTTAAATCACAAGGAATTGTGATTCCCCAGATTCAAAGAAACTGACCTTTGACATCCAAATGGAAGGTGACCTTCTGGCCCCCGGCCTCACAGGTGTACTCCCCAGCATCTGCCTTCCCCGCCTGCTGCACCACCAGCTGCCGACTCCGGCCCTTGGCCTCCACGTGCACCTTCTGGCTGGGGCTCAGCTTCTTCCCATCCTTGTACCAGGTCACCTCTGTCTGAGCCTGGGCCAGCTCACAGCTCAGGGTGGCGCTGCCACCGGCCATGGCCTCTACCTTGTTCTGAGTCTTCTGCTCTTTGGCAAACACCACAGGGGGTTCTAGGAGGAGAGGTACCCCATACACAGAGTTAGAGACAACAGCTTAGAGACAGGCTACTTCCCTCTCCATCAGTAAAACTGATTTGAGATAATGAAAAACTGAGTCCTCTTTTTTATTCCTCCCACCGAGGAGATCCTTGCTTCTATAATCTCTTATGCCTGTAAAACCATTCCTTTGCATAGTTCTTGCTTTACCTTGTTTTATAATTTTTGGAGGACAGAGTTCTAGAGAAGAAAGTTTCTTCTCATTCAGAAAGACTGTGGGAGTAGGAGGAGATCTGAATCTCACAGAGCCTCAGTTTCCTCATCTATTAAGTGGGGATGATCATACTTGCAATTCCATACCTAATAGGGTGAGTGTCAAGATCAAATGAGATAACCTATATAGAATATTCTGGAAGCCTAAAAGTGTTAGATCGATCAGTGTATCACTCAAGAAGAATTTATTTACAGAATTGTCTCTCTCCTCAAGGAGCTAACATTCTAATAGAGAGAAAGGAGAAGAAGGAGGACAATAAATCACAGTTATAACATATCAGATAAGTAGAGGAAATAGAGGTGAGGATTAGGGTGGGGAGGTAAGACCCTAGTAGTTGGGAGGACCAGGAAATGCCTCTTAAAAGGTGGCACTTGAGTTGCATCTTAAAAGAGGCAAAAAAAAAAAAAAAAAAAAAAACTCTAATAGTTAGAGGTTGGGAGAGAAAGCATTCCAGATATGAGGAACAGAAGGTTCAAAGGCTTGGCGATGAGAGATGAAATTTTGTGTTTGAGGAACAGCAAGTAGACCAAGGTGATTGGACCATGGAGAGAGTGTGTTTTTGGACAGGTAGGAAGGCAGGTAGCTTTTATATGGAAGCAATAGGAAGTCACTGGAATTTAGTGGTCTGTGCTTGAAAAATTAATTTTGGCAGCTAGCTGGAGGATGTGGAAAGAGATTTAAGGCTCAGGCCACTATAAGAAAAGGCCATAATGGTCTAGAATGAGCTCACTCAAGCTACCCTCCTTTTCCAGGCTTTTCTCACACTACCCAAATGTCCCCTGGGCTCCTGGCTTTTGCATCTACCTGGAAGGTTAAGTTCTTACCTATCCTTTTTTAAAAAAAAAAATTGTTTTATTAAAGCCTTTTATTTACAAAACCTATGCATGGATAATTTTTCCACACTGACCCTTGCAAAGCCTTCTATTCCAAATTATCCCCTGCTTCTCCCCACCCCACCCCCTTATGGCGCTTACCTATTCTTTAGAGCCCCTCCCAGATGCCCATTCCTCTAAGAAGCCTCTGTTGATCTTCTCACTTGTGAACCCTCCTTCACTGTACCTCATGTGTAAGATTCAAATTTGATCATATGTGTTGAGAGCTGGGCAAACCCTTTTTAAGAGGCATGGTCCCACTTCTCTAGTATACATGGATGAGAAGGCTTAAATGCCCTAGAGACTGCTGGGCATCAGTGCCCCTTTCTATGGCATAATTAGAGTTAAGCTTCTTGGGACCTTGCTCTTGTTGCCTCATTGCTTATTAGGCAGTTCAGAAAAGAGGTAAGAAGGAAATAAGCATTTATTAATATTGCCTCATTTGGTCCTCACTACAACCCTAGAAGATGGGTAATACTATTATCCTCATTTTACTGCTGAGAAAAAATGAGCAGTTATATAACTTGTCCAAGGTCTCGTAGGTCATAAGTGTTGAGACCAGATTTGATCATATCTTACGGATTTCAGATCCAGTTTTCTACCCTCAATCCGTGTCACCTAATTACTTTTAAGAGCACAGAAGGAATCGATTTGCTAGGGCCTCTAAGGCCAAGTATTCTTGGCACTCTATCATGCTGCCATCTTCTCATGGATTCAGAGGGATGGAGATGTAAGGAAAGGAAGGGGATGAGGGAAGAAGGAGATGATCCCTAGTGCCCAGGATATGGCACAGAAATAATGGTATCATGAAGCATTTGCTGCCCTTTCCAGGCCTAGAAGTGACACCCTGCTTTTCATCCCAAAAGACAATGTCCACTGCCCAGGAACTGACCTTTGACATCCAAGTGGAAGGTGACCTTCTGGCCCTCGGCCTCACAGGTGTACTCCCCAGCATCTGCCTTCCCCGCCTGCTGCACCACCAGCTGCGGACTCCGGCCCTTGGCCTCCACGTGCACCTTCTGGCTGGGGCTCAGCTTCTTCCCATCCTTGTACCAGGTCACCTCTGTCTGGGCCTGGGCCAGCTCGCAGCTCAGGGTGGCGCTGCCGCCAGCCACGGCCTCCACCTTGTTCTGTGTCTTCTGCTCTTTGGCAAACACCACTGGGGGCTCTGGGCAAATGACAAACACAGGGTCAAAGACACTCTATGAGGGCACTGAGTCACCTAAAACTAAATTGTGGAGGTGAATAATTTTTAAGTCAGACTATACCAATATTAGAAACGGGCACCTGCTGTTTAAGGGCAAGACCACAGCCCCGGTCTATTAGATGCTCTAAATATGTATTCAGAAATATGAAAAAGGGACCCCTGGAGGTAGGGAAATTTCCCAGCAGCCAATGGGAATGCCACAAGGAAACCTTTCAGAATCAGAACAGTTCTAAAAATGTTGTAGAGGAGAAGTGTGATCCCCTGAAGTATGGAGGAGGGGAGGCTGAGAGTTTGAGAGGCTGAGAGTCAGATGTACTGACTGACCTTCACCTTATCTGTTGGGCATTTTCTCTAGGTTTGTTGAAAAATGAGATCAGCTTCATCACACAGATGTGTGAGAGGTTCCTCTTCTCCCTTCCTCCTCATCTCACATAATTTATTATCTCTTCCTTCACCCCATCTCACATAAAGAGATAGTCCTCCTTGCTAAAGCTTGCCCTCTGCATTCACAAGTGATACTTTCTATCTGTGTGCTCCAGCACACTGTCCCTGCCATCATTCTCACTTTCTCTCGTATCTTCAAACCCTCCCTGTCCACAAAGTACTTTAGATAGTTCTTCACTTTAGCAATCCTCATCTGATCCATCCATCCTTCCTAGACATCATCCCATATCTCTCCTCCCTTCTGTGGCTAAACTCCATGAGAAGGCCATCTTTAACTGATGTCTCTGCTTCCTTTCCTCTTCTTACTCCTTCTTAGCTCTCTATAGTTATTCAAATAAATTCATTTTATCAGTGATTCATTTCACAATTCAACTGAAACTGTTCTCTCCAAAGTTTCCAATGGTCTAATTGTCTAATCCCCAGCTTCTTAAGTTGAGTTGTAACCCCATATATGTTCTTGTCACTGAATGTGGGGGTGCAAAACTATGGTTTTTATCAGTAAATGTGTGAGTTGTATACTTATTTTATATATCTATATATTCAAGATCACATAAAAATTTCTCAGGGGAAAAAGAGCTGGGAAATGGGGAAAGTTGAAGAAGTCCTGGGCTAATCTAATGAACTTTTACTTCTTGTAGACTTTGACATTATTAATCATTCCCTTTTTCTCTTACCTAACTATTCTTTGTCAGTCCCCTTTGTTGAATTAGTTCATGCCATTAGGGATAAGTCCCTGCAAGGCTCTATCCTGAATCTTTTTCTCTTCTCCCTCTATACTATTTCCGATGGTGATCTCATCAGCTCCCATGGATTCAATTGTCATCTCTGATGCTGATGATTCTCAGATCCACATATCCAACCCTGAACTATCTACTAACTTCCAACCTTGTATGTCCAACTATCTAGTAGACATCTCAAACTAGCTGTCTCATAGTCATTTTAAACTTAACATGTGGGGAGTAGAGAGGTGAAGTCAAAATGAAGTGAGAGTCAGCATTTTTATCCGCTTCACCCAACATATCTCTTCTATAAAAACTTTAAAAATGCACAGATCAAATTCTGATGGGCAAACCAAGAAAAAAAGTCAGTGAATCAGTGGAGGCCTGTGGATAATAGGGTAGAAGTTGACCAGGAGCAAAGCATGATGGTAGTAGAAGCAGCAGCAGTAGCAATGGGTGGATCAGAAGCATTACTAGCCTAGGGACACAAAGGTAACAGAGAGTACTATGGCAGGAAGCACTGGGCAGAAAGGGATCTCTGAACTATGGCTGGCTCAGAGCATGTATAGATACCATCTGGCAGTTCTATCACCCATTACCCAGTCCTAGGTCACAGATCCAATATAGAAACAGTAACCATGATTAAGCACACATCGTGTCTCCTGGACACAAAATAAATTTAGTTGTGGGGTTCTGAACCCAGAAATAGAATAGAGATTCAGTTCTAGCCTTTAGTCCAGCACATAAGCCTGAAGTGGAAAAAAAATAAGACAGGTGACAAAGACCAAAGGGAATCTAGTAGTTCAGTGACACTGAACTTGTAGAACCTCATAGTGGACTCTCACTGTTTGTGTGCAGCAATGATCTATTAAAACTCAACCACACAGAAGCCAACATACCCAAACCTGGGTGAGAAACTTGCAGAGCACAAGCCAGAAGGGATAGTGAAGAGATCTCTTCCTGTATTATATTACTTTGGAAGCATTAAAAACTTGCAGGCTCCCCAAAAGAGCTGAGAAAAAGCAGAAACTCAGGCCAGACATTTCCTCTCCACTCCTGGCCCGCCCCACCAGAAGAAGTGAGCAGAGCTCAACACTTAATAAAAAGTCATGAAGCAGGTTAGAAAACAAGTTTTAAAAAAGGAAGGTAATCATAAAAAGTTACAAGATGACAGGGAAGCTAAAGACCTAAACATAGAAGACAATTACTTGAAAACATTCACAAGCAAACTCTCAAAGAAAAAAATGCAGATTGGACACAAACGCAACAAGAATTCCTTGAAGAGTCAAAGATTTTTTAATAGCAAAAAAAAGTTTTTAGAAAACAAAAAAGAACAGTAGAGGAAAAATTTCAAAAAGAAATTAAAACTGTCCAATACACTTATAAAAAGAGAATGGAACAGCTTGGGAAAAGAGGTGCAAAACAATAGAAAAATTAGAATTGTTCAAATGGAGGCTGATGACTCTATGAGACATAAAGAAATAGTTGAACAAAGTCAAAAAGTGAAAAATAGAAGAAAACGTGAAATATCTGATAAGAAAAACAACTGATGTGGAAAACAGACCAAGAAAAGATAATTTAAGAATCACTGAAAACCATAAACAACAATAATAAAAGAGCTTGGACATCATATCTCCAGAAACTATAAAACAAAACTGCCCAGATATCTTAGAACCAGAGGGCAAAGCAAAAATGGAAAGAATCCACTCATCATCTACTTAAAAAAAAACCCAAAATGAAAACTCCCAGTAATATTGTGGCCAAAACCCAAAGCTCCCAGATCAAGGAAAACATATTGCAAGTAATCAGAAAGAAAGGATTCTTAAATACCATGGAGTCATAGTGAGGATCACATAAGATTTAACAATAATCATTATAAAAGAACTTAGCTGAATTCATTATTATTCACCTTCCCCCTTTCCCCACAAAAAATGCTCTCCTTTCTTCCAAATATTTCTATTACTATGGATACAATTCTCCCAGTCACCCACACTCACAACCTGGGTATCATCCTCAATACCTCACTATCTCTCCCTCCCATGTCCAAGTTGTTGCCAATGCCTGCCAATTTCCCATTTGCAGCATCTTTCACATATGCTCCCTTCTCTCCTATACTACCTACCTTGAAAATCGACCCTTGTTCCTCACATCTGCATTATTGCAGTAGTCTTTTAGCTGATCTTTCCGCCTCACGTCTTTTCTCAAGCCAGTCTATCTTCTATTCAGCAGTGAAAATGATCTTTTAAAGAAGAGATCTATGTCCTCTCCCACACCTTATTCAATAAGCATTAAAACATCAGAACTGTCCAGGGACTGACCTTTGATGTCCAGGCGGAAAGTGACCTTCTGACCCCCGGCCTCACAGGTGTACTCCCCAGCATCAGCTTTCCCCGCTTGTTGTACTACTAGCTGCCGGTTCAGGCCCTTGGCCTCCACATGCACCTTCTGGCTGGAGCTTAGTTTCTTCCCATCCTTGTACCAGATCACTTCTGTCTGGGCCTGGGCCACCTCACAGCTCAGAGTGGCGCTGCTACCAGCCACAGCCTCCACCTTGCTCTGAGTCTGCTGCTCCTTAGCAAATACCATTGGGGGCTCTAAAAGAAAAAGATAAGGTCTGAGAATCCAAATGAACTATCAGATTGCTTATGTCTAGATCTGTAGCACTGGTTGGAACAAAGGCAACTTTGGGTTCTAAAGGAAAACACTCAGTCATTAAGTAGCTTGGTGCTAGGGATAAATAAAACATATTTCTTTCTCTCAAAAAGCTATCTAATTAGGGAGAGAATGGCAGGGAGAGGAAGACACAGGAATAATTGATAGAAAAACATGAGCAAAGTATAAAGAAAAGGCTTGTAGGAAGTGTTAGGGGAGATTTCCAGACGGAGAGATCCTCCCCTGAGGAGAGGATCAGGGAAAATGGTACCTGAACTGGGCTTTAACAGATGGGGCAGGGAGGTGTTCATTCTAGGCAAGGGAGGTGGAATAAACAAAGAAATGGATGGAGACAGGAGAAAGAGCCATTTCAGTGGCAAGAATAGAATAAATAAAGAAGAATAGCATGAGATAAGTATGAAAATGTATACATCACTCATTGTCAGGATATTCTAAATAAGTTTTGTTTTGTTTTTTAATGGAGTGAATAATACATGACATTAACAAAAACAAATTACTTAGTTATAAAACTTTGGGTCGCAGACTTCAGGTACAAAAAGGATTACTGTGCCCTAAATCTATTGTTGCAAATAGCTCTAGAAAGCAGAGCTTCAAAACCATCTACTGACAATAACCAGTACCATTCTCTGCCCCAGATTAGACATATTTCCAACATTTCAGGGGCAGAGGACTGGGGCCCTGTAACCTTCCTGATTTTAGATACTAAGCTTCTAATAGTGAAGAATATAGCCTATGCTTGCATTAGTTCTGTAGGCTTCCCTGTCATATTGCTGACCCATACTGAATTGTCAGTTTCCTAAAATACCCAAGTCTTTTCACTAAATTATGCTAAAGCTCCCTATGCTGTACTTGTTCAGAATATACTTTCAAGGTTCATCTGCATTATTAATTCTTTCCTTTTACTAAATTATGCCAAGGCTTCCTATGTTGAATTTGTTCAGAATACAAAGGTTCATCCTTAATACTTTTTTCTCGCCTTCTTAAGTCAACAAAACAATAAATCAAGCCTTGATTTGCAACACTTGCCTACTTCCAATGAGTAAATTTTTAGAGGCAGCTAGGTGGCTCATTGAATAGAATGCCAGGCTTGGAGGCAGGAAGACCTGAGTTCATATTTGACCTCAAATACTTACACAGCTATGTGACCCCAGGCAAGTTTCCTCATCTGTAAAATGAGCTAGAGAAGGAAATGGCCAACCACTCTTAATGTCTTTAGCAAGAAAATCCTAAATGGAGTCATGAAGAGTCAAACACAACTATAGAACAACAACAACATGTAAATACTCATAATGAAAATTTAACAATCAGATTTCATGAGTTTGAAGTTGCTCTAGAAAATCCTGGTCACCGGTACCTCAATGACAAGCTAGAGGACAACCAGAATAGTTGAATCATGAAGAATTCTAAAAATATTAAGTTCCAAAAAAATCCCTTAAGGAAAATATGAATTCATGATAAGAGATATGGAATTCAATAGGCAAAATTCTAATGATTAGCATGTCTGTAAGCTGGTAATTAGCTTAACCTCTTTTTTCCTAAACAAAAGTTTTCAGTCTATTTTGTTGGAACATATTTCCAGTCTTATAATGAAATTCAATAGAAAAATCAGATTTCCTCTATAAAAATTCTCCAATTTTCTCAAAACATCATTTTTTTAAGAAAAGTAATAATAGTTTTACCTGTTCCTAAATTACTGGAATATAAAAACAGTACAGAAAATTTAAAACCATGAGGAATTCAAAATCTACTTTTACTTGGCTTTGAAATATAGCATAAAGTTACTTTTTGTTTTATCTATGTATCTCCAATACCTAGTGTGGGCTTTGTAAATAGTAGTTTGTTGGTTTGGACTAGATTTCACTCAATTCAGTCTTTTCTTAGATCAATATTAAAGTGCTATTCTTTGAATGGCAGCCCAGAAGTATGCTTAGGGTCAGAGATAACCACCCTGGAAGCAAATGGTTTAGTTTGTTTCACCAAACAGCATGTTTCAACAAAGATATAATCCCCACATGGAAAAATAAAATGTCGCTATCTACTTTGTATCTTGTATGTGCCTATTTATGTATATGTTGCCTCTTCCATTAGAATGCAAGCTTCTTGGGGGCAACTAGGTGGCTGCAGTGGATAGAGCACCAGCCCTGAAGTCGGGAAGACCTGAGTCCAAATCTGATCTCAGATGCTTAACACTTCCTAGCTGTGTGACCCTGGGCAGGGGGGAAAAAAGTAAGCTTCTTGAGGGCAGGTATAGTCTCCCCCCCCCCTACTATATCCTTAGCTTTTAACATGATGTCTGGCAAATAGAAGATACTTAAATATTTTTTGACTGAATGTGTAATTTAGATCCATTTTGTAATCTAGCCTCCCATTAGCCTCAGTAATGAAGGACTAGATAGGGCTTTAGAAGGTAATGGGTACTTAGCACCTGAGGGCCCAGCTTCTACTAGGTGCAGTGTAGAACAGATCCCATTTAATCTATGAGTCTGGACTCTAATCTACTCAAGAAAGAACACCAGAAAAAAATTCAGATAGTAAAATGAGAATGTCCAGGCCTGGGAATGAGAAAAAATGAATCAATAATAGACAATGTAAATGGAGGGGAAGAAAGGATATAAGTAACTCCAGAGTCAAAATTTTGAGCTTCTCCCCGTCTCTGTGTCTGTATCTTGGCTTATCTGTCTTAACACACACACAAACACACACACACACACACACACACACACACACACACACACACAAAACCCTGGATCAGAACACATTAAAATTCTTGGTCCTCCCAGAACAACTGACCTTTGACATCCAGATGGAAGGTGACCTTCTGGCCCCCGGCCTCACAGATGTACTCCCCAGCGTCAGCCTTCCCCGCCTGCTGCACCACCAGCTGCCGACTTCGGCCCTTGGACTCCACGTGCACCTTCTGACTGGAGCTCAGCTTCTTCCCATCCTTGTACCAGGTCACCTCCGTCTGGGCTTCGGCCACCTCGCAGCTCAGGGTGGTGCTGCTGCCAGTCACTGTTTCCACCTTGCTTTGAGTTTTCTGTTCTTTGGCAAATACCACCACGGATTCTGGGAAGGGGATGAACACAAGGGGTCAATTCACAGGGCACTAATTCACTTTCCAGAAACTCCATGTAAATTTTAGACCAGATATTACACTCTGGCACTCTCTAGTGAAGTGTGAGATTATAGCTGTCTCTGTTATCTGTCTACAAACAAAAGAAGCCGCAAGAAAGAGTTAAGTTCTAAGGACTGCAAGGGTAGGATATGAGACTCCCCACTGCACAGAATTTTCCCAAAGGCTGATGGGAGGAACACTGTGAGAAATTCAGATCCAAGATTGCCCTAGAGACGTCTAAAAAAAAGTTTTCCAAGAAAAAATGAACTGTCAGTAGCAACAACTATAAAATTTTCTATTCTGTACAATTAGATGCAGTTTCATTAAATAATAAAGGTTCTTTCATTGTGTTGACATTTTAAATTCCATGTCTAAATATGCTTCCCAGCTTTAATATTCCATGTTCTAAGGTCTCTCTCAGCTCCAACATCCCATGTTCCAAGGTCCCTTCCAGTTCTAATACTCTAAGTTCTAAGATCCCTCCTAGATTCTAACATTCCATGTTCTAAGATCCCTCCCAGATCTAATATTCCATATTCTAAGGCCACTTCTAGATGACATTTTAAGTTATATGTTCCAAGGTCCTTTCCAATCTCATTCTATGTTCTAAAATCCTTTCCTGCTCTGATATCCTAAGTTCTATGTTCTTATGTCCCTTCCAAATTTAATATTGTATGTCTAAAGATCACTTCTAACTCTTGTAGAAATACTCTTTTTTCTAAGCTCTGCCATTCTGTGTTCTGTCTACTTTTAATAGGCAGAACATCACTTTGCATGTTATGTGATTATTTCCTCTCAACCATTCTTAGTAAAAAGTTTGAAGGATTTCTAAGGAAATCCATTGTTGTTGTTCATACATTTTGAATTGTGTCTGATCCTTTGTGACTCCATTTGGGGTTTTCTTGGCAAAGACACTGTAGTGGCTTACCATTTTCTTTGCCACCTCATTTTATAGATGAGGAAACTGAGGAAAACAAGGTTAAATGACTTACCCAGGTGTCTAAGGACAAATTTGAACTCAGGAAGATGAGTGCTCTATTCCCTAAGCTACCTAACTGCCTAAGGAAACCTAAGGATGTCTATTTCCATTTTATTTTCAAGTATGAGAATATATGCCTGATTTTATCATAGGAGGCAACTGGAAAGCTGGATATACAGAAAGCCCCCAACATCTTTTCCACATATCCAATCAGTTGCACTGATTTTATCTTTACATGATCTCTCCCATTTATTCCCTCCTTTCTGCTCCCAAAGCCACCAAACCTGGCCCATCATCACCTCTGACAGAGACCCTATTTTGAAGTCATACTCTTTACACCTCTGAAACTGAGTTTCTTGAAGCAAAGCCTGACCAAGTCACTCCTCTACTTAATAAACTCCTGTGGCTCCCTATTATCTCTGAAATAAAATACAAACTCGTCTGGCATTCAAAGTTTCATGTGCTTAAAGCACAAATGGATTTTCTAGGGAAAGAAATTACACAACTTTTAATATAATCTGTATTATCATCATTTTCTCCATCAATTTTTTAAATCAACAGAACAATAAATTAAATCTTGATTTGTAGCAATTGTCAATTTCCAAAGTGTAAACACTCATCTTGAAATTTTAATACTGACTTTCAAAACCAATTTGAGCTGCCTCCTGCATTCGCCTGGCTGTAGTTCTTCCCCCTGCCCACTTTTCTATAATATTCCCCTTCATCCATTCTATAGTTATCTCTTATTCCCATGCATTTTAACTGGGTCTATATCCCCTCAAACCTGGAAAGGCTCTCCCTCCTCATTCTTGTTTCTTAAAATCCCTTATTTCTTTGAAAATTCAGTCCAATCCTTACCTTCTATGTGAAGTTTTTCCTGATGCCTTCCCCAAAACCACTAGTACCTTTGCTCCCCCTACTCCAATTCTCTCGTATCTATTTTTTTAATATTTGTATGTGATTTTATTTTATTTTTGCTGAGGCAATTGGGGTGAAGTGACTTGCCCAGGGTTACATAGCTAGGAAATGTTAAGTGTCTGAATCTGAGCAACATTTGAACTCAGATCCTCCTGACTTCAGGGCTGGTGCTCTATTCACTGCCCCACCTAGCTGTCCCTTGTATGTAATTTTATATATATAGGCCTCCTTTGGCAGAGAGTAAGCTTCCAAAGGATAGGAACTGTTTCTGTCTTTCTAATATCTAGCATGATTTCTGGAACATAGTAGGCACCTAAAAAGAATTTGTTAATTGATTGATGAAGCAAATTATGCACATACTTTTGCTTTCCTGATTTTCTTTGCATGGACACTATAGCAATTTGCATCTGGACTTGGGCTTGATTGACAAGAGTTCCAAGGATGTAGAGCCAAAAAGAACATGAAAGATGACCTCATCTGATTCTTTTATTGTACAAATGAGGAAACTCAGGTCTAAGGTCCAGACAAATGGCAGGTCTTACCCAAAGTTATAGATGCAATAAGAAGCAGGGCTGAGATTTGAACTTACATACTCTGATTGTAAATCCAGTGTGTTCTTTTCATGTTCTTTTCACTGTACCATAAGGGGACAGGGAGAAAAACTATAGGATGAAGGGACATTAACAATCCCAGAGTTTCTAGGATATAATTAAACCTTTTAACTCATGCATACAGATCCCTAGCACAGGCACAAATGCGCACACACATGCACACACACACACACACACACACACAAGCACATATGCACCCTAGAATAGAAAGTAGCATGATTTTCCCAATTCAGAAAGCAGCTGACCTTTGACATCCAGATGGAAGGTGACCTTCTGGCCCCCGGCCTCACAGGTGTACTCTCCAGCATCTGCCTTCCCCGCCTGTTGCACCACCAGCTGCCGACTCCGGCCCTTGGCCTCCACATGCACCTTCTGGCTGGGGCTCAGCTTCTTCCCATCCTTGTACCAGGTTACCTCCGTCTGGGCCTGGGCCAGCTCACAGCTCATTGTAGTGCTGCTACCAGCCATGGTCTCCACCTTGTTCTGAGTCTTCTGTTCCTTGGCAAACACTACCACAGATTCTGGAAAAAAAGACAAAACACACAGGAGTCAGAGATACAGCCCAGATAGAGCACTAATTCACTTTCCAGAAATAGACATTTTGTAGAGAAGTAATTTTTAGACCAGAATACAATATTAAACACTTGCACCCTGTATAGTAATTGAGGCTATAATTTATGAACTAGACTATTATCGTTTGCAGACAAAAGGACAAAAAAAGATAATAATTCTCATTTTCACTTTAAAGTGCTTTAAAGTTTATATAACACTGTTCTAACTGCATTCCCTTAGCATCCTCATCTTACAGATGAGAAAACAGAGGCTCAGTGATGTTAATCATTTTGCCTAAGACCACATAGCTTGTAAGTATAAAAGACAAGAATTTGAATCAATATCTCCTGAGTCCAAGTCCATGACACTTTCTGCTACAACTCTGGGGATTGAAAGAACATGATCAAGGGCATGTCCTTGATTTAAAAGAGTATCCTGTAGGCTGGTAGGAGTCGCACAGAAGGGCGGGAAATAGCTATAAACTTCTAAAAAAAAAAAAAAAAAAAGGCTGCAAAAAGAAGTTGAACTATTTGTAGGACCAGTACTCAGTTCTCTTCTCTATAAAATGATGTCGTTGTATTACATATTTTCTAAGGTTCTTCCTCATTCTCTTGTTCTATGATTCTATGTCTACTTTTAATAGAAAGAATACTGCCCTTATTATGTGATATCCAACATGTTTTGGAACTGTCTCTGTCCTTTTTTTTTTCAAATTCTCTAAATTAAGGCACTAAGATAGTATTCTTCTACAGTAAAAATTTATGTAGGTCTGGTTTTATAATTAAGTCAACCAGTATTTATTCACCATTTACTAGGTATTATACATTGGGGATACAATGAAAGGCAAAAAATAGGTCCTACCCTCAAGGAGTTTATGTTCTAATAGGGAAAATAACATGCAAATAGCTAAGCCCAGATATTTACAATGCAAATGAGAGGTAATCTCAGAGGAAAGGCACTAGAGTTGAAGTCTGAGAAAATCTTTTTATAGGGACCTTTGTGGTCCCTTTGAGCTGTGAGAAATCTGAGAAAATCCTAGGTTTTGAACTAAGTCTTAGAGAAAATGAGAGAAACCAGGAAATAGAGATGGGGAAGGAGAATACTTTAGATATGGGACACAGCCAGTGATAAAGCACAGAGTTGAAGGTGAAATGTAGGGTTCGAGTATAGTGTCACTCGCTGTATTGTAGATTAAATGAAGGGGAGGGACTAGAATGAAGAAGACTGGAAAGGTAGGAAGGAGTCAGGTTGTGAGGGGCTTGAAAAGCCAAATAGGAATAAAGGTCATAAGGACTCTCTGGAGTTTATTGAGTAAGGAAATAACATGATAGAACTTCAGCTTTAGGAAGATTGCTTTGTCAAATGAATAGAGGACGAGCTGAAGGAAGAGACCTAAGGCAAGGAGACAAAAATGTTGTTGCAATAGTCAAAGCCTGAGATGACGAGTGTTATGAGCCAGAACTTGAAACAAGGTGTTAAGACACTAGAATTGGTAGAAACAATGCTTATGTTTACATCTTGAAGAATTCACACATTAGAGCTCACACCTTTGAGAGTTCACACATTAGCTCACACATTAGAGTTCACAAGTTTGGGAGATTCACAAGTCAGAAACCCACAATCCCACTCTCTCAGAGGAGGAGTCATATCTTTGGGTTCACATCTTTAGAGAGTTTATATTAGCTAGAAGCCTCCAGGAAGAGGAGGAGACTTCAGGAGATTCACAAGTGAGAAGTCAGTTGAAGAGATTGAGAGCCAGAATTCAGTCGGGAGATTCAGAGTCAGGAGTCGGAGTTGAGCTAGAGGCAGAAGCTGGAAAAGCTAAAGGACTACGGAACCAAGGAGAGAGATAGGCCTCTAAGAAAGCTAACTGGGCTATTTTGAAGGAGAAAATAAAGGATGTAAACTTTTAACAGCTGGCTGCATTTGAGGTGATTATTGATCTGAACTGAAACTAAGGCTGCCTCCAGAAACCTCCCCAAGAAACCTGCTCCCAGAGAACGATCATATTTTAGAAAAAGAAGAGAACACTCCAGATGAGGTCCTGCTTTTTTGTTGATTGGTTGGTTGGTTGGTTTGATTGGCTCTAAAAAAGAACCAAAATGACTTTATTTTGTCAGGGTAAATGTACAATGTGTCCAACTGTGGCTGATCAGACCAATTCAAGTTCAGAAGGCTCTACCACAGATTGGACACAAATAGTGAACATCTGGAATAGATGTCTCTAAATTTGTGCGTCTCACATTTTTCTTGAGCTACTGCAATTCTGCTTTGCTCCTAGAGCACAAAATCTTCTTTGATGCTGATGTCTCATGCTGGAATGGTCCTATGCCTCTCATGTTATGTACCAGCATGTAAAATACATAATGATAGCTAGCATTAATATCAGCTCTTTAAGATTTACAAAGTGTATTACATATAGTTTATCCTTATAACACAACAGGGGAGCAAGTGCTGTTATTAACCACATTTTACAGTTTCTTGAACTTGAACAAGATGTTGCTTGAACACATCTATCTACTTATCTATTATAAAAGGCAAAACATAGTTTCCTTTCTCTAATTTATTTTGCATGAAAACCATAAGAAAGATAAATCTAAAATATGGACTAACAACTACTTATAGTGTAAGTGGAATTGGTGGGGAGCCCTGTATCAACTTCATGAGATTATCCAGTGTGTCTCTTTGTTTGGAGGCATTTGAGACTCAACATCTCAGGGAAGATAGACCTGTATACTGGGACCTAACTGAGAGCCACCTCACCCCAGAACTCTTCTGCTTGGTCCCCAATGACTGAGATTCTTTTGAAGTTGATTGGCAACTAAGCATTAGGGACTTATTGGAGGAGCTGCCACTTCCTTTGTGGCCCCTTTGAGCTATGAGGCAATTCAGGGGGTTCTCTTGCTCTTGAGAGTTTTCTTTTGGAGTACATTAAGGAAATGAGGGAAAGATGCTCTCTTTTCCTTGTCCTTCTCTCTTTTCCCCTCCCCAGGCAATTAATGGTGACATATAATAGAGGATATGGCAGAATGAGATTCAGGAGATATCAGGACAATGTGAACCCCAAACTTTTCTGCAGAAGAGAGATTTTTCAATACCCTAGGCACTTTGATTCCTAATATATTCTAGACAGAGAAGGAAGATTTCTTGGCAGCACCACCCTCAAGGATGGTACTGCCCCAGAAGCAACTACAATTTCCAGAATTCCTGAGCTCAAGTTGTTGTTCTTTGCCTTTCTTTCTCAGAGGTGATCATGACATCAGGGAGGTGACGCTGTGAAGTGTAAGTTAATTGGACTGAAGTGAGGGAGGACTGTGCAAAGTCACCAGTCTCATTTATTTCCTTGGAAGCCATCTGGGTCCAGTGGCCAGAGAAAAATCAGGAAAACTGGAGTTGGCCATGGATGCAGTGGAAGAGCTTGGTCTTTTTAAGATAAGGTCTTTAACAGATCTCAATTTGAGGAAATGTCCAATCAGTGATTATGGCTAGGTATGAAATGAGGCAATGAATGGTCTTATTTACCTAGTCAAAAAAAAGTCAATCTAGAAGGGGAAGATCCTCAGACTTTCTGACCAGAATAGAAACAACTGCTATTTACATTCACTCTGAACCCAATAACCCTGTGGGGCTTGGCCTGGGACATACTGTTGGCTGTCCATCAGTCCTGCAAAGTGCTTATCTTTAGAGGAGCAGCTGATGAAAACTTTGTTTCTGGATCTTTACATGGACTGCTGTTTTCCCAAAACCAGCATCTATATTATGTGCCTTGGGGCTGTCAGGAACCCTGTTCTCCATATTTGGGGAAATCTAACACAAGCTTCATTTTGGAGACTTTCCTGCAGTAAAACTCTGGGGTGGGGACATGATGAGCTAAGAAAGAAATTGAGCCTCTTTTGATTATGCCTTTAGGATTAGACCTGGTTGGTTTGAGCCCAGAGTCAATAAGGATATTGGGTCTCAGGTGACAATAGTATTTTGAGCTGGAAAAGACCTTAAAGATAATAATAATAGTAACTAACAATTATATATCATTTTGATATTTGCAAAATGCTTCATGTATGTTATGTCATTTGATTTTCACAACTCTGTGGGGCAGATGTTATTATTATCCCCATTTTACAGAAAAGGAAACTGAGATTTGAGAGCTTTATAATCCAAATTCTTCACTTCACAAAAATGTAAAGAATTGCATAAAGTTCCAAGTATAGTTACACACACACACACACACACACACACACACAGACACACACACCTGAATCAGATCCCCAACACCCAGAGCAGCTGACCTTTGACATCCAGACGGAAGGTGACCTTCTGGCCCCCAGCCTCACAGGTGTACTCCCCAGCATCTGCCTTCCCCACCTGCTGCACCACCAGCTGCCGACTCCGGCCCTTGGCCTCCACGTGCACCTTCTGGCTAGAGCTCAGCTTCTTCCCATCCTTGTACCAGGTCACCTCCGTCTGGGCCTGGGCCAGCTCACAGCTCAAAGTGGTGCTGCTGCCGGCCACGGCCTCCACTTTGTTCTGAGTCTGCTGCTCCTTGGCAAAGACCACTGGGGGCTCTGGGGAAGGGAAGACACATAAAGTCAAAACACACGACAGTCACTGTGTCATTTCTCAGAAAGCGAAGTTTTGGAGGTCACGTAATCTCCGCCAAAGTGCGAGACTATGATTCTGCTCCCTCAGACAGCGTAGTTGTTCTGATGAAAGAAGGAAGGTGTGAGCTCTAGAAGACACAGGGAGCCAAATCAGGGGAACCTTCTGATGAGGGAGATGCAAAGAAGTTGGGGAGAATGCTCTATAACCCTCTAAGAAACACCATAAAAAAATGGCAAACTGACAAGAGATACAGTTACTGAGTTTCCTCCTTTGTAAAAGCAGGACACTGGACCAGCTGACTTCTTTAAGCCTTCCCAGGTTTGAGGTCTTATGTGCTACATTATAAATGTCTAAGTGGCCAGAGTGCCTAGATTGAAGGGCCTGGAGTTCAAATCCAGCCTCAGACACTTACTAGCTGGGTGACCCTGGTCACTTAAGCTCTCTCAAGATTCACTAATGTAGGGTCCCTTACAGTTCTGACATTCTATGAATTTATGATGACTATTAGTAGACAGAACATCACTGTCATTCTATAATACCCAGCATGCTGCAGAACAGACTACCATCATCATTCCTTATCAAAAACTAGAACACAGTGGACTAGGGAGTAATTGTTTGGCATGGCAACACAATCTGCTTTTCTAATAGGAGACAGCAGAACAACTTGACATACTCTACAGGATGACTCCATCTTTGTGCACATCAGTTCCATAAAGCCAAAAGGCTCTACTGCTACATTTTTCTGATTTATTCAACTTGACCCTAGAATAAACCCTCATTTGGCTTATGGTTTCTTCTCCTCACCTTTCCACAGCCATGGCATCAAGGATTTCTAGATAATGGCAGAGAAAGACTGGGGATACTAAGGCTAGAGGCAGGGCTGTGGTGGGGAGGGGTGAAAAGAAGCAGGGCTGTTTCCAAGGGACTGAATGCCTGGCAAGGTATTGTGCCAGCCAGATGACCAGCACAAGGAGCCTCTGAATCTCCTCACAGCAGCTATCTCTGTCTCTTTATCTATTTGTCTGTCTGTCTGCCTCTCCCCTCACCTCTCTCTTTTTCTGTTTCTCTTTCCCTTTCTCTCTCTTTCCCTTTCTCTCTCTCTCTCTCTCTCTCTCTCTCTCTCTCTCTCTCTCTCTGTCTCTGTGTGTCTCATCTTGTTTTTGTCTCTGTTTCTCTCTGTGTCCCTGTCTCTGTTTCTGTCTCTCTTTCTCTGTCTCTCCCCCACACACACACACACACACACACACACAAGCACATGCATACATGCACCCTCTGAATCAGAAGACATTTTCATTTTCATCCTCTACTCCAGTTTACTGACCTTTGACATCCAGACGGAAAGTGACCTTCTGGCCCCCAGCCTCACAGGTGTACTCCCCAGAATCCTCCTTCCCCACCTGCTGCACCACCAGCTGCCGGCCCCGGTCCTTGGATTCCACACATATTTTCTGGCTGGCGCTCAATTTCTTGCCGTTCTTGTACCAGGTCACCTCTGTCTGAGCCGCGGCGACCTCACAGCTTAGAATGGCACTGCTGCCGGCCATGGCCTTTACTTCGTTCTTTGTCTGCTGCCCCTTGGCAAAGACTGACACACTCTCTGGAAAAAAGGATGAACATAAGAGTCCAGAACCCACCACACAGGAAACTGGCTCACTTTATGGAAATAGAAATTTTAGAAATCATAATCAGGCCGGAGTGCCCTGAGTGACACCTTGGGGCCGGGGTACTGCAGCCCTGCTCTACCAGACAATGAATATTTACATGAAAAAGGAAGAGCTGAGTTCTAGAAATTCTATGAGTAGGATCAGGGGGATTCCCTGGGCAGCAGAATTCCCTAAGGTGGTGGGATGAGAACAAGAAGAAATCCAGAGCTATAAATCACAGAATGACAGAATTTCAGAGACTACAACTGAGATCTAAAAAAAACAATCCCTACTACAACATAACCAAGAAGTTGTCACCCCATCTTTGCTTGAAGACCTCCAATGAGGAAAAACCCACACTCTCCCAAGATGGCACCTTCCACTTTTGGATAACTGGAGTGCTCAGGAACTTTTTTTTTGTTCAAACTCTAATTTATCTCTTTGCAGCTTATACTCTTTATTTCTAGTTCTATTCCCTCTGGGTTCAAATGAACAAGTCTAATTCTTCTTTCACTTGAGTAGCTTGCAAATAGTCAAAGACAATGAGGGAAAGACTCCTCCAGATTTTTCTCTTTTCCAAGCTAAATATCCCAATATTTAGCTCCAATCATCTTCATATAGAATGCATTCAAGACCATTCACTATTCTAGTTTTCTCTTATGGATTTCTTCTAATTTTATATTTCCTAAAATGTGATACCTTGGACTGAATGCAATATTCCAGGATAGTCTGACAGGGCAGGGCAGGGCAGACAGAATATTACCTCCTTATTCTTGAGAGATACAGTGCTCTTAACACACCCCAAGATTGATTTAGCTTTCTTAGCTACCATCTGACACTGCTGACTGACTTCTAATGAGCTCTCAGCCCATCAAAATCCCTAAATCTTTTTTCTCCTAAACTTTTCTCTCATCTCTATCTCCCATGCCTCCAAAGTCTTGTTCTTGTGGATTTGTCTTTTTGAACCCAAGGATAAGGTTTTACATTTAAAGATGTACTAGATTTAGCCCATGATTCTAGCCTATCAAAATCTTTTTTGAAACCTGACTTTGTCATCTTGTGTGTTCACTATCTTTCCCAGATTTTATTTGTAAATTGAATAAACATGCTATCAATGCTTTTACATAAGTCATAAATAAAAATATTAAACAGTTCAAGGCCAACCACAGGTCCCTGGGGAACTCCACTAAATATTTCCTGCCAAAGTGATAATCAATCAATACTGGCTACTCTTCAGATCCTGCCATTCAACCAGGTTTGTCTCCATTTCTTATATTAATACCTAATTCATATCTCTCCCATCTTTTATACAGACTATCAAGAGACACTTTATCAAATGTTTTGCTGAAATCCCATTTGCCCTTCTCTATTCCTTCTCCAGTACATTCTCTGTTTCCCACAGCTTTTCAAATTTCATTAATGGCAGCTTAACAATCATATCTAACAAGTATTTCAAGTACCAGAAAAAATATTTCATCTGTTCCAGGTAATTTGAATTCATTAAAAACAGACATATGCACTCTTTCTGCCTATTCAGCTTTTTATAAAAGTTTACTTATTTGATTATTTATTATTTTTTTATTAACAACTTTTGCTCTGTCCTTTCCATTTCAAAGGACAGTTTCCTTGGCAAAGAAAAGAGAATCAAAATAAGATGTTATCTGTTCTGCCTTCTCTCTGTTGTCAGTTATTACCCCAACACCACCAAGTCTTTTCCACAGAGCAACTAAAAAAACCAAAAAGTACTTTATTTTGTTCTTAGTGTTCCTCATCAGCTTTAACTTATTGTGAGTAAATGCTTTTTACTCCCAGAGAGACAAATGATGAACTGAATGCAAACTGAAGCATATTTCTTGCTCCACTTTCAACATGGCTAATATGGAAATATTACTTCATAGTATAATACTGTAATAAATATTTCTTCATGCTATAATAAGTGTCATATTTTTTGCCTTCTCAATGGGTAGGGAAGGAAGTAGAGGAAGGTAAAGAATTTGGAACTGAAAGTAAAAATTATAAATTAAAAAAATTCATTGTGAGCTTTTAGCACATAGTTCTTACAGTAATATTCTTTAGTCATCCTTTATTACAAGCCTTTGCCTCCTTCATTCATATAAAGGTTCTTATCACCTAAGGTGGTTGGAGATCTCCCTGGGCATCCACATTAACCTTTTCAGCACAGCATAGTGAGTGGCACATAGTAGATGCTTATTGTATAAATAATTATTATATAAATATACAATAAATGCTTAATGGCTGGTTGATAATTCCCTTTTTTCTTTTTCATTTCTAGTGTGTCTGTGTTCAGAATTTTGGTCCTGAATGCTTTTCATCCGTCCAGGATTGACTTTTCCTATAGCATTTTAATCATGGGATGCTTTCTCTGAACCCTTTGAAATCAATTCTCCTAAAGTCGAGTTCGCATTTTGCCCAACTTCTCTTCCTACTCTTTCATAAACTCTCAGAGGTAATATTCACTTTCTCCAAAGTTTCTCCTCATTTCTACCTCAGAACAAGAAAAATTACCCCTTGTGGTTCTGCTACCTCTGAAATAAAAAAAATTTTTCAATAAATGATTGGCTTTTCTTCTAGCAGAGAAGGAATTCCATTACATGTATGGATAATTGAAGTCTTCCATAACTCCCATAACATGCCTCTCTCTGTGCCAGACTTTTGGTTGTTTGCCAGTTCTTTATCTATATCCCCCTTATGTCTAGGTGGTCTAGAGCATACTCTGAAGACAAAAATACTCCTGCTTCTGTCCCCACAGATTTTCAACCAAAATCTCTCTACCATATCTGTCTTTTTTGATTATCAGATTTTCTCATATAAAATAAATAGGGCGTTTTAGAAGTCTTAGTGCAGTTTTAAGCTTTGATAAATTAAAGAAACATGATAGGTAAAAGTGTGTGCAGAGATGTGGTAGTTAGAAGATACATAAGATAATCTAAAAATCTTAGTGTAGAACTACACACACACACACACACACACACACACACACACACACCTGAATCAGAAGACATTACTCCATTCCCTCTCCCAAAAGTGGCTGACCTTTGACATCCAGATGGAAGGTGACCTTCTGGCCCCCGGCCTCACAGGTGTATTCCCCAGCATCAGCCTTCCCCACCTGCTGTACCACCAGCTGCCGACTCCGGTCCTTGGTCTCCATGTGCACCTTCTGGCTAGAGCTCAGTTTCTTCCCATCCTTGTACCAGGTCACCTCCGTCTGGGCCTGGGCCATCTCGCAGCTCAGGATGGCACTGCTGCCGGCCACAGCTTCCATCTTATTCTTTATCTGCTGTTCCTTGGCAAACACAGCCACAGATTCTGTGAAAGGGATGAAACATAGCATCAGGGATACAGGATCCTAATTCATTTCACAGAAACCAAAGTTGTAGAGATTAGTTTTCAGACCCTAATGCCCTGATGGTAGAAATTGGTACCTCCTGCTGAAATGTGAGACTATAAATCTGCTATCAGTATCTAGATTAAAAAAATGAGTTCTGCAGACTACAATTGTGGAATCAGAGGGACCCCCTGATGTGGGAGAATTTTTTAAGGGCTGGATAAGAGAAAGAAAGGGAGAATCTCAGAGTCAGAACTATGCCCAAAATTCTAAAAATGTTAAAAAGTAAGAGGCTAATAGGAATGATTCATTATGATGATAATTGTAATGGTTAGCATTTCTACAGTGTTTTAAGGGTTTACAAAGGACTTTATAAATATTATCTCAGTTTATACTCACAACCACCCTGGAAAGTAGGTGCTATTCCCCATTTTATAGATGAGGAAAATGGGGCAAAGCAACTTGCTCAGTATCATACATCTAAATAAATGTCTGAGACCAGATTTGAACTTGGGTTTCCCTGACTGCAGGTCCTATCCCCTGTACCATCTCACTGCTTCAATTTTCTGGTTTGTGAAAGGAAAAAATTTGGCCAGATGATCTCTGAGATCCTCTCCAGAATGGACATTCTGTATCAGAAGGTTGCTAATAAACTATAATTCAGTCAAAAGAACAAATGTGTACTAAACACCTACTATGTGCAGGAAAGGTACTAGTTCTTGGATATACAAAGACGAAGTGACATAAGATTATATATTGTTTTAATTCCTTCTATATGGAAAGTTTCAAATGAATAGATAGGAGTTTTTAAAAATTGTAGTGGGAACTTGATTTTATTAATATTATTATTAATAATTTTATAATAGGAGGCAATAAGAAAATTGGTTCCACTCTCATAGACTGAATTCAACTTTGCTTGAATAAATGTGTTCCATAAAGCAAAGATTCTCAGTACTATCTTCCTTATTTGTTTGACATGAAAGGGATAGAGAAGCTGCTGACTGTGTTAATAATGGGTTAAATGCCTAGGTTGGGAAAGGCAAAAGAGGTACAAAGGATGAAGACATAGCTATGTGGGGAAGCAGACACAATGCTGAGTTTGGAATCAGGAGGACCCGAATTCAAATTCTGCTTTTAATACTTACTAGCTGTGTAATCTTGGGTAAGGCACTTTTCTCAAACTCTGTTTCTTCATCTATAAAATAAGAGTGTTGGACCTAGTGGTGGTCCCAGAGCTGCATTCCAATGAGCAGCCTTGGAGTTTCCAGATTATCCATCACCCACTGCTGCCATTAGCAACAAGATGCATTCAGCAACTCTGAAAGTCCACTTACCTTTGATGCTGAGGTGGAAGGTGACCTTCTGGCCCCCGGCCTCACAGGTGTATTCTCCAGCATCTGCTTTCCCCACCTGCTTCACCACCAGCTGCCGGCTCTTGCCTTTGACATCCAGATGAACCCTCTGGCTTGAGCTGAGTTTCTTCCCATCCTTGTACCAGGTCACTTCTGTCTCGTTCTGAGCCACCTCACAGCTCAAGGTAACGCTTTCCCCAGACACCACCTGCACTTTATTCTGTGCCTGCTGCTCCTTGGAAAATACTGATGAAGGTTCTAGAGGATGATGAGGGAAAGAATAAAGGCAACATCACTAAATGTCCTGAAAGCCGGTAAAATTCAGATTTCTACCTGTCCTCTTCCCCCTACATCACTCTTGTTTCATGTCCTTCCAATAAGATCCAGCAGATTGCCCCCCAGCCAATCCCCACTCTTAAACTCTTCTCAAGAATAGGAAAGGGGAGAATAAAGAAGCTTGAGCCTCCTAATCTCTGCCTCTCTATAATAACTCTATAATGAGTTATAGTACTCATCACCTCTTCCTTATGTCTTTGGACATTCCTGTTGTATCCACAGGAATAATTACATTCTATTCATTTTGATCTCAATAAATAGTAAGAATCATAGAGATAGAGAAGGACTTAATGTAAATAGAAAGAACCTTAATTTAACACATAGAATTGTTAGAAATGGAAGAAATCTTGGATCCTAGAGCATAAAATGTCGGATCCAGAAGGAAACTTAGCAACCTGCTAGTCCAACAATCATTCTGTAGATGAGGAAACAAATTCAGAGAGGGAAAGAGACAAATGAAAGGGGATCAGAGGCAGCGCTAGAACCATGTTTGAAAGACTTTACATAGCTATGCATGAACAAATAGTGTAAGAGGACTCCTCACATACTGGGTCTGGAAGGAATGGAATCCCTTGCTTTTATTCTTTCCTCCCATTCAGATTGGGGTTTCATTGGTTTGAGGGGTGAGAAGGAAGCATATTCTGCTGAAGTTATTAGCTAAATGAAATTCCAAGACAGGAAAGACATTAGACTCTTCAGAGGAATTTAATATTCAGCCTACTCCAGAGCTACTCGTGTCTATTCACATGCTTATCTACCTATTGCCTGCTTAATCGCTCTCAGTAATACCTGGTTTCCCTGCTTTCAGTTCCTGGAATGATTTGGCCCAGGAGGGCAACAAGCTGAGAAAGCCCTGATTAAAAAGAGATTCACCATGAGTAGGATCCCTGTGCCCAAAACGAGTCCTGTTTCTAGAACTTTTCATTAGAATGGGAGCTCCTTGGAAAAGAACACAGAAAGTTCTTTGTGTTCATTTCTTTGATCTTTGATTTGATTTTGTTGGTATAAGGACTTTCTCAAGTGAGGAAACTCCCTCTACCAATGTGGTTCAGAACCTTAGTCTTTGGGGAGCTGTCCAGGGTACTGAGAGGTTAGGCGATTGGCTCAGGATCTCACAGCCAGTATGTACCAGAGATGAGCTTGGCTTCAAGGATAGCTCTTATTGGACCATACTACCTCTAGCACAGAGTAAAGGTTTAATCAATGCTTATCAATTAATTGATAGATTGATCCTTTTCCCGGAGGGAAGGAAGAGCAACAACCAGGACTCTTATGTCCCCCTCTTACCTTGTACCCGGACGTTGAAAGTGACGTGGTCATCCCCAGCATGGCAACTGTAGGTGCCCTGGTCATTTTGGGTCACCCGGTGCAGGATGAGGGTCCGCCGAGTGCCTTCCGTGTGGATCTCGGTCCTCTGGTCTTTCCTCACTTCTTTCTGCTCCCTTTTCCACACTACAGTGCCACCAGCCTCAGACACCTCACAGGCCAGCTCCAGCTGCCCCCCAGGGCTGACAATCACCTCGGGAGGTGATGCTGGCTTGTTGATGAACGTCACTGCTTTATCTATGGGAGGAAAGGAAGGAGGTGTCATTGCTATAGAAAGGTCCAGAGGTGGTTCTCACGGCTAGACCATCATTCCCAGTCACAGGAGCTGGGACAGTTAGGTAGGGCAGTGGCTCCAGCCCCATTCTCTAGGATAGGAGCCAAAGCAAGCCCAGCGGGCACCATGGAGATAATCAGAACCAGGCTGGATCTGATTTCAAAGCTTCTTTCTCACTTATTCCTCATCCCACTACATGATGGATGAGGACTCAGGATCAACAGCCTGGACCAAGACACTTCTCTCTCCAGCACACATAATAGGAAGAGGAAACCCTAAAACAGCTATCATAGTCAGCACTGCCCCCATCTTCAAACTCCTACCAGTGTCTTCAACTCTTGTTCCACTCATCAAATGTTCTGCGCCTCAGTCAGTCAATCAATAAATATTTATGAAGCACCAACTAAGTGCCAGATGCTGAGATAAGCCTAGCTCAGTTTCCAGTGGTTTCCCTCATATTCTTCTAAATTGTCTATTAAACGATCACAGGAAAGTTCTAACTTCTCTAGCTTCCGTTCCCTCCTCCAAAACAAAGGAATCAATCTAAACCCTCTCTCAGGGCTCTTCCATCTCTATATTATTATAGATCATATGCTTTCATGCTAGGAGGGTTCTAGGAGTCCCAGGGGATTTTAGCCTGGAGTCTATGATCTTGGCTCTTTTAAATATTTTCATACTAAATTGTGGTATATGAATGTTATGGAATATTACTGTTCTATAAGAAATGACCAGCAAGAGGATTTCAAAAAGGCCTGGAGAGACTTACATGAACTGATGCTGAGTGAAACGAGCAGGACCATTATATATACTTCAACAACAATTATATATACTTCATTATATACTTCAACAACAATACTATATGATGATCAATTCTGATAGATGTAGCCCTCTTCAACAATGAGATGAACCAAATCAGCTCCAATAGAGAAATAATGAATTGTACCAGCTACAGCCAGCGAAAGAATTCTGGGAGATGACTATAAATCAATCCCTATATTTTTGTTCGCCTGTATTTTTTATTTTCTTCACAGGCTAATAGTACTCTATTTTAAACTGCGATTCTTTTGGTACAGCAAAATAACTGTTAGGACATGTATGCTTATATTGTATTTAATTTATACTTTAATATACTTAACATGTATTGGTCAACCTGCCATCGGGGGGAGGGGATGGGGGAAGGAGGGAAAAATTGGAACAAAAGGTTTGGCAATTGTCAATGCTGTAAAATTACCCATGCATAAAAAAAGAATAAAAAAAAATAAAATAAATGTTTTGATACTTTTTTTCAATAAAGATGGTTTCCTTCCTTTCCTATGATGTTCTGTAATTTTTTAATATACTTAAAAACATTCTTCAGAAAAGGGGTTCCTAGACTGATCAAAAGTTAGTTATGATGGGGCAGCTAGGTGGCGCAGTGAATGGAGTACCAGGACTGAATCAGGAGGATCTGAGTTCAAATGTGACCTCAGACACTTAACATTTCCTGTGGCCCTGCACAAGTCACTTAACCCAATTGCCTTAGGAAAAAAAAAAAAAAAAAAGAATTAGTTATGACACACAAAAAGTAAGAAGTCCTATTTGACACCAATTCCCTCATTTTGCTGGACCAAGATCCAGAAAGGTCATTTTTATCACTAGTCCAAAGTTATTTTATATATATAGTTATAAAAGAAAGCCAAAACTATGGATTAAGTGCTAGGCATGCAGTCAGGAAGCCCTGAGTTCAAATGGAGCTTCAGATACTAGCTACCTGTCTTAACTTCTGCATCTCAGTTTCCTCATCTGCAAAATGATGATAATCATAAGAACTACCTCCCAAGGATGTACTATATAAATACTAGGTATTATTATTATATCAAACCATTGTCCTTCCTAATATATTGCCCATCTCTATTTCCTTTATAATAATAAAAAAGCATTATAATGTTATTCTAAATAATAATGATCATTTCATAATCAACCAAAAATAAATTATTTTAATAATTTTAAATAATGTTTAATAAAATAAACTGTAAATGACTTTATTTTAATAATTTTATTAATAGCTCATTATAGTAATAAATAAATAATTTTTTTAAATGCTATTGTTATTGTTCAGGTATGTATGACTCTTTGTGATCTCATTTGGGGTTTTCTTGGCAAAGATACTAGAGTGGTTTGCCCTTTCCTTTTTCAGTTCATTTTACAGAGGAGGAAACAGGCAGACAGGGTTAAATTATTGCACACAGCTAGTGAGTACTTGAGTTCAGACTTGTATTCAGGAATATGAGGCTTCCTTACTCCAGGTTTAGCACTCTAACCACTGTGCCATCTAGCTGCCCCAGTAATAATGATAAATGCTAACAATTACCTAGAATATGGGTTTTTGTTGTTGTTATTTTTAAATGCAATTTTACACATATAGGGAACTTACCTATGAGAAAACTACTCCCTCTTACCTGCTCTATATTGCTTGTGGTCTAGAGATTGCCTAGGAGCATTGGAGTTAAGAAACCTTCTTAGCATCACACAGCTGCAAGAGGCAGTTATTCCTAGCCAACTGGCTATCAACTATGCAAGCTGCCTCTCAAAACTGTAAAAAACTTCAAGGTATGCAATTCCTGCATTTTGTCTGACCCCTCATAGAATCATTGAATCTCTATGTTAGAAGAGCTCTCTGAGACCTCTGACAGCAACCTCCTCTCAACATCCTAGTCACAAATGATCTTCACTGAAAATCTACTAGAATACCTCCAGTAATGGACAACTAACTCCCTCACAAGACAGCCCCTTCCATTTGTAGACAGTTCCAATTGATCAATTATATCAAGCCCGATTCTGCCTTTCTATATCTTTTACCCAGCTCAATATATATATATAATGCCTGTTTTACACAACAGATCTTTTTATACTTGAAGACAGAAATCATGATCCCCAAATCAAAAGAAGCCTTTAGTTTCCCAGGTTAAACACCCCAGTTTTGTCAACAAATCCTCATAGAGTGGAGTTGTTTTCCTTGAGGAGCAAGGATAAACCAAGAAGGCATTGGGTATCTGCCAATATTTATATTGCTATTGTCCAGTTCCCTCCTAAGGACATCCCAATTACTTAGGTGGTGACTTTGTGGTCAAGGAATAAGAATCTAAATGTCTAAGCTATGGCTAGCTGTGTTTAGGGATATAACAATAAAATATAGAATTTAGACATGAAAAAATTAATGATTCTCTTTTATCTGCTGGAAAATGATGGGAAATCAATTAATCTATTCCTCTTGGATGAGCTATTCCTTCCTCAAAATATAGTGTATTTATTTAGCTCTTTAAATGTTATAAACCACCTCCAACCCCAAGAGAATGCAAGCTTCTTGAAGGCAGAGACTTTTTCATTTACTCTTTCTTTCCCTTGCACATAGCAGGCATTTAATACATTCTTGTTAAACTAAAATGAAGGTAACATGGGATCCGATCCTCTTCTCATTATTTCCTATAGACATGTTCTAATTTGTCACACTCCTTCATAAAATGTAGCATCCTCTGAGGCTTACAACTAGTATATAGGATAGAGCACTGGGACTGAAGTTAAAAAGAGTCAAGTTCAAATCCTATAGTAGGTGTTATATAAATGCTAGCTATTATTATCATCATCATTATCCACCCCACCACTGCATCCTTAAAGTTTCCAGGACTTCCTATCTGCCTGAACTTTCTTTCATGCCTTGTTGCCTCCAGTTAGAGGGTAAATGTCTTGAGAACCAAGCCTGTCTCGCTTTTTTCTATTTGTATCCCAGCACTTTGTATAGAGCTTAATATACAGTAAATGCTTAATAAATGCCTTTTTCTTCATTCAAAATAAACAAAATAAAATGTGGTGCCCAGAACTAAACACAACCATCCAGCAATGTGCTTATTAGAAAAAAAACAGTTAATTCAACTTAAATCACTATAATCTGGTACTTGAGAATGACATAGATCCCACAGATTTGGAGTGAGAGGATTCCAGTTCAAATTCCAATTCAGCACATAGTGGTGCAAAAGATCGAGCACCAGCCCTGGAGTCAGGAGGACCAGGGTTCAAACTCAACCTCAGATATTTAACAGCTGTGTGACTCTGATCAAGTCACTCAACCCTAATTGCCTCGAAGCAAAAAAAGGGAAGTCTATTTGACTGGGAGACTTTTCCTGTTCAGTTGTGAATCATCTTTGACATAGACCCCAGTGATGGGGACCAAGGAGTGTAATGGATAGAACTTTTGATCTGGAGTTTGTTGTTATCAATAACTCAAAGGTCCTTCCCAATTCTAAATCTATGATCCCATGGCCTTATGTCAATGCAGGCCAAGATAACATTTGCTATTTAGCTGATGTCTCACACTCACTTGAGTACTGAGTCTATGTTATGGTACGATATGATATGTCATCTCATATCATATTATGTTACATTATATTATATTGCATTATATTATGCCATGTCATATCACATCATATCATGCTTGCTGATCATTCAGACACTCGAGTCTTTTTCTTTTAAACCACTTTTTAACCATATTTCTATCATTCTGTACTGATCCAAGTGACTTTTTGGACCCTGGGTGAAGAACTTTGCATTTATTCCAGTCATTTTTCATTTCATCAGATTGAGGTCATCATTCCAGCCTGTTTTAATCTTTTGGAATTCTGATTCTGTCAGTTCTGTATTTTTCCTAGTCTACCTTGTCTCGAACCATCCTTACTTGCATATATGTCGTATCCTTACCTCCCCTTAGACTACAAGCTCCATCAGGTCAGGGATTATTTGCTTTTTTATTTCAGCACTTGCTGCTTGCCCAATATATGTCACAGTGCTCTTTATATAAACATTTATCGTGTGTCAAACTGAATAGAAATAATTAAACCAGAGCCAGACAAGGCAAGAGAACTGAGTCTTCTTTTAAATGGATCATCCAATCCATCATCACCCTTACTAGAAGAAACCTCCTAAGGTCACCTAGCTCATCCTCTTGCCTCTATGTCAATAATAATATATTTAATCAATCAACATATTCTGATGGAGAATGAGAAAGCTGATTGTCTATTTCATCTCCAGTGAAAATTCTCTGACAGCCTTCCTCCATCATCTCCACTTCTCCTTAAAAATCTCCTCCACCAGGAAGCCCTTTTTCAAGTCAAGTCTAACCTCAGTCTTTTATGCTGTATCCTAAACCCTTTTTCTCTTTGTTGAGACTCCCATGGAGATTGAAAACAGCTGCTCTCCATTTACCTTTAAAAAAAACAATCCTGTCAAGTTCCTTCTATTTCAATCCTACCCTCCCAACCTTCCAATCCACCCCCAAGCCTGGCTCCAAGGTGACAGGTCAGTCAGCTGATAGGATCATGTTTCTAATGGTTTCTCTTTTCTTATTCCCTCTAGAGCCTTCTCAGCTGTCCTGGGAAAAGACTTTTGATGACACAAAGTAACAGGTGGGATGGACCAAAAAACAGAGCTGACTATAAAGAAGGTGGATGAGCTGGAAGTTGCAGTCTTGGGTCTGGGAGACTGAGGAATTAAGAACCAGGAGCCCTGGTGGCCCACTCTGAGGGCCTGAGAGAGCTGTCAATATTGCCTTCAGTGGGGGAGGAGGATGGGAAATGGCATCCCATGTTTAAAAGCCCTTTCTGTGTATTTAAGATTCTGCTCAAGTTTTATATTGGATTTGGTTTCTAGTTGATTTTTTCTTTCTGAAAAGCAATTTGGGATCAAAATTCAAGCTTCTGAAACTCTCCAAATTCTGTGTGGGAGAGAGATTATTCCATGAAATAGCAGAAATAGCAGTTAGATTGCCATTGAAAAATGGGACGATTTCTCCTTCCTTTAAATGAATAATTTTTTTTCAAATTTAATTTTCAAATTAATTATTAAATTGAATAAAATTACTTTCCCCTTTTTGGGAAAAAAAGTCACCTGGCAGAGAAACTTGTCAGATAGAAAACTAACACAGAATACAGATTTAATCATTTGTGGGGAGAGAAGCAAGGGAGAAGAGAGAACAGGAGAGCCCACAGAAATTACAAAAGTAATTTCCAGGATAGTTTATTAATTAACTGTATAAATATAGTAGCTAAAAATGTGTATAAAGCTTTAAGGTTTGAAAAGCACTTGACAAATATTATCTCAATGGATCCTCACAAAAACCATGGGAATATTATCCCCATTATAGACATGAAGAAAACTAAGGAAGAAATGAAGGGATTTGCTAAGGGGTCTCACACACCTAGCTAGTGTCAGCCAGCTCCTAGCACCCACTCAACTAAGCTATCTAACTACCTTGGAATTCTTGTGGCTGACATTTGCAATTCTTTTAGAGTGACAACAGATCTATTTACCCAATTGAGTTGTTGCATCATGGTAGCTAGGAAAAAGTTTAGAAGTATTTTAACTCTAAATCCCAAGCATAGTCAGCATTTTGGTTGAGATAGAAAGAAACATTTTACTGAAACCTGGAGGAATAGGGAGAGAGAAGAATCAGGGTAAAATTAAACTGTTCTGTTTAAAGAATAATGAGGGAAAAAGCACTGAATCATGGCTTTATCAACTTGAGTTTGATTTCTTTAAATCTTGCTCCATGGGTATGTTTATTTAAATTATATTTTCTGTACCATTGTTAGACTTTGCTGTTTTAACATTGCAGGGTGGTGATTAGGGAAGTTTCAGGATATATGATATTTTTGTCAGAAAGAGCCACCTCTCCTGGAGCTGGATATGGGGCTCTGAATCCTTGCTGGAAGCCATAAACTCCAACCCTCTCTTCACCTTGTTGGAAATCCAAGGAAGAGAATAGCCTGGCAAAGAATCTCAGAAGTAAAGGACTCTAAAAAGAGACTGAGCCTTTTACAACTCAATTGAAAGTCCACGCTCATACTTCAACAGAAACACCATGATAAAGGAACTCCAAGAACTTTTACTGAAACTAAGATGTCTGCTACCTCTTGCATATGGTTAACATAATTTCTAAATAAAATCGTTTCTATATAAGCAGTTAATTATGTACTTGCACTACAAGGAAAATGATTTGCATTGGAAAAGTAATTTTAAATAACAGAATTTATATAAAAACTATTGTCTCATTTGAGTATTATAATAAAATTTATTTAAATATTAGATCTGGGACATGCATACCACTGAAAACTACATATCATGATAAAAAGAACATGTTTGCAAATGGGTGCCTTAAGAGCTAAGTTTGGTTCCTGTTGAGCAATGTTTTCTAAGGTATGTCTTGTTGATTTATTCTTTGATTTTCTTGAACTAAGTATGTACCAGTACAATAAAAACAAGACACCTTAAAAAAAAAAAAGATAAAGGGACTTTAAGGAACCAATCAGGACTTACAGTTTTATTACAATTAGACAACTCCATGAGGGGTACCCCTTTCTGACAAAGTTTCAGACTCTATAATCTCCCCAAGAAGAATGGGGCATGTAATTAATTGATCAGAAGTTCTATTCATAACCACCCCATTACATAAAATAGTAATCTACTGATCAGGGGTTCCCCAAGTTAACCAAATTAATAAGGAAGAGGCGTTTTATTTTTATAACAAAATCAGATCAGATCAGAAAGGCAACTATTTATAGTATAATCATGGCTAGTTGGATAATAATGACATAACTGGTTCTGTGATAGCAGTATACCAAAAATACTAGCAAAAGTATGTCTGAGATAAAATATTCTTGAGAGCTAAGTTTATAAAATTAAGTGATTTGTTTAACTTATGTCAGATTGGGAAGAGAGAAAGAGAGGGAGAAAAAATTGAAACACAAGATTTTGCAAAGGTGAATGTTGAAAACTTTTTGCATGTATTTGGAAAAATAAAATACCATTAAAAATAAAATTAAGTGATTATTCAAATTCTGTGATCCCCAACATACCCAAATCAGTAGGTCTACTCAAATTTTGAGTCCTCCTAGGATAAGGGCAGGCTCTGTGTTTGGCTCTCTTTATCATGCCTATTTTAGTGCCATATTACAAGATTTTAAAAGACTTCTAGGAGGTGGATGCTGATGGTAGTGATAGTGATGATGGCGGGAGTAGTGATGGTGGTAATGATAGTAAGCACCAGAATGGGATATACTAAAAAATAAGAATCTGTGAACAAGAACTAGAAAGAAAAGGAAGAAAGAGAACAGAAGTAGGAGAAACAGAGGAAAACACTGGCAGAAAATTAAAGCAGAAGAGAAGAGTTAAGAATAGAAAAAGGAAGGGAAAGGAAGACCAAAGACAATGGGACTCTTTTCTATGAGCCAGCTTCTAATGCACTATTATAATAACTACTTGCATGCAATACTCAGGGCCCGCTCTCTCACCCAGATTGTTCCTTCCTTTTCCACTACTCACCAGACACCTTGAGCTTGAATTCTAATGTGTCTTCACCAACTCTGCAAGCATATGTGCCTTCATCCTGCCTGGTGACCATGCCCACCACCAGCCGGTGTTTTGTTCCCTTGTCTTCTTGGGAGAGGCGCTGGGAACGACTGAGTTCAGTGCCATCCTTATACCAACACACTCTTACATGGGCCTCTGATGTCTCACATTCAAACTGGGCCTGGCCCCCCAACACAGCTTCCACATAGCCTCCTGCTACATCTTTGTGTAGGAAATGGACGAGATCTGAAACCATATGGTCAACAAGGTAAGTGTCCTGAGAAATTGAAATTAGATAATATTAGATAAATGTAAATAAATATAAAAGATAAATAAAATAGAGAAATATAAATATAAATAAATAAAGATACAGGCAGATTAGTCACTACAAATGATGGTCTCATTAGTTAGAAGCATTTCTCATTTATCTTGATTGCCCAAAATCTTGCTTTCAAGTCTCCCCCAAAGCAGCAATCTCTTGTGCTTCCATACTCATAGAACAACTGTTTAAAAGTTTTCTTATTCTGAGTTGGAAATTTGCTTTTGTAACATCTTCATTGCTCCTAATTCTGTTTTGTGGGACCCAGCAGAACAATCTACTCTCTCTTAGACAGATAAGAGATAAAGATAAATCCTTTGTCTTTAAGGATTAAAGATAAGATTAATAAGATAAATTTTAAGATAAAATCCTTAAGATAAATCCTGCAACTGCTTGAAGACAGCAATCATGTCCCATCAAAGTCTCCCCTCTCCCAGGCTAAATATCCTTTGCTTTTTCAACCAAAACATATGATATGGCTTAAGACCCCTTTACTAAAATAACTGTTTGGACATGTATACATATATTGTATTTAACTTATACTTTAAAATATTTAACATGTATTGGTCAACCTGCCATCTGGAGGAAGGGGTGGGGGGAAGGAGGGAAAAAGTTGGAACAAAAGGATTTGCTGAAAAATTACCTATGCATATATCTTGTAAATAAAAAGCTATAATAATAATTTTAAAAAAGCAAAATGATAAGAAAGACCCCTTTACTATCCTGGTTGCCCTTCTCTGGACATGTTCTGCTCTCTCAATGTACTTCTGAAAAGGTGGCTCCCAGATTTGAAGGTGGTCTTTCAGTCCACCTTCTGCTCTGGACATGATGCTGCTGCCATAGTAGCCTAAGATCTCAATCCTATTTTTAGCAGCTGGCTCACATTATTGACTGACAGGCAACAAAAATTCCACTCCTTTCTTCTTATTATTATTTTTGAATGAAGTTAATTATTAAGCATCCATATGCTCAATTAAACTAATTTTGCAACTATTTCCACTTAAGTAAAATATCATAGTGTATCTTTTCAGTCACTTTTTCTTGTGTGAGCATATTACAGCCTCTCAACAAAAATACTGAGAAGCAAGTATTTCTCCTGTCTAAATCCACTAGAGATGTTCAGTTATATCCAATTCTTCTTGGAAATAATGCCCTTCACTACCCATCTCTACCACCCCACCTCCACTCCTGCTACCTTCCTGCCCCCAATAAGCTTACGACTTTCTTATAGGAATTTCTGCAAAAGATTAGGCTTAGAACAGGAAGTATCTTAGTCATTGCCTTCAGTGTTGACCTAAATGGATGGTTTAGAAAATGATTCTCTAGGATGACTGGCCATTTTAAGAGATTATGCTGTTTGATGAAGTCAACTATTCCCGGAGCTTTTTTCCAAACTCTGAATTCTTGCTCAAGCTCAATGGAGAAATTTTCTTTCTCAAAGAATCCTATAAAACATGACTTCAAAATGATCTGTATTCAAGGGATGGCTGAGGACATGAGGAGACTGTCAGTTTGGACATTTCTCTCTTTAAGTGGATATCAATTTAATCAATATAATTACTTCTGATCAGGGTTGTGCTCCAAATATAGGCCACCATGTTTGTTTGTTTTCTTTGATTCTAATAAATCCATGGATTGCTAGACAGGGCAGTGGACTGAGCAGGGAGCCCGGGGTCAGCAAGCCCCAGAATCTGGCCTCAGATACTTACTATCTGACTGATGTGGTTTGCCTCAGTTTCCTCATTTGTAAAAATGGAGATCATAATAGCACCGACCTCCCAGCTTTGTGGGGAAGATCAAATAAGATAATAAATGTCAATGCTTGGCACCTACCAAGTGCTATTTAAATGTTAGCTATTGTTATTATAAAATCCTCCCCATTATATGACGTAGGATTATTAACCCCATTTTATAGAGGAGAAAACTGAGGTCCAGAAAGGATGAGAAACTTGCCTAAAACCAATACCTCGTTCACTACAAAAAGGTCTCCCACCTGGGATTCGAACCCAAGGCTCCCGACTCCAAGTCCGGAGCGCTCTCTCACCCTAAACAACTGTGAGTCCACTTGGAAAACTCGATCTCCCACAAATGGGGAGGGGGGTGAGGGCGGGAGCCCGCACCTCAGAGGCGATCCCGGAGCCGGTGCCCGTCCCGCCCCGCGCGCACCTTGCACGGAGAGCTGGTAGGCGATGCGATCCCCGGGACTGAGACACTCGTAGAGGCCGGCGTCGTCCCTGGCCACGTCTCGCACCCGCAGCACCCGCCGCTTCTCGGAGGCCTGGAGCTCGTACTTGGGCCCGCTGGGCAGGGCCCGGCCGTCCTTCAGCCACGTCACGGCCGCAGCCTGGTCCGAGAGCTCGGCCAAGAGCCGGGCCTCCTCGTGCAGTCGGGCCGAGATCTTCTGCACGGCCGCAGACTTGTTGGTGATGCGCACCGGCGCGGCTGCAACACCGCGGGGGAGACGAAAGATGGGCAGAGTTAGGAATGGGGGGGCGGCCGGGCATGGGCAGAGTTGGGAGGGGATGGTCAGGGAAGAAGGGAAGGGGAGAGGGAAAGGGGAAGGGGAGAGGGACAGGGGAAGGAGAGGGACGGGGGAAAGGCAAGAGGAAGGGGAGGGGAAAGGGAGAGGGAGAAAAGAAGGGGGAAAGGAGGCAGGTAAGAAGAAATGAAGCAAGGGAGGGAAGGAGGAAAAGGAAAGAAAAGAAAGGAGAGAAGGAAAGGAGGAAGTGAGGAAGAGGGGGAGGAAGGAAAAAAAGGAAGGAGGGAGGATTTAAGACAAACTGCTTTCTAGCTATAACACCCTCATCTTGTACTTGTGAAGCCAGCTATTCAAAGTGTAAGAGACTTCTCCCAATTAAATTTAATCTATTAGATTTGAACTAAAGCCAGTTTTTGGTCATTTTCACACAGTTGAGCATTACACCTATGCATAAGAAATATCTTTCATCATTTCCTCTCCCTCATGTCTCAGTTTCAATTTTGTCAACTTTAAAGTCTCTCAAGTGATAAAGTCTATCTGGTGATAGCTCACATTTATAAACTGTTTTGAGATTAATAAAATGCTTTCTTCAGAGGGTCTGTGGAATAAAATACTTTTACTCCCATTTTACAGATGGGAAACTGAACCTCAAGAGTTTAAAACAAGAATTCAAAGAAGGTCCTCTGATTCCAAATGCAAGGGCCTTTCCACTACAGCACTGTATGCCCTTATTCATCCAGAGCTGTAGTCTGCACACAAGAGGCACTTAAATACTTTTGAATGAATGGATACAGGAAGATCCTAAGGTCCCAGTGGAGGTTCAAGAAAAGGAATCCACAGGCCCTGGCTAGCAAATCTCCCTGAGGTCAGGTATGTCTGTGAGTTGGGAAGGAAGCTTGAGTCCTACCTTTGACCTCCATCCGGATACTGCTCTCTATGCCATTGGCCACAAATTTGAGTTGAGCGCCATCCAAGTTGGCAGGAACAGGACTGATAGTTAGGGAGTGTTGGGTGCCTTTGCAACGAATCACATATATGTCACTAACTGGCAGGGCTTGCCCATCCAAGAACCATTCACCAGAAGATGCCACGGTGAGGTCCACAGTGAAAGTCACTTCCCCACCAGCTATTGCTTCAACAGCTCGAAGGGGTGTCTTGACAGCCAGTTGGGGTTCTGAGGGGAAATGAGAGGGACCATAGGTCAATCCTGGGGAGGACCCCAAATCTGGGGTACTGTGGACAAAAAGGTGACACAGGGAAAGCAGAGAACCAATGGTCCTCTTGAGTAAGACTCACTCCTCCATACCCATCCTGCTCTTCCTACCTAATCTCAGCTAATTTACATCCTTTCCCAACCTTCAAAACCTGGATCCAAGCCACTATGACCCCCACCTACAAAAAGCAAGGTTCCATTCTTAACAATCAACAGAATTAATTATTTATTGAACATCCACAATAAGATTTCAACAGAGGTTATAACTTGTAGATCATGCCTCCCAAAGGGTCCGTGAATAAATTCAAGGGGCCTGTGAACTTGGATAGGAAACAAAGTCTCTCTTTACTTAATTACTGCCCCCTAAATAAGAATTTAGCATTTCCTTCCATTCTCAATATAAGCAATAAGATGTGATTCTGAGAAGGCATCCTCACGTTTTACCAGACAGTCACAGGGGATTAGGACGTAATAAATGCTAAGAACCCCAATCTAAAAGAAGCGAGCCTCTCTAATTGCCCTCAGAAGGCTAAAGTCACCCTCTACAACACAGGGAGAACCTCAATTGGGGCTCTCTTCTTTATCCCCTTTAGGACTAGGCACAATCTCCAGCCTCTGGCTCCCCTGATGGAGAAGGCCCCCCTTGTCCTCCTATCTCAGCTCAGAGAGAAAGTAGGATTGCCTTTGCTCCAGGGTACCTGACAAATATCCAGGCTGCCAAAGGAGTGAGTGAGAAGAAGTTGTGGGGGCTTGGGGGCATTTGGTATGATGTTACTTGAGGTTGTAGAGAGGTGGAAGAAAGGAACAAAAATCCCATCTCCCATCTCTTAGCCTCTATAAGGCTTACAAGGCAAGTTCATCATGACAATTCTGTGGGATAGGCAGGCTAGGGATTATTATCCCCATTTAACAGAAGCGCCTTGCCCAGGGTCACAGAGCCAGAAGCTCAAGCCTCCAAGTTTAATGTTCTTTTTGTTCCTCTGTCCCTCTCCCCTTCTCCCCCCCAGCACCCCTCATGATGGACTACCACACTCTCTTACCCAGGTGGATGGTTCCTGGAAACTCAAGGTAGGGGCCCTGGCCAAAGCTGTTGACGGCCGCCACTCGGAACTGATAGGCTCCAGCCTCGAGCAGACCACTCACAGTCACTTCGAGTGTGGAGACTCTCTCTGCCTCATGGCACCGAGTCCACCGCTGGCTGCCCAGCCTCCTCTTCTCCACCAGGTAGCCATCAATGCCAATAGGCCGATCTAGCTGTGGTGGGGACCAGCCAAGTGTCACAGAGCTGTCTGTTTTGGCCTTCACCACGGGTTCGGAGGGGGCTTGTGGAGGAGGCTTCCTGGGAGCTAGAGGGAGGAGCACCCACATACAAACAAGGAAAGAAAGGAAATGTGTAAAGCATAGTCACTTCTGGGAAGCCCCCAGCCCACTCCCTCCCACATCAGCTCCAGAGACTGAGACAAGGGGGCCCTTCTTACAGTTTAGGAATTCCCATGGGATGTTTAATGGATGAAATGGAAAGAAGAATCCAAGGGTCTCAAAGTAGGAGATCCAACCACCAACCACCAGACTTAAACCACTCCTGAGCAGAATCTTCTCTATAGCTTCCCCAAAGGGCCTCCAGTTTGTATGTGAATACCTCCATGGATAGGGAGTTTACTACCTCCTAAAACAGCCAGCTCATTGCACTGTTGAATTGATCTCACAATTAAAAAGTTCTGCTATTAACCCCAAATTCTTCTCTTTATGATGTCCACTCCTCAGTCCTACTTCTGTCCTGTGGCCACACAGAATGAATCTGTTTCCTCTTCTATATGACAAACCTTCCTCCTATATGATAAGCTTTGTTCATTTTATAGACAAAGAAGACTGAATCCCATGTAAAAGCCCAAGGTTATAAGAAATTGAGATCAAACACAGTATCCTTATTCCCACATTTCTGCCTTTTCCATTAAATTGAACGATCCCCCTGATACTCTCATGCTGTCCTACTGAGCAGTACCTAAAATTTTAGTGGGAATGAGTCTAATATATGCTCATTCCCAAAGGGAACATGGAGAGACCAATGTCGTGGCCCCAAACCAAAATGGTCGCATCAAGAACCATGTGGAGCCAGTGTAGAGCTCTAGGGAGGCAACATAGTACAGTAGGAATACAATAATATATAATATAGTACAGTGCTTGTCCCCTTGAGAAGGGTTTAAATCTCAGGTCTGACAGCAATGTGCCTCTGACTGAGTCAGTTTCTGAGCTTGATTCCATATCTGTAAAATATGTCTGACTCCTTCACAGGCCTGTTGGGAGGTAACCCCTTGGTAACAGGGTTGTTAGGTTGGGGTGGGAGGCCCCACATCACACCAGGTAGATGGCCAGGTCTAGTCGTCAATGCATGGGACTGATCCTGTCTGTCCTAAGCAAGAGCAGAGAAGATGAAAGATGGGAGCTGTGGGATTGTAGGACCTGGGATCGGATGGAAGATTATAGTTTCGGAGCTGATTTTACAGATATGGAAAGCAAGGCTCTTCTCCCAAGCCAGAGTTCTTCCAATGTGCCACTCAGTCATCAAGGACTGAAGGTGACCTTAAAGCCCATTGAATCCAAACCCCTCACATCTCATATGGAGAAACTGAAGCCAAGAGTCACTCATCCAGGCTTGCCAGATTGCAAATAGCCAGGATTCTGTTTGAACTCAGTCTTTCCTTCTCCAAATCCAGAGCGGGATTCTGGGATCAGTGTCCAGAAAAACCTAACACTGCAGATGATCCCCAAGAACTAAACCTGAGCCCTGAGTTTTTCCCTTTGGCTTCAGGATCTGTTCTGTGGCCTGGGGAGTCAGCTCCCCACCACCACCCAGACCACGCCCGGATTCAACTCTCCCCGCCCCTATCTGAGGTCCTTGCTGCAGGTCTCACCGGACACAAGGAACTGGGTGGAGGTCCTGCACTCGCCAGCCAGGAAGGCGACCTCCCCAGCGTCCTCCTGGCGGCACTGTTTGATGGTCAGGGTGTGGCAGGTGCCTGTGGAAGTGATGGTCATGCGGTCCCCAGCCTTGACCTCCTCCTGGTTCCTCAGCCATTGGATGGGCTCAGCCGGGTCTGCCAGCTCCACGCAGAAGATGGCTGTGTCCCCGCTCAGCACCATGGTCTTCCTTGGGAGCTTCTTGGTGATGTTGCCTGGAGGGAGAGAAGGGGATTAGGGAGAGGAGGGGTGTTCTGATAAGCCGGCTGCCCACTCTCTGGGAGGCCCCAGTGCAGCCCCGGCCCCTGCCCCAGCCCGAGGGGACCTGCCTTGGACAGAAAGCTCAGCAATGGTCCTACTGCCCTCCTTCATCTCACAGATGTACACGGCGTCATCGTCCGTGGTGACGTTCTGCACAGTCAGCCGGCGCCACGTGCCCTCCTCCTCGATGTGATACTTGTGGCTCTGCCGCAGTATGGTCTCCTCCTTATACCAAGAAGCCTCCGTGGCCGGCAGGGGCACCTCGCACTGGAACATGGCAGACTCCTTCTCCCGGACCTCCAGGTCATGCAGCTTCTTCTTGAAGGGCACAATGGGCTCTGGGGAAAAGAGGACACGGAGGCAGAGCTTCAGACTGAGACTGCAAAGGAAGCAGGGGGATGCCTGGAAACTGACAGCTTGGGAGAGATGGGGGAAGAGACACAAAATGAGGGCAGGGGAGGGGTGTGATGAAGCTTGGGGAGTCAGTAAAGTCAGAATGGAGAAAAAGACAGATGATTGAGAAGAATCCCCAGAACTGAAAAGACAAAGAAGAAAGGAAAAGAAAGGAGAGGAGAGGGGAGGGGAGGGGAGGAGAGCAGAGAAGAAAGGAGGAGAGGAGGGGAGGGAAGGGAAAGGGAGGAAAGGAAGGGGAAGGAGGGGAGAGAAAAAAGAAAGGAAAAAAGAGAGAGAAAGGAAAAGGGAGGAAAAGAGATAAGAGGAGGGAAGGAGGGAGGGAGGAAGGATTTATTAAGGGCCTACTATATGCCAGACATTGTGCTAAATGCTTTACAAATATTTAATTTTATCTGTATAACAAACATGGGAGATAGGTGTTGTTATTGTCCTATTTTTTCATTTGAGACAGGAAAAAAGATACAGAATATTCCATGGGCAACCTCAGTTTCGTGCTATGCTAAATAAAATAGGTTAAATTAGCTGACCTCTATGGCTCCTTCCAGCTAGTTCTATGATATTCTCTCTCTCTCTCTCTCTCTCTCTCTTTCTCTCTCTCTCTCTCTCTCTCTCTCTCTCTCTCTCTCTCTCTCTCTCTCTCTCTCTCTCTCTCTCTCTCTCTCTCTCTCTCTCTCTCTCTCTCTCTCTCTCTCTCTCTCTCTCTCTCTCTCAGACGTGAATCATTATTGCTAAACTCAGCTAACGATGGTATTTGGGGAGTTACTCTGTTCAGTTCACCCCCAGTGTCAGGAATCTCACATATGCAGAGTGAAATAGGGAAAAAGTATCTAGTGACTAAAGTGAGGGAGGGGAGACCCTGGGGGATGGACAGTGAGAGAGATGACAAGAGCCTCAAAAAATGGGGGAGAACATCGCCCCCTGTGAAAAGTGGAAGACAGGAAAAGAGAAGAGAGCATCAAAGACGAAGGCGTCTAGAGTAAGAGAGACAATAGGGGAAGTCTGGGAGGATAAAAATGGATGGTGAGTGATGGATGTCCTGAGCCTGAAAGGAGAGAAATTGGGGGGGGGAGGGGACTCCTTTAGTTAGAGACAGGAGAGATTAGAGGAAGAGAGAAATCTGAGTCTGAAGACACTGGAGAAGGGAGACAGAGAAAAATAGGGAGATGGGAAGTGAGAGATGCTCAAAACCGAATATCCAGGAAACAGATGCACATTCAGAGTGAGAGCTGGGAAAGTTATGTTGGAGATACTCAGAAACCGAAAGGGGATGTGAGTGGCTAGAAAGTGGAGAAGGAATAGAGGCAGAGGTAGACGCTGAGAGAAGTTCTCAGGTCCTGAGAGACAGAGGGGAGTATAAAGGGAAAGAAGGAGGTGATAAGAGAGAGATGCCCAGAGCCAAGAAGAGATAAGAGAGAGGCCCACCCAGTTAGAGACAGACTAAAGATAGACTAAAAACGGGAGGGGAGGGGAGATGTTGGGACTAGGGCAAAGAAAGAGAGGGAGGGATGCTTAAAGCCTAAGAAACTAAGGAAATATAAGAGAGAAAGTCATACAGATTATGAAACAGGGAAGATAATAAGTAGGGGAGAAATGCCTAGAGTCTGGAGGGGAAAGCTAGAGTGAATGGTGTGACTGGTGCTTGGTGCATTTAGGAGTCCATGAAAGCTTTCTGGTGAAGGGAAATTGATTTTAAGGAGAATTTAAAAGAGAAGGAAAAATCCATTCTCAATTGAATGACCTTTAGATTTTCTTCCCTTGTGCCCCAAAGGGCACCGTGTCCCAAATGACTTCGAAGGATCGCTCTCAATTCCTGGCACCACACCCACAAATGCCACCGCAGTTCAGGCCCTCAGAGTATCTCAGGGCTTGCAGAAACCTGGGAAGTCATCCAGTCCAATCCTTAATGACACAATAATCCATTCTGCAATATCCCTACCAAGTGATTGTCCACCCCCACCTAAAGACTTCCACAAGTGGGGAACAAACTCCCTACCTCCAGAAGCAGCCCATTCTACTTTGAGACACCCCAATTGTTGGAATGATTCTTCCCCCACCCCACCATTTTATTTTTTATCCTTTCCTACTAAATGCTGGATGACTAAAAATATGTTGAAGGAGCTACCTGTTGGTAGGATGTATCTAGAAAGTGGATTCCAACTTCTCTGCAGAAAGACATTGACTGCTGTTCCTGGTTGAGCCCAGTACCTTAGAATAATCCAAACCATTGCCTCTTTTTGCACTGAGACTTACACTTCACATAGGGATCAATTTGACTATCTTTCTGAAGCATTCTAGTCATAACTATAAAGTCAGAAGTGGGATTACTCATTCATGAATGAGAGATTCACGCTCCCAAAACATATTTCAACAGACTGGACTAGGAAGCTAGAGTCAACCAGACAGGGGGAAAAAAGAAAGAAAAGAACAGGATGCGATAGAAAGAACATTAAGTCTAAAATCAAAAGACCTAGATTCAAATTCTGGCTTTGACATGTACTATTGAGATGACCACAGCAAATACCTTCTTTTCTCTGAGATATTTCTTCCTTCTTTGTAAAATGATAATATTTCATTTACTTGTCTCACAGAATTGTAAAGAAGAAAAATTTTCATGAGCCTTATAGAGCCGCAGAAATAGGAATTCTTATTATAAATGTTTAGTCCTGCCCTCAGATCCAAAAACTCAATTGCAATTACAGAAGGAATAGCTAATGGAATGATCTTAAGTGAAGGATTCAAGTGGACCTCAATCTCAATATGAGTCAATTGTGTAATTTGGCAGCCAAAAGAGCTCATGCTGGTCTTTTGTCTTGGTGAGACTGACTCTAGAATGTTATATTCAATTAGAATGCCACATTTTAGGAAGCACTTTGACAAGCTGTGGCCAGAAGTAGATGACCAGGATTAATTAGAGGATTTCTAAGAAAATATTGATTGAACAGGGAATTTTTAAACTGGAGGGGAAAAAATAACAAAAAGAAAGATTGTTATTAACTCTCTTAAGGTATCTGAAGATACTATTGCATAGAAAAGGAATCAAACTTTTTCTAAAATAAGAATTGGACAAATATCAAGTAGTATTAGATATAGTTGATAGAGCACTGGACTTCCAATAAGAAAGACTTGAGTTTAAGTCCTCAATCAGAGACTGTGTCACCTGACAAGTTCTTTAATCCCACTCTGCTTCAGTTTTCTCAACTGTCAAGTGGAAATAATAATAGTATCTCTCTCATGGGGTTATAAAGCTCAAACGAGTTATATGTAAAGCATTCTGTAAACCTTAAATATCAGTTATTATGTTAGCTATTAAATTATAGAAAGACTGATTTCAGCTCAAAAGAAAGGAAACTTACTGATCAGTCATGAAATTAATAGTTATGAAAATAACTAAATCAAGGATGTAATAAGTTCTCCATCAAAACAGATCTACAACCGGAGATCATATGTCAGCCTGTCAGGAATATTATAGGAGGAATTTCTGTTCAGATGGAGGGTTGGTCTATAAGATCCTTGGGTCAGTAGCAGTAGAGCATAGAGCCTGGAGTAAGGAAGATTCATCTTTGTGAGCTAAAAATCTGGCCTCAGACACTTACTAACTGCATGGTCCGGAGCAAATCCCTTAACCCTGTTTGGCTCAATTTCCTCATTTGTAAAATGAGCCGGAGAAGGAAATGGAAAACCACTCTAGTATTTCTGCCAAGAAAACCCCAAATAGAATCCCCAAGAGTCAGACACAACTGAAGAGCAACAAGATCTCTAAGGTCCTTCTGACCTCTGAAATCCTATAATTCTATGAATGTCTCCTAAGGATCTTCAAATATATATTATTCTGCCTATCTTATTTCCCATTCATGCAAGTGATAATTGTTAGGTTGTAAGCTCCTCAGAGGGAGGGATTATTTTATGTCTTCCTTCTGTATCTCCACTGCTTAGCATAATACCCATAGTAATTAATTAATGATTTTAAAATGCTTATTGGCTCTACCTTTGCATCAGACTTCTATTAGTTGATTTTTCCAATGGTTTCAAATTTTTTCTTTCATATTTGGACAAGGCTAGGCACCCTAAGCAAACTTCCTTTCAGGTCCCTCCATCTCTTTACCCAGACTCCTACCACAGCTTCTGCTTTTCCTTCTCTTTTAAATTCTCCTTAAAATCAATTTCCCTTCACCAGAAAGCTTTCCTGGACTCCTCACTCTAGCTTCCCCATAGTCTTATGTTGACTACAGCCTCTCAGGAATGGGGTAGTCACAGGGAAGGAAGGTGAAGGGAACTGGCCTGGATATCAGCTTAAATCACTGATTTTGAGGTGACCTAAACTTTTCTAGGTACTTGTTTATATTTCCTTGTTTATATCTTGCTGGAAGGGGAGGTGGAATTAGATCTCTGTCAGCTGAAAATGAAGGTATTGGATTGGATGATCTTTGAGCTCCCTCCCAACTCAAAATCTCCTGTTTCTAAATTGACAAGGGATTAGAAGTGGTATGAATGGAACCTACAAAGCTGCCAACCAGTCAGTCAGAAGGCCTTTGGATTGGTTGAGAACGAACCTGGGAGTTGGAAGAATAGATCAGTGAGCTCAAGTCAGGGTAGGATGAATCCAAAATTTAACATGGGGATATTCTGAGGAGAAGAGGGTTTATATTCAGTGTTATAAAAAAAACTGGTGGTCCAAGAGAAAGGAAAATCAATTTTTAGGTCCTTAGCCTAATTTTATAATAGTAGCTCACATTTATAAAGCACCTCAAAGTTGGCAAAGAACCTGACAGAAGTTATCTCACAACACTCTTGAGAGGTGAATGTTCATATTATCCTTTTTGAGGATAATGGAGGAACCCAAATCATAGAAAGGGTAAGTGATACCTGTTCTGGTATCAGTGTTTGAGAAATGTTTGAGCATTTGAGAAGGGGTTTGACAGAACCCTTAATTCCAAATCCAGCATTCTAAGCACCATATGATATTGCCTCTAGTTTGAAAGCTGATTCCTGACGATGATTTGGATGGCTTCTCATGCATCCACATTTAATGACCTTCCTCTTGTGTGTTAATATATTATGCTCTCTAGCCCCTTGTGAACAAAGCTCAAAAAAACACCCATTCACATTCTGGACTGTGCAGATTCAGAGTGGAGGAAAACGGGAAGCAGAGACCAGAGTAGATTATCCATCAATGGTGGCAGTGGACGGCAAGACAGAGAAAATAGGACCAGTAATTGGAAATCAGGTGCAGGAGGTCTCTAAAACCAGGATGCCAAATAGGCTCAGGAATCCAGAAAGGTCTTAAAAAAAAACCTGAAGTGTTAAACCCCAACAGGAATCAGAAATTATGGACAGTTTATTTAGTAAATAGAGAAAAGATCCAAGGCAATCCCAATAAATTCTGGTGTAAGGAATCTTAGTGAGTAAGGAATCTTAAGTGTGTCTTAGCCATGTCTTCTATGTAACTTTTTGCTGAGAACATGAGAATGTACTTGCAAATATCTGAAGGAATTGCAGGAAAGCACAAAGAAGCTGAAAAGCTACTATTCTAGTGCATCTATTATTTAATTAATTAATGAGTATCCTTTATTGCAGGTCTGTGTTCACCTCAGAAACCTGACAAGTTTCTTGAGTAAAATACAGTCCTCCTAAAGGAAGGAATAAATATTCTCTTTGGTGGGTTTCTTGTGATGAAGCAACTTGTACCTGGGAGGTTGCTATATCTTAAGAGTCACGGATCAAATGAGAATACTTAGTATTTTACCTTCTTTGTTCTCAACCTATAAAAACTCCTTAATGGAAAGGAACTTTGAGGATTTGGGCTAGAAAGACTTGTACAAATTTGTCTACCAATGGTTCCCACTTGAGACTCTATATAGCTATATAACCATGAGTCCTCCCAGCCAAGGAATTCAGATGTTGGTGCTTTCTCAGAGTGATGATGATGTATGTTGCATGTTTTTTGTTTGTTTGTTATAGTGGCTACTATGTTTGTTAATTGTGTATTTCTTTTGTACTAAAAGTTTTCTTTTCTCTTATGTTTTATTTAAATCAAGGTTCTCAGCAGTAATAAACTTGTAGCTACCCTCTTTAAGAATATGCTTGTTGAATGCAAATTCCAAACCTAGATTAATCTTTTCTCTGAATAGAAAATGCCATCTGCATCCTGAAAAAGAACTATGGATATTGAATGTAAATCAACATATGCTATATTCACTTCTTTTATCTGTTTTTTTTCTCTCCGATGGTTTTTGCTTTTTGTTCTGATTTTTCTCTCCTAACATGATTTGTAAAGAGATGTATATTAAAAAGTTAACATACATGAATAACTAGAAAAATAAAACGATTAATTTTAATAAAGTAAATAGGAAAAAGAGTCCTGCATCTGAATACCCAGGACCCCTAAACTAATTTCAAGAAGAGATGGTGGTAGCCCAGAAAGAAAATATTTCATCAAGGTTAGAGACCCAAGGCAGGATGCTGGAATCCAACCCTACCTCAAAGTGCAATTGGATCATAACAAGTGATTGCTGATTTCTAACCAGCTTCTGGGGGGAACTACCTTTTAGGCAGAGGGCCCTTCCCCACAATGGCAGAATGTCAGGCTGCCATATATAGACTAAGAGTTCCAAAGAGGAGTGTGTTGAAGTTTAGTAATTTAGCTACCACTATTGTCACTTCACTTAGCTGTGATGACTTTCATAGAAACTAAAAACCTGCACAGAAAATTCGAGTACATCATCCCCTAGACTCAATTCTCAGAGTTAGAGGGTATTTAAAACACCAGGGTTGGAAGATATGTTAGAACATAGAAAACTGATAATCTGAGTTTAGATTACAGATTTTTAGACCTAAGAAGGGCCTCAGAATCTAGAACATAGAATGTTAGAGCTAGAAAGGATCCAGAGATAATCTAGTCCAGAAGATGTTAATCTGTAATCCATAGACAACCCCCTTCCCCAAAGGGGGTCTATGAACTGGAATGGAAAAAATTTCATCTTTATTTTCATTAACCTCTAACTTAAAATTGGCCTTTCATTTAATTAGTTTAAAATGTGATTCTGAAAAGGAGCCCCATAAGCTTTCCCTGATAGCCAAAGTGGTCCAGGACACAGAAAACATTAAAAAGTCCTGATTTAATCCAGCATGATATCTTGAGATTTGAGGTCCAGAAAATTGCAATGATTTCCCCAAGAAGGTCACAGAGTAGAATCAGAACTAGAACCTAGATGTTCTGGCCCTTAGGCCAGGGCTCTCCCCCCTACTGCATGTATATTTAATAGTTTGACAACAGCTAAATGCATTTTTCTCATGAGTGACCATGTCCCAGGTAAACCAGGGTAATGAACCACATTATAGAGGACATTCTGAGAGAAGATGGAATCAGGAGAAACCCTGGTCTGTGGGTCCTTTCCCCGGGGGAAGGGGGGGGGGAGAGAAGGAAGTAATGATCTGAGCCCCTAAACATTTGGGCCCAGGGTTGTGCCTGTCGGTTTGAGATGGCCCTTCCCTTTCCATTCCTCCTCCCCATCTCTCTTTCCTTCTTCTAGACACAAATTCACCCCGACCCTTGGCATTTGAGCTCATCTCTCCCTGAAGCAGGTGCTGCTGCCAGCATAGCTCCCTAAACTGCTCCTCCTTCCTGCCTGCTACTGCCTGGGACACTGGATGCCCACAGTGCTTTGTCAGAAGGCCATCCAGGAAAGGAAAGTTTCACTCTCTCCCTCAACAGCCCAGTCCATCCCTTCAGCCTAAACTGAGGCTTGTTACCTAGATCCCTCCCCATGCAGCTGGAGTCCAGTCTCTTCTTCTACTGCCCTGCTGGACCCTGGAAAACAACTGGTTTTTATAAGCCAAAAAGCCCCTCCCCATTAGGGGAGCCTAATGTCTTAGCCTGCAAGTCTCATCTTGGAGTTCTAAGCCCTTTAAAATCCAGCCTTTCCTTCCTATTTCTCCAGGCCCCATGATCCAGAAGCCTTCACTCTAGTGAAGCTCCCAATGAGTCTCCCAACACACACTATGTGTATCTCCCATCTTTTCTGAATTGCCTCCTCCCCTTCTTCTTCACTAATTCTTACCCATCTTTTAAGACCAGGTTCAAAACTCCCTTTCTCCAGGAAGCTTTCCTTGATAAAATAAAGCGGCTATAATTGATGATCTCCAAGGCCCTTGCCAGCTCTGACATTCTAGATTCTAAGGTCCTTTTTAGTTCCAAGATTCTGTGTCCTAAGTTTTCTCCCAACTCTGACATTCTACATTCTAAGGGAGGAAGAGGAAGGGGCAGAAAAGGAGAAACAGGCACAAAGAGGCACTGAGAAAGAGGCTGCAGTAACAGCAGGCGTCTTCATATCAGAGGCCTGAGCTGTAATCCCAGCTCTGACACTTAAAAAATTAATAAAAATTCACTCTGAACCTCGGTTTCTTCATTTGTTAAATTGGGGGGAAAAACTGACTTCATGGGGCAATTTGTGGGTAAAAGATCATAAAAATGTGTTATTATTACTGTTATCCTTTATCTCCTTTCTATGACATATAAGAGTTCCTTGGTCTTCCAGGGCTGATTATTCACCTTTATGTTTATTCCTACCTCTAGGCAAATAAAATACTGAAGGTTAGCACTGAGAGAGAACAGGGGATGGTATAGTATAGAGACAAGATTATGGACTTTGATGGCTGCTCATAGTTAAGGTTTGGTGAGTGATTGCTAAAAGGAATTAGGATCCAAGAGGCTGCCTCAGACCCTATCCCTGCCCAAAGAATATTTTTTTTTCTTTTCTTAATGTACTTTCCACACTTTGTTCTTTTCAAAGCCCTATTTCAACTATACTCTTCATCCAATTACTGAGAAGTAGGCAAGGTGAAAGGAATAGTCTTCATTTGGCAGATGGAGAAAACTGGGGCCTCAACAAGAGGAAGACTTTCCCAGGAATCAGGGATACAACCAGGATCTTGGGTCTCCTGCCTCCCAGTCTAGGACTCTAGATTTCTCTTTCTTTCTCTATTACCTTACTTCCCTCTTACTACTACCAGTAATGAAAACTGAAGTCAGAAAATTATACAGACATTTGGTTAAATGGAAAGATTTTATGGAAAAGAGACCTATAGCACTGTTCTAGGGGAAAAAAAGGATGAATCCAGTAAAAGGACACCAGGAACACAGAGGAAGCAAAGGCTCAACCATTCTGTGCCCTGTGTTTCTTAAATATTCCAAGACCTCTTCCCATCTTGGGCATTTTATGTTCTATATTCTGGAGCCCTGCCCTCTGACCTATGTTCTCTGGTTTATTCCAGCTCTGACATTCTACGTTCTCTGTTCGAAAATGCTTTCTAAAGCTGTCCTTCTTTGTCCTAAGATTTTTCCCAGCTCTGATATACTATGTTCTGAGATCTTTCTCAGTTCTGACATTCTTTGTTCTATATGAGGCTGAGAGAATCTATCCCTATCTAATAATAACCCACAGCTCATCCTCTCCATTCCTAATACCTATCCCAGCCTGAGGAATGGGAATAACTCCCTTGTCATCAGGGTGACTCATAGTCCCCAGACAATGTGATCTGCAGAGGGGAGGCCTGATTCCTCAATCTGCAGTGGTGAACAGTGTCACCCCTACATTGCCTCCCATATTTGGTCAGGATATGTGACCCACAGGGCTAAAAAAAAATAATGATAACTTCCATTTCTTTTAGATTTATACAATACTCTTTTCTGCATAATGACCCTGTGAGGTGTTTAGTGTAAATATCATTGCCCTTACTTCATAGAGAAGAAATCCTAGATGAAGTAATTGGCCGAGGGTCACATGGTTAGCCACTGTAGGCACCAGGAGCTGAATGCTGGTATTCCTGGCTCCCAAATAAGCAGCTTTCCCTGTCATATCATGTTATCTCTTTATCTCAATTATGGCATGAGAACTCCTTGGGTGGGGAACCAAGATGGGGTGAAATGAAACCCAGTGGTTCTAAATTCTTAAGATTGAGAAGGGACTTTAAAAAATCAATTCTTCTATTTCTCTAAGGAGGACAGGCTTAGGAACGGGGGAACCAAGGACTTTGAGGAGAATCAATTCTTCTATCTCTCTAAGGAGAAGGGCAGATTTGGGAATAGGGGAACAAAGGACTTTGAGGAGAATCAATTCTTCTATCTCTCTAAGAAGAAGGATAGACTTGGGAATAGGGGAACTTTGAGGAGAATCAATTCTTCTATCTCTCTAAAGAGAAGGATAGACTTGGGAATAGGGGAACTTTGAGGAGAATCAATTCTTCTGTCTCTCTAAGGAGAAGGGCAGACTTGGGAATAGGGGAACCAAGGACTTTGAGGAGAATCAATTCTTCTATCTCTCTAAGGAGAAGAACAGACTTGGGAATAGGGGAACCAAGGACTTTGAGGAGAATCAATTCTTCTGTCTCTGTAAGGAGAAGGATAGACTTGGGAATAGGGGAACTTTGAGGAGAATCAATTCTTCTATCTCTCTAAGGAGAAGGACAGACTTGGGAATAGGGGAACCAAGGACTTTGAGGAGAATCAATTCTTCTATCTCTCTAAGGAGAAGGACAGACTTGGGAATAGGGGAACCAAGGGCTTTGAGGAGAATCAATTCTTCTATCTCTCTAAGGAGAAGGATAGACTTGGGAATAGGGGAACCAAGGACTTTGAGGAGAATCAATTCTTCTATCTCTCTAAGGAGAAGGACAGATTTGGGAATAGGGGAACCAAGGACTTTGAGGAGAATCAATTCTTCTATCTCTCTAAGGAGAAGGACAGATTTGGGAATAGGGGAACCAAGGACTTTGAGGAGAATCAATTCTTCTATCTCTCTAAGGAGAAGGGCAGATTTGGGAATAGGGGAACCAAGGACTTTGAGGAGAATCAATTCTTCTATCTCTCTAAGGAGAAGGACAGACTTGGGAATAGGGGAACCAAGGGCTTTGAGGAGAATCAATTCTTCTATCTCTCTAAGGAGAAGGATAGACTTGGGAATAGGGGAACTTTGAGGAGAATCAATTCTTCTATCTCTCTAAGGAGAAGGACAGACTTGGGAATAGGGGAACCAAGGACTTTGAGGAGAATCAATTCTTCTATCTCTCTAAGGAGAAGGACAGATTTGTGGATAGGGGAACCAACGACTTTGAGGAGAATCAATTCTTCTATCTCTCTAAGGAGAAGGATAGACTTGGGAATAGGGGAACTTTGAGGAGAATCAATTCTTCTATCTCTCTAAGGAGAAGAACAGACTTGGGAATAGGGGAACCAAGGACTTTGAGGAGAATCAATTCTTCTTTCTCTCTAAGGAGAAAGACAGATTTGTGGATAGGGGAAGCAAGGATTTTGAAGAGAATCAATTCTTCTATCTCTTTAAGGAGAAGGATAGATTTGTGGATAGGGGAACCAAGGACTTTGAGGAGAATCAATTCTTCTGTCTCTCTAAGGAGGACAGATTTGTGGATAGGGGAACCAAGGACTTTGAAGAGAATCAGTTCTTCTGTCTCTCTAAGGAGAAGGACAGACTTGGGAATAGGGGAACCAAGGACTTTGAGGAGAATCAGAGGAGAGGCTTTGGCTTGAAGAGCAAAGAGGTAAGGACAGGGGAATAAAAATGACAAGGATCATTCCCATTTCTCTGGGGCTTTCAACTTTGCCAGGCAACTACCAACTCTGTGATGGAGATATCATAAGTATTATGAATCCAGCCTGTTGGATGAGGAAATCAAAGAAGGGATGGGAAGTTAAGTGTCGGAGTTGGGACTTAACCCTTCAGTCCCAGCCCAGGACTCTTTCCTGGCTGCAGGGGAGGGGAGAGGGGGGAAGGGAAGGGGAGGATGGGAAGATGGGGGTGTAGGGGGGAAAGGAAAGGGGAGGGGTATAGAAAGCCCACTCACTCACCTCTCACCACCACCAGCACAGAGCTATAGGTCTGCCCCACCAGGTTGGAGGCTGTGCACGTATAGAGTCCGTTGTCCGTCTGTTTGCAGAAGAGTATCTTAAGAACAAAGTTCTCCTGCTCATCCTCATATATCATGTGCCTCCGGCCCTCAGCGACCACCTCCCCATCCTTCTTCCAGACAGTCTCGGGTTTGGGCTCCCCAGTCACATAGCAGCTCAGGCGTGCATGTTTGCCCTCAGTCACGGTGCACGTGCGCGTGCCCCCACTGCTCCAGCGCCCCAAGCTGGAGCTCAAGCCGGTGCCTTCGGCCCGGATCTCCTCCCTCCGCCTCTGCAGGTGGGCCAGCAGGGCCGTTGTTCCAGACGCGGCCTCCGCAGCCCGGGGCCCCACCAGGGCCTTCTCATCTACCACGAGGGCAGCAGCGGCGCTGGCGGACCCGATGGGGTTCTCGGCCAAGACCGTGTAGGTGCCGCCGTCTCGGGGACGGGCGCCCCGGATCCTCAGGGAGCTGTCTTCCCCCCGAGCCTCCACCTGCACGCGGTGGAAATCGGGAGACGACGGCTCGCCCAGCCGCCGGCCGTCTTTGGACCAGCTGACTGACATCGGGGGGCTGCCCTGGAGCCGGCAGCGGAAGGTGGCATCCTCTCCCACGCTCACCCGGATCGAGGTCGGCCGCAGCAAGAAGTAGGGAGCCAGCTCCGCCCGCATGCTGTCCTCGCCCACCTGCAGGCTGACCGCGGCGAAGGCCTCGCCGATGGAGTTGCGGGCCCGGCACACGTACTGGCCGCTGTCTTCCAGGGTGAGGTCCACGATGGTCAGGCGATAGAGCTCCCCCTCCTCAGTCACGCGGAAGCGCCCGCCCGCCGCCACGGGCACCTGGTCCTTCTCCCAGCTCACCAGGGGCACCGGGTTGCCCACGATCTGGCAGCTCAGGGTGGCATCTTTGCCCACGGACACCAGGAAAGCCTTGGGCCGGGTGAGGAAGCGGGGCGCCCCGCTGAAGGAGGTGTAATCCATCCTGGCTTCCTGGGACAAGAGGAAAGCAGCAGTGAATATGAGGACGAAGTGACACGTCTGACCACGGGCCTCAGAGCTAGAAGGGGACCCCAGCAATAGCCAAGCCCGACGTCCTCTTTTTCGGGGTGAAGTAACTGAGAGAAAGGAAAGAATTGGTGCTGTGTAGCTCAGTTAATGGGCCGCAGAAAGGTGAGTCTGAATTCGGGGTCCTTTCAACGTCAAATCTCCCTAATCGGGATGCCCAGAGGATGTTTACCCAATAGCCTAGAGTAGGATTAGAGGAGATGGGGGTGGGCGGAGAGGGAGGCTCTTTTCTCTCTCCTGATGACATCATGCAAAGTCAATCTCTGGAATCCTCCCCCCCTCCCCCCCAGTTACCTTCTTTCTTTACGAAGTTCTGCCCTCTTCAGTAAATTATACATCCCTCTTTCCTCCCTTCCTCCTTCCCCCCTCCCCTGCTTCCTCCCCCCCTTTCTAAATCCCTCTCTGAGACATTGGCCTGATTAATGGAAAGAACCCAAATTTACTCCTTCTGCTTGTCACCCATTCTTTAATTACAATCTTCTTTCCTCAGGACAATCCCACAAGGGCTATGTTGGATAGACCAGTGCGAAGAATACTAGGTGTAGAGTCTAGAAAGCCCTGGGTTTGAATTCTGACTCCAACATTTGACAGTTTTGTGACTATAAAGAAGTCCCTTAACCTTCCTAAAATCTCAATGTCCCCGTGTATTAAGGGGGAAGAATAATTAATATCGCTAGTGCTTAATTTGAAAGTGATTTAATTGTGAGGTTCAAATGATGAAATGAATGCAAAGTATTTTGTAAAACTCAAAGTTATATAAATTCAATTCTATAAAAATTCTTAAATTATATGCGCAAGATACCATCATTGTTAGGACCTACTAATACAAAGCAAAAAAACAAAACTTCCCTGCCCTCTTGCAGCTTCCATTTCATTCTTCATTCTCCATACAGATAAGTAAATATAAGGCCATTTGAGGTGTTGAGAAAACACTAATAATTGGTGGGGGATTAGGAATTAGAGGAAAAGATAATGAATTCCATTTGAGGCATGAGTTTCAGGAGTTTATTTTTTTAAATTTAGACTTCATCAATGTAGGGAGCTTCCAAGAAAGCAAATTCTCTTTACCAACCAAATCAGCAAATGTTCTGCCATTTTTAATCTTAAACAATTGCCTATGCGGGGAAGGGGAGGGGTGGCACTGAGAAAGTGATTTGAGCAGGGTCACAATAGTCAGGATATGTCAGAGGTCAAATCTGAACTCAGGTCTTCCTAACTCTGAAGCCAGCTCTCTATCAACTACCTCAGTGTCATTGTCATCATCATCATCATCTTCTTCTTCTTCTTCCTCCTCCTCCTCCTCTTCCTTTTTTCTTCATTTTCTATCTTTTCTTCATCTTCTTCATTTTCTCTTCTCTTCTCATTCTCTTCTTCATCTTCTCTTCTTATTCTTCTTCTTTTTCTTGTTCTTCTTGTTCTCCTTCTCTTCCTCCTTTTCCTTCCTCTCATTCTCAACAAACAGTGGATAACATTATTTACCCAGGATCTCAAAGCTAGAAAGTGATCTAGAATTATCTATATCTTGGATATGGAATGAAACTGAAACCACAAGTCAGCTCTACAATGCTGAGTATCTTTAACTCAGTTTTCACTTGAAAACCCTAGTGAAGGTGTCTTCACCCACACCCCAGCACAGCCAACCCATCCTACTGTGAGAATCCATCTCCTGTTAGGAATTCCCTTACATGGAATTTAAATCTACCCCTCTCCAACTTTCTTCCTGAAGAAACTGGGGGAGATATGCAGTGAATGGGGGGGGGCAGGATGGTGGGTGTGCACTATACAGTGGATAGAACCCTGGGTCTGCAGCCAAAAAGGTTGGAATTCAAATCCAGCCCCAGATACTTACTAGCTGTGTGGCCCTAAGCCAAGGACCTTATCAAGATCCTCCCTAAAGAAAAGGGACCTATACATGCAAAACTGTTTGCAACAGCTCTCTTTTCAGGCAAAGAATTGGAAATGGAGGGGATGCCCATCAGTTGGGGAATGGCTGAATAAATTGTAGTGTCACGGAATATTGTTGTTCTATGAGAAGTGATGTACAGAATTCTGTTGGGGAAAAACATGGGAAGTTCTCAACAAACTCAAGCAAAGTGAAATACACTGTATACAAAGTAATAGCAATGTTCTGGGATGGCCAGCTGTAAATGACTGTTATTCTCAGCATTACAAAAATCCACAGCCTACCCTGAGGACTTATGATGAAAAATCCTATCCATACCCAGGGAAGAAACTGATTATATCTGAATTCAGATTGAATCATTCTCTCTCTTTCTCTCTCTTTCTCTCTCTCTCTTTCTCTCTCTCTCTCTCTCTCTCTCTCTCTCTCTCTCTCTCTCTCTCTCTCTCTCTCTCTCTCTCTCTCTCTCTGTCTCTCTGTCTCTCTCTCTCTCTCTCTCATTTGAGTTTTCTTAAGTCTTTTTAAAATTGGGATGGGATATCAATTTTTTTTTCACAACATGACTGTTATGGAAATGTTTTTGTATAACTTCACATGTAGTTTCTTAATGGGGGCTGGGGGTGGGGAAAAGAGAAAGAACCTGGAACTCAAAAGTTAAAAAAAATTGTAAAAAAAAAATGTCTGGGAAACTATTAAATAAATAAATAAGGAATTTTATTTTTTTAAAAAAAAAAGATTCTCCCTAAATGTGGCACCCAGAACTGAACCCAGTACTCCAGATGCGGATTTGATTATACCAGCATACAGCAAAACTTTCAAACATGCTTTATCCTGGACACCATGTTCTCTTACTACAGCCAAGGATTATGTGAGGTTTTTTAAAATGCCATGCTATACTGTTCACTTTCATTAAGTTTGCAATCCACTGAGACCCCCAGATCTTTTTTCCTTTCAGAGGAAAGATTGTCTGGTGCCAGTTCCCAGTCTTGTACATGTGGATTCTATTGTTTTAAACCCAGAATAAAACCTTCCATTCATCCCTAAAAATTTTATCTTATTAGATTCAACTCAACATTCAAACTTGTTGAGATCTCTTATCAATTCTAACTCTATCATCCAGGGTATTGACTATCCCTTCAAGTGTGTATTTCTGTAAAGTTAATAAATATAGATCTTTATCTTCATCCAAATCACACATACACACATACACACACACACACAATCAAAAAGTTGAATAATACAAGAACAAAACCTGAAATATTTCATTAGATACATCATACATATATTAGATAATATGAAGCCTCTAATAATCATTCCTCTAGATATGAAAAGATGTCCCCACTCCACTCCTTTGCAGAGGAAGAAGGTAAGGGAACATTACATATATTTTCAGACTTTTTCAATGTGTTAGTTCATTTGCTGGTTTTTGGATGGGTTTCTGTTTTTTCTTTTTTTTTTTTTTTTCCTTCTTTAAAAAATGCTATTCATTATATGGAATGGCTATCTGGAAGGCAGAGGAGAAAGGATGCTGATGATGTGGGGGGGAAAGGTATCAACAAAAATATATCCCTCCAAAACCCCTACTTTAAAAAAAAATCAGCTTCTTAAGTTCAAGGTGGGAGAGAATGAAAAAGATCATGGAGTTTTAGTGGACTACAAGTAGGGCAGAACCCAGCAATGTGATATGGCACCCAGAAAAGCTAGTTTGGATCTTAGATTGCATAAAAAACAGACAAAATTTTTAGTAAGAGGGAGCTGATAGTCAGACCACATTTGGATCATTGTATTCACTTCAAGACATCCCATTTTAAGAAGAACATTGCTGAGCTAGAGGGCATCCAGAGAGTGCCATCAGGGATGGCAAAGTCCTTACGTTATGAAATTTATTATGAAATTTAGTTGATGAAACCAAAAAGATTTTTAGCACAAGCAAGAGAAGGTGGAGGGAGGGGCACAATAACAATCTTCAAATATTTGAAGGGTAATCAGGAGGAAGAGGGATTTTCACTGATTATGTTTAGTCTTGGAGGATAAAACCAGGAGCAATGGGAAGAAGGTGCAGATTTAGGCTTGCTATTCCCACAAATGTAAATTGCCCTCTTGGAGAAGCAATGGGTCTCCAAGCAGAGATGGGATGGTAACTTGCTGAATATAGTGTGGAGGGGATTTCTTTTGGGTATGGGCTGGACAAGACAATATTGGGGCTTCTTGGCATTCTGAAAGTCTGAGCTGTGATTCTTTAGTCCTGGCCGACAGATTTGTTCCAAATTTATCCAGCCTCTATTGTCCAGCCCACATCCCTCAGCCTTGGCCATGACAATCATGAAATACTTTGTAATGCCTCATTAAAAAATGAATAAGCACGGCATTGCCTTGATCCACTGATCCAGTAACCCTGTTAAGAGGAAGGAAATGAATTTCATTTGGCATGACCTTGTCTAGATGAAGCCCTGCCGGGGTTCTAGATAATCACAGTTGCCTTTGCTAAATGTCACTAACCATTCCTTTAATAAGGGAGTAAGAATAACAGCTTACATCTTGACAAGTCTACAAGTCCACTTGTACAAGACTTTCCTTACCATCACCCTTTAAGGTAGGTTGTTTAGGGCTTATTTTTAATCTAAATTTTTGTCGATGAGGAAGTTAGAGTCAGAGAGGACTCATGATCTGTCTCAGGCCTTCCCATCAGCATTCAGGGCTTCTGGGCTACAAGTCCATAAACAAAACCAATCCAAAATGGGATGAGGGGAGGAAGAGACACCACTAGAAGCCCCCTCCCCCCACCTCTTCATCACAAATCATCTGCTCCATTCAGGGTCGCTAATATATTTCAGATCCATTTCCAGACTTAACTCATATAGTCTCTCCAGGGGTCCTCCAGGCTGTCCTCTCCTTTCTCTTTCTTCCCCCCCCCCCCGCCCCGTTCCTTGTGCCTCTTCTCAGGAGCCTCTCTGAGTACCCAAATCCACACTGACCTCTAGCTTTTCAGAATCATTTGACTGCCAGCCCATCTTTCTAAATACAGCCAATCAAAAAGCCACATATCTACGAAGACCCCTTTTTGTTGTATATCAATAAAGACGGACTCCTCCTCCTTGAGGTGGATGATTTTACTGACCTTCTTTGTTAATAGTTATATGCATCACTATGAATTAACTCATTTTACTCAGTCTGTGCCTCAGTCTACCTTTATTAAAGACAACCCACGCCAGATTGGGAGCCCCCAAGTGCAGGAACCATTTCTCCCTCTGTCCTTTCTTCCTTCTCTCTTCTGTGTCCTTTCCCTCCCTCTCTCTCTCCTTTCTTCTTTTCCTCTCCCCTCCTCCTCTTTCTCTCCCTTTCTCCTTCCCTTTCTCCTCTCCCTCTATTTCTTTTCTGTCCTATCCCTTCCTTCCCTCTCTCTTTTTCTCTCCTTTCCTCTCTTCTCTGTTCTTCCCTCTCTCCCTCCTTGCCTCCATATCAGATATTTGGGACTAGGAGAGCCAAACAGTGTCTGAAGAAGTTTCTTGAAGGAATGTGGGGGCTAGAAGAGGCAAGTTAGGAAATTCAAACCCCCCTGGATCTAAAAGGGCCGTGGTACATCAAACACCACTGGGTGCCAGGGTGACTGTGCCTTGGCTTTCTCCTTGGAGAGAAGGGCTGGCCTGGTTGATTGAAGCACCCACAATTAACCCAATTTGGCATCTGAGAAAAGCATCCATGTAGCTCATGGTTTAGAGAAGAAGCCACGAATATAAATGTGATTCCAGGTGATCTCTAAAATCTCAAATACAGTCTGAATCCTGATCACAAACTGAACTCTGAGTCAGTCAACATAGTAACATGTTGGGGGTCCCGAGGGTGAATGGGTAAGAGTGGGGATGATTTGGTGTGATCCATCCCTGCTACTAAAGAACCAAAGCTTAGAGCTTTAGGCTCTGGGCAGGAGGAGGAAGGGCAGGGAGAACAGCTTGCTCCCATATCATTCTAATCCTATTTAATCCTTCAAGGGAGGAGGCAGGCTGAGCTCTTTGCAGTGGGGGTGCTGGGCTGGCTAAAAAAGGGGTTGCTGACTCATAATGCTTCTGGGAGCTTCTGCTCTCAGTAGGAGGCTGGACACTGCTGCAGGGCCCAATGACAGGAGGCTATACTGAGCCTCTGCACCCCTGACCTGAACCCAGAGCAAGGACATCCATCACCTGCATGGGGATGGAATATGGTCAGGGCTGAGGGATGGGGCAGCTGCCAGATTGGGATGGGCCTGGTTTGCAGCACACTCCCAGCAGGCCTTCTTCTACCCTCATCTATCTGCCAAGGCCTCCACTCCTTCCCCTTGCCAACTTACTACTGATACCCTCCTTTCACTAAACTGCCTGTGCACAGACCTCATCATCACACAATGTCTCCATCAACACATATTGGGTAGAGGAGGATACTGGAGCATGAGGAGGTAAAATAATTATGCCATAGAGATGAGGGGGGAGGAAAGAGGGAGGAAGAAGAAAGGAGGAGGAAAAGGAGGAGGAGAAAAAGGAGAAGAAAGAAGAAGAAAGAAGAGAAGAAGAAGAAGAAGAAGAAGAAGAAGAAGAAGAAGAAGAAGAAGAAGAAGAAGAAGAACGAGAAGGAAGAAGAACAAGAAAGAGGAGGAGGAAAATAGTGAAAAAGAGATAGGGATGGAGAAAGGGAAAGAGACAGGAAGGGGAAAAAGGAAGGACAGGGACAGAGTGAAGGAGAGAGAAAAAGAGAGGCAAGGAGGGAAAAGGATAGAGGAGAGAGAGAGAAGGAAGGGAAGGAGAGAGCAAGAGAAAGAAGACAGAGAAAGAGCAAGAGAGGAAGGGAAGAAGGGAGAATGAGGGAGGAAGAAAGAGGGAAGGAAAGGGACAAAGAGGAGAGAGAGAAAAGGAGAGTTATTTAAGTGCCTACAATGTGCCAGACACTGTTCTAAGTCTTGGTAATACAAATAGAAGCACAAATCCCAACAGTCTCCAACCTCAAGTGCTCCCATTCTACTGGAGAATAAAACATAAAAGGAGTGGGGAAGAAGGCTTGAAGACCAAGGCTATTGAAAAGGCCAAGTCTAGAGAGTGAAAAAAAATTTATAGTTTCTTAATTGTGGCAAAACTAGGATTCGAACATTTTGGCCAAAACATTCAAGGCAAACAACGACAACAATAACAAAAAGCCAGTTCCTTTCCCTCAGCACTGTTTTCTCAACGCTGCTCAAAACCCTTGAACAGCCTCCTACTGGCTAACCAATAAAGTTCAGGCTCAGGTTGGTATTCATGGCCCTCCTCCACCTAGTGCCAGTCTACCTTTCCAGCTTCATATCCCATGACTTTGTGAGCTTCATGCTCCAGTCAGTCTGCACCCCCTGCCATCCCCTCACGCCCTGCTTCTTGCTGTTGCTATGCTCCTGTGGTCCCCTCTTCCCGGAGGGTCCTTCCTTCCCCTACCATGCTGGCTCTGAAGATGAAAACCACCCATCCAGAAAGTGTGTTCCTTTGTCAGGGAGAGAGTTTCCTATCACTAGAACAGACTGGAAAATATGTTACCCAGCCCCAGAGAATTCCTGAGTTTGTTTGACCTGTCCAGGCTGTCATGGAGAAGATTTCTGCTCAGGTATTAAACTTAATTAAACAGTGACTGAGCTTCTTCAAGCTCTATGACCCCAAGAACACATTAAAGTCACAAGGGGTGAAGCTTCAAGGTCATTTTGTCCAAACCCTTCCTTTACTAATGAAAATCCCCTCCAAGAAAGAGACTTGTTCAAAACCCCACTTACTTAGTTCCTGAAGAAGCCAGCGCTAGCACCCAGGTTTTCAGCCTCCCACTACTCTACCCAATGATTATACGAAGTGTTATTAAACATAAGCAGTGAGATTTCAAATATGAATCATTTCATATTCATTGTAATATCGGGGAAACTTTTCAGTCTCTTCAGTATGATTGCTCTGAGCAAATGGGGATACCCAGGCTCAGCAGGGAGGAGGGAGGCAGGGATCTGTTAGCAGGATTTTTTTTCCTCGTTGGTCTGCACACTACTATTGTGGAAACTTCCTCCTCCGATACAGATCAGCAAATTGTCTATAACGTTTAGTATCTGAGATTCCAGGGTACCAAAAACTTAGTCACACATCCAGTTTATCTCAGAGTCAGGATTTGATCTCGGGCGTTGCTGTCTCCAAAGCCAGCCCTCCTTCCGCTATATCATACTGCCCCTAGTCACAAGGATGGCTGAATGCACAAATCATAAATATCTGAGTGCTAGGAGATAGCTTAGAAGAAGTTTCCCTTAATAGAATCTAAATCTGATCTTTATTTTATTCTCATAAGTCACTTCCATCTTCTGGAGCCAAACAAAACAAACGTGTTTCTTCTTGCATATGTCTGCCTTCCAGATGCCTCCAAAGCTTCCCTATGCATCCTAAGTTTTCTCCAAGCTGAAGAGATCCAGTTCTTTCCACCAGTGTTCAGACAGAATGTTCCATCTGGGTCACAATCCTCTGAACATAAAGCAGCTGTCAACACCCTTCCTAAAATATGATGCCCAGAATTGATCACAGTCCTTCAGATATGGCTTTCCGGACAAAAGACAGCAAGGTCCCAGCCCAGCAGCCTGGGGACAGGAAATCAGGAAGACCTGAGTTCAAATGCAATTTCAGATACTTCCTACCTGTGTGACCCTGGACAGGTCATTGAAATCTCTCTCTCTCTCTCTCTCTCTCTCTCTCTCTCTCTCTCTCTCTCTCTCTCTCTCTCTGTTTCTTCAACCATAAATTGGTATGCTAATAATAGTAATAAATAAATTATAATTTACTTATAAAATAGATAAAGGGTAATGAAATAAATATATAAATAGTGATAAATTAATTAATTAACCTACCTCACAGGGTTGATGGAAGAATTAAATGAGATAGGATTTGTAAAATACTTAGCACAGTGTCTGACAAATAGTAGGTGACTAATAGATGCTTGCTCCCTTCCCCCTCATAGAGCTAAAAATACAAGAGACACTAAAGGTGATTTAGTCCAATTTTATATTTTACAGATGAGAAGAATGAGGGATCAAAACAGGAAATGAGTGACAGAAGCAGGATTCAAACCCATATTGCTTGACATTAATTCTCGCGCTACTTCTGCTGCACCTTGAAATGCTTCCATTAATGGAGCCTATGGCTGTGCTAGTTTGGGACTGACATGTCTCACTGCTGATCCGCACTAAGTTTGTAGTTCACTAGATACTGATCATTTTCACTCAAATGGCCATTTAGCCACATCTTCTTCGTCCTGTGCTTGTGCAGTTTTGTTTTGTTTTTTTAGGCAATTGGGGTTAAGTGACTTCCTCAGGGTCACACTACTAGTAAGTGTCTGAGGCTAGGTCCGAACTCAGGTTCTCCTGATTCAGGCTGCTGCTCTCACCACGTCTCCACCCCTGAAACTGCCCCCCGCAGCTGATTTTTGTAGTCCAAATGAACAGTTTTGGATTAGAAATGTGGCTCAGCTTCTGCCTGCTGCTCTTGAGCTCTCCAGCCTGGACTCACAGGACCCAGGACCAGGAAAGTGATTTGTGAGGTTTCAGACATCTCCAGCCCAGGAAAGGGCACTGGACTTGAAGCCAAAATGGGTTTGGATTAAAATCCCAGCCCTGATATCTGTGACCCTGAACAAATTTCATCTCTCATTAGTAAAATGAGCCTTAGTCCTCTCATCAGTAAAATGAGAACAATAATAAAGCTTTTGTATCAATATTCATTAGTAGTGATAATCTACAGTTCATATGTTTAGGTTTCGAGTTGGGAGGGACCTTAGAGATAATTTTATGGATGAGAAACTGAATCCCAGGATTAGGCCAGGTCACTTAGGCAATAAGGGGCTGAAGCCAGATTTGAACCTGGGTGCTGATTTCCATAAAGCATCCCTATTTTTGACCTCATCCTTTCCTTTCTGCTTTACAAGATTGTCCCAATCATCATCCTCTCTGTCTCTTTGTCTTTCTGTCTTTGTCTCTCTGTCTCTGTATCTCTTTTTTGTCTCTCCCTTCTTCCCTCACTCTCTCTCTTCCTTCCCTCACTGTCTCTCTCTATGTCTCTCTTTCTCTCTTTCTGTCTTTCTGTCTCTCTGTCTTTCTCTCTGCATCTCTTTCTTTCTCTCATTCTCTCTGTCTCTTTCTCTTTCCCTATCTCTCACTCTCATTCTCTGTCTCTTTCTCTTTATTTCTCTGTCTCTCTCTGTCTCATTCTCTCCTTCTCTCTGTCTGTCTCTCTCTTTCTCCCTCTCTTTACCCTAGTCTCTGTCTGATTGTCTGTCTGTTTCTCCCTCATCTCTATTTGCTGACTCTTTCCTTGATGCCCACAAACATATTCAGGTTCCACCATCTTTAAAAAATCCTCACTTGACCCTATCATTCCCTTCAGTCTATCACTCTATATATCTCTTTTCTCTTTCACAGCCAAGCACCTGGAAAAAGCTGTCTACACTTGCTATTTCCCCTTCTCTTATTTCTCAGCTACTTGAAATCTGTCTTCCAATCTCGTCATTTATCTGAAGTTGCCCTCTATGGAATTACCAATGATCTAATCGCCAGATCCAAGGGTTCTTTCCCAATTCTCACCATTCCTGACTTCTTGGCAGCATTTGACACTGTTGACTGCCCTTCCTCCTCCACCCGCTTTCCTCTCTGTGTCTCAGTGGTGCTGTCCTCTGCTGGTTCTCTTCCTACCTATCTGACTGTGCCTTCTTAGCTTCCCTTATTGTCTTACCATGCTCATTATGCCCATGAATTGAAAGCTTGCCCCAAGATGCGCCCTAGATCTACATCTCCCATTTCTTAATATTAACTTTGCCTTCATCTCTTTCTTTACTTTATCCTTCCTTGTTTTTGTTATTTAAAATGTTATTTCTCTCATAAAAGCTTAGCAGAATGTGTCCTTTCTCAGTTTTTGAGAACAATTAATATAGAATGGATATTAACTTCTCTTTAGATATTTGCTAGAACTCATTGATAAATCCGTGTGGAAAATCTGTCACTTTGCAGATGGAAAAATTGAGATATAAGGAGATGAAGAAACTTTGTCATGATCATATTGCTGGTAAGTCAGGATCTGAGCCCCAGATACAGGACTCTCTTAACCATTAGATCATATTTAAAACTCAAGCATTGAGAGACCAAATCTGAATGGAAAAAAACACTGGTAATGACAACTCTACCTTGCTACATACCAAAGCAACTGAAGAAACAGGGAAAGAACCCAGATGTAGAGACCTATTTTAGAATTCCTTTTTGTTTTAACAAAGAATTGGACATGGGGGGAGAGGAAGGAGGTGCTCATCCACTGAGAAATGGCTGAACAAATTATGGCATGTGAATATAATGAATTATTTAAGTGAATATAATCAAATATCTTTGAAACATAAGAAATGAAAATTTCAGAAAAACTTAGTAACACTTGTATGGACTGATGCAAAATGAAGTAAACTTCTAGAACTAAGAGACCAATTTGCACAATAATTACATTGTAAAGAAAAATACCTTTGAAAGACCTAAGGACTCTGAGCAATCCAATGGCTAACAATGATTCAAGAAGATTAATGATGAATCCTGGTGGGGACAGATGATGTACTTAAAGTACATAATGAGACATTTATTTTTGGTTATGACCAATTTAGGAATTTATCTTGCTTGATAATGTATACTTATTATAAGGATTTTATTCTTAATTTTTAAAAAATCCATCCTGCCTTGGTTTAAAAAAATTCACAAAATTTAGCATACTATTTTTCTCTCAATCAAACCATATTCTTACTCTTTTAAAAACTCACCCTAAGAAGCCTTTCCAGATTAGCTTCACTCCATTCCACTCATCTTTAGTCTTAGTTTATCCATCTGTCCATCAGAACCAGCAATCCCTCCATAGATCAACAAATATTTGTAATCAGAGCCTGAACTTGGGAAACAAGGAAATAGAAGACACAATTCCAAGTCTCATAGGAGTAGAAGATTTTTAAGCAGGAAGAGATCTTGGATTTCATCTTGGTAAAATGGCCATGGGATCCAGAACTTTAGACTGAATGGGACCTTAGTGATCTTTGTTAGTCCTTTTTTGGAGTAGGAAACTCAATCCTCAGGGGAGGATGCGCAGTGATATCCTTATAGACCTGAGTTCTCCCAACTCCCAGCTCCCAAGCAACATTTGTCCCCTTTAGGGTACATTGACTTATATGATGTTAGAACTGGAAGAAGCCTTAGAATCACCCAATCCAGTCCCCTCACTTTACAAAGATAGAAAAACCAGACCCAGAGTGAGAACCTGCTGTCCTAAGGCCATAGAATCAAGTTTAACATGAGATGTCCAATCCATCTCCTTTGGATCCCTTCACTCCTAATTCAACCATTTATTACTGCCTCAGCTTCCTCATCTATAAAATGAATTGAAGAAGGAAATGGCAAACCACTCCAGTATCTTTGCCAAGAAAACCTGAAATGGGTTCACGAGGAATTGGATATGACTTAACTCACCAACAAATATGTAGATACACTATGCTAGAGAGTGGGAACATGATAATCATCAGAATGTGGTCTCTTTGTTCACAGAACTTTGAATCAAACCAGTATATTAGAAAAGATGGTTGAGCAAGACATGTGCACCAACATTGCCTCAGAGTGCCCTAATCACTGGTGCTTGGAGAAGGAGGATGGTCTCCTTCTCCTGTCTGCCTGTCTCTGCTCTCTCTCTCTCTCTCTCTCTCTCTCTCTCTCTCTCTCTCTCTCTCTCTCTCTCTCCTTCTCCCCCTTTGTATGTGTATTTCTCTGTGTCTCTGTTTTGTCTCTCTGCCTCTGTGTCTCTTTAGATCTGCCTATCTGTCTTTCACACACACACACACACACACACACACACACCCTACAACCTATTATAATACAGACTTCTTAAGGAAGATCTAATATTCACGATCATGTGGATATGCTGGGTTAGGGATGGTGGTAGGGAAAATTACCTCTGATTCTGTCTTTGTACCCTCACACATCCAGCATTGGGCTTGCTCATCCTAGGTACCTAATAAATGGTGTTGAATGAAAGTTAATTCTCTTGCTTTGCCCATAGATAGCTCTGCCTCTAGGGCTGGATTCAGAAAGGCACAAGTTCCTATCTAGTTTTACACATTTACCTGACCAAGGTGTTTAACCTGCATCTGCCTCAGTTTCCTCCAGCTTAAAATAGGAACAATAATAGCACTTAGCTCCCAGGGTAGTTGTGAGGCTCGAAGGAGAGATCTGCAAAGTGCTTAGCACAGTGCCTGGCACAAAACTGGTGTTTCCTTCCTTCCATAGCAACCACACAGAGCTGGGCACAATTGAACCAGCAGCCTACGCCATCTAGAAATACTGACTTCATTTTGACCTTCCACATTTCATAGTACCAGCACATAGTTTCCATCCAAGTTGTAAAGGACTTTTCAGACCATTAACTTTCAGCTCTTCATTTTACAGATCAGGAAACTGAGACCCAGAATGCAAAATGAATTGTTCAGAGCCAGGGAGTAAGATGGGGCTTAAAATGAGTCTGTGATGTCCCATGGGTACAAATCTGTGCTGTTTTACTCTATCAGACTTCTCTCCCTTCTGGCCCAAAGGCACCAAGAAGATTCTTTCTTCTCTCTGGAAGTTCTGAGCATCCCACCTTTTTGCCAGGTTCAGAGTTTGCATCACCACCTGTAGGGACTGATGTCAGCCTTCAAGCATTCTCTCTTTCTGCATCCACATGCAAACAACTCAACTGATTCCATTCCATTTAACAAACATTAAGTGCTTTCTGTGTAAAAGGTTTTGTACTGGGCCCCGGGAGGATATAGGGTAACCAGGTCAACATCTGGATACTGCTATACATACAACTTCAAGTCTGTCCAAGAGCAGTTTGGAGTTCTAACAAAAACTGAGAGACCAGAAATTGTACCCAAAGGCCCAGGTCAATCTCTGTCATTGGTCTGTCAGGCAACAAGCACACCTAGTATGTACCAGATAGTATGCTAAGTGCTGGGGACACCAAAAAATATAGAAGAGACCCACAATGGGAGAGGACAGGCCAAAAAAATTGTGCAAACAAGGTGTATTCAAAATAAATTGGAGACAATTGACACGGAGAAAAGATTAGCATTAAGGGCAATTTGTAGTAGGTGGGATCATTGTGTCCCTCTGTCCCCAACCTTCTGGCCCCTTGAACTCCCCACTGAAATCACCATCTTAGTGGTTCCCCCCAGTGAAGAGACTTGCATCTGCTCCCTCCCCTCATCCCTGTCTCATGGCATTAACTCAGGTATTCATTCCTTTGCTGGGAAGGGACCTTCATGAGGCGCTGACACCCTCGGCCCTGAACAGAGTCATCAAGTCCACCTCCTCTGGGTAGAGGCATCCTTCAGAAGCGTCCCTGACACATGATCCTCTAGGCTCCCCCTGAAGACCTTCCAAGGCAGCCATTTGGGGACAGCTCTGGCTATTAGGACATTTTTCCTGACCTTGAATTGACTTTTACCTTCCTAAAACTTCTTCCCATTGCTCCTAGTTTTGCTTTCCGAGGGAGACAAGTCTAATCCCTCTTCTATCTGACAATCCTTGAAATACTTGAAAACAATTGTTTCCCCCTGTCTTTGAGTCCCTTCAACCAACCCCCCTTCTATGATCTGATTGCCAGTCCTCTCATCACTATTCTTTAGACATGCTCATTCGTCAATGTCCTTCCAAAATTATGGCAACCATAACCCTTCTCTTCTGGATCGTATCAATTCATTCTCCTATATATAGATATCCATCACCTTCCTGACTATCCTTTCCCCCATCTGAGATTCCACAACATACTGATCCCTACCTCAGACCTGAGACCTTGAAAATATGGAGAATTGGGAATCTCTTATCCCTGAACTTAGCCAAAGGCTGAGACCACTGCCCCTTCTTCCCCAGGAGCTTTAAGGGATGGAGTCCAAGGGAGGGAGTTTCAGGAGAAAAGGGTTGGGCTGGCCCCTCTAAACATTCCCCAGCCCCAACACTGGCCTCAAGTGCCAGGAAATTCTTGCCTGGAGTTGTATGTCAACTCCCCCCCAGCCCTCTCCGGACAACATGCCTAAAATAGCCCCAGCTGTCAGGTCTACTCCCAACCAGGGAAGTCTAGGGCCCAGCAAAGTCTCCCCAAACCTGCTTGGGGTGTGGGACGGAGATATACTTTATGGGAATGACTATACTGTCCTCTGAAGGGCAAGGTTTAGTGAGGCAGAAATGGAGGGAGGTACCTTGTTCAGGAGAGGAAAAAATATATAATGATGGGGGAGAGGGGAGAGGAGATCAGTTCTCTGATTAGAGGGGAGCTGTAGCGAGGAAGGAGGTGGAATAGCCAAGATCCAAGTTGCCCCCAGAAGCTTAGGAAGTGGGAATCCCTATATGTTGGTCCTGTCCCATGAACACATGTCAACCAATCCCCTCTTGTGCTCAGAGCTCCAGTGTGGATGGTCCCACATTGTAGGGTGAAATCTAGCCCATTTGAACCCCCAAAGACTTCCGTTCCTTCCCTCAGAGAGACCTCAATGACCTTCAGACACTCAGGACAGCCAAAAGACTCACTTTGGTCCCAAGAACTTTCTCAGTTGTTCCCAAGTTACAGATTCTGACCAATTTGGTTTCCCCAAATGTAAGAAATCCTTCCCTTCCCCAACCCTCTTATTCACCTCGCAAACACAAAGAGCCAAACTCAGTTCCTTAGAAAAGCGGGGAGTTTAAGTACCTCATTATAGAGATGAGGAAATTGAACCCTCCCCAAAAAAGGCATTTGCTCAAGGTCATACCATTAGTAAGTGCAGAATTCTAGGAGTAAGTCCAACCCAGTGTTCTTTCTACTGTAATAGCAGTGGTCTCCCTGGACCGCTCCTTGTCCCTGCTTACCTGGAGTCTGGGTTATGGTCAGGGCTGGAGGCTTGTCCCAAGGTGGATTTGGGGAAAGGGGCAGCAGCTGGAGAGAGAGAGAGAGGGAGCAGAGGGCTGGGGTCTCTCCCTCCTCCCTCTCTCCCTCAGACCCAGTGGAGACACGGGGAATGGGGGAGCTGTACTGGGGAGCCCCTGCAGTGGCTCCGCTGCCGAGGGCTCCAGCGAAGACCACCCCTCCCCTTCCCACCAGCCTTGCAGGGCTGGACGGATGACGTGTTCCCTCCCCACCTCAAGTGCCCAGCTCCAAAATAGCCCAGGGTGTCACTTACTGGGGGATCCAATTTCACCCTCACAGGAATGACAGAGGGAGGCAAAAGGGCAGAGGGTGGGGGAGGTTCCAGTGGGTACAGGGAGAAGCATGGGGGCTAGCGGGGAGAAGGGGTCCCCTCAGAACCAAGCCCAGAGGGTTGCAGGAGAAAGAAGACCAGTGAGTCATCCAGATGTCTTGTTAAAAAGGCAAGAGACCTGAAGTCAGAAATCCTAGCCTGGAGGGTCATTCTTACTGGTTGTGTGTGACCTTAGCCAAGTAACATTCTCTTTCAAATTCTGATCCACAACAGGAGGAGATTAGACTGATATCTCAAAAGGTTTTTTTTTTTAGTCTAATAAACATTTTAGAAGTCCTCCTAGACCACAGATTGATACAGGGCGATTTAGAAGAACCCCAACCCTAAGAGACCATGTGAGCTTAGGAAAGGCCGTTTCTGTCTTTGAGTCTCAGTTTACTCATCCAACAAATGGAGTTTATGATACTTCACTCACCTAAATGATAGTAAGGACTGACATTTATATTATACCTCTGGCTTAGATAGGCTTTGCGTGAATGCTCAGCACTGATCCTCTTAACAACCCTCAGAGATAAACAGGGCAGGCAATGATACTTCCATTTTATAGAGGAAGAAACTGAGGCTCTTGGAGGGGAAGTGATGTGTCTCACAGCTAGGAAGTGACCCAATATGAAGCAGGTGTTCTGACCCCAAAGTCAATATTCTTTTCAAGATGTTACAAGTCGTTGTAAAAATCAGATGAAATTACTGATGTTCACATTCTGGTCCAGACCTATGACATCAATGGCAAGGAATCCTCTGACAGGGTAAATTGATTAATCAATGAACAGGAATTTACTAAGTGCTTTCTATGAAGAGCAGCAGGGGATAGTGGAGAGGGGATAGTGAACCAAAAAGACTCTGGTCAAGCCTTGCCCCTGAAACATAGTCCAGACCAGTCTCCTTAAATTTTTTCCGCTCCTGATCCCTTAACACCTAGGAAATTTTTACATAGATATATATAGGTATACACAATAGCTAGACAAATCAAATATTTACTGATAACTGATAACAAATCATAATTTTATGATGCCCACCTTCAGTTACAAGACCCCATATGGCATTGCAGGCCACAGTGTAAGAAGCTGGGGGATAGACCAATAAAGTCAAACTCGAACAGAAATGCGTGATCACTAAACCATAATAAGGATCCATGTGGGCTGCATAGTGACTCAGATCAACATCATCTTTATTTTGATTTATTTAGTTAACTATTTCTCAATTATATTTGAATATGGTTTGAGTCACACTAGGGAGTTGGAAAGCAGATTTGGGAATATGGTATGGTCTGGAGATGATCAGGAAATGATGTGAAGACCCGGACTCAGTGTGATTCCAGGAAATATCCTTAGACCCCTAGTTCTCTCAAAGAGCTTCAAATGGGCACATCCATGGCCTCCATGAGGAGATGCTTTAGGTTCTTCTCATTAGTTCACAAAGTTGTGAAATCTGTTCTCTCTCCAATCCATCACCTATACAAATAATAGTAACTTACATTTGAAAGAGGCTTTAATTTTCCAAATCAAACTATGCATTTCAGGAGAGGCAACAGGTTAGCTTAGTGGATAGAGGGCTAATCTTAGAGTCAAGACAAGTCTTGGATTCAAGTGCCTCCTCTGATGTATACTAACATGGTGATTTCAGGCAACTCTTACTTAGTAGAGGTAGCCATTCTCAAATCCATGGAGGATTATTATGTAACCAGTCAAGGCTCCCAGGTCCAATCTTGGGGACTAACCCAAAGGATCAACATCTGTAGAGTGCAAAGATCATCAGGCTAGGAGTCAGGGGACGTGGAATCAAGCCCCATTTCTGTCTCTCACTTTTAGGGTGACCTTGGGCAAAACTCATCTCTCTGGATCTCAACTGTCCTCTTTAGAATGAGGGGGGTAGACTAGATGAACTCCTTTTATGTTCCAAGCCTATGATCTCATGATCTCTTTAGCTCACAAACCCAGAGTTTGCCTTAAGTCTCTGAGTGGTGAATAGCTCACACATACATGAGAATTTATGGAGTCCCAGTCCTATATAGGCACACAAGATATGATGGGTATTAAACAGCCCTTTTGGATTGGAGAAAGGCAGAAGGAAGGCTGAGAGCTTTAGGAAAAGAAGATCTTAAATGGAGCACATCCAAACAGGGGCTCAGATTTGTGTGAGAGTGTGGAAAAAAAAAAGATTGACATGAATCTGCAGTGTCTCTGGTACACACATGTGTTTCAATCCCTGAAATGACTACATGCACTACAAATACTGTATATATTCAGCATAGTTATCACACTATATATATTCAGTATATATTTATACATTTCTGTTCATATATACATAATACATATTCAGTACGTATTAGAATATAAAATATATGTGTGTATATATATTGCATATACTGTATACATTCAGTATATATCTCACACTATGCACTTATATATTGTCACATTTCTATTCATATATACATATGTATATATTAGAATACATTCAGAATGTAAAATATATATGTACTTACATTGCATATACTGTGAATATTCAGCATATATCACGTTTTATTCAGTATGTAATCACGCATTGCTTTTTTATATGTTAAATATAGATTATAATATATTCAATATATAGTTTAATATGTAAATACATACTACATACTATACATCACACTATATTATGTACATAATTGTTTATAAACATGTTTATGTATGAACATATATATGTTCAGCATATGTATATTCTTATATTTCTATGCATATATAATGTCATATATTATAATATATTTAGTATTTATAAGAATATAAAATATATTTATACACACACATGCTCTCCTTCTAGCTCATTATGTCCCTTCTTTCAGTTTAATTTTGTCCAAAGAGGAGGTTGAATTAGAGATCTCCAATTTCTCCCCCCTTCCCAACATCTCCTTCCTCAGCTCCGATATTCTATAGATTTATGAACTGAAATCAAAAAACATCAACTGCTTGTATTAGGCCAAGTGCCAAATGTGCTTGTTAGGTGGATATATATACTAGCATGTCTGCTCGTGTATGTCTCTGTGTGTGTGACATCATGCACCTGCGCATTCTCCTCCCCAGCCCCTGCCTGACTCCCATACTCCATGGAAGAATAAACCTGTCAGCAAAGAGCCAGGATATTGAAGGATTGGCCCCTGGCACTGCTCCTGGGATAAGGAGGTGTCCCTTGGCAAGAAGAGGAAGACGGCACTGATAAAACAGCCCCCTTTATATTAGAATATGATATAGGTGATGGGGTTATGGCACAAGATACAGTGTGAGGAGGACTTGGGCAAGGTTTCTTTGGGTCTCAGTTTCCCTTTCTTTGAATACAAATCCTCTAAATTTCCATCCTGGAAGAGACAATATCTTATATTTCCAAAGAGTCGTGATTAAAGGAGAGTTTCCAACTTCTAGTTATGAGTCTCTTTGAACTTGTCCAGGCTCATTCTCAAAGATTGGACAGACAGGTCCTGCCAAAGCTCAGGTTCCTCTGGTCCAGCCTTCCAGGGTCCAGGTCCCCACCACAGTGATCGTACTGATTACTAAGCACTTACTAAACAGCCATCATAGGAAGATTTATAAGCTGCTGAGCCCTAGGACGGAAGCAGAGGAAGAAATGGATGCTGGGAACTAAGTCGAAGAGGCAGACTTTGATGATGATTGCCTATCCCCATGGAGAGATGGTCACAGGGAAGAGTCAGAGAGATTTGTAGAGATTTCAAGTTTCAAATTACATTTATTTCATATTTTGACATAGTAAAATGGAGGTCAGAGGATGTCAAATAAAAAATTTGCCTAGATTTTATTTTTATAATATTATTTTATAATTATTTTATATTATTATTTGTAATAATAATTTTTATAATATTTTTATATTTGGCAAAGCAATCCGGGTTAAATGACATGCCCAATGACACATAATTAGCAAGTGTCAAATATCCAAGGCTGGATTTGAACTCAGGTCCTCCTGACTCCAAAACTGTGTCACTTAGCTGCTCCTATTTTACCCAGATTTTAGCGAAGTATTTAGTAAAGTGTCTCATGATATTCTTGTTGAAAAGATAGAGAGACACAGACTTGGGTGAGAGGATAATTAGAGGAATTGGAACTGGGTGGAACAGGCAGACTCAAAGTACAGTGATGGAGAGGTCAGTCAAGTTGTAAGTAGATATCCATTGTAACACTCTATGGACGCATGCTCTACCTGAACTATTCCGTATTTTAATCAATGATTTAGATAAAAGTCTAGGATGTGTGGCAGGGTGAAGGTACTGGCTGTTGAGGAGAGATGATTACTTCCATCCTCCTGTGGACAGCTCCACTCTTCCCCAGCCCCTTCCTCCAGCCTTCCCTTGGGCATAGACTACTCTCTAATTACTCCTTATGCTCTTGTTCCTGGGGGCAACTCATTCTCCTCAAAATCTGACATGAGAAACAATGAGAAAAGAAAAACATTCAGTGGTGAGCTGGTAACCAGTTTTCACTGGGAGCATTTATACTTTGGAAATAGGCAAACACTACAAATCGGGGCTTGATTTATTATTTTGTTGATTGTCTAGACTGAGAAAAAAGATGGAGAAAATGTTAATAAAAGAAATTAAACATAAAAGTGTGTTGTGAGTACACTGTTATATTTTTTCCACCAGAGAATTATCAACCAACTTCTGAAAATGCCTAAAGTGATCACTTCAGAAAGACTAATTCCTACTTCTCTCCCATCTCCTCCCAACACATCCCAGAAACTACTAGTATTGTTTTCATGTTTAGGCCCAGCCTGAATTCATATTTTCTTTCTCTACTTTGGGAAGTATTAATAATAAATGTTATTTATTATTAATTATTATATTTTTTATTATTGTTAATACTTTATTTAATACTAATCATTAATATAATGTATCATTTCTATATAGAATAATAAATATTATTCTATATAGAATAATAAATATTATTAATCAATATTTAATTATTATTAATATTTAATATTTAATTATTAATAATATTTAATTAATTAATCAATAATTTAATTAATTAATCAATAATAAAAATATTAATCAACAAATTTTCTTTTGTAAAGCTCCAAATCCCTACTGGGTCAGGAAAAATCCCAGCTGTAATTAAAAATCCCAGCTTTCCCTGGCACATTTTATCCCCTTCTACGATAATGTATATGTAGATATTTTAATATGTTGGATTACTTACCGTCTAGGGGAGAGTGTGAGAGGAAGGGAAGGAAAAACTTTGGAACACAAGGTTTTGCAAGGTTTAATGTTGAAAATTATCCATACATATATTTTGAAAATAAAAATCTTTAATTAAAAAAAGAATGTATATAGAAAGCAGAAATTCCATAGTTTACTCTTTATCTCAGAGAAACTGGGCAACAATGAAAATGTGTAAACTGAACAAATTTATTAAGCACCTATCATGTTTCCGGCACCATTGCTAAGTGCTTTGCGAATATTATTTCATTTGGTCCTCACAACAGTCCTGGGAGGTAATGCCTTTATTATCTCATTTTCAGTTGGGGAAACTGAGGCAGAGCAAGGTTAAAGTGACTTTCCCAGGATCACACAGTTGGGAAATGGCTAAGCAGGTCTTCCTGACTCCAGGGCCAGACCTCTATACATTGCATCCCCTAGCTCCTGAGAGAGAACAACAGTGGAGGAGAAGCAAAAGGTGGAACAGTACAGATGCATCCTCCAGATCCCTTCCCAGCAGCACAGAGAGCTCCAGTTCCTCTGCCTCTGTTCTCTGCGGCTTCGGAACAGACTGGTCCTCCACCTTCCCATCCTTGCCAGTCCTTCCAGCAGTAGGAGCTCCAAGGGAGTTTCCATGCTTGTGATACAGTAGTAGTACTGGGGCACCCAGACTGCGTGCTCCTGTCATGAGACTTCTCCTCCCTCCCTTAGGATGGGACAGAGACTAATCTTTCCACTGCAGGCTCATGGCTTTTCGAGGCTCAGATACAGTGGGGAATTGCTGACTGCCTCAGACATTTGGTCTGTGCCTTTTGCAAAGGCACAGATTGCATCGTTATCGAATTTGTGGATGACAAATTGCTAACTCAGACACTGAACATAGACATTAGACCAAGAAGCCCTGAATACCTCAGACTGTGAAATAAGTATATGTTGCCTCAGAGAACTTGGAATACAACTGGGGAAAAACAGGCATATGGGTGGGAAAAAACAGCTGATAGTACCCCACTGAGAAGGGCCAACGTCCAATGCTGAGAGCCAAAGGGGGCTGGGGTGGGGGTGCAGCTAAGTGGTGCAGTGGTCAGAAGAACACCAGTCCTGGAGTCAGGAGGACCTGAGTTCAGATGTGGTCTCAGACCCACTTGACACTTACTAGCTGTGTGACTCTGGGCAAGTCACTTAAAGTGTACCCTCTCCCCTCAAAAAACAAAAAGTAGCTGAGGGAAATACAGAAAAAAGGATGCAATTCAATCAGTATTCTCTGGGAGGTTATAGCCTAGTGGGGAGATGACATGCACTCAACAACTATGATACAAAATAGAATATGAGTATATAAGTTACAGAGCATTATTTGAGCACCCAAGAGGAAAAGGAGCACTTTTGGCTGGAGGGGCTCAGGAAAAGCTTCAGGAAAGTGAACAGAGAGCTAGACTCGGTTTCAGGAAAATCAAAAATCCTGCCTTATCTACTTTCTAGTTGTTGGCCAAGTCACTTGTACTTCTGATCCTCATTTTCCTCATCTATAAAATGAAAGTTAATAGTGTCTAAGAGCTCCGAATCTGTCATCCTATGAATTACATCTTTATTCAACAAATGCTTCTCATGTGTATAGAAAGGTATGGGTGAACTCCTAAATCCTCTATTCATTTTGTAGTTATTTTGAATGGAATTTTTATATTTTGCCTTTGTTGGTAATATACAGAAATGCTTTTTGCCAAAAGTTTTTTTTTTTTAAATATTGTCTCCATCTTTCTTCGCTTTGATGAAATTTTCCATGATTTATTCTTTGACCCATCAATACTTTAGGATTCAATTATATGGTCTCTGATTAATTTTTAATCCTTTTTTCAAAGGCCCCCTTTTTTTTGCATGGTGCTTAATAAAAATGGGTTCAATATTTCTGCTTTCTTGCATTTACAAGGGTTTTGTTCTCAGATATTTGGTCAGTTTTTGTAAAGGTACTATAAACAACAGTATACAAACTCAATGCTGCTCCCGTTCATGATTCTTCACAGAGATATATCCTACATAACTTAATCAAGACGACTTGGGACAGAACAAGGGGCTTCCTGATGCAGGCCCTGAAGTTCAGGAAAAGGTCTCCAGGCTGGGATTAACCTGTCCAAAGTGTAAACATCTCCAGGCTAGTTAGGTAGAAACACCAGATGGAGAGCCCTGGGGCGAGCTGGGTGTTACTGGAGGTTCTGCAGGAGCCACAGACACTTTCACCTCCTGGACTGTTTGTGGAGTTGGGCTCTGCCTCTGGGAAGACAGAGGACCTCCGCTGATTGGGAACTCAGATCCAGTTATGCTTCTCATTCCCTGGGTGAGAAGGAGCCAGCGCACTGGGAGGGCAGAGGCAGTAGGGATAGGTTTCGGGTACTTGTTGGAAGGTGGAGCTCTTGGTTTGAGGTTCCTGGTCAGAGGGAAGAGCTGAAGGGAAACTTGAGGCACCCATCCTCCATAATATGATTAGAATATTTGAAAAAAATGAGCCAGCGACACTGATGCATTGTGGGTGGAGTTGTGAACGGATCCAGCCATTCTGGAGAGCAATCTGTAATTATGCCCAAAAAGTTATCAAACTGTGCATACCCTTTGACCCAACAGTGCTACTACTGGGCTTATACCCCAAGGAGCTACTAAAGAAGGGAAAGGGACCTGTATGTGCTAAAATGTTTGTGGCAGCCCTGTTTGTAGTGGCTAGAAGCTGGAAACTGAGTGGATGCCCATCAATTGGAGAATGGTTGGATAAATTGTGGTATATGAATGTTATGGAATATTATTGTTCTGTAAGAAATGACCAGCAGGATGAATATAGAGAGGCTTGGAAAGACTTACATGAACTGATGCTAAGTGAAATGAGCAGAACCAGGAGATCATTATATACTTCAACAACGATACTGTATGAGGATCCCAGTTCTATTGGAAGTGGATATCTTTGGCAATGAAAAGACCCAATTCATTTCCAATTGATCAATGATGGACAGAATCAGCTACACCCAGAGAAGGAACACTGGGAAATGAATGTGGACTAGTTGCATTTTTGTTTTTCTTCCCAGGCTATTTTTACCTTCTGAATCCTATTTTTCTTGTGCAACGAGAGAACTGTATAAATATGTACACATATATTGTATTTAAGATATACTTTAACATGTTTAACATGGATGAGACTGCCTGCCATCTCAGGCAGGCAGGGAAGGGGGTGGAGAGAAGAGAAAAGTTGGAATAGAAGTGATTACAAGGGACAATGTTGAAAAATTACCCAAGCATATGTTCTGTCAATAAAAAGCTATAATTTTAAAAAAAAATGAGCCAGCAAAGAAGAACCCCATCACAGAAAGTATGGGGACTGGGAAGATTGGAGTTCATTTTCAGAGGAGAACACTTTAGTGTTTAAAAAGTTTAAACACTAGTTTAGTTTTAAAAGCTTCTTTTAAAAGATATTTAAAAATAATTAATTTTAAAATAATGTGAAATGGCTCCTGTCCAGCTAGAATTTATAGAAAAACTCAAAAAAGGATTTAAAAATCAAATGAGAGGAATCATTAAGGGAAAACTAATTAAATAAATGAAAGTCATCCAAGAAAAATAAGAAGATTATGAAAAAAAAAGTTAACCAACTAGAAAATGAAATAGAGAGTCTCAAAGATGAAAATAACTCTTTGAAAATTAGAACTGGGCAAGGAGAAGCCAGTGAAGCTATAAGAGACCAAGAAATAACAAAACAGATTATAAAGAATTTAAAAATAGAATAGAATGTGAAATGTCTTATAAGGAAAACAATAGATCTGGAGAACAGATCAAGAAGAGAAAATATAAGAATAACTGGACTGCCTGAAAGTGGTGATAAAAAAAAAAAAAGAAATTTGACACAATAATGCAAGAAATAATTCAAGAAAAGTGTCCTGTAATAATAGAACATGAGGGATACATAGAAATAATAATTTTAAAAACCCACTAATCATCATCTCAATGATATTCTTTGTGGAAAACCATAGGAACATTATTGCCAAATTTCAAAACTCTTGTATCAAAGAGAAAATTTTATCATATAAGAGCCAACATCAAAGGTCAATTTCAAAGAATTGTTTATGGTTTTTTTTTACATGAATAAATGTATAGCATATGCTCAAGATCTACACCAAGAATAGGGCAGCTCAAAAGAAAGATTGGGGCCAGAGTTAAGGTAAAAATAGTAATTATATCATACAAATGAGATGCACAAGAAGAATAGGCACAAAGGCATATACAGGGATAGGAGGGCTTGTGATTCTGAAACCTATTCACATCAGTAATGGATTAAATAGGCAACACTACATATATACTATGAAGGGTATAGCACCCTCCAAAATCTATAAGGAATTAAGGGTGGATAGATGGGCAGACAGGGAAGCAAAGGGTGAGGGAAGAAGACAAGGGAGGGATCCTTGGGTGAGGGGAGGTTAAGTAATAAAATGGAAAGTTAGGAAGATAATCAGCAGGGATAGGATAGATGCATGTATGTATATATCTACATATGTACATATAAATATAGTAGGGATAGTAGAGAGGACAAAAGGGGGGAAAAGGATAAAGTAAAAAAGTGCAGGGCAGAGAACAAAAGAACAATTTACAAGGAACTAAAGACTGACAATCATGAATATAATTTCTTCTAACATGTATATTTTCTTGAACTGTATTTGTTGCTTTATATTTTGAATCCTCCCTGATATTCTGCTGGGCACATGACAGTGTTCTCTTTTGTTTTGTTTCATTTTGTTTTATTTTTTTTTTCTGCTTTTCTTTTCTTCTTATTCTATTTCTTTAAATAAAATAAATTTGAAAAAAAATTTAATTTCATTCTTATTTATCTTTTTGTTACATTGTTATATTTGCATAGGTCTAGAAAGGGTACATTGATGTCTTCCACTATTATACTTTTATTGTTTCTCTTGGCAATTAATTGTCCTTTAAGATAGATAATATGGTGATGAAAAGAAAGTATGTTTAACACTTGAGATCTGTGATTTAAATATTTCCATTCCTTTTCCTGCTTCTTTCCCCTTCATCCTACACTACTTACAAGGCTTCTGCCCTTCTTTCTTTCCTTTCGGTCCTAGCTTTATGCCCCACCAACTCATGTTGGAGTCTGTTTTCTAACTATATCCCAACTTGACCTGTTTCCCAATCCTTGCCTATATCCCTATTACTTTCCATTTATTTCTGTCAAGAGATTTCAACCTAGGGTCTATAAACCTGTTTGTAAATATATTCTAATAACTTCATTTCATTATAATTGGTTTCCTTGGTGATCCTATATATTTTATTTTATGCATCTAAAAACATTGTTAAAGGGGGTTCATAAGCTCCACCAGAATGTCAAAAAAGGTTGAGGACTTTCGCTCTGCACCAAATCCTGTGTGTGTGTGTGTGTGTGTGTGTGTGTGTGTGTGTGTGTGTTTTCAATTTTCTTTATCTGGTTCAAATGAAATTGAGGTTTCTGGAATGTTTCCCCCCACACACACAAATTGTTCAACTTAATCTCATGCATCCTTACTATGAATTAATAAATTCTCCAACCCCCACTTTTTTTTTTCCTTTTCCTTTCCAGGATATTTTCTCCCCACCTTTCCCTTTAATTTCCTGCTTTTTCCAAGACCATGGAAACAGTATATAACTTTCTTTCTAATTTTACTTCCTCTATGATTGTTTAAAACATTAAACTTCTGATAGAACATTTGTTTCTTTTCCTCACCCCATCCTACCCACTGTTAAATGGAAACAATTAATCATTGCCTAGGCACTTCCAATTGATCAAATGTGTTTGTCTCTTCATTCTTGTAATTGTATTTCAAAATTTCTATTCAGTAGGAATTTTTGGAAATCCTGTCTCATTAAAGATTTATTTCCCCCCGTAGAATTATATTGTTTTTCCAGGTAAGTTATTCTTGGTTCTAAGCCTTTATTATTTTGCCTTTGGGGATATCCTATTCTAAACTGTTATCTTCTGTACAGTGGCTAGCTGCCAAGACTTATATCATTTTCATTGTGGCTCTTTGATCCCTGAATGCTTTCTTTTTGGATGATTTGTTAATTTTTTTTCTTTGATCTGGAACCTCTAGCTTCAAAGTATGGTGTTCCTGGAGTTTTTCTTTCAGAAAGCGACTGGTACACTCTGTTTTTACTTTGCCCTCCAGTTCTAAAAGATTTGGTAAATTTTTATTTCTTGAACACTGATAAAAGCTTTTTTTTTTCCTGGCAATTTTTTTTTTTTTTTTGGCTGAGGCAATTGGGATCAAGTGACTTGCCCAGGATCACACAGGTAGGAAGTATTAAGTGTCTGAGGCCATATTTGAACTCACATCCACCTGACTTCAGGGCTGGTGCTCTATCTACCACACCACCCAGCTGCCCCCTGGCAATCTTACGATTCATTGCTCATTTCACTGATTTGTTTGCTAGGTTGTTTTTGACATTGTATGCATTTTACATGTTCTTTTGGTTGTATTTTAAAATAATCTATTCTCATGGAATCAGTGCTTATGTTTGACCCATTCCAGATTTCAGGGAGTCTATTTTTGGCTAAAAATCATTACTTTCTGTTCTAAGCTGGTAATTAATTCTTCTTACCTGTCTTTGTCTCTAGTTATAATTTCCTTTAACATTACATTTTGTATCACCTGTTTCATTCCTTGTGACCAGGTCATTCCTTTCTCCGATGCTCTACTTCTACTTGTAGATTTACTCTCTTCTTTGGAGTTTCCTTCCTGGATTTCTCTCAATCCATAACATTTCATCATTTATATGACATTTTATTCTGTCTACCACCACATTCCATTTTAATTTCAGGCTGGCAACATTGTGCTTCGATCAGACTCTGCCATTCCCCCAATCTCCATCCTCTGAATGGCATGATCAGTAAAAAGTGATCTCACCTTCTGTAGGAATTCCTAGGTTGGCTCCGGTAGCTTGACTTAAGTTTTACTCCTTGCCCCTTCTGTTCCATTTCCTCCTTGTAGCTCTAAACCCAGGCTTACCTTTCTTTCTAACTCTGACTTTGATGGACCCCAACCAGGTGCTTTCTTTATGCTTCCTAAAAATCCTCAGGTACTCAGCTTGCCAGGTACTGCCCTGCTCCTTCCTCCTGATGTGGATCTGAGCGCTGGTCTGGCCTTGTTCCTTGTGGTCTGATCACAGGCTGCCTGGGTACAAATCAGGAGGTGTTTGGCCTGGTTTAGCCTAACAGATGTGAATGGGACCAGGTAAAGATTTCTCAGACTGTAGGACCCTCAGTGTTGTTGACCACTGATCAATGATTACTTCCTTTTCAGTCCATTCAATGAATTTAAAAATCAACAGGAAGGGAACTGAACCCAAGTCTTTTTTCTGTTTTATAATTCACTCCGTTTTTCACCATGTGCCACAGACCATTCTGGGCTGCTTGGCCCTCTCCTTGCAAGGATGGAATGAAGGCTTTCTGTTTGTGTCTGAAGTTGCCCCCGAGTAGTCAGTCTAGCACCCTCCCCATACAGTTTATGGGGACTTATCAGGGATCTGTGACTTCCCAGAGAGATGGATGGGATTCTGACATGAGACAGGTGCCAGGCTGGGTTCAGCAGTCCTTGAGATTAGACTTTCAGTCTCCCTCTCCCCTGCCTGACTCAAATAGAAACAGAAGTAAAGTCTCCAAAGAAGCAGAGACAGGTAATTTGTGCACATAAAGGAGGGGTGCCCTTGGACTGTCCTCAGTCTGAAGGAGACCCTGGAATCATCTCAGTGATCCAAGGAAAGGGGTGACTCCTAGTAAGCTAGAAGGAAACCACAGAGCAGGGACGCTCTGCATGACGAGGTCAGCTCTGTGGTTTACAGGATCACAAGCCATGATGCTGAAGCTGCTCTCCCCATAAAGGAAAGGGGAAGGACAGTCCAAACCCAAATCTTTGGAGCAAAAATCTAAAATATCACCAAAGAGTGCACTTGATGAGATATTGCTGTTTTGTGTGGGGAAGGGATGGTCCTTTTCTGTGTCATTTTTGTCTATGTCTGTGTCTTTATGCAGAATATCTGCAACGTGTCTGTTCTGTGAGCTAGATTTTGTTACCTGGAAAGATTTAAAATACAACCAGCAAAAAGAAAAACTTCTATGCTGCAGTTAGAACACTGGGAAAGATTTCTTAACACCTTTAACTCCCATCTTAAAAAGAAAAAAAAAAAAAGCCTGACTTTTTCCTGTGGATCCCAGCTCTTGCCAAGTTGGAGGCTGCAGAAATAAGGTTAGCTAATTTTTCAGAGCAATGATTAGGAAGTTTGGTCATTTCAAGATCACAAAAGTGCTTAACAGGAAACAAATTCTATATGAGTGTTAACTTCTTTACTGGATTTAATTGCCTCACATTTGATAACTTCATATGGGTTTTTAGACGTGGCCAACATATAATGCCAATGTTGAGATAAATTATTTGTATGTGTGTAAAGTAATTTGGAAGCAAATTCAACTAAATTAAGGCCTCCCTAGAACAAGGATAGTATATAGAATAAAAAGAATCTCTTTCTCTTTCTTCTCTCTTCCTCCATTCCCTGACTGCAGCAGGGATACATGGACAAAGGGGTGAGAGAAAGATAAAGAAAATAAACTCCTCAATTTAGTGAAATTTGTTATTTGAGGATATAATAGTAAAAGCAGTTTTAAAGGCACTCTAATCAAAGCCCATTAAAGGAATATGTAAATTGTAATCTCTTTGTACTGTGTTAACAAGACTTAGAGTGGGAATTTTAGAGAAAACAGAAAAACAGTTGGCTGCTTTTAAAACCTGGCAGCAAACAGCCTATTCTGCAAGCCTTTTCTGATTCATAAAGGAAAGAGAAAAAGATTTGTGTGAACTAGGAAAAACAATCAAAAGGTAATGGTTTCTTTCAAAAATTGCAGAACTGAGATTTGGCTTGTTGCTGGGGAAAAAAAGCTAAACTTTATCTAGATCAGGCCTGCACTTTAAAAGCCTGGAGACCTGAGAGTATGCAACTCTGAACTGAGGGGAGGTAAAAGAAAACAAAGAAAGTGGACGTCAATCAAAGAAAATAAACAGGCAGGAAGTGAAGTCTTTTTCTGGAATTCCTCTTAAATTGTTTGTTGCAATTACTAAACAAAGTTCTGGTAATTTAGCTTAAAAGATCACGTTTGTAATGCCTAATTAGATTAAATATGTTGCTTTCTAAAACGTGTCTTGGGTAATTTGAAAAAATTATGAGCTATGAAAAAATTGTCAGCTCTGCTGAACATATGTATAAGTTTAATGAAATTTGATCCAAAGTTTAGATATTAGCTATATTGTGAATCTTAGTTTTTTTAAAAGGTGATTTTAGAAACAAAGGACAAGAAAGATTGATTTGCAAAAGCAATTGATAGTTTGAATCGAATATCCAGTTAGAATATCACAAGGTAATGATTTTTTAAATTGGTGTATATGTTAAAATTGGAAACAACTGTAAATTACATGAGATTTCTATCCATTTTTATTTATTATGTTTATTTGAAATTTATGAAAATTATGAAATTGCTAATTAAGTAGAGGTTATTGTCATAATCTTGAAACCTAAAATTGTTAAGGATTATTGATGTGATACGTTATGAGAGAGACTAGAAAACCCAAGGACTAGACAGGTATACGTGGGAAAGCCTCCAGTGCATCATATGGATCCTCTGTAAGAGATGTATGAAAACTTGGACAAGAAATCACCCAGGATGGGAGGACGAAGGTACAGGTGAAGGGATACCATGAGACAGGGGTCCTCAAACTTTTTAAATAGGGGGCCAGTTCACCGTCCCTCATTGGAGGGCCGGACTATATTAAGAACAAAAACTTTGTTTTGTGGGCCTTTAAATAAAGAAACTTCATAACCCTGGGTGAGGGGGATAATCATCCTCAGCTGCCGCATCTGGTCCGCAGGCCGTAGTTTGAGGACCCCTGCCATGAGATCACAGATGCTTCAATGGATTTGTTTAACACCAACTATAAAACCCTTCCTTCACAATCAACTGTGCCTAAATATTTTCAAAATGAAGGCATTTTAAAGATGAGGTGGAGGAAAAGAAAAATACCTAAAAGACAGGTATTATTTTTTCTAAATTGTATTTATTCTCTTGATTTTTCTTATTTTAAATATTGTTCTATTTTCAATAAAAAAAAACAACAAAGCAATTTAATGATATGAAATACTTTAATTTAAAGGACTGCCAAGTTAACAAAAACATAACTTCTATGATAAATATTCTCAAAAAACCTTATAAGAAACAATAGCAGAGAATAAAATATCAAAATCAAATGGACCCTAACAATAGCTGCATTAACTGGGCACGGATACTTATGGAACAAATTTAAATCTGAAAAGTTATCAATTCAAAAATGTGATAAGATTACACTGATGCATCTTTACAGATCTTCTTAAGTCTGTCACTTACAGAAGCATAACATAATATATGACAAGCTATATCATATTAAGTCTATATTTTTTAAAATAAGGCTTCACTAGTTAAAATGAGAGGTTCTAAATGGAAAAGAATTCCTACAATCAAGGCCATGAACATAATGGACAAGGCAACTCATTCCAAAGTGATATTGCTTTAACAACCGCTGGAATAATTTGAATAGAGTGTTGTTTCAGTATAGCATGAGAACTTACTTAGAAAACAGTAAGAAGAGGTAGAAGTAGTAAGATTTTTTTTTTCAAATTTCAATAATATATTTAAGGTTGTTAAACAACAACAACAACAACAACAACAGACACACACAAGGAGATGACAAATTTTATCCCTTATTTTTATATTAAATACCTTCATGTTTCTGTTAGTGCAAAGTAAACATTCAATTTCAAAATGTACTATAAAGTATATTTATGAAGCATTGTAAAATCTATTTGGATAAAATAAGATTAACAAAATAGGTGTAAAATATTTGTAACAAATAACTTATTAAAGCTAGACACAATAAATCTTTATATATCATAAAAATAAAAACAACACTAACTTTCTTTCCACATAATCCAGAAATAGCCTGATTTTTGGAGGAGAAGAAGAGCAGATTGTGGGGCTAACTATTCAGTTATTAACATGCACAAAGAAACCATTGGGAATTAAAATCCATACAGCATAACTTTCTTTTTTCTTTTTTACCTCAAGCAGATTTGTTTCTCTTGTCATATATAACTTAATTAACATGATTTGGATTCAAACTCTGAGTTTGGAGTCTGAGTCAGCTACATACTTACTACATGGATGTGAGCTTCTAGACCACAGTTCATCATCTATAAAATGAGGGGCATCTTTGATATCTCTTTCAGTCCCAAAGATATGACATACATAGTTTTTAAAAGCTTGTTCAGCAAACAAAATGAGAATCTGGCCAAGCTAACCTCACTAAAATCCTTTCCCATCTCAAAACATCCCAAATTCAACTTCTCAATAAGGAGGAACCTTGGTACCAAGTTTCCATTGATTATTGTTAAAAATGGCCCCTAATGTACTTATCTTTTTACACTGTCATTATTAAGAGCCCAAAAAGACTCAGTGCTTTCTTTGTTTTTTCCAGTTTTGCATTCTGACTCTTAACACAGAATGTGCTATCATTGGCCTGAGGAACTCCCTTTGTGCCAATGCAGTCTGGCAAGCTGTCGACTAGTTAGAGCTCTCAGAGAGCCATCTCAACCACCAAAAAAAAATCACATGACTTGCTCAGGACCACACAGCCAATGTGTATCAAAGGCTCTGTTCTGCTTTTAAAGCTTTACACCACATTCACTATCCACAGAGGTCACTATCATATAGTTGGGCACATCTAGTCAAGCTCCAAACCAGAAGCAATGCAGCTATTAAGTTACATGTGTGGAGGGAAGGGGGGAGAGGGAATGATTACAATGTGACTGTGGATAAATTCTCCGCCTCTCCTTTTATAACATATACATACATGTATTTCTACGTACACAGATATTTCTTGGTACATATACAAATACACACACACACACACACATAAAAGTGTATATGTCTCCCTACTAGAGTATAAGCTGCTTGTGAGTAGGGATGGTTTCATGTTGACAACTTTTCTCCCTAGTACTTAGCACAATGAGCATTTAAGAAATGCTTAAAGCTGACTGACATACTAATTGTCAAAGACCAGATGGCAGTAAGTGGGACTGAGAAAGCTGCCCAGAGGCCAAGTGGTGCATCAAGATCTTAACAAGCTCAGGGCTACAGTTCTCTCCAAGTAAAACATTCAGAAACCAGGCCTCGGTCAGGAAGCAGCAGGGCATGGCTGAGAAGGGCTCATGAGGTTTCTGGGTTTGCATCCCAGCCCTGCTTCTCACTAGCAGATGATTTGGGAGAGCCACTCAACCTCTCTAGGTCTCATTTTCTCCCCCTGAAAACTGAGGGTTCCAGGCCCCAAATCATTCACAAGTTCTTCAGCAACAGTTCTCTAGCCTTTTGGTATCAGGAAATCCATCCCGTGTTTTAAAACAAATGGAGGACACCCCCCCCCCCCCAACAAAGAGCTCCCGTTTAGGTGAGTTTTATCTACTGATATTAGCCAGAATGGTAATTAAAACATCTTTAGGGGCGCTATGATGAAAACAACTTTGGGACCCTCCAAAGGTGATGGGATCCCCAGACCACACCTTGAGAACTGCTGTCCAAGAGGGAAAAAGCCCAAAAGCCTCACCACTGCAAATCATAATTACAGGAAGAAATCCATTCACAAGTTGGGATAAGCTCCATTTTTTTTCTTAAAGTTTTTCCAAAACCCAACACTGAAAGTCTTCAATCCATCTCTGCTGCTGGCTCCTGGGCAAGGGGACTAAAAGGCCTTTGGGGCCTCTTTCCCCTCCACCAGGTGGAAGCCAAGGATTTCTCATCTCAAGTCAGATGCAGACAGACAGTAACTGCTTAATTACAGCAGTATACGTAACTGGACAAATTGTAGGGAGAAATCTTTACCAGTTTCATGTCTACTGAGGTATTATCCCACCTTTGTTATTCATGTTTCCAAGGCTTTAAGGCCTCCCCAGGAAGCAAAAGGGGCCCTGGGTTCTCCTAGGCACCAGCAGGCACAATGGCAGCTCTGGCAGGTGCTCACGGGCACAGGGGCAGGATGAGGGTCAACTTGGCTGTATGCAGAGTCTCCTCCTCCCAATGCAGATAGCAAGGGTGGAGTATTTTGGCCAGGACAATTAATGAAACCATCTCCTAAAGCAAGGGAGGGGGGTGAAGAGCATTACTGCAGGGAGTTTCAGTAATTGAGATTACAGGCCTCGGTATTAGAATAAACCTGAAGAAAACTGCCAGGCATTTCCTGATATTATTGCTGGACTGGCTCTGGCTTCATCACAGATTTACTGGTACTTTTGTTCCAAAGAGGTTCAACATTTATATTTATGATTAGTCACCACAAGAGTATTTTGGATTATTTATTTCATTTCTAACTTATAAAAATGCTTTAGAAAATTCAAGCTCAGTTTGTAAAATCCAAGCACCAAGAATCTTTGCTCTTAAAGAAGGTAACTAAAATGACACAAATCCTATTATGTATAAATGGCAATTCTCAAAATGCAAGAGGAATATGAAGGGTAAGCAAAGATATTCCCGAGAAAACCTTTCAGTTTAAGGGAAATATCTTTTAATTAAAAAAAAAATTCAGAACATGCAGAGTTTCAGCTTAATCTATACTTTTTAAAGATTAAAAAACCACTTGAGTATATATAGTTACTTTTGTTTTTTTTTCCACACTGCTACCTAATATACAAAAACAAATGTTTATCTATATGGTGAAAAACCAAACAGAGTATATACTGTATTCTATGATAGCTTATTGATTATTGAGCACTAATGAATTATAAAGACCATATTATAGTTACCAGCACCCCAAAAGTGGGTCATTGCATACCAAAGATCAGTCACTAATTCTAAAGATTCTCAAGTCTGTTACAGCTTCAAAATATTAAGTGATAGCGATTAACATGCATATTCATTATCTTGCTGCATAAAGAGGCAATATAGCAAAGCCAATTGAAATTCTATTGTGTCTCTGGATCTCCTCTCTTGGTTAAAAAGAGCTTATAACCAGACACAATGAGGGTGCACTCCAATATGCTCATTGATGTAATTCAAAGCAAATACACTATAATATCTTTAAATATATTTTTAAATAGCAATAGAAAGCAGGAGCAAGAATGCACTTGTTTATAAAAAAAAATTAGATTACAAAGGCACATTAACCATATTATAAAGATATTAAGAAGCACATTCCTTCAACAATTATCACAATTCAGTCTTAATTTGCTCATACATTCATTACCACAATCTCTTTTGACTACCAGTATCCTGTAAAAGGTATCTTGGATAAAAATGAAAAATCACTGCTTTGAATTTCCGGTTTTCTAGCTATTTTCCAAGACCAATTCCATCCTAAAATAAAATGTTGTAAACACTGAATGCCATAGTTCATCTGTTTCATGAATCACCTTCTGAAAATTTTAAAATAGTGCAAATAATCTGCACACACACACATATACAAAGACACACAGAAAACTATAAACATACACACAAATGGACACAAAAAACTATATAGACAACATTAGAACACTTCTCTTCAACACCATTTTAAAAAAAATTTGGACTAAGATTGAAAAATTAATTATATTTGTGATCAGAAATACCTATAAAAATTGGCTTTTACTTCAAAGACCATTTTAAAATTGTATTCTAAGTCATAATGAATTTTACATTCCCTTAGTTCACAAATAACTGTTTTGCAAGACCTTTAGCAGCTGCACTGCTATTAAACATACAGCATCTGGTTTGGAAACATTCACAAATCTAAAACTACACTGTTTGTCAAAGCACATGGAAAAAACATTGCATTGATCCACAAAGTGTCAAATTTACAAAGATCTATGAAGAACTCTTACTTAAGTAATTAAATCTTTACACTAGTTAATGTAATTCCTTTAAAAACTTAAAAAAAAAAAAAAAAAAACTGGAACGTCTATCACCAAATCTCACCAATGCTCTAATCGCTATGAATATGTCTTGGTTTTTAAATGCATTTTGAAAACAAAATATTAAGACATGATTGTTAAAGCACTAAAGTAGTTCTAAATAGTATAAGTAGACAAGACTTCTAATTTCTCATTCTGTATACTCACATTAACATGTATCAACATAACACTTTTGATTGTCTGAGCCACAATATGGGGAATTAGTTAAGAGTATATGACTTCTCATGCTTAAAACAAATCAGTTAACTTTGGTTTCCTAGTACAGCGCTAGCTTTGTGTAAATATTTTGCAACTATCTCTTCCCACCCCAAAAAACCATGTATTCTGTATATGTGTTCATATATATGCAAAATAAACCAGGGGATTCTCAAAATTTTAATGCAGTTTTAAGTGTATTAAGGTTTTAAACTACACTAAGACTTGGGGGATACCACATATATACATACACACACATACCTGTGTGTGTACGTGTATATGTGTACAATATTATGTAGAGGCATATAATAATTTATTTCCTGAGTAAATCATTAAATCTGATTAGGAACGTTTAACCAACAAGGGGAGGGAGGAGAATGGGGACCAACACAAGTCACAAATCATATAATTAAAATAAAATATTAAATAAACATTAAATAAACATGGAATGCTTATGAAATTATGGTACCAAAAATTAATACATATAGTCATATTTTTGATTAAGTGCATACTAAGTTAAAATTACTTTAAAATCCATCATAAGGAATTAGTAAATTTTATTTCAAATCCTGAGTGTACTTTAATTCACCTGTTAATAATAACTTTAACAAGCTACTTAAAATACCAAAACTTCTCAATCCTTTTGTTTTCCTGGGACTAGTTAAAATAGAGATTCAGCTGTGATCATGATCTAGCCAAAAATTCTGAACTGACCACATAATTACATGAAACGTTTTCTCAAATTGAGTCATTTTATAGTTTTAAAAATTAATCAATTTGGAAAAATGTGAAAATTTTTCAATTTTCTGCTCTGGTACAATAGGGCAAAAATCTCTTTAAAAACTTAAATTACTTTGGCAACCAAATGGATTTTTAAGAACCTTTTAAAAACTCAATGTACCCTTTGTAGACATTCTGGGAAAAATCTGTTTTTCAGATATTTTGCCATCATCTGTCAGTTACAAAGGTTAGTTATCCTTTCCCCAATTCATGATTAAAGCTAGAGAAATTAATTTTGGATCAGAAAATAAAGAAATATTCAGCCATTTCCACCTTCCCTAAGTGTTCCAACATTTCAGAGAATACATTGAAATATTACAAGAAATGCCACATCATTTTTTTTTAGAAATATGCATTTTGAAATCACAGTAACCAAATTGTATCCATCAGTTATTTTTAAGTTTTTTTTTTTTTTTTTTTTTTTTCTGAGAACCTGGAAACTCTCATAATTACAAAAAAAGTGCTTTTGTCTCCAGGATTTTTAAGCTCAAGAATTTACTTTGTGCTCTCTGCTTCCCTTTTCTATTCTATGACTTTCAAGCTCAACAATTATTTTCTCCTGGGCACCAGTATTTTGGGGACACAGTTCCTGTAACACTCTTTCAATCTCTTCCTGTTTCACGGGCAGGTTGAAGCAAGTTTTGGGCAGAGTCATCTGCAATGCACACCATAAAGCAGTCCGTGTCTTCCTTGTAGCAAGGGCAAGTTCTTTAATGACCAATGCCAGAGCCAGGAGATCTGTGACCAGAGAGACAGTGCCAGTCAGAACCATAGGCCAGAGATATACCATGCAATGTTTAAAGCGAGAAGACACATCAATACCTTCTCATCACTTTTTTGCCATGTTATAAATCCCAGGTGTAAAGTAATATATATATTATAGGGGATAAATACACATTCTCTCTCTCTTTGTCTCTCTTTCTGTTTCTCTTTCCCTGTCTCTCTCTCTGTCTCTTTTTCTCTATTTCTATGTCTCTGTCTCTCTCTCACATTCTCTCTCACATTCTCTCTCTCTCTCTCTCTCACACACACACACGCACAATTTTTTGTTTCTGCCCTCACAGAACTTTAAATCTAATTAAAGAGACAAAATTAACACAGGGAAATTAAAAACTAGTTAGGGGCTAAAGTCTGTATGACTAAGTTACAATATAAGTTTGGAGAAGGGAAAGATTAACATAAGATAGAGTACTTGAAGGAACAACTATTCTTCATGATCCAAAGGGTCACAGGACACCAATCCTGTGCATGAGGTTTTCTTGGCATACATACTGGGCTAGTTTGCCATTTCCTTCTTCAATGGATGAAGGCAAACAGAAGTTAGATGCCCAGGATCACACAGCTATGCTCAAGGCCACATCTAAACTCGGGTCTCACTGAATCCAAGTCCAGCACTCTATCCACTGAGCCACCTAGCTGCTTCCTACAATAACAACAGGGGAAGTCTTCTTCTAAAAGCTGAAATCTCAAATCCTGTAAAAACAACAACATAGTACTTCAACAAGATAATAACAGACATATCTTGGGTTTTTTGGGGGCCCATTAAGTATTTTTCTCTGCGTTTTTTTTTCCTCCCGGATTTTGTTGATACTTTTCAATAATGGGCCGCTTGATCAGAAAGCAAAGATGTGGCTGTTTCCCCCACATACCCTGGTTATACATGTATATTCATTTCATTTTAAATACATTTCCTTACGAATAATATTGGGAGAGAAAAATCAGAGCAAATAAGGAAAACCACAAACAAAAAAAATAGAAAAAAAAGGGAAAGAAATGAACATAGCATGTGTTGATTTACATTCACTGTCCACATCTCTCTCTCTGGATGCAGATGTTTTTTCCATCCAAAATTTATTGAGATTGCCTTGGATCACTGAACCACTAAGAACCAAGTCTGTTATAATTGATCATTGCAAAATCCTGCTGTTAATGTATACAATGTATTCCTGCTTCTGCTTATTTAGCTCAGCATCAGTTTGTTCCAGGCCTTTCTAAAATCAAGTTGTTCATTTCTTATAGAACAATAATATTCCATTAATTTCATACACTATAACTTATTTGGCAATTCTCCAATTTATGGGCATTTGTTCATTTTTCCAATTCTTTGACACTACAAAAAGGGCTGCTATAAATATTTCTGCACATGTGGGTCCTTTCCCCTCTTTTATGATTTCCTTGAGATACAGAGATATGTTTGTTGTTTTTTTTTTAAGCAATTATGCAGAAACAATTCAATCAGCTTCATTCATTCAAAAAATGCCCCAGGTAACTTTCCAATACTATAAAATGCAGATCTGTACTGGGAGAGCAAGTTTACTACCAGGAACTCCTTAAAATTGACAAAATTCCAAGCTCACTTCAAGAGATTAAAAACACACACTTAAGGAATACTTGCCTTTTTCATTATTATAACGAATTCCTTGTGGTGGAGGGTTAGCAGCATTAATAAGTTCATCTTTACGCTTGGCTTGGGTAGCATGAATGGCTTCTAAATGGCGTTCCAAAGTAATAGATATATTTTCATGGACAGGGCTACCACGAAGCTTTTCCATCTTTCTTAGTAAGGTCAAAATCTTAAAAAAAATACGTATATGTTCAATTGGTTGTAAATCATACATATTTTAAATTCAATATCCACAACTATTCCTTCAAAACATACTTGAATCAATATATGTACACACTTACTCTGGCTTGTTCCTTTAACTGATCCACAATTAAGCGATCGACTCGGGAAGGATTGGCAGGAAGTCGGGAAACAGGAGTGTTATTTGAACTAGAGACCCTTTTTCCTGGAAAGTTTCTTGCAAGATCTGCCTCAGTCTAAGAAAATATGATCATAGTTAAAGTGTGAGATTTGGAAAGGAAAAAAAATCATATACATATAAAATATAGACAGAGAGATGTGTATATGTTTATATACAAAGAGACAAAGACACATAACTATAGCAATATAGTTTATCATATATAGATAGATATAGATGATGAGATTTGTTCAGCATTATCACAACACATAACTTTCATGGAAATGGAAAAATTCAAAGAATACGTGTCTGTCTCCCCTCCCCCCCATCTTAGAAAATATATCCTGACACTGGAAAATTCTATTAGGCATGCTCTTTTGGATTTTTTCCTATTTCCACATCAGTTATGTAGCTAGATTGCAGAATCATGATATGAAATGTTCCAATTTGTACAAAAGCAGACCGAACTCTTATCCATCCCTGTAAGACCCACCATTACCTTCTTCCGTTCTTTTTCTAGAGCTCTCCACTGCTCACAGCACTCATCCAGTTGGGCATGAAGCTCATTGGCAGGCCCACTCCGATTTCTTGGCGGTCGGTATTTGTTAAAAGGTGGTGGAAAGGCAAAGCATGGTGGTGTTACTTCCCTACAAAACAAGTCACTAGCGAAGGGATTCAAATTGTTAAAGTCACGATAATGAAAAACATCAACAAGCTCTGAAAAGGGAAATGCTGATGGTGGGAAAGTAAAGTTAGCTGTTGGCATAAAGGGAGGAGGAGGATTAAATGGGGTAAAATTAGGGTTTTGTTTAAGCTCTGACACTAAAGGGAAAGCAGGAAGGAAGGAAGGATTGACAAAATCTGACACGTTAACGCTACTCTTTTCTTGTTTCTTTCGGAAAACATTAAACTGCTGACGATTCTGACCTGCATAGCTAGGTTGGGGAATCAAGTTCCTCTTCCTTTTTCTATCATCTAGGTTCTGTTTTTTGCGGATTCTGTACCTATCAGGAGGTTCACTAGCAGCACTGTGCTGCGACATGCAGCTGGATGACAAATGAGCAGGAATTTTGCAATAATGATGATCCTTGGGAGCCAATGGATCATGAGGGAAACATCCTGTTTGTATATTTGGCTTCTGATTTTTAATGTCAGGATTTGGAAATCTCAAACCATTATGAACACCATTTGGTATTTGTAACCTTTCTTCCGTCCTGAAAAAGGGTACTGGTGGTGTCTGCGGGTAATATGAAGGAGAAATCAAAGGCTGGTGAATGGGAGTGCCACCAGACAAAACTGGCACTCCAGAAGAAGGTTGACAGCTTGACACTATTGGCTTCACAAATGCAGAATTTGCCACAGGAAGTGGATTTAACATGTTGCCATCCACCCAAACATGCTCCCTGAAGAACGATTGACAGTTTCCATTCGGTAAAGCAGCACTTATAGACATATCATAGTCAAGGGGCTTCAAGGGAATTTCTCTGGAATTTATGGGAAATTGGCAACCATTATCTTCAAAGCTGCTCATAAAGTTGAAGTTGCTGGGATCATTCAGTGAGCTGGTTTCCTGGGATTTTCTGTTGACTACTGTTGACAAATTTCCTTCAGAAAATGGTTGATTGACAAAGCACAGGGGAGATGGAATAGACAACTGTACTTGCTGAGGAGGTATCATATCTTCACTTATTTTAGGAAGCAATTGGCTTTCATGAAATATATATGATTCAGCACCTGGACTGTCCAAATCATTGGAGCACTTCACTTGTTCCTGTGTATTAATTTTCATTACCTTCTCATTTGCTCTATCTGGTGTCCAGGATTCCTTTTGAATACCAGCATCATCTTTATATTTACTTTGAAAATAAGAATTAAGATCAGAACAGTTCTTTTCATAATCATTATTTAATTTCATTTTCTTGTAGTTAGTCTCACTTTGACTAAATTCTGCATTCTGCAAAGGGAATCCTTTTGGTTGAATAACAGTACTGGCTTTAAAAGTTGAATTATCCACGTAAGAACTTTTGAAAATATTATCAGGTAGCTGATTAGAATAGTCTGAAGGAGAAAGCCAAGACTCTACCAATCTAAGGTCATCAAATGCGCTTTGTAAGTTTTCTATATCGGGTGAGGTCTGAAAGTGCCCTTGATTGAAATTCTGTGTTTCAATGAAGTTTGGAAAATCTTCAACAGAGTTCTTGAGAGGATATCCTGAATAATTACCATCAAAGGTAGGTGTCCATGTGGGAGGAAGGAGTCTGGACAAAGAATTCCTATAACAAAGACCATGATTATTAATAATAATATCCACCATTCTACATATGCTACAACTAAAATGTTACAATCATCTATAAAAAGATATCAAAGTCCACATGCTTCCAATCCATATCCTAGTCAAGTTCTAAAGGAAATTAATATTATTACTTTAAAGAATATGCAGAACATCTCTTTAATAACAGGACTTCTATGTAAACTTACCAGTCTGTAACAGGCTCTGAATTATTTGGCTCTTCCAAAATGCTTGAAACCAATCCAAATGTGTCAGGGCCATTTTTGGAATAAGATAAATTGATCTGTGCCCTGGAAAATACATGCACCAAATAATTTTGAGAAATAATCCATAAACAAAATACTATACCATCACTAACAATCAATTACTTTTACATCAGTATATACCACATATTTTTTAATAAACTACTGACAAAACACAAGACTTCTAGGGGACAAAAGGTAGGTCAATATAGGATGGTAAAAGCACTAGAGACTGGATCATACAAGGCTTGGTTGAAGAAACTTATGATGTTTTGCCTGAGCAAATAGGCATGCCATCTTCCAGTATTTAAAGTAATGTCATCAATAGATTAATCCATTTTGGATGCAAGTCTATTAATAAATAAAGTATCTCAAGAATATGTCTTCTCCCCTATGCTGTTTAATGTTTTTATCAATTACGTATAGAAAAACATCAATACATGCATGCTCTAATTTTGCAGACTGCACAAGCCTGGAAGGAATAGCAAACAAGTTGGACAAGAAAATCAGAAGCCCAAAAGATCCTGACAGACTAGAAAAATGAGCCAAAATCAAGAAAGATGCAATTTAACAGAAATAAATGTAAAATCCTATACTTGAGTTAAAAACCGTCACAAATATAAGAGGAAGACATATTTAGACAACAGTGTCTGTGAGAAAAAGAGCTGGGGGATTTAGTGTTCTGCAAAACTTATTTGACTCAAACTGAGTGTGACACAGAAGTCAAAGAAGAGAGAACTTTAGGTTTAAGAGAAGTGATGATCTTTTAAAAAAAAAAAAAGGGGGAGGCGATAATTCTATGGTGCTCTTCTCAAGGTCTATCAGATCTGCATTACCATGTTCAGTTCTAGGTGCTTTATTTTGTGAAAAACATTAAGCGGTGTGAGGAGAGGGGGCGAAGCTTAAGCCTGTCCAGAAGGTGGTACCCAAAATGTTTGCAGATTACCAAGGTCTCAAGACCATACCAGTGAGGGCCAGCAGAAGGAAAGTGAATGCTAAGCCTGGACAGAAGACTTAGAAAAGCCAGGAGAGCCGGTGCAAGTCCAAGTCCTTCAAGAGCTATCACATGGCAGGTAGGTCACTTTTGTATCTGATCCCTCAAGGAAAAAAGTGGAGACAACAAGTGGAAACTACAAGGTGGAAGATGTGAGTTTGCTATCCCAATAAAACCTGTCCAAGGTGGACACCCATGAAGGTAGTGATCATTCCCTCCCTGGAGTGTTCAAGCAGAGATTGGGAAGCCCAATTAAAAATACAACCACCATTTATTACATTTCTTCTACATGCAAACCAAGGATTCAAAATAACAGTCTTTCACATTAAGGAGTTTACATTCAAATAGAGGGATATAATTTACTCAAACAAGTTTAACACAAAGGAGGCTGTAATGGAGGCAGAAGAGATATACAAAAGCTATCTTTCCAAGGTACAGCTATAGGTTTAAAATATCTACAAAGGGAGAAAACACTGAGCTGCTGGGGAGGGGGTAGGGACAGGGACTGATGTACAGAGTTTAAGCAAGTCACAGGCAAAGGGAGATGCTGGTAGTGGAGCCTAGTCTTGAAGAAAACAGAGGAGAGAAAGGAATAAGTGCTATGCAGGAAGTGCGTCATAGAGGGAATTGCTCTTCAGTAATGGGTTACATTAGGTGGGCACTAAAGTCCCCTCCCAATTCAGAGTCAGTAACACTGAATGACTCGACTAATAAACAACTTGAAAGATTAACCTTTGATAAATATGGTCAGTTCCAAAGTTACTAAATGATATAAATAGAAACTATTTTGTAAAATGCTAGCTGTGTTCTCAAATCAGGCCACATTATCTCAACTATACTTAACTCTCAGTTGCTGAATCCCCAGACTTCCTGAAGTTTCTATTAAGAACTCCAGGTACTCCAGAAATTCTTTTCAATCATATTACTCCTTTAACAACCACACTACCCAAGAAGGTGGCTGTCTCATGCTTTCTAAGCTTAGAAGACCAGGGCAACACAAATTAAGCAGCCTCAGGATAAAGAGCAAAAGACTCCAGCTCCAAAGCCAGTCGTGAAAAATAAGCAGCTCAGGTTCCAGTGTTTTCTCAAAAACCTCAAATAGTCTAAGGCTGCATTCTCTTTTGCCCAGAAGGTAAGACCCTGCACAGGTTTGTGTATGAATTAAAGGGCGTGCAGGTGCCTGGCCTTCCAACAGCAGCTCCCAAAACTCTATCTAAATTCTAACATCTACTGATAGACAATAAAATACAATGGTATTCAATCACAAAAGGTGATCATCCTCAAGATTTAATGGTGCTTGAGCAAGAAAAAAAAAAAAGGATTAATCAGAACATAAGCAATTTCATTTGACCAAACTTTTATTTGGACAATAATACTCTTTAAAACAACAGCTGTTTAAAAATATTCAAGAGGTACAAAAGAGCCAAAGCAATTTGATGCATTGTATTGGGCCTAACAGAATCTTTGGTCTTAAGACACAAAATATCCTTAGCAAATAAGCTAAAATATAACCTTTTGTTCCATAGGTCATGCAAAAAGTGAATACAGTTACTGACATATTATGATGACACATGATGACCCCAGGTCTACCAATAGCACACTTCTGAGGCAGCGTGGTGTAGGTAAGACCCCTGAGAAATAACCTCACCTTTAGTGGCTTTAATTTTTTTCTTCTAAAATGAAGAATTCATTGATGACAATGATTTCTAATATTTCAATCAGCTATAAATACTTATCCTACTTTGCTAGCACATGAGACAACACTATAAAAGTAGAACAGGTATAAAAGTGGGCTTTATTTTAAAAGGGCTGTTGGCTACTCTCTTAGGTTTTAGAATTCCCAGTTGAAAGATGTATTATAATTCAATTATTACGTCTGCAAATACTTATTAAGTTCCCACTATGTGCAAGGCATTGCAGATACAAAACCAAAATCAAAACAGTCCTGGCCCTCATGGAGCATCCAAACAAGGAGGGAGGGAACACCACAAGTCAGGGAATCCCAGAAAGAGAAGGGAGCTGATTGAAAGAAAAGAATGATTCTGGAAGGTCCTGAGGGAAGGAGGAAATGCACTCTAGCACATGATGTGCAGAAATGCTGTATGTGAAGGCATGAAAGCAGGAAACAAATAGCATGCTGAATTTAGAAAACAGATAGCTATCCATTTGATCAGAACATAGAGCACATGAAGGGGAATAGTAGGACTTTTAAGGCTGGAGAAGTGGTGGGTTAGACTGTACAGGGCCTTAAATGCCAGGCCAAGACTTCTATTTTATTCTAACAAAAGAGAGTCTTTAAGTTTTTTGTCATTTTGGCATCTATATGAAGGATTGGAAAGAAGACTGAAAATAGGGAAACCAATTAGGAGACTTTGATGACAGATCAGGCAAGAGGTGACAAGGGTTTGAACTACATAGGTGATCATCTGAATTAAGATGATATAGAAATAGAATTCACAAGCCTTGCAAATAATTAAATATGAGGGGTAAGGATGACTCCTAAGTTATAAACTTAATAATTGAAATGACAGTTGTGCAAATAACAAATTTACTTGATACCTTTTATTGGTATAATCTTGAAAGGCGGTGGGTGGGCTAGTGTCATCTCCATAAACTGACCAGTTACTATATAAACCTGAAGATTCCAGAGGTGGTGTATTAGCAATTTCACCCAGCAAAGGACTGAATAACTGGGTGTCCATTCCTTGTTTCTTGTAGTTTGCCTGAAAGAAAACAAAAAAATAAATTAAGCAGATTAAAAAATTATATTTGTTAAAAAGGCAAAGAAAATTTAGTTTTTAATTTAGATGACTAAAGAACTTTATAGCAATTGACTACATTTTTCTTTTTAAAAAAAGTTTCCATTGATAATTTATAACACTTCATTTATCCAAACTATCTACCTTACAACCTCAGCTAAGTAGCACACGGCCAAAAACCAAAAAGAACAAAAAAGGCCTACACACACAACTCAAAATTTGCATCCTAATATCTACACATTCATGAGTGATCCTCTCCAGACCTCTCTGAACCTATTTTAGACTCAGAATACAAAGGGTTGAAAGGTATGTGAGAGGTTATGAGTCAAACCTCCCAACCAACCTCCATTATCTCTGAAAGGGGATGTAGCCTTTACTCAAACAATTCTAAAGAAGAATTTATTCTTTCATAATCTGTATCTGGATAGCTCTAATCATTACTAAATTCTTCCTCGTTTTGAGTCAAAACCTAATTCCTAGTTCTTTTGTCTCAGAGCAGTAAGACAAAGTCAGAATTTATGACATATCCAACAAGTGAATGTCCAATATTTACTCAAAAATCTCCAATCTTCTACCCCTCCTCAGACTCCATCTCTCAATTTTAAAAAGCTCTAATTGTTAGGAAGATTTTCCTAATATCAAGTCTACATTGTCTTCTTTGCAACTTTCTCTCATTGCTCCCAGCTTTAATTTCTGGGGCCTCTTCAATCAACAGCCCTCCAAATACTTGATAATTGCCAACATGTACTCCCTGAGTTCTCTTCTTCAGGCTAAATATCAACCAGTTCTTTCAACCAAGTCTTATGACTAATCATATGCTTTCCTCATGAACCTTTGCAACCAAGGATACTCTGCTTGGATTCATTCTTTAATGGTTAACACTCATACTGCAAAACTCCTTGTACTTTCCTCATCCCAGTGATTGTGAAATGCCAATATTCTAATCCTGTGGTCTATTCCCAATTACCCTTTCCCTTATTACCATTTCTTTAATCCTGCCTCCACCCCATTCATCACCATACTCCAAATCTGCTTACCCCTTCCACTGTGTCCTCCAGAATGTTACCTGACAGGAATTCTATGCTCTGGCACTCCCTGACCCGACTCCCTCCTGAGATATTCTCATCCCAGTGGATCTGCTCCCCTCCCCCAAATTTGCAGCTCAGTGGTTAGAGGAGTTGGAATGCTCCTTGCTTCCTCTCCACTCACCACCACTACTCAGCGGCCTGAAGTTTACTCTGCAAACTAATCTCCCAATCCAGATTCTGGCTGCTGGATGTTTGGGGAATATCCCTCCAGTGTGCCAGGCTCCAATCATTCTCTCCTCCCCAACTCCTACCTGCAGAGTAGGGGCCTCTGACATACTGATGCTCTCTTTAATCCCTCTAACTACCAGCTCCTCAGTTTACTCAATTTTCACAGTCTGTGTCCACTTTACCTCAGTCACACACATGAGATCATATCCTTGATCTCAACATCATCCATGAGAATATATCCTCCTTCATAAACTCCGAAATTCTTTTATGTGACCTTAATCATTTGCCATCCCATCTCTGCACATGCGTTAGGCCTGCTAACCCTGTTTTCTTCAACCTCACAGTGACCTCCATCTCTTCTACCAGGACTATTCATTCTGCACTGAATACCCTCTTCTCTCTTCCCTATTTGATGAACAATTCACTTTTACACTATCTTCTTCTACAATTTCTTCCCTCCCCTTTCCCTCAATTGATCATACCTACTAAATTATGGATTATGTCTCTACTATCTGCTTCCTCCATCATTATTATGTTATTTCTATCGAATCTTTCAAGGAATCTTGAATTGTCTTGATGTATAACATAACATATGTTACTGTAAAAACCTATAAGGTAGTGTTTTGTTCTACAGAATCAAAGTCTTTTCCATAATCAACAATAAGCTAGATTCTTTATCACTTTCAGGTAATTTTGAGATAAAAAAGACGTGGTTCCAAAAAGTATCAGTCAGTAAACACGTGATTTACTTGCCAAATGGAGAGAAGTAACTACCTAACTCAAGGCTAGGCTAGACTCTTTATGTGGAGGCAAAGAATTGGAAACTGAAGGAATACCCAAATAAGTTATGGTATGTGATTTTGATGAAACACTGTCATGCTATAAGAAATGATGAGCACGGTGCTGTCAGAAAAACCTGAAGAGACTAACATGACACTGATGCAAAATGAAATGAGCAGAAACAAGAGAACATTATATATGTAACAACAATATTGTATGATGACCAACTGTGGACTATTCTCAGCATTATAACGATCTAAAGCAATTCTAAAGAACCAGGTGAAAAATACTATCCATCTTCAGAGCATGAACTAATGGAGTCCGAATGCAGATTGAATCACACTTTTTAAACTTTATTTTTCTTAGGGTTTTATTTGGGGGAAGGGGTACCTGTGTTTTCTTTCACAATATGACTAATGGAAATTATGTATGATTGCATGTGTATAACCTATATCAAACTGCCTGCCTAAATAACAATGGGGCAAAAAAAGAAGAGAATTTAGAACTCAAAAGAATTTTTAAATGAACATTAAAAACTGGTTTTATGTGTAATTGGAAATAATTTAAAAAAAAAAAAAAAAGCTGAGCTAGAATATAAACTTGTCTGTAAAATCTTACCATAAAAGATAGAAAGTTATGAACAGGATACTGTTTAAAAAGAGAAAGCCATAAAAAGTAAAATGAATTATTATTATTGTTATTTTTTGCACTGAGGCAATTGGGGTTAAGTGACTTGCCCAGGGTCGCACAGCTAAGACATGTTAAATGTCTGAGGCCAGATTTGAACTCAGATCCTCCTGATTTTACTTAGGGCCAGTGTTCTATCCACTGTACCACCTAGCTGCCCCTAAAATTAATTTTTTAAAAGCTTGGCAAGACTAAATAAGCAAAGTTATCCCAGGCACATTTAAAGATGAAAATGAAAATACTACAGACTTAAAAAACAAAAAAAGATTATGAAAAAAAACCTTTTTCAATAAATTGTTTTTCCCCCTCTGTCAAGAATAGTGGAACTACTTATACCTGGACCATAACATCACGGTCATCAAGATGATGATTATAAAGAAGAAAAAAAAAATTCCATTAAAGAGAGCCAAGATGGTTAAAGAGAGCAGCTAGGTTGTAACAAATACAAAAAAAAATCTGGATAAGAGTCACCTATAAATGAATCAAGGATATTTCTCAATGAGTAAGGTTTTTACAAATGGTATTCAACATAGTACTACATTTTTGAAATCGGCTCTCCCAAAATCTAGAAAGCATGTCAGATTATACCCAGCTTTCCCTCTTTACCACAAAGTCTTAGAAGGAATGATCATTTCCCCCAAAGATTCCTATCATTTCTATCTATATCAGTTATCAATTCATCTTTGTCACCATTAATCATACCCAGAAGAGAATTCTTTGTAATTTTTGACTTTCAAAAGGCAGAGAAATCATCACTACACCAAGTTAAGAAGTTATTAGTTGCTCTGCTTTTGAGAGAGAGTGCTCCTAATAGATGTGGCAATTAAGAAGGGATCACTGTTTCCTTTGAAGAGAGCAGCTTCAATTGAAGTGAGTTTGAAAATACTACAAAGAACTGAGTAAGAGTAAGGTGGAAGCAACAAGTAGAAGCAGCTTTTTCTAGGAATTCTAGGAAAAGGGAAACAATAATGATAGTCTGAAAAGAAGACAGAGCTTAATAAAAGATTGTAAGAATGAAGGAGACAGGATTGTGTTTTCCTTCCCCAGGGAAAGAAACAGTAGAGAGGGAGAGACTAAAGAGTAGAGAAAGAATGTGCTGATTGTGGGTGTAATCTGTTAAAGAATACAGATCAAAACTCTATACAAAGATTTGTCCTTAGAAAGAAAAAGGGCTGCTTCTTCTCACCTCCACAAGAGATGAAGGAACAGGGACAAGAGGATTCTGGCAGGCACCAGCACCTAGAAGTAAGAATCACAGGATGGCTGCACAAAGTACAATCCCACTGGAAAACATATTTTAAGGAGAGTCTATCAAAGAGTAGAACTAAGGGCCAGATCATCCCAGTTCTAATAGATTCCATTTGTAAAAAATAAATTTCTCTCATAGATACCAAAATAATGTTTTTTGCAGTAGCAAATACCTGGAGACAAAGCAAATTGCATGAATGAAATGGAAAATTACTTTGATTTCAGAAACAATGAATGTGACAAATGCAGAGAGAAACAAATGTGACAAATGCAGAGAAATAATAAATAGCAAGCAACATAAACAAAAAGAACAACAAACAAATGGAAACTGGATGCTGTGAAATGCTAGAGTGACCAAGCTTGGCCCCAAAGAAAGGAGATGAGAATGGACTTTCCACCTGTCTTTCTAAAGGGACAGGGTTATGAGTGGTGAATGCTGCATGTGATGTCAGATTTGGGCAATGTGTTGCTTAGTTTTGCTGAAATGTTTTTCCTACTCTTTTTAATTCACTGTTAGAAAGGAACAGAAGCGCACATTGGGAAATGTAGGTGATGTAAATTATAAGCTATCAATAAAGGTATTTAATAACAAAGCTGAATTTCTATGCCACCTCGGTCAATACATAAATCTGTTTAAAAAAAAAAAAAGGTAATAAAACTGCAAGAATAATTAATTGATTCCCATACTAAAAAGCTGGTTATGTCAAATATCCAACAAAAATCAGCCAATCAAGGAATTTAACTAAAGACCTGCCATAATCCCTAGCCCTATGCTACTTATTCTTCAGGTTACATGAGGTATGGAAACCATAATCCCTAATTTCAAGGACTTTATGACAACTGAAAGAACTGAAAAAAAAAAAACAGATTAGTCTGAGCTCTGCCACCAAATGTAAGATCTTGGACAGATCACCACCTAATCTTTCTGTATTTAGAGTTTCTTCCTCTTCAAAATAAGGGAGTTGGATTAGATTAGCAAATCCTTTTACATCTATCATTCCAGAGTTTTACTAGTTAGTAAGTGTTAAATGGCATGATATTTCTATAAATATTGTGGTACAAGGAAATATCAAGGATGAGAAGCTGAACCTTAAAGGATGAATAGGATTTGGAAAAAGAGTAAATGGAAAAATATATATATATATAGCCTAGATCAGGGGAACCTTCGAAGCCTTAGCACTGAGGTAGTAACATATAAGGCTTGTTTGGGAGATGGTAAATATACCAGCTTGAACAGAACAATAATATAAAATGAGAAGTAGGAGACAGAAAGTTTAGGATGATAATCTACCGTGAAAGAATTAGCTGCTCTGAGGGATACCATAGATGTGATGATCCAAGACAATTCCAAAAAACTCATAGTGAAAAATGCTATCCATCACAATGAGAGAACTGAAGGACTCGCTGCAAACTGAAGCATATTGTTTTCTTTTATTTTTCTTGCTTATTTCCACCTCACAATATGGCTAATGTGGAAATTTTTGTATGACTGGTATCATCTTTCTTGCCTTCTCAATGGGTGGGAGAGGAGAGAATTTTGAACTGAAAATAAAAATTAAAAAGGAAGGAATGACAGTAGAGAGAAAAGAAGAGAGGGAAGGAAGGAGGAAGGATTAGGTTGCCTTGAAGTGTCCTGAATTAAGGTTGTCTGGACTTTATTCTGTAGGGAACTGAGAACCGTCCAAGGTCTGAGCAGGAGAATGATAAAATGAAAGTGGTATTTTAGGTTAAATTAAGCTGGCACTGGTGTGTGTCTAAGATATGGAGAAGGCATAGTACAGTTTGCCAAGGCCAACAGAGTTAGAGCCATTAGCACCTTTTGGAACTCTATACTTTAATCAGTCACTAACAATGTAATTGCATAAAGAAGGGAGTGTAAAGCTAGTGAACTACCCAGAGGATGAGTCAGGTCAGTGATGCTTCTACCCTCAAATGAGGAGGTTCTGCTTGATTCTAGAAACTCTTTAGATATTCCTGACACATTTTCTGTCTGGGGCATCAGTTAAAAGACAAGATATAAAAGGCTCAGACTCTTGTCACTTCTCTTTAAGACTGGGTTGCTTTTTAATTACAGTGTTACATCTCATGACTTCACTGAGAACATAGAGACTGCTCTTGGACAAGCCCACCAACGCCATCTAACAGGTATATAGTAAAACAATAATGTACTGATGTTTCTTCTTACTAGCCTATATCCTTTCTCCATTCACTGAATGGCCTTTTTGAGTTCTCAAGTCTAAGATATGCATCAATATGCATTCAGTAAGACAAAAGTCCTGCTCCAATTAAAAAAAATATATATATATAACATTAACAATACATCAAATCAAATCAGTAAAGAAATTAATGTTACAAATAACTTTTTGTTCAAAATTGTTTTTTAAACATCAAACAGTTATAAAGTTTAGTTTGTTATTCAAATTCATTATTTTTAAATTAAATAAAATAATTGATTAGAGCAGAATAAAAAGGAAAAAGGTTATTTAAAAAACATTCAGAAAGACTATGTTTTTATATAGCTACTGAAAGCCAGCATGGTATTATGGAATGAGAACCCCTGGGGTTCTAAGTCCTAGTTCTACCACTTTTAGCCTCTAAGCTGGTTTCCATTTTTATAAATTGGAAGAATGTCTACCTTCTGCCTGCTCCACAGACTGTCCTAAGGATGGATGTTAAGTTTACAAGAGGATTTACAGAGAGTTAGAAATGACTTTAGAGACCATCTACTCCAAATTTAGAACAATGCAAACAAGCTTTTAGTTTACTGGCCTGTCCAAGGTCCTAGAAGAAACAAACAGGATTTGAGGCTTTCAACCCAATCCCAGTGAGGAACTTTCCAATGCACCATACTGTCTCTCCTAGTAAATGAATATTTTGAAAATGATAAAGCATAAGATGACAGGAAAAGAAAATGATAAATGTTGGAAGGGATATGGGAAAAAACTGAGACACTGATGTACTGTTGATGAAGTTGTGAACTGATCTAACCATTCTGGAGAACAATTTGGAGCTATGCCCAAAGAGCTATAAAAGTGTGCATATCCTTTGATTCAGCAGTGTCTCTACTGGGTCTGTATTCCAAAGAGATCATAAGAAAGGGGAAAGGACCCACATGTGCAAAAATGTTTGTATAGTTTGTATAGTTGTTGTAAAAGAAACTAGAAGTTGAGGGGCTATCCATCAACTGGAGAATGACTGAATAAATTGTGGTATATGAATGTAATAGAATACTACTGTTCCATAAGAAATGAGGAGGAGGCAGATGTCAGAAAAACGTGGACAAACTTACATGAACTTATGCTGAATGAAATCACCAGAAACAGAACATTGCATATAGTAACGGCAAGATTGTGTGATGATCCACTAGCTTTTCTCAACAATATAGTGATCCAAGATAGTTTCAAAGGACTCATGATGGAAAATTCTATCCATAAACAGAGAAAGAACTATGAAGCATACTATTTTCAATTTTTTGGTCTTTTTTCTTTCTTGTGGTTTTTTACTTTTTTTCTGATTTATCTTTCACTACATGACTTAATATGAAAATATGTTTAAAGTGACTGTACATGTATAGCCTGCATCAAATTCTTTGCTGTCTTGGGGAGGGGGAAAAGAAGGAGGGGAAAAAAAATTTGAATTCAAAATCTTACAAAAATGAATGTTGAAAACTATCTTTACATGTAATTGAAAAAAATTAAAAACTGTTAAGTGGGGAAAAAAGAAAATGGTAAAACATTATACTAATTTTGTATTAGTATAAATAAAAATGGAAGGAATTTCTTCAATATTTCATTGGCTCTGTGTTCTCACTGATACAGGTATTTCCATATTTGTGCACATGGAACTCATATACGCCTTCATTTCATACTATTTTTGTGCAATGTTATATATAGCCCTTTTTCAAAGAATTCAATTACTAGAGTGAGGGAGGTCCTCCCTAAGGTCAAAGGAACCAACTGGGTACTCAAGCTGGCCATCTCATTTGTTCTACTCTTTCACATCCTATGACTTACCCACCTCTTTCCCTCCATTTCTTATATTCTTTCAACACTTCCTGCATTTCAATAATAACCAGCAATATGGGATAGCCAATGTGCACCTACCATGCACTTTGCTATTGTTCTTTGAGTCTTCTTTAGAACTCAGTACAATGGAAAGAATGTAGGATTAGGTCAGAAGACAGTTTCAAATTCCAGCTCTTTTACTTCCTACTTGTGTGATCAAGTTTCTTCATCATTAAAATGTGTCCACAACATTATCAAGAGAACATTTATGTTAAAAAAGGTGGGACACTGTACTAGAGAACAAGAAAACAGACTGATTAAAAGTACTGTACAGTCCTTCAAATAAAACCCAGCCCATTCTCTCCCTCCCATTTATCAGTCTTCATTTGTCCGGCTGCTATGTCTGTCCCAGATATATGTACTGCTGCAGTAATTCAATGATTAGCCAACTATTTATCATAATCTAGATAAATCTTATCATGACATGACTCCCCCTCACCACCATAATTTTCCATCCATTTTAACTATCCTATATGGATTGTTAGGCTGAATGCTTGATATTATATATATATATATATATATTTATGTATGTATGTATGTATAAAAAAACCACTTCACTGAAAAGGTTCTGTAATGTTTTGGGCCTCGATGAGAACAGCACATCATGTACACATAAAAATACCCAGGATCATCTGGTCTCATCAATAATAAGGAACTCCTCTTCCACTTGGGCCTTACATTGGAGAGTCATAGTTCAAGAGAAGGGCTGGTCAGGGAATAGCCCTTAAAGTTGAATTTTGCTCTATCAAGTCAAATGCCTATTTCCCTCCCCCCCTGCCTTTTCGGTAATAAATGAAGAACATGGACAATAGGCTTGTATTCTCTATACAGTTCAGTCGACCAGGTGTCTGTAAAGATGGGATCTGATGCAGAAAATCTTTTTCCAAAAGCTTGCCGATTCCCTTTTTATAAAGAGAAGGAAAAGTCAGTGAAAACAACAAATTTCAATTTTTCCAAGTTTCACCAGATTTAATTTTAGGCTGATATATTTTTATTTCCAGATAATCATATACATGTAACAGAGAAATATCCACACGGAGAAAAATCCATAATAGTTTAGTTTAGTCTAAACTAAATCTAAAACTAAGTTATTAGCTAAGTAACTAAAGTCAATGCAGAAATCATAGTTTCAATATAAAATATTATTAAGTAAAGTTTAAATATAAAGCCTTACTATGAATACTAAAGTGGTAAACGTTCTTGCTAAGGGATCTTCTCAAATATTCTTGGCAATGCCATAGAAAACTGGATCAAGTCCAGAGAATTAATGGCTGGAAGTTATTATTTAGCTGTAAAAGACCAATATGCTCATTGCTTTTAAGGAATGTACGAGGATTATAGGGCTAAGTAAAGAAAACTTTTAAATTCCCATCCCAAAAAAATCTTTATTCAAACCAAGAAAATAAGTTAAGCACACTGAAGACACAACTTTAAAATAAATTCTCCCAAATCTAAGACTTTCCACAGATTTACTGACTTAACTGAACCAGAAGTCAGAGTAGTAAACATCCAGGATGGTAAGTAGTAAAATCTAAAAGCCCAACCAAAAACCAACCAAAAAAACCTATCTGTTTAAGCCCAATTTCCTCCACCCAACATGTTCAAAAATATGTTCAGAAGGCAGCTCAGTAATGTGAAAAGAGCATTGATTATTGATTCAGAAGACCTAAACTTGAATCCTAATTCTGGAATTTTTAAGTTTTATGACGACAGGCAAATATTTATTTAAACTTTATATGGCAGGGTAGCTAGGTGGCACAGTGGATAGAGCACCAGCCCTGAAATCAGGAGGACTTAAGTTCAAATATGCTCTCAGACACTTACCATTTCCTAGCTGTGTGACCCTGGCAAGTCACTTAACCCAATTGCCTCAGCAAAAAAAAAATCAAAATTTTTGAAAAATAATAAACTTTATATGCCTAAACATTTTCCTCTGCAAACTGAGATAATGCTCTTACTATCTTGTGATAGGATTGTTGTTAGGAAAGTACTTAACATATCTAAATATTAAACAATAATTAAGATTTATTTATAATAATAATAAGAAATGATAATCTTAATAAATGTTATTTGTATTTATTTTTCTTGCTAACATTCTGTTTTGTTATAAGAGGAAAAAAAGGAGATAGGTAGGGTAGGTATCAGGAAAAACTTATGACTGAAAAAAATGATAAAAGTTGTGACATAAAAACACAAACTACTAAATGGAAACTTGAATGACGTATGAACATAAAAAAAGATTTCAGAGATTATCCAAGTTCAGTTCCCTCAGTTTACAAATTCAGAAACTAAGGCTTCAAAGACTCACATGGCTAAGTCCTGCCAAGTAAGCACTCAGATCACTGAGACAGGGAAGGCTCTTTCTATTGCACCATACTGATTTAAATATATTTAAATTACTACCTTAGAATTCTTAAAAGATGGGCAAAAATATACTCAAGGTTGAAATACGTATGTCTATACATATTGTAGAGAAAAATTAGAAAGATCATAGGTTACGTGTTAATGTTTACATATAAAAATTACCTGGGTGTTTATCATACAATTTTAAAATTAAGAGGTGAGAGCTTCTTAATCCATGACCCTAAGTGAATAAAATTTCCTAGAATATACAATGAGGCACTGCAAAAAGGAGTTCAAAGGAAAGTAACTGAACTTAAGGAGGTAATTCCTAATTTAAAAAAGACAGGATGAAAAGATATATAATTTCACAATGGATTATCAGAAAATGGAAGTTATAAAGCCAGATGGAACCTTACTGATAATACTGATTATACAGTGGAACAATTAAAGCACAGAAAACTCCAATGATTTTATGAGATTAGACAGCTCATAATAAACATTTTAAAGCCAATTTTCACCCTTGTGAAAATATATCATTAGTCTTTGCTCACCTGTGATTTGTAAAGATCGAAACAGTCCCCCGTTTGGACCATGTCCTCACTCAGCATGGTTTCTTTCCACAAGCTTTGGTCATTGCCATATGAATAGGAATTTAAGGTCGTGAGCCCTGGTTTGACCTGTTTAAAAACAAGCAACTATCAAAACCCAGAAGCACAGCTACAAATGTAGATTACTTTGATCACCTAAGATCAAATTACAGCAGTTAAAAAAGAACATGGGGAGTCACCTGAACAGAAATCATCAGTTCAACCTCCTACCTTCAGGAAGCTGCAGGACACTTCAACCATTACAGAAAGAACACCATATTCTTTTCTTCAATTAAACATACTCACTTCAAAAGAAGCACTTCAAGGTTAACAGGTACATTATTCATAGCAAATTTTATCTTCTCAACCACCTGTTTCCAAGCTCTAGAAAGCTGAACAATTTTCCCAAAGTTTTTTCCTAGTTTAGAATTCAAAGAGGCACTAAGTAGCAATGATAAATAACACGATGGGAGAAATGCAATCTAGCTCTACTTCTGGGATTTGGGACTAAGCTCTAAGATTTCTGGGCTGTTTGACCTGGAAGAATCTAAATTCTCTGACGGCAAGAGCTCTTTCATTTTTCATCTTTGTATTAATGTTTGCTGAACTGAATTTATCCAAGGCACAACCAAGCTAAATCTCAATTCCTCCATCTGCCTAATACCTGTAGTAACTATCTCTGCTCTGCAATGTATAGGGTCACACAGAAATCTCTGCCTGAGCCAAACGAGTAGTACGTGCCAAAGACAGGGTTTAAAACCAGGGTTTCATAACTCCAAGGCCGTTCACTCTATGCTTACACGAGCTTAAGAGTAAACAAAATAACATTAATGTCCAAGGAGGGAAAACTTACTATTATTATCTTATTATGCTTATTATCTCACATGTTTGTTGCAAATAGCTCAGCAAACAGTGCTAGAAAATAAAAGCTATTATCAAATTTATGCCCTGGGAAGAGGGGAATGCTTATATAACAAAAAGTTAAAATGCAATTTTTTTTTTTTGTTTTGGGCCAAAGCCTCTTTGGCATTACTTTAAAAAAACAAAAAACAAACCATCCCAATAGCATTAAATTCAAAAAGCACATTTCCATATTGACTATATTTAATTTTTTTAAACCAGAGAATATAAAAATTTTGCCTGCAAATTAACAAGCTACAAATTAAGTTTGGCAGCACAAATATAGAAAAATATATTACAACCAAATGGAATACATTTGCAAAAGTAAAGTAGATACATTTAGCAAGAGGTGCTTTAAGTCGTTTCTCTAGCTTCCTTTGGACTTCCAAAAGTCCAGTAAACCCATTAAATCCTAGGGCAAGGAAACACTGGCAGCCAAAGGAGTTTTTAAAAAGCAGCCCAACACGCCACTTAGTCAGCTTCCATCATGGTACCAAGGGGAAGACAAACTTTTGATATGCCCCAGTCATCAGAAAACAGCAGCAGGATTTAAGAGGGACAAAAGCCCAAACAAAGGATGGTATATTTGTAAAGCATTCATAACAGCTTCCCTCTTCCTTTCCTCTTTCCTAAAATAATCACTACCAAGATTCCACCGAAAATGCCGGGACCTCAAAGCAAAACAAGCCGTGACTCCCGCCTCGCAGGCTCCCAGTAGCCCGGTCCGGGGCGGGCCGACTCTCTGGGGACCAAGCAGAGTGGGCTGGGCTGGCCCCGGGGGTCAGTGGTCGGGTCTCCCGGGTTTTCCTAACAACCATACCAGGAAGCAGCGGCGGTGGCGGCCCCAAGCCAGAGGCTCCGCTTATAGAAACTGTTGCCAGGCTATGGTCGGCGTGCCTCCACTCTGGCTCCAGCCGTCCCCTAGAAGTGCAGTAACAGGAAGCACGCGAGGACTCAAGACTCCACCGTGGCTTAGTGCAGGGGGCTCCCTCTCGGTGGGGAACCTTATTGCCGGGACCACGCCCGGCCCCCGCCCCAGACCGTCGGCGAGGCCCCAAGGGCTAGCCCGCTTTGGCTTTTTGCCCCTCACGTTGCCACTGGGCGGGCCCCGGGCTACTCCTGGGAGCTGCAGCAACTCCCCCTCCCCAGGACGGCTATCAGCACTACAAGCCATTCCCAAGGCTCGGGAAATGGCCTCACAGCAGGCTATCTATTTGGTTTGCTTCAACAGTCAAGTTCATAGGAACAAAGAAGAAATAGAACCCATGTTACAACTGAGGAAACTGAGGCCCAGAGAGCTCAAAAGCCAAATCACATTAGTAGGAAGTGGCTAGTTAAAGTTGACCCTGCAGACCCAGGAGTCTTCTCCTCTCCAGAGGGGGATCCAACAACTGAATATAAAGAAAAGTGCTCAAAATGTGAATTCTTTAATTCAGTTGTTTTCTCAAGGGCTTCAGGTTAGCAAGGACCAGATACAAAGTCCAGCCTAAGACAACCTGAAATCTAGCCACAGCACGAGCACCAACATAAGACAAGGGTATAAAGGTAGGTTGGTCATGGCAGAAAAAACCATGGGTACTGGCACAGATGCCCTGAACCTGTTCTATAGTGGTTAGGTGCAAATCATTTCCTCTCTTGGTCTTCCCTTTTCTCATCTCTAAAGCGGCTCTGAGTGCTTTGCTCTTCCTTAATGTGAAATCAGACTGGAGAAGATGGAAAAGAGACTTCTGAACCAAAGGCCAAGGCATTTTTTTTTTTAAGATTCTACTAGAATTTTATATGTGACTGGGGCTGTGTATTACAAAGAAAACAGGGTAGCTGTGTGTGCTGAAGGGATAGGATGGGGAGTTGGGAGAGAGGGACAAGGGAATTGTTTTGAAGGTTATTTCAATATTCCAGAAGAATTCCAGAAGAGTAAAAAGGAACTAAGCCTAAATGGTGGCAGCAGTGAGAAAGAACAAAAAAGGCCATAAATTCCCGTCCCCCCCCCCCTGCTTTTTTCCCTTGTAACAAATATTCCCTAATATAACATCAGCAGCTCAAAAAGAAAAAGCAAAGGGGAAAGGGACAGAGAGCAACAAATGTTTGTTGATCAGAGTCATCTAATAGCAGGGGCACTGACACCTAGAACTATATAAAGGTGATGAGATGGAGAGCATAAGAAGCTCCATTTTACCTTTAACACTATCAAATACAGGCACACTGCCCAACATGGTTATCCCATCCAAGATTAATACCAAACTTCAGTAAAGTCTCTAGGAAACAGTGTAACCCTATTCAGATAATACCAGGATCAGCTTGTCTCTAGGAGCACCTCCCTTCCAACCTCCCATGAAGAGTGGTGATTATGGACAATCAGGAAGATTGCTGACCAGGCTCAAGGAAATGTCAACAAATCCCAAAGGGCCTCTTCTTTCCTTTTCCAACACTGCTGCTAGGGGATTACCAACCACCACAGATGTTGTGGGGAACCTAATTTTAGATATGCCTGGAACTGAAGTTCTAAATTAAAGCAGTGAACTTGTATTGGCTCAACTTTCCTTTTAAATGCTTTCTTCGGTCTTGTCTGCTCCTGCAAGTATATGTATATGGATTTGTGTTTTTAAAAGATTCAAAAGGATGAGATTTTTCTATACCAAGTAACACATATACCAAAGTTTCTCCTAGATAATTATCTACTAAAAAAAGAAATAAAGAAAAAACAACCTAGTAGATTCCTTATGGTGAGAGGCAGTGTGTAATATAACAGAAAGCATCAAATTTAGAATCCAGAAGCCTCAGTTTGAAGCCCATCTCTGATCCTGATAGTGCAAGATGACTCTGAGTCCAGGTCTCTTCATAGAAAAATAAGGATAATAAGATGTGCACAAGAAAAAGGAGTACTTTATAAGCTTTAAATCACTGTAAAAACCGGAGCTTAGGGAAGATGGATTTGTATTGGGGAAATGAGAAGATAACAGTTTGTTTTTGTATTAGCCTACTATTTTCCAATCACTATAGTTTTGCTGATTCAAAGGACTAGGTTTTTATTTTTTGTGGCCAATAAAGTTCTGTCCTCACAAGCAATTTCCAAAGGAAGTGTAAAACTACATTAGTGTGAAAATTCCTAATCCTTTGATATTTATTGCTTTCACATTCTAATATTTTCTCATTTAGACCACTCCAACAATTTAGTGTAGATAGCAGCAGAGACATTATTAACCCTATTTACAGAGATAGAAAAAAAAGGGGTTAATTGCTCAAGGTCATATAACAAGTAATCCTTCAAAAGGATAAAGGCATCATCTTCCATAGCAGACCAACTTTTCACAATTAAACCTGATCTGTAAGGTTTCTAAAATTCTAAAAACCATATATTTATTCATTTACTCAGATAACTATTAATATATCAAAGATAACGACATTACAAAGAACACTGCAAAATCCAGCAGGTATTTATCTTTACAATAACCTTTATCTGCAACCACGCCTGTGAGCCAGGTAAGAAATGGCTATAGAATCAAGGGGAGGTCTTCATGGATAGGAGGGGTAGTAGAGAACAGTAAGTTCCCTCTAGTCACATGGTCCCCCAAAAAGGGATGTACTAAAGGGAGCCTTCACCAATGTGTACCTGTTTCCAGTAATGAGTTTTAAAGGGTGACCTAAAGGCTCCAAGCACAGATTTGTTAAGTTTCTTCTGCTCTTTGCAGCTCAACAAACAGGCCATCTACAGTAGATGCCTCTACTTTCTCTCCTGACCCTCTTCTTAACCCCACTTTATTTTCTGTCCTCACCATTCCACACTAACCATTCTGACCAGTTTGCGATCATCTTAGTAGCCAAATCCAATGGCCTTTTTTCATTCCCCATTCTCTTCCACCTTTTTGCAACCTTTGACATTTTTCATCTAGCTCTCCTAGTTCTCCTCCTACCTATTAGACCATTCCTTCCCAGTCTGGGATCCTCTTGCTGGATCCTCTTCCAGATCATGGCCTCATGAGGTGTCTCTCAGGGTTCTGTCCTGGGCCCTCTTCTTTTCTCCATCTATAATACTTCAAAATACAAAATCCTGTTTGGCATTCAAAGCCCTTCACAATTCAGTCCCTTCATCTCTATCTTTCTAGTCTTTTTACACCTTAATCCCTACTAATTACTGTTTTTAATCTAGTGATTGGCCCCTTTTGCCTGGTATGCCCTCATCTCTCTCTTCCAATTTGCCTAGATTTTTAAAAATCCAACTACAACTGATCTACAGAAAGTTTTCCCCAGGGCCTTGTAATTCTAATGTCTTCTCTCTCTATTTATTTTCTATTTATCTCATATATAGCTTATCTATACATGTTTTGTTCGCTTGGTGTCTTCCCCAATCAATTGTGAGCCCCTTAAGGGCAGGGGCTGTCTTTTATATCTATTTATATCCTGAATGTTTAGCATAGAGCCTGGTACACAGTAGGCACTTAATATATGTTTACTGACTGATTGTCTAGGATTATATAGTTTTAAAGGGCAAATCACTGTTAGTTATTAATTATTATTGATAGTTATTATTTGAAGGGCTATCTTATGAAAGAAGTATTAGATTTACTCTACTTGACTCTAGCCAGCAGAACCAGGGATACTGGGTGAATTTTGCACAGAGGCTGTTTTCAGCTCTACATGTGGAAAAAAAAAAAAAAAAAAACTTGCCAAAAATTTAAGTTGTGTCAAAATGTTAAATTGCCTTAGTAAATTTCCCATCACTGGAGGTATTCAAGTAACAGTGGAACTATAAGTTGTCTGAGATGTGACAGAATGGACTCCTTTTCAAGTACATTTGTACTAGATGCTTTCAAAAATCACTGTTAACTCAGACTATGTAATAATATAAGAGTTTTTACATAGCCAAGAGGTCTACAATAAAGACAAGCAGGAGAAATTCTCAAAAGATACAATTTCTTTCCTAAATGCAAACTGTTAAGCTGATAATAACACCCTTAGAGGAATGTGTCCTAACTGCAGAAAGGATCATGTAAAAGTTAACTACAAACTAACCAAAAGATAGCAAAATAGAGATTCTGGCATACTTCCTACCTTACTCCTCTCCAACTGTCCCCTCTCACTTAATCTTGTACAATGTTGCTGATATGTGAGGAGTTACATAGAAACCAAAAGAAATCTTCCTGACAAAGGCAAGGTCATTCAATGACAGATTTAGAGCAGAGACCTCCAAGATCATTTCATAAAATCCCCTTAGGACAGAGACGTTTACGTAACTTTTACCAAAATAACTCAGGTCTTAGTAAATGGCAAACCAAGACCTGATTCCAAAATCCAGCATTCTCTCCACAACATCACACTGTAGCTCTGACTAGCCTGACACCTAATCTTCAAGCAGGAAGAAATTTGTGGTTGACTGAATTTCAGAGACCTAAGGCAAGCTCCCTTCTTGTTAGAACACAAACAGCAGCAGCTTTTAAAGTATTTTATACATATGATCTCATTTGCTTCTCCCAGCAAACCTGTAAAGTAGGCAAGTATCACTACCCTCATTATTCAGGTGAGGAAATGAGTTCAAAAAGGGGAAGCAGCTTGCCTGCCAGACATGACAAAGGTATTAAATAAGAGCCTGATCATACAGGATCATACAGTTAGAAGTGGAAGGGACTTCAGGTATCTAGTTCAACTCCCTTAATAGAAGCAGAAAGTGAGGCCCAACAAGGTTAAATGAGAAAAATCAGGGTCTCAGGGATAGGATTTAAAACCAAGGTCTCTGAATCCAATTATCAGTACATATTCAGTACTTTTACTACTCTGGGATTCAGACTTCTCTGTAAAATAAAGGGAATGGGAGTAGAAAGGTTGATCAGCTTCTCCGGCTGATACTCTATGATTCCATAATTGTCTTTTATTGCTTTGAAAGAGTTTTTCATTAACAAGAAGTATCCTTCATCTAAAAGATCGTTACAGAGCTGTCATAGGGAAGTTACTAGACTTATTCTGCCTGACCCTAGCAGGCAGAGCCAGGGATAATGGATGAAAGTTTCAGAAGCAATTATGCATGTGAAGTCATGCAAAACATAATTCCCATAATTCCGTATTAGTCACGTTGCCCCCCCCCCTCCAAAAAAGTAAGAAAAATAAAGTGAAAAAAAACATGCACTCAAAGTTCTCCATTAGTTCTGTCTTTGGAGGCAGCCAGAGTTTTTCATCATCAGTCCTCTGATGATTTCTTGTCTTGTACTGAATATGTACTGATAATTGTACTAATACTATACTGGAGATGAAAAAAACCTGCTAAAAATTAAAAGTGGTCTCAAAGCGGGGGTGAATTGCCTCATGGAGTGCAAAGAGGATTAAGCGTGACTTCTCGTGGGCTGCGCTAGTTTCGCGATTTTGTTTTCGAATTCACACCTTGCACAGTCCCGGGAACACACTTAAGAAATGCCCACAGCGCAGGTGCATTTATTAGTAAGTTCATTCTTCAGGAGACAGAAGTTCAAGGAGATCGAACCCGGGGTGCAAAACCCGACCTTGGGAGCCCACGCCGGCCTCGGAGCATCCTCCCTCCTTTCCTCCCCCTCCGCGCGCCACCGGGGGCAGCGGGCAGCTCATCCCCGCCGGGAAGGGGCGCCCGCAGGACCCGCACAGCCCGCCCGCCCCGGCCGCCGCTGCTCTTCCTCACCTCGGGGCGGCAGGCCTCGGCGGCGGGGCTAGCAGGCGAAGTCACGGTCTCCGCACTGTTGGCCACCATCGCGCTCCTCGCCCCGACCTCCTGCCCCGAGCATCAGCCCCGGCCCCCCAGCCGCCAGCTCTAGCGGACCCTCGGAAGTCGTGGACCAGACAGCCTCAAGTCCCACCCACTCGGTTCCGGAGATGCGCGCACGTTTCTTCTCCCAGTTCGGCCCACCCCTGCTCCTGTCACTTCAGTCCGGGTCCTCCAATCTGGCCTCAGTGTCTGCCTGCCACTAGGACCAGGAGGCGGGGGAGCAGAAGCGTGTCTGGCTGCGCGCGCACCTCCTCTTCCCTTGACCCCGCCCAACTTTTGCTTTAGACTGAATCCCCCCGTCAGTTTCTGCCCGTTGCCTAGGAGAAGGAGGCGGGGAAGCAGGCGGGGACACAAGTTCCCGCCCTCCCGCGCGCCTGTCCCCGAGGCTGCGCGGGGAGCTCGGCGGTTGCTGGGCTGGAGCCCGAGGCTTTGGAGCCCCGGGGGTCGGGAGTGCGCCAGGCCCCCCGGGAAAGCGGCAGGCGGGCCGGACTTTGATAGCTCCGGGCGGGAAACAACTTTAGAGGCGGTTTAACCCTCCCTTTGTCCGGATAGGTAAACAGACCGAGAGAGGATGCAGTCGGAGCCCCAGCCTGGGCTTTCCCCCTCTGCCCATAGGGTGGGAGCCTCCACACGCAACCCCGCTAAACAATTACAACCGAAAGGGGAGGAGCTGACGTCCTAAGCTATTGTCTCTGCCTTAGCAACTGACAAACTCTGACAAAGATTTGGTTTTAGTTTTGATTTTCACAACTTAATGGCTTAATCATTCAATTAACTGATTCACATTTTACTGTGTGCCGGGCAATGCAGAGTTAACATTTATACGGTGACTTAATAATTTGGCAGTAATAGCTAGCACAAAGCTCTTTGCAGATTGCTTTATATTCTCTCGTGTTCACAATAACCCCGAGATAGGGGTAGGTCCTATTGTTAGTCTCATTTTATAAAGAAACTGAAAAGACAGGTTAGTGACTTGGCCCCGGGGTACAAATCAACCTCTGGGTCTTAGTTTTCTCAAGGAGATGGGAGATAGACGTCATGCATAAGATGCTTGCATCCATAAGAAATGAAATAGGCGCTTACATCTTGACTGTAGTGCGCCTGGAAAAGAGTGAGGTATATAGTAAGACTGGAGAGAGAGGAAGCAAATTGTGAAGAATTTTAAATACCAGCTTATATTTGATACTAAATGATTTCACATTTACAATGTATCATATTGCTTGACTTCTCAAGGGGTGAGGAATAAGAAGGAGAAATTTTGGAACTTGAAATTTAAAAAAATGTTAAACTTCTGTAAAATTATAATTTGTATCTGTATAATGAAATATATTTTTAGAAAATAGAAAATATGATACAGTAAAAATGAAACAGACTCGGAGGGTCCTAATTTCACCTCTCACTTGCACCGGGTAAGTTGGGTCCTCAGATGATTGCTACATCTTAACAACATTTGTAACAATTGTTACAAAGAGAAATTTACTGAAAAGATAAAACTTCTAAGAACACAAGGTAAAACATATTCCCCAATTCTCCTCTCCATCATCTCTGTCCCGGGTACTACTAACATTTGCCCCACATTCCCTGCCATGTATGGCACAGCTGCTGGATGAGTTGCTTGCTTCCTTTGCCTCATGGTTACCAGGAGGATCCATTAATGGGCTGGGTTCCACAGGTCATTCCTTAGAACTTCACTTCTTGCCAGCAACTCTCTCATGAACTCCAGTGCCTGGACCTACAACTTTTCAAAACTCTTAGAGTTAGATGAATGAGCTTTCACTATGCATACTGATCCTAATTAATCCAAATAATTAAAGTATTCCTCTACTCCAAGCAAGCTGAAACTAAAGGTGATGGGGGACCTAATATGAGTAGAGAAGGGGGCAGATGAGAGAGATGTTGAAGTAGCAGAACTGACAATTTTTGTCAACTGATTGCATATGGAAAGTGAAAAAAAAAAGGGAAAGGTGAAGATAATTCCTAGTATAAGGCAGTCCCTTTAAGGGTATTAACCAATTCAAATAGAAAAAAGGGACAACAAAAAAGTAGTTTTTTTTTTTTTGTTTTTTTTTTTTTGTAAATAAAAAGATTTAAATCTGCAGGTAAAGGATGTAAGAATTGCCTCTGTCATAGATGGCCATTTTGGTGCCTAAAAGGAGTAGAGAAAAAATGTTGGTTTAAGAAATGTTGCTCTAATTTCCTCTTCATTGGTGGAAAGTCTCCTTTTTCATTTTTGAGACAAGCAATTTCATTTTCCTCTTTCTTTTTTCTAACTAAATTAACTAAAGGTTTATTTTTTTTCATAAAACCAACTCTTAGTTTTATTTATTCAATAGTTTTTTATTTTCAATTTTATTAATCTCCCCTTTTATTTTTAGAATTTCAAGTTTGGTATTTGATTGGGAGTTTTTAATATATTTTTTCCCTAGCTTTTTAAATTGCAAGCACAATTTATTGATCTTATCTTTCTCTGTTTGACAAAAACTGCTGGGAAAATTGGAAACTAGTATGGCAGAAACTAGGCATTGCCCCACAACTAACACTGTATATCAACATAAGGTCGAAATGGATTCATAATCTAGACATAAAGAATGATATCATAAACAATTTAGAAGAACATAGGATAGTTTACCTCTCAAACCTGTGGAGGAGGAAGAAATGTGGAGATCATTATTGATCACAAAATAGATAATTTCGATTATATTAAATTAAAAAGGTTTTATACAAACAAATGCAAACAAGGTTAGAAGGAAAGCAATAAACTGGGAAAACATTTTACCATTCAAGGGTCCTAAACTATATAGATACTTGACCCAAATTTATTTATTTATTTTTATTTTTATTTTATTTTTTTATTTAATAGCCTTTTATTTACAGGTTATATGCATGGATAACTTTACAGCGTTAACAATTGCCAAACCTCTTGTTCCAATTTTTCACCTCTTACCCCCCACCCCCTCCCCTAGATGGCAGGATGACCAGTAGATGTTAAATACATTAAAATATAAATTAGATACATAATAAGTATACATGACCAAAACATTATTTTGCTGTATAAAAAGAATCAGACTCTGAAATATTGTACAATTAGCTTGTGAAGGAAATCAAAAATGCAGGTGAGCATAAATATAGGGATTGGGAATTCAATGTAATGGTTTTTAGTCATCTCCCAGAGTTCTTTTTCTGGGCATAGCTGGTTCAGTTCATTACTGCTCCATTAGAAATGATTTGGTTGATCTCGTTGCTGAGGATGGCCTGATCCATCAGAACTGGTCATTATATAGTATTGTTGTTGAAGTATATAATGATCTCCTGGTCCTGCTCATTTCACTCAGCATCAGTTCGTGTAAGTCTCTCCAGGCCTTTCTGAAATCATCCTGTTGCTTGACCCAAATTTATAAGAATTCAAGCCATTCTCCAGTTGATAAATGGTTAAAGGATATGAACAATTTTCAAATGAAAAAATTGAAACCATCTCTAATCATATGAAAAGGTGCTCTAAATCATTATTGATCAGAGAAATGCAAATTAAAACAATTCTGAGGTACCACCACACACCTCTCAGATTGGCTAAGATGTCAGGAAAAGATAACGATGAATGTTGGAGGGGATGTGGGAAAACTGGGACACTGATACATTGTTGGTGGAACTGCGAACAGATCCAACCATTCTGGAAAGCAATCTGGAACTATGCCCAAAGAGGTATCAAACTGTGTATACCCTTTGACCCAGCAGTATTTCTTTTGGGCTTATATCCCAAAGAGATCCTAAAGGTGGTAAAAGGACCAACATGTGCAAAAATGTTTGTGGCAGCCCTCTTTGTAGTAGCAAGAAACTGGAAACTGAATGGATGCCCATCATTTGGAGAATGGCCGAATAATTTATGGTATATGAATGTTATGAAATATTATTGTTCTGTAAGAAATGATCAGGAGGATGATTTCAGAGAAGCCTGGAGAGATTTACATGAACTGAGACTGAGTGAAATGAGCAAATCCAGATCATTGTACATGGCAACAATATTATACGATGATCAATTCTAATGGACATGGCTCTTGTCAACAATGAGGTCATTCAGACCATTCCAATGATCTTGTGACGGAGAGCCATCTACAAGAGAGGACAGTGGGAACTGAATGTGATTCACAACATAGCATTCTCACTCTTATTTTGTTGTTTGCTTGCATTTTATTTTCATTTTCTTTTCCGGTTTGTTTTGATTTTTCTTGTACAGCAAGATAAGTGTATAAATATGAGAGCATATATTGAATTTAACATATATTTCTACCATGTTTAACATATATTGAACTACTTGCCATCTAGGGGAGGGGAATGGGAGGAGGGGAAAACTGGAACACAAGGTTTTGCAAAGGCTAATGTTGCAAACTTATCTATGCATATTTTTAAAAATAAGTTTTAATAAAGATTAAAAAAAGAAATGTTGCTAAAATATGTGCATGACGAAAGAAATTGTTTTTAGATGGGATTGAGTGGCTGGAACAGAAAATAGATAGTGGCACAAATATAAAGACAAGAATTCTGGTGATAGATACATTGTGATCCCTCATTTAAATATTTTTGTTGATTTTAAAGATCAGGGAAACCTGTTAATTAAAAAAAAAATTTTAAGCCTTTATTATATTCCAGGCACATTCATTAACCCCTGTCAGTTCCATGAATCATGCATTATGTTTCATCTAAACTTTTTTGTCTCCCCCAGCAATTAGTACAATGTACCACATACAATAGGCACTTAGAAAATTTTTCTTGAAAAAAATTTTAATGGAATAGCTATCGCTCTCTTGGACAGGCCAGATTGCAGATTTGAAAGTGGAAGGAGTCTTAGAAAATATATATTCCAACTTTCCTGATTTTCAGATAAGGAAACTGAGACTCATAGAGAAAGTGATTTGGTCAGGCTCACACACTTAGTAAGGGACAAAGCTGGGATTTGAAGCTAGTTCTCCCTCTAGACCCAATTGAGACTCAACAGACCTCCAAGTACAGGTTCCCATGGGGGCCAAAGATTTCTCTCTATTCTGTATCTTACCTGAATCTCTTGCTTATTCCTACTAGCTAATAATTAATGTTAATTAAGCATTATTATGCCAGAAGGCTAAAGCACTGGCCTGTGCCTATGGACAAAAGCAAGTGATGGGGAGGAACTTATATAGAAGCTCCTCAGCTGATCCTTGTTCACACTTCACTTTTCCATGCTTTTGCTCTCTTTCTATCTACAGTGCTGTCACAGACAGTAAATGTGCTTAATGTTTGTTGACTGACATTTCCTAAAATGGTCTTGGGATGACAGTCCATTGCCAGGCCTTCCCAGCTAAATTGGTTCACTTTTTGCACTGACAATACCACAAAGTGAATATAGTATTGAATTCCTGACTATCTTTTAAAGTCCAAATTAAATGTCACCCACTCCAGGAAGTCTTCCCTCATTTTCCTATCTCTACCCCAGGTCAATAATAAACCCTCTCCCTCTATGGACCTCACACTTGCATCAAAGAGGTCCAGTCTTACATATTATAGTTGTTTATCTCCCTCTAAACTCCATGAGGGTCGGATCAATGTCTTATCTAAATTCTGGATTTTCAACATGGCTCTGCAGATAGTAGGTGTTTAATGCATACTTGTTGAACAGAAAATTAACATCTTATAGACTGAGCTTTACAAAGGCATATAGAGGTATTTATGTGTGTGTGTGTGTGTGTACCTCCTAATAAATAGGGATTGTTCCATTCATTGTATTTGCATCAATAGTGCCCACTTTAATCGATGCTTGGCACATTAATAAATACTTGAATTTAATAGAATGTTTCAGCCTTTCTCTCCCTCTCTCCTCCTTTCCCCCTCCCCTCCAGACTGTGACCTCTGGAAGGGCAAGAGACATGTCCTATCTCATCTTTGTATCTATTCCAGGGCTTAATTACTGTATACCTTAGGCATGTAGTGTTTGTTTAACTCAATTAACCTAGAATGGTGAACCCCACCCCATTCCCACCAGGTCAGTCCACATAGATTACTAATAGAACTACTTTTTATTAGGCAAACAAAATGATTTTTTTTTTTTTTTTTTTAACAACTGAGCATTCACCAAGAGAGTCTCACAGATATAAGAAAGTTGCTTCACAAAAAAATGACTCAAAATAATGATATTTTTAAATTGCCATTTGGATGAATAATACATATACGTGTGTGTACATGTACATATATATAAATATAAACACCCATATCTAAATAAAAAATAAATTAAATCCAAAGTCCAATGTAGCCGCTCTCAAATTTCTGGGGAAGAAACCAGTCCCCACCTCCAGAGGAAGGCCTGCTCTAGGACTCAGGGCTCCTACTGGAGTCAATGAAGATGTGCCATTAATTGGCCAGTTGGTTTTGTGGTGATGAAAATCCCATTTCACCTGGGGTAGAGGAGAAATAACTAAAGTCATTTCTAAATTGCCCATTTTTCTATCATTTCTGAGCAGGAAGCAACATCAAAGTAAGGATTTCCAAAGTTTTGGGCTGACCTACCCAGTTTTTGGCAAGAAACAATCTGCAAGGAACTTTTAAGTGCAGTTAGGATTTTCCCTTGAGGAGACATGGATTAATGATTAAAAAAAGACCAAAAAAAAAAAAAAAAAACCCTCCTTACCATAAAAGTTAATCTTAAGAAGAGGAATTAACTTTTTCAAAAAGCATTAGTACTTTTATTCATGGGTAAACTGCATGTGTATGTGTGTCCTACAGAGGAACTCAAGGTTCTAGACTGGAAATGGAAAAAACAACTGAATCTAAATCATTGTCTTATGATGATCATGAAGTTGTCAACAGAAAGAAAAGGAACAAAAGTTTCCCAGCAAACTCCAAACCTGGAAAACTACTCAGAAAACTTTAGGTTTCTTAGAGAAGATGATCTTAGGAAAGCAGCTCTTTCAGTAGAGCTACCCAACAGGTGAGGAACATTCCAATGGGAAGTGACTTTGGGAAGTTTTCTTTCTGTATAGCTTCCCGAGACAGAAAGAAAAGGGAGGGGGGTTGGAAGGGGAAGAGAGAGAAGAGAGAAAGAAAGAGAGAGAGAGAGAGACAGACAGACAGACAAGAGCCTTGTCTCAGGACTTTCCTGGTAGGATTCACTATACCTGAACCTTATTTTCAATGTCACAAGATACTTGGAGCTAAAGCAAGGGTTTTTAAAACCTGAGGTTTCTTTTAAAAATATTTTGATAACTCTATTTCAATATAATTGTTTTCCTTATTTTATGCAGTTAAAACATTCTGAAGGGATAATAGGTTTGACCAGACTGACAAAGTTCAGAACTCCCATTGCAGAGATAGAAGGGAATGTGGATTGTTTTACAGAGAGGAGAGACAGGGCTAAGGTCACAAATAGTGAACAAAGACTGGATTCAGGTCTCTCAGACTTGAGGCCCCTTTCTGGGCTGCTCAAGCAGTAACAAGTGCTTGGAATAAATCCTGTGATGATCTTTTACCCTTTGATCTGGCTCCACCATTCACACCTGATGCTGAGGTGAGCGGAGAGAGTTACCATTGTAGAGCTGCAGAATTGTCCCAAGGCAGCCCCAAATGAAGAAGGTTCAGCCTCTTGCCGATGAAATGTGATGAAGAAGAAGATGGCTTCCAATAACTGAGGCAAACAAGCATCTTCCCTGTTGTTGCCAGGAGCTCCACTTGGCTATCTCCTGTGTTTACTTGGTGATAGCTTAGCAAATTGGTTGATGCTTCCGTCTATTCCTTTCCAAGAAACAAGCCCAGATTTCCCTCTTGACCTACTGAGTCTGGGCAACAGACCCTATCCCCGGCTTCACTCTGACAACACTCTAGCGCCTCCATGATATCTCTCCTCCTTTCTCTTCCTTCTTTGTTCAAATGATGACTGTTCTGGCCAAAGTAGGACACAGGTTTGATGTATCCCCATTATGCCATTCAGTCTGCAGTAACATCTGGGCTCAGCCATGACAGACACTGCCTTGTCCCCTGAGTCCAGGATATCAAAAAATCCACATTAAGCAGAAGCAGGAGACATTAAAGAAACCTCACTGTCAGAGACTCTTTTGGCTAGGGGGATCAAAACTGCTGGGAGCCACAGCAAAGATATGGGGACTAGAGGGGGTTTTATTTGTTTTTGTTCCAAAGGGAAGATATTTCTCATCAAAGAATGAACACAAGAGTCAAGTGCTAGTCAAATTCTACCTAAAAATTCAGTTTTACCCAGGCCCTTGGTGAATGGCCTGGTTACTTGGTTGAGCCCCTCGGAGGCCATGGGACTCACTTGGAAAACCAGAAGTTGATCAGCAGCAGCAGGGAAAGGAGGGGCAAGCAGGTCTCTACAACAATAAAACTAAAAGCTCCAGGAAGGAGCTAGAATGCAGAGCAAGCCTCAGCCCCGTGGCATTCCCTGAGCTGGGGTTCCTTATGCTGCAGCTAAAACCCTGGGCTGTGGCCTCTCCCCCTGCCCACCCTTAGTGGTCAGGACCCAGGGCTTCTCTGGCAGCAAATTCTACCTGGCTTTTCTGATGTCTCTGGCGCCCAGGCCAGCATCCCCCTGGTGTCCTCACCTGGGGAACCCTGGCTCTTGTCCTGAGGAGCCTCACATGGTGTTCCCTGTTTTGTGATTATTGCAGGGATATCACTGCAGGAGCAAGGCCAGCCCCCCCGACACACTCTCCCTCCCCACCACCAAAAAGTCAGGAGGGAGAGTGGACATACACGGGCCAGAGTCGATCAGTGCTTCCCGGGGACTGGGACTATTTGTTAGCTTTTGGCCACCAGTCTGGCACAGATGGAACAATGTTCACTTGTTGACCTTCAGAGGTCTTGATAAAAAGGGGCACTTTGATTTTCTCCGATCGAAGCAGAGCAATTCCTACGTCATCCTCCCCGGCCCGGTACTTCCCAACCTGCTTTCCTGACTCGGTGAGGACGGTGGCCCCGGAAGAGATGCCTTCTGCTGTGATGGAGGCTGAAAACTTAATAGGGAAAAGGCGTTTTCGGATCACTCCCATGTGCTGGGTCCGAGCAGTCAACTCCTGTCCGATGTAGCAGCCTTTGGTGAAGCTGACCCCATTCATGAAGCTCAGGTTGGACTCCAAGGGCAGGGCCACACCAGGAGGGAGATCTTTGATCCCTTCAGGAATTCCTATTGAGGCAAAGGAGAAAGCCAAGTCATGTGACAAGCCCATTTCTTTCGGCCTTGGGAACAGCCCTTTGCCCACCCTCTGAGGCACGGCTGGCACGGTCCTTCCATCCAGCTGGCAGAGAGGCTGCTCCTAGCTCCCAAACAAGTCATAATGTTATTTCCAAATCTAGCATTCTTTCCACTCTGCCCTGCTGCCTTTGATCAAAATGAAATAAAAAGCTAAAAGGGAAGAAATACCTTCAAGTTGAGTGAGAAATCCCAGCCTCAGAGTTTAGGGCCCTGTTAGACAATGGTGCAGGCCACAGGGAGTGACCATCAATCCAGAAATCCAAAACCTCCCTGCCTCCTTGAGAGCAGCAGGTACTAAGGTTGGAGTCAGAAGACTTGAACCCTGGCTCATCTCCTACCAGCTCAGGCCAAATTATTTTATCTGCCCCTGTCCCTGCCTTGGCTTCTTCATCTGTGTAACGGAGATAAAGAGACATCCTGAGGTTTTAGAGTTCTGAGAAAGCGTTTGGTGAGGATGAAATGCTAGAGAAGAGTGAATTACTATTACTGTTTGACTAGCATAATGCTCAATCTATGAGATTTTTAAAAAAGAGGTTTCTGGGACTGGGGTGTCAAACTCAAGGCTTGCCTGAAGCATGGCCTGGAACACTCCCAAGTATGTCCTGAAGCAGATGAAAATATATTTGGGGAACGTTCAACAAAATAACTAAAAATATAATACCACATAGATAATGCTAATTGGTAGTTTTCTAAGCCAATATGTGGCTCACTGGGAGCTATTTTTATTTAAATTTGATACATTAGTCTAGGACATTGTCCCTACTTGGGAGAAGCACATATTAAAGGAGATAAGACATTTAATATGTACACATGTATATACAAACATATTACTGAAATGTCATATATATGAAACAATTAGCAAACAAGACTGTTCTAGAAGATGAATGTCATCGACTCCAATTTTAAGTATTCATGAATACTTATGATACCTAAGGTAAGTACTGCCTATACATCTTTTTTTTTTTTTTTTTTTTTTATTTAATAGCCTTTTATTTACAGGATATAAACATGGGTAACTTTACAGCATTAACAATTGCCAAACCTCTTGTTCCAATTTTTCACCTCTTACCCTCCCCCACCCCCTCCCCTAGATGGCAGGATGACCAGTAGATGTTAAATATATTAAAATATAAGTTAGACACAATAAGTATACCCGACCAAAACGTTATTTTGCTGTAGAAAAAGAATCAGACTCTGAAATATTGTACAATTAGCTTGTGAAGGAAATCAAAAACGCAGGTGTGCATAAATATAGGGATTGGGAATTCAATGTAATAGTTTTTAGTCATCTCCCACTGCCTATACATCTTGATCCTGATTAGTGGGACCCTCAAAAGAGTCGCATTTGAATCCACACTATTTGCAGTTATAATTATGTAAAATATGGTAATTGGTTCAAATTCAGTGGAAATGTGCAATTAATTCAAATAATGCAACTACTTCAGGAAATTCATTATTTACATCAATCACAATCTAGCTGTATATGTAAGTCATTCATTATTATAATTACATATAACTTTTGTCATTGTTAAATTGGTCACTCTTTGTGACTTTTCTTGGCAAAGATACTGGAGTAGGCTGCCATTTCCTTCCCTACTCACTTTACATTTGAGGAAACTGAGGCAAACAGGAGTAAGTGACCTGCCTGGGGTCATACAGTTGGGAAGTGTCTGAGGCTATATCTGAGCTTGGGTTTTCCAGACTCCACTCTCTCCACTGCGCCACCTCAAGATCTCAAATACAGCTTACAGACACAGAAGGGATGGCAGAATCTCAGTGTTTTAGGGAACCTCAAAGGTCTCTCATTTAAACTCTGCCTTTAAAAGGATCCTCTCTATCATCCCACTAACAAGTGCTCCTCTCACCTCTCTCTCCAGTCTCCCCATGAAAGGGAACCCCCTAACTCCCCATTCACCTTCCCAGCTCAGATCTCATTAGGAAGGCTCCTGCCTCCAACACCTGCCACCTCCTTCTGCCCTCGTGGAAGTGCCAGGACAGCAAATCCATCCTCCACAGCAGCCTTTCCAACACTGCCAGACAGAGACTGTGGCCCCTGAAAGTTCTCTCTTCTCCAAGATAGAGGCAAGATGACAGGCACAATCTGTATATGGCCAAGTGGGGCACAGGGACTTGAGTGGAGGAAATACTGCAATCACTCTGATCCCACAGACAAAGTGTTTCTAGGATGGACAGGAAAGGGGAAAGGAGATTGTGGTTGCCCCTTGACTGGCAGGGAGGCCTGGCCCTTGCCCTGCCTTTACCTCAGACAGCTTTCTATCTGGAGCCTGAGATCCAGAAACTGTCGTTGGACTTTAGGCCTGTGGTTTCCCTGCCAGTTCAAGCTGCCAGGACTCAGGAGCAGAGAGCTCTGTTGGCTGAAGGTCCTTCTGACTGTGGGAGGCAATCCTAGAGAAGCAAGGGGCCCCAAGTGTCTAGGTCTTCTTGTCAGCAGAGGTTCAGAGGCAACACAGCAATTTTCCAATCCATTCGGTGAGATCGAGTGAGTAAATAAAGGTGAAGGGGTTTTTGAAAACTATCAAGTGTTACACATAACAACAACATCATCACTGCTAACATGCACATAGTAAGGTTTGCCAAGCATTTTAGAAATAGTGTCTCATTTGAATCTCTCAATAACCCTGTGAGAATGGGAGCAGAAACTATCCTCATTTTCTAGAGGAGGAAACTGAGGTTGGGTAAGGTTACATATAGCCTAGGGGGACAGTCAATGTCTGAGGCAGGATTTTTCTGACTCCAAGTCCAGTTCTGCATCCACAATAGCAACTATCCAGAATAATCACTAAGGGGAAACTCTAATGCTTCCAAAGTAAGCATCATAAAAGAGCTCAGGATGTCGGGGGTTGAAAAGGCATGGCTGAAGCAGTAGCTACTGAATCTCATGCAGGACAGTGACCTCCCCATCTCTGACGCCCTGCTTGATGGCAGTTTTGTGGTGGGTATTTAGTTTCAGTACAAAGCAGGGAGAATATTGGGATATGTGGCAAGAAGTGGGAGATGTTGGAGTGAGCCTGGTCACTGGGAACTGTGCAGAAGAGAGATGGAGAAGACACAGCAGGGGTTTGGGAAATGCCAGTGCTGCCAGTGGTTGTGACAGAGGGTGAGAGAGTACAAAGCAGGGCTTCTGGCCTACCTGCCAGTGCCCCAAACAAGAGAAGGGAGAAGAGCAGCTTTGGTCCAGTGCAACTTTGGGGGAGTTGTGGGTCGCCGAGCCCAGTGTCCATGATGGAAAGGGAAATAAGAGCCTCTGGCCTTGGTCAGATTTCGCTCGGATATTCAGAGATTTAGGCAACAGAGCACAGGTGCTGTCAGCACTCTGCCCCACAGAGCCCTGCTTTAAGGTGCCATCTCCAAGAAGGCCCTGGGGGAGGGCCAATGCCCCTGGAAGGCCTGAGGACTCCTCACTGCTAGGCTTTTACAATTTCAGGATGTGATGATTTCCATTTCATTATTTTTGGTTTAGACACGAGATTTAAGCCTTCCTCACAGTCTGTCTCTAGGAAGACTTTCTGGAAAAAAGCCCCTGGGGCTGCTGAGTCTATCCAAGCACCAGCAAACAGACCTAGAGCTAGAAGCGACTTGAGGAATGGTTTAGTGGGACCCCTTCCCAACTGAGGCAGCAGCTTGCCCAAAGACAAGGGAATGAGGGAATGGCACAGATGGGCCTCCAACCCAAGGCTTCTGACTCCAGTCCCCAGTGTCCTTCTTCCCCAAGGCCGCCCAGCTCTTGCAGGCAGCTCCTAGAATGACAGCAGCAGGAACTTTGTGACCTCCTTAGATGCGGTTACATGCAGCTTAGGTCTAAAAAACTCATTTCATGAGCCATCTTTAGGGTGTGTTCTTGTTTTGGTAATACAACTGAGGTAGATGGTATGAAGAATATTATTCCCATTTTACAAACAGGGACAGTGAAGGTCACAAAACCGGGAAACAAGAAGCTGGGACTAGAATTCAGGGCTCTTGACTTCTATACCCATTAGCTTTCATCTATTAAACCCTTCTATCTTTCCCTCCCTTAATTACTAATGGCTGAGAAATTTAAAAATGGCATGCAACTCCTTTATCAGGTTACATAAGACTGAGGAAGCTAGGTTGGGGGTAGAAATGCAGAATACATCATGTCAAAGCTAGGAAGGCCTTTAGAAATCTTATCATGATCATCACAGTTATCATGATTATCATTATTTAACCACTAGTCCAGGGTTCCTGACTTGGGGGTTCATGTTCTTGTTTTAAATACGTTGATAACTTTATTTCAGTATACTTGGTTTCCTTTGCAATTTTCTCTATTTAAAAATATCATTCTGAGAAGGAAACCCTAGGCTTTAGGGGATTTCCTAAGGTCCTTGATACCAAAAAAGTTCAGAGTTCCTGGTCTGAGTGACCCCTCAGCTACTGTGGGCCAGGATTTCCCTTTCCTTTGCTCAGTCTCCTCCTGTCCCAGTAGGGAGTTCTCATTTACCTTTTTGATATCTGTATTTATGATAATCCTTAGTGCTTCTAATTTGGGTAGCTGGAACCACATTCTGGGCCATATCTTCCTTCTCGATGATTAACCTCCAGCCCATACATGCTGCTCTGGGGTCTGGGGTAAGAACCACAGGTTTGCTCCCTTTCTGTAACAAGGGCATTGGCAGGCCCTCAGCTGCAGTTTGTGGGAGAACAGCCCAGAGAGAAAGATTGGGACACAGGCTGATGTTGACTTTCCTTCGGATCTTATATAGTTTTAGGTGATTTTGAAAGGCGCCAGACACTGAGCTGTCGAACTCCAGTAGAAAGTTTGGCTCCTCCTCTTGGCTTTCATGGAGTCTGAGAAAAAAAGAGAAACCAGGTTTTGAGTAAGGTGAAGAAAAATAATCTAGCTTCAAATCAGGAATCAGTAAGTGGATATTAAGCAGCTATGGCTATGTGCAAGATACAGTACATATAATGGTGAACCAAAAAGACCCTTCCTGCCTTCAAGGGTGATTTAGTGATCAGCTTTTAGAACATGAGCAGGATAAAAGTACCATTCATCCAAAATATTAACAGAAATCTGAAAATGTTGCAATCATTTTCAGCTGGATGTGGAATCAGAGGAGGTTTTCAGTATGGAGTGAATCAGAGGTCTGTCTTTGCCTCCAGATATCTGGAATGTGAGAGAGATTTCAGCAGTGATCAAAGAGGAAATGATCAATAAAGCACATACACAACCTCATAATTAGGAGACATTTCCATCACCATACTGGTGGGTATAATGTGGGTTCTGAACAGTGACTCCAGCAAGGGGGATGGACTGCACTAAACCATCAACATCTGATCTTTTTAACCAACAACATGTCTAGGAGATGGGGTCAGGAGTCAGTCTTTGGACAGGGCCAGAGCCACACAACCAAACGGACAAGTAGGTAGACAGCTATCCAAAGTATAACATGCAAGCGAGCACTTTAAAAAATTATTCGTGTTGTTCTTTTTGATAAATGTACCTAACTTTTAATGCCAGAAAAATCAGGCTCTAGATCTATAACCCACAGGGATTGATTTTTGCCATAAATATAGTCACATATACTATAGTAAGGGCTCAAAGAGCTCTAAGAATGTAATTTTTAGATTTTGTCTGGGCTGTACAAATACCTTTGCCTGGGGGAAAGATCAGAAATGCAGTTTGTAGCCTGGGATAGGATTATGGTCTGAGGCTAGGTAAAATTTCTCATGTCTCAAACTCAGCTCTCTTTTCTGTGGGATATGGTGGCAATTGACTGGTAGCTGTCCAATGGTGAAACCTATGCAGAGGAAAGAGGTTAGCCACAAACATTGGGGAACAAGATGAAATGAACCCTAAGCAAGTCAAACTGGGAAATAGCCTTCCCATGAAGCCCAAGCCTGATTTTGTGGCCATATATCTGGTCTTTTGGGATTCTTACTTGACCTTAAATAACCTGTTGACTGATCTTAGCGAACTTTTAGAAGTTAGCCATGTCTCTAGGCTGTGACGCCTACCTATTCATTATCTTGTGAAAACTGACTGCATAATACCAAACAACCCACTTCTTTCTTCCCACTCCTTTCCCACCCTCCTCTCTGCTAGTGGTCTGGAGAGCCCAACCAAACTGGGCAATTCAGAAAGTACACAGCCTGCTCTAAGTAAATGAGCTGGGTCAGGGGAAAGAACTGGCTGTACACATCCCTGCAAGGTTCCCTGACCTTATTACTGCTGTACCCTGACCCAATCAACCACGCAGGCATTTATAAGGACGTGGTGTTTGCAAATCACTATGCTGAGATAAGATATGGAGCTGAGATAAAATACAATTCTCTGCCCCCCCAAAAGCAGGCAAGCTAGTATCCTTGAGAGTAGCGAGAGAAGGCCCATCCCAAGACAGCAGTCTTCATGTCATATTGTATCATCTAGTTACTTGGAATCTGAGGAAAGAAGTCCTCCTGGGAGTGAGAGTATTTTAAGACACACAGAATAGCAAAAGAAAAGGATCAAAGGTGGGAGAGGTCAGGGTGTGTTTGGGAGCAGCATCGGCAAAATTTGCCAGAATGAGGAGTGCATGGAGAAGATGTGGAGAAGTTAAACATGAACAAATAGGATGGAGCCTGCTTGTGGAGGGTCTTGGAGACCAAACAAAAGAGTCTGAACTTTCTTAGGACCTTTCTGCACCATAAAGGAAAGGTCATGGTTGTTTAGAAGGCTGGTTTGGGGTGATTTGAGACACTTTATAAACAATAAAGAGTGAAGACAGAAGAAATAATACTTCTTTTTATATTTAATAATCTCCTTAACATTAGGAAATCAGGTTTCCTAAAAACTAAAATGTGCTAATTTTTAAAATTAATAAAAACTTAATAAATTATTTAAATTAAGAAAATGATTAATAAAAAAGCTTTTCCTTAAAAAAGTCTTAATCAACAGAACAATCACATATAACAAATAAGTAGTAAAATATGGAAATGTGTTTTCTGTGACAACACATATATAAACTACATCAAATTGCTTGCTTTCTCAATGAGGAGGGTAAAGAAGGAGAAAGGAAGAGAATTTTAAACTTAAAGTGTTAAAAGTGAATATTAAAAATTATTGTTACATATAATTGTAAAATAACAAAATACTAAATCAATTTTTAAAAGAAAAAACATGATTAGTCAAGCAAAAGCAAACACATTGGCCGTTTCTGAAAATTTGTGCCTCATTCTGCAACTCATAGATTACTACCTCTCTGGTGTTTCATAACAATTGGTCACTCCAGTCAATCAACTTTTTTGGTTTCTTTCTTAATTTTTTTGAAAAAATTCTGAACTTATTAAGTAGGTGTGGGGATAGAGCCAAAATGGCAGAGAAAAGGTAGGGACTCACCTAAACTCTCCCTACCCCCCCCCCAAAAAAAAAGCTTATAATGATGTCTCATAACAAATTCTGGAGTAGCAGAACCCATAAAAGAACAGGGTAAGACAATTTTCCAAGAAGGATGGCAGGAAAGGTCTGTTGTACCAGATGAAAATGGAGCACAGTCCAGTGCCAGCTGAACTCCATTAAACCAATAGTAAGGTTTGGGATGATTGAATCAGTGACAGCAGTGATAGTTTCTGGACCTTTCTGCCCACCGACAGGAAGGGGTCACACAACTGCTCAGAAGGAGATTACAGCATTCCCCTTTTTTGGCACTCAGGGCAAGACTGTTACACTGACCATAGGCAGATCTGCATCACAGTCCCAAGTCTCAGTTTCAGGTGAGAAGAAATACTAGTACATCAGAACTTGTAACCACTGAAGAGCTGGGAGGAAAATAGTAAACAGACATCTCTTTAGATCACACCATCTTGGAAAAATCTAAAACTTATAGGTTCCTAAATTATCTCTGAAAATAACTACACAAAAAAACCTGAAACTTGGTACAGTGCCCTATCTACTCTGGAAGTACAGCTCCACTTTAGCACAGAATTAAATGTTCTAGAAATAGGCAGGAAAAAGAGCAAACAGCAGAAAAAAGATCCTGACTACCAAAAATTACTATGGTGACAAGGAATACCAAAACACAAACTCAGAAAAAAAACAAGAAAGTCAATACTGCTACAGCCAAAGCTCAAAAAAAAAAAAAAAAAAAAAAATGTGACAGGCCATGGAAGAGCTAAAAAAGAATATTAAAAGACAAGTCAGAAAGATAGACAAAAATAAAAAAGAGAAATGAGAGTGATGCAAAAAAAAAAAATCATGAAGAATTAAAGCTTGGTAAAAGAGGCACAAAAAATATTGAAGAAAATAGTATCTTAAAAAACAGAGTAGGCTAAATGGTAAAAAGAAGCACACACACACAAAAATCCAATGAAAAGGATACTTTGAAAAGCAGAATTGGCCAAATTGGAAAAAAAAAAAAAAAAGAGAGATACATAAATTCATTGAAGAACTCTTTAAAATTAGAATTAGACTAAAGGAGGTACAAAAGCAAACCAAAGAAAATAATTCCTTAAAAATAAAAATTGGGCAAATGGCAGCAAATGGCTTCATGAGACATCAAGAAACAATAAAACAAAATCAAAAGAATTTCAAAAATAGAAGAAAATATGAAATACCTCATTGGAAAAACAACTGACCTGGAAAATAGATCTGGGAGAAGTAATTTAAGAATCACTGAACTACCCAAAAACATAAATCAGAAAAAGAGCCTAGAGCCTACACATTATTTTCCAAAACTGCCTTGACATTCTAGAAGCAGAGAGCAAAATAGAAATTGAAAGAATCTATTCATCATTTCCTGAAAGAGATCCCAAAATGAAAACTCCCAGGAATATTAGTGTCAAATCTCATAGCTCCTAGGTCAAAATATTGCAATTAGTCAAAATTAGACAATTCAAATATGGAGCCACAGTCAGAATAATATAAGATTTAGCAGTTTTTACAAGAAAGGATCAGAGGGCTTGAATATGAAGTTTTGGAAGGCAAAAGACCTAGGATTAAAACCAAGAATCACCTACCCAGCAAAAGAAATTATAATCAGGGGGGGAAAGTAGATAGAAATGAAATAGAGGACTTTCAAGCATTTCTGATGAAAAGATTAGAATTGAATAGAAAATTTTACTTTCATATACAAGACTCAAGAGAAACATAAAAGATAAAAAGGAAAGGAAATCAAAAGGGATTCAATAAGATTAAACTGTATACATTCCTACGTGGGAAGATGATTCTTGTAACTCCTAAAAACCTTCTCATCATTAGGGCAATTAGAAAGAGTATATATGGATATAGGCCATGGGATGGAGTTGAATATAATGGGATGAATATTTAAGCAATAAAATTAAGGGAAGAGAAAAAGGAATACACTGGCGGAAGGGAAAAGGGAGATGTAGAATGGGGTAAATTACATGACATAAAAAAGGCAAAAAAATTTTTACAATGGAGGTTTCAGATGACAAAATGAAAGCTTTTTATATGAAAAAATGCTCCAAATCACTATTGAATGGAGACATACAAATTAAAATTATGGGCTACCAACCCACATCTATCAGATTGACTAATATGACGGAAAAGGAAAATGACAAATGTTGGAGGAGATGTGGAAAAACTGAGACGTTAATGTATGGTTGGTAAATTATACCCAAATGAGTATAAAACCATATATAACTTTTGACTTAGCAATACCACTATTAGTATCCCAAAGAGATAAAAAGGAAAAAAGGATCTACATTACAAAAATATTTTTAGCAGCTCTCTTTTTGGGTGGCAAAGGATTGGAAACTGAGGGGATATTCATCAACTGGGAATAGCTGAAGAGGCTGTTGTTTATGATTGTGATAGAATACTATTGTGCTCTATGAAGTGATAAACAGGAAGTTCTCAGAAAAAAACCTGGAGAGACGTATATGAATTGATGCAAAGTGAAATGAGCAGAACTAGAAAAATATTGTACATAGTAACAGCAATATTGTATAATGATCAGCTGTGAATGGCTTAGCTATTCTCAGCAATACAATGATCCAAAACAATTCTGAAGGACTTATGATAGAAAATGCTATTCATCTCCAGAGAAAGAACTAATGGAATCTGAATACTTCAATATGTAATCTGAATAATGTAATGGAATCTGAATACATATTGAAGTATAATTTTTTTTACTTTATTATTCTTGTTGGGTTAATTTTTTGTCTGTTTTCTTTCACAATATGACCAATATGGAAACGTGTTTTGTATAACTGCAAATGTATAACCTTTATCAAATGTCTGTATCTGCGTCCTCCTGACTCCAGAGTGCTCTATCCACTATGCTACCTAGCTGCCCCAACTCCATTGATTCTTAAAATTATCTCTCCTTAATCTGCATTATACATGTTTTCTTATAACAGATACCTTAGATGCTTTTATTTCAATCTTTTGATTTTGTTCTAATGTTTCTTGCTGTTTCATGGAGTCACTGGTTTCTGCTTATTGTGTTCTAATTTTCAGGGATTCCATTTCTTGGGGAGGGTTTACTACTTTCTTCAAACTTACTTAGTCTCCTTTTATTATTGAGTACTTTTATTTAATTTTTAAATTTCTTCTTTTCGATATTCATGCAGTCCTTGTGGAAAATCTTTTTTTTTCCCCTTTAAGTCTTCATTTACAGTTGTTATATTTTCTTTGGAGGTTGAGGAAATCTCTAAATCTACAGTAAATTTTTATCCAAGTGATTGTTCTCTTTGATGTACTCATAGTTTTTGCTTTAGTTCCTGCTAGGACTAAGCTCTGTCTCGGCTTGGTCTTACTCCGAGTCCCTTGGGTGTCTGCACTGACTTGTACCTCCTGGGCTTTTTATACATACATACATACATACATAAGAATGAGGTTCACAGGTCTGTATCTTCAGATTCCTCTCCTAGGTTTCAAGATAGAAGGTGAGGGATCTCGAAATCCCCTGGATGCTTGGGTTGTCCCTCTCTGTTTCTTTGGCTCCCAGCTTTCAAGGCCTCACTCTGAATCTTTCTGATCACCTTTTGGCCCTTCTTTGGATTCTTTCTTTCTCTGAACACAACCTCATGGGCTAAAGGCATCTTTGGGATGTCACTAAGTTACTTTATGCAGCAAAGGTCCCCAGGTTTCCTTGGGTATCCTCTTTTGATATGAGGGGGATGTCATTAGAGAACTACCCAGCTGGGATGATTTTTTTTTTTTTTTAACCATGGCAGCTTTCAATGAACAACCTACTAATAATGCAGGGGCTACAGGGATAATGTTCTATGAGAGAAAACCCACTGGGCAAATCAAGGACTCTTAAAAGTAGAAGTCCTAAATTGGGTGGCTTTGGACAACCCTAAAAACTTTTTCAGTTATCAAGTTTTGGGGTTTTTTAAAAATCTATAATCAGAGAAAATAAAACAACTATTTATCTCACCATGATGAGACAATTTATATAAAAATAGTTTATACACTGTAAAGAATTACATAAATGCCAGTTATTTCTATTTTGCCTCAGGTTCCTTCATTTGTAAAAGGAAGATAATAATCCCTGCACTATCTGTTTTATGCAGATTTCTAAAGGTAAATATAGTATATGCTGTAAAGGTGCTAAAGTAATTAGAGCTAGATGATGATGATGATGTGATATTTTACCTTTCTCTCTACTAGATTTTTTGACAAATTCAAAAAAGATTTTCCCTGGGAGCTGTATGTACCAAAATGTTTGTGGCAGCCCTGTTTGTAGTGGCTAGAAACTGGAAAATGAATGGATGCCCATCAATTGGAGAATGGTTGGGTAAATTGTGGTATATGAATGTTATGGAATATTATTGTTCTGTAAGAAATGACCAGCAGGATGAATACAGAGAGGCTTGGAAAGACTTACATGAACTGATGCTAAGTGAAATGAGCAGAACCAGGAGATCATTATATACTTCAACAATGATACTGTATGAAGATGTAATCTGATGGAAGTGGATTTCTTTGACAAAGAGACCTAATTCAGTTTCAAGTGATCAATGATGGACAGAAGCAGCTACACCCAAAGAAAAAACACTGGGAAATGAATGTAAACTGTTTGCGTTTTTGTTTTTCTTCCTGGGTTATTTTTACCTTCTGAATCCAATTTTCCCTGTGCAACAAGAAAACTGTTTGGTTCTGCACACATACATTGTATCTAGGATATACTATGACATATTCAACATATATAGGACTGCTTGCCATCTAGGGGAGGGAGTGGAGGGTGGGAGGGAAAAATCAGAACAGAAGTGAGTGCAAGGGATAATGTTGTAAAAAAATTACCCTGGCATGGGTTCTGTCAATAAAAAGTTATTAAAAAAAAAATGAGTCATTCACAGAAATACTTATTTTACCCACCGGAACACAAAAGGGGCAAAGAAGACATATGCACAAATAAATGTGATATAAAATATGACATAAGACATGGGTTTGAGTTATCTACAGAAGCTATAAAATCCATGTAAACTAATAATAAATTTTAAATGAATGGAAAAGGATGTAGATTTATCTTATACATTGCTACTATGGAGAATAAAAACTTATAAAATTTAAAAAAAAAAAAAGATTTTCCCCTAGGTGGAAATGGTGGTTATAAATTAAGTGTTAAGTGCCTGAGGTCAAACTTGAACTCAGATCCTCCTGACTTCAGGGCTGGTGCTCCACCCACTGTGCTACCTAGCTGCCCCAGGGTTATAAAATTAAAGAAAGCTGGGCAAGACAGTGGAAAAAGCACTGGACTTGGAATCAGGAAGACCCAAGTTCAAATCTAAATTTAGACACTTAGCTGGGCAAATCACTTAAAATCTGCATGCCTTAGTTTCCTCACCTGTAAAATAGGAGTAAGAATAGTATCTACTTCTCAGGATTGTTGTGAGACTCAAATGAGATAATTTTTGTAAAGCATTTTACAAATGTTAAATTTAGTGCTATTTAAATTTAAATTTAATTTAATTTAATTTAAAATTATCATCATCATCACCACTATTATGATTATTATTATGGCACAGACTAGTTTATCATGTTCCAAGCCAAAATTCCTGGTGAGTGCTCCCTTCTTAGTATGCTGCCTCGGGCTATTGAAAATTTTAGGGGAGGAAGTATAATGTGGTGGGAAAATCCATTGGATTTGTTGTCAGAAAAATAGGGCTCCAGTCCATACTCTGACCCTTCCAGCAGTATGGCCTTAGGGCTGCAATTCTAAATGGAGGATACAAAGCTCAACAGTCTTCAAAGCAGGAGGAACAACAAGCAGGGATCTGCCACTGGGTGGCACTGGTGCCCCAGAATGCCTGAAGAACCCATCATTGGGTGCAAGGCAGACTAACTGCAGTTAGTAGACTGAAGGGACTGTAACTCCATGGCATCTCCAACAAGTGAACGGCCAGCTTTGGTTAAAGGCCTCCAGGATGAGGAAACCCACAGCCTGCCCTTCTACTCTGGGCCGCCACTAACAATCAGAAACAAAGGCTACACTGAGAGCATCTTTGGCACTCTGGACCAAGCAGAACAAGTCTGATCTGATCCCCTTTGCCAGGAGAGAGCCCTCTGAATATTTGAAGGACACTCTCTTTCCTGCCTACCACAACCCCTCCAGCAAGTCTTCTCTTCTCCAGGCTAAAGTGACCAGTCCCCTCAATTGATCCTCCTCTGATAACCATAAGACCTTCACCATCTTGGGGGTGCTCTTCTACCTACTCCATATCTTATTAATGCCCTTCCTAAAACCCAGAGATAAACCCAATAATTGGCTGAAGGAACTCTGAAAAGTGTCTTCTTTAAGTCTCAGATTCCCCACATGAAAAATGAGAATGTAGGACCAGATAACAAAGTTCCTTCTGAGTCCCCTTCTCCAAGGGGACATTCAGGTCCCCTTCTCCAAGGTACCCTCCAGTCCAGACAAGTTAACTTCCTTATACCCCATTATTCTTGCCTCAAGGGCCCTCCCATTTTCTCTGTCCATTCAAGCTCTAGCTCCAATAGGAAGCTCCCTCTCTGATCAGCATGGTCTAACTCATATCTATATAGCACTTCAAGATTTACAAAATATTTCCCTTTCAACAAGCCTATGAATTATATGGTATATAATTTCTTAAGTCAAAGCTTCTTAAACTGGGTCACAACACCATATGGAGTCGTGTACCTGAATGTGAGGGTCACAAAATTATGATTTATTATCAATAAATATTTTATTTGTATGCCTATTTAATACACCTATAAACCCAGAGTTACATAAAAATTTCTTGAGTGAAAAGGAGTCGTGAGTGGAAAAAGTTTAAGAAGTCCTGTTCTATCTTACTGATGAAAAAACTGAGTCAAGGTGATCCAGTCACACAATCAGCCAGGTCTTTGGAATCACAAAGATTGAATCACTTCAGAGTTGGAAAGGGACCTCAGAGGACAGCAAAGATGATCTAATTCTAGTATCATACCTAAACAATTTCCCTCTCCAATATACCAAGCTGGATTTGCAGCTTTTGCTTGAAGATCTCTGATGAGAAAGGCAAAGCTCCAGCTCTCATGGTGCCCACTTCACTTCAGTCTAGCTCTCTAAGCCAGGCAGAATTTCCTGAATTAAGCTAAAATCTGCATCAGCCATTGTTGGTGGAGTTGTGAACGAATCCAACCATTCTGGAGAGCAGAACTATGCTCAAAAAATTATCAAACTGTGAATACCCTTTGATCCAGCAGTGTTACTTATATCCCAAAGAGATCATAAAGAAGGGAAAGGGACCTGTAGGTGCACAAATGTTTGTTGCAGCCCTCTTTGTAGTGGCTAGAAACTGGAAACTGAGTGGATGCCCATCAGTTGGAGAATGGCTGAATAAATTGTGGTATATGAATATTATGGAATATTATTCTTCAGTAAGAAATGACCAACAGGATGATTTCAGAAAGGCCTGGAGAGATTTACATGAATTGATGCTGAGTGAAATGAGCAGGACCAGGAGATCATTATATACTTCAACAACAATACTATATGATGTGTATACTTACTGTGTATCTAATTTATATTTTAATATATTTAATATCTACTGGTCATCCTGTCATCTAGGGGAGGGGGGGGGTAAGAGGTGAAAAATTGGAACAAGAGGTTTGGCAATTGTTAATGCTGTAAAGTTACCCATGTATATATCCTGTAAATAAAAGGCTATTAAATTAAAAAAAAATACTATATGATGACCAGTTCTGATGGACCTGGCCATCCTCAGCAATGAGATCAACCAAATCATTTCCAATGGAGCAGTAATGAACTGAACCAGCTACGCCCACAGAAAGAACTCTGGGTGATGACTAAAAACCATTACATTGAATTCCCAATCCCTATATTTTTGCCCACCTGCATTTTTGATTTCCTTCACAAGCTAATTGTGCAATATTTCAGAGTCTGATTCTTTTTGTACAGCAAAATAACGGTTTCGTCATGTATACTTATTGTGTATCTAATTTATATTTTAATATATTTAACATCTACTGGTCATCCTGCCATCTGGGGTGGGGGGGTAAGAGGTGAAAAATTGGAACAAGAGGTTTGGCAATTGTTAATGCTGTAAAGTTACCCATACATATAACCTGTAAATAAAAGGCTATTAAATAAAAATAAAAATAAAAAAAAAGAAAGGAAAAAAAATTAAACAGGGGGCCAGTTCACTGTCCCTCAGACTGTTGGAGGGCCAGACTATAATAAAAACAAAAACTTTGAAAAAAAAAAAAAAAGAAATGACCAACAGGATGATTTCAGAAAGGCCTGGAGAGACTTACACGAACTGATGCTGAGTGAAATGAGCAGGACCAGGAGATCATTATATACTTCAACAACAATACTAGATGATGACCAGTTCTGATGGACCTGGCCATCCTCAGCAATGAGATCAACCAAATCATTTCCAATGGAGCAGTAATGAACTGAACCAGCTACGCCCACAGAAAGAACTCTGGGTGATGACTAAAAACCATTACATTGAATTCCCAATCCCTATATTTTTGCCCACCTGCATTTTTGATTTCCTTCACAAGCTAATTGTACAATATTTCAGAGTCTGATTCTTTTTGTACAGCAAAATAACAGTTTGGTCATGTAAAAAAAAAATAAAAATAAAAAAATAAAAAAAAAATAAAATCTGCATCAGCAAAAATCTACCATTGCTCCTCCTTGTCCCCACTGGGGCTGAGAAGAGCAAGTCTAGTTCTTCTGGACATGAAGATCTTTCAGATTCTTGAAGACAACTTTGACATTTCCTAGCCCAAATGGATGGCTATACCCTGATCTTGTACTAAGAAAACTGCTTTTTTAGCCCAAGCATAAAATCTTATATTTAAATGTTAAAATCTTAAATTTAGTGCAACATTATAACCTTAGATTTTTTTTTTTAATCCCGATTTATTGTTGTGTTGAAATCCTTTTCTCTAGATATCTTTAAGGAATTTAAATTCTTAATGAGGCCTTCATGAATCTCTAGCAGCCTTTTTAGATATCTTCCCCTTTTCCTCCCTCCCTCCTCAGAACTGCCTCTCTCTAGGTTTTCCCAGTGTACCATGTTATGTCTTCTATGGCATACGGAATTGAGACCAGAGTAAAGGAAATTTAGGGCCAGTCTGAGGGTTGTCTCCAAGTACTTGAAGGTCTTTCCTCAAAGACTTTGTAGAAACTTAAACTCTAATCAAGGAAATAAGAAATCCTCATCTATGGAGATGCACAAAGCATCTGCATCTGAGAGATCTAAGGAGAGGGAAGCCAAAATCACTTACAGCTTGGGGAAATCAAGACATTTTCTGTAGAAGATGGCATCTTATTTGTCACTCAAAAAAAGGCAAGGGTTTCAACCAGCAGAGGTGGTAAAGGAGACCAACTATTTCAGGGGATTGGAAGCAGAGCAGGGGCAGAGAGGGGCAGGAGGAGACATTGAGCCTGGCCAGGCTGGAGTGAAAGATGTGAATAGGAATCATATGTGAGAAGGTGGGAAAAAACACCATTTTTTCCCTGACATTTCATGGCATTTCTGACAGAGTCATTCAGAAACATAAGTATGTCTGATGTTAGAGGAATCATCCGATGTATTTTAAGTCAGAAGATCCAAGTCTGGACCCCAACTCAGCCACTTAAAGTGGGGCACATGGGATTAGAAGTTCCCTAAGGTCCTTCCCAGGATAAAGCCTGTTGGTAATGAGTTACTTTCTGTGGTTCTCTGGTTGGAAGATTCTCATTTTTAGAAAGCTCTGCCTCATGGTGAACTGGCCCCCTGATCATTTCCTTTCATGGGCTCACTGTGGTCTATTCACATCAAACACTGTCCGACCCGTTTAATCACTACAATCAGGCAGGAATTCACTATGTGCTAGTTGATGAATTGATTATCCAAGTGTAACTAACTGGCTCAAGGGAAGAGTGAATTTCAACTTTCCCTGGAGGAAAAAGTAAAACATAAGTCATAAAGCTAATGGCAACAAAACAAGTTTGTACAAGGGTCTGGTTGAAAAAACAAGCACACAACTTCCTAATCCTGGCCACAGAATGGCCTCTTTTGTCAGCCACAGCCTGAGCGCTGACCTTGGGGAGTTGACCAGGCCCAGGGCTCCTTCTTCCACATGTCTTCCATCTATCGTCTCGGCCCTGGCAGGTACCACTGGTGGGGACCGTGCTAACAGCCAACTGGTCTTCCTGCCTCTAGTCCCTCTTTTTTTCCCACCCTCCACATGCTTCTAACACAGTTATGATCCGTCATTCCTCTCCTCAAACTTTGTGGACCCCACTGTCTAGCAAATAAAGTATAAACTCCTGATCCCAGCATTTGAGGTTCCCTACAATCTGGTTCCACAGCAGTCCATTCTCTGTTGTTCTCATCCATCCCAGCTTCTCCTATCTCAAAACCCTCGCCTGTCCCCAATACCTCTTCTTGTAAAGCCCAAAGTTTTCTGCTTCCTGCACTACTATCTCCTAGTATTTGCCTTCCTTTGTAACAAACAAATACCATATTTACAAAAATTTAATTTGTGCACCCACCACATCTGAAAGTGTTCCCTCCTCCATGGGGCTTTTCTCCTTCCTCCTCCCTCAAGAAGACTTCTTCCACCCCCCATCTATCCATTTTGCCATTCTCTATGGTCAGCTCCAATCCCATCTCTTCACTGAAGCCTTATCCTAGACTGGCCTGGCCCTCCAATGATCTCTCTTGTCTGAATGTCTGGGCCTGGGGACAGAAGAAGAAAACTGATGCTTTCTTTAAGTATCAGAAGAATCGTTATGTGTAGAGGAGATTATGTTATTGTTATAGATTACTTATGCATTTGAGGGATCAGATGGACCCTGAGGCTACAACAGGAACAACTGGTAAAAGTTAAAGAGAATGGCTTCCCACCAATAGGAGCTGCCTCTCTTTGGTACTTTTCAAGCCTAATTATTTGTGCTGTTGTCCCTCTTTTCCTCAAGGTCCCTTCCATCACTATCACTCCAGGACCCTCATGTTTTGTGTGGCACAAGCCAAGACCTTAGTGATCACCCCTGGAGAACATCTGCACAGAGGAAAGTCCGTGGAACCGCAAGACCAACTTATACAATAAGTGTGAGAACCCAGAGGGAAATGGCTGTGCAAGGCTTAAGCACTCCAAGTAGGGCCCATCCAGTCACCGGTCCAGAAGAGGGATAATGAATCCTGCTTCTCACTTGTGGGCCCAGAGGTGAGGACCAGGGCTCACTGGAGGCATCAGCAAATCAGATTAACCCATGAATTGCTTTTGCTCATCACTAGGACCCTTGTTATAAGGAAAGGCAAGCATCTAATGGGAAGGTGTATCAATTCATGAGGAAGAAAAAAACTTAAAACAATTAACAAATACAGAGGGAAAAAAAAATACAGAGGAGAAAAGAAGGAAGTTCAGAACTGGACATTGACAAGTGGTGTAGTTTGATGCTTACTTGGATAAATTTAATATACATTTTTAAAGGACAACTAAGTTTTACAGAGATTCACATACTATTCTCTTTCTATATTCTTCATGCATTGACTTATTCAAGGTTGTTGGTTTCATGATAAGAAAAAACCCTTAAAACTGGGACACGAATACATTGTTGGTGGAATTGTGAACAGATCCAACCATTCTGGAGAGCAATTTGGAACTATATCCAAAAGGCTATCAAGCACAGTTTCTACTAGTTTGTATCCCAAAGAGATCATAAAGGAGGGACCTACATGTGCAAAAATGTTTGTGGCAGCCCTGTTTGTAGTGGTAAGAAACTGGAAACTGAGTGGATGCTCATCAATTAAAGAATGATTGAATAAATTATGATATATGAATGTTATGGAATATTATTTTTCTATAAGAAATGATCAGTAGAATGATTTTAGAGAAGTCTGGAGAGAGTTACATGGACTGATGCTAAATGAAGTGAGCAGAACCAGGATTTCATTATACACAATAAGAACAAGATTATTTAAAGATCAGTTCTGATGGATGTGACTCTTTTCAACAATGAGATAATTCAGATCAGTTCTAATGATCTTGTAATAAAGAGAGCCCTCTATACCCAGAGAGGGCTGTGGGAACTGAGTGTGGATCACAGCACAGCATTTTTACTTCTTTTACTGTTGTTTGCTTGAATTTTATTTTCTTGCTCATTTTTTTCCTTTTTGATCAGATTCTTCTTGTGCAGCAAGATAATTGTATAAGTATGTATATCTATATTGGATTTACATATATTTCTACCATGTTTAACATATATTGGATTACTTGCCATCTAGGAAAGGAGATGGGGAGAAGGGGAGGAAATTGGAACACAAGGTTTTGCAAGGGTCAATGGCGAAAAATTATCCTTGCATATGTCCTGAAAATAAAAAGCTTCAATTTAAAAAAAAGAAAAAAGAAAAAAACCCTTGAATGAAAGATAAGAACAATAAAATGCACAATATACACAATAAAAATGCTAAAAAAAACAAAACAAAACAAAACAAAAAAACAAAAACAAAAAAAACAATTTTTCCTGTGGATGAAAAAAAAAAAAAGCCCCTTTATTGGGGCTTGAAAAAGTTTTGAACAGGGATTGGACTTCAATTATCAGGCCCTGACAATAAGCAACCTTTATAAAGGTAAAAAGTAAATTCCCCAGTCCTCTCACATATATTTCAGAGCCCCCTTTTCCAGGAAGCCTTTCTTGCTAACTCTGAGCCCATCCTTGCTGCTCCCAGCACTTACTCTATTATTGACTTTAGGCTATATCTGGGTTATTCCTTGATCAGGCAATTTTTTCTCCAATATCTATGAACCCCATTTCCCCAATAAAGGCAATAATGTTCATACTGATAGTAGAGCTCATTTCTATAGCCTTTTGAGCTTTAAGAGAAGCTTTTGTTATAAATGACCTGATTATGTAAGCAAGGAGAGATCCATTTAACAGATGATGAAATTGAGGTCCAGAGATGAAGTGCCTCAGGAACCATGATTACACAGGGCATGAGAGCGACAAGGGGAATCCACATTTCTACATTCAGTGTTCTTCCTACTCCCCCAAAGGGATCATCAGTGCCTCTGGGTTGGGGCAGAATCCTCTCTCATCCTATTTCCCCAGCACATACAGGGGTGCTCAATAAAACTGCTCTGAGTCTGAGTGGACAAAAAGGCCTGTGGAAGGATGGCGCCTCTTTAAACCATCAGAGCCAGGGTCCAGCCTGGGCCTGGCTGATAAACAATTATGGAGGAGCTGCTCTGAACAGCTACAGATAAAGTTCCTGCATGTGGTGCGTCAGCAAATGCACATATGGTGTTTGCCCTAAAAGAGTGTGCACAGACAGGTGCCTAGCTGCCTGGTGCCCAGGACCCAGCAGGCCCTTAATAAGTGCTTGACTGATAAACCCCTGAACTTTGCTGATGCTCAATATGCACAGCCCTTCCCCATGCCCCTAAGCGCTCACACTGGGGACTAAAGAAAACTGGCCACCAATGAGGGAAGTGGGGGAGTGTGTGTGGGATTGGAGGATGGGATGGTCTGAGGATACAGTGTGCACACGCTAATGAGCAGGGTGACCTTGGGAAAACCACAAAACTCAGGGCCAATAAATGGAATAAAGTCCAAGGTCCAATCCCCAATCCTAAGACCCCTGGGGCAGCTGTGTGGCACTGGGCTTGGAATCAGAAAGATTCCTCTTCCTGAGTCCAAATCTGTCCTCAGAGACTTACTAGTAGTGTAACCCTGGGCAAGTCCCTTACCCTGTTTACCTCAGTTTCCTCATCTGTAAAATGATTTCAATAAGGAAATGGCCAACTGCTCCAGTGTCTTTGCCAAGAACACCCCAAAATGAGGTCACAAAGTGACAAAGGAGAAGAGTGAGAGGTACAAAGGAGAGATCCAGATAAGCTGTGCTAGACAGATGTCACAAAAAAAAGACCACTTTCTTCTGGGGAGATCAGAGAAACTTTCATGAAGGAAAAGGAAAGGAAAACAGGCAATCAGACCCAGGGGATGATTTAACAGACCAAAGAGAGATGGGAGAACGGTGAATTTAGCCGGACACGTGGCCAGCACATCTCGAAACGCTAGACAGACATTTGCAGAACGACTGAGCAGCTAACATCTATCACAGCCCCTCAAAACCTACACCAAGTCCTTCCTGACTAGAAGTCCAGTCATTAGCCCAAGTCCAAGCCCCTGCTCCCCAGCATCTTTCCAGCTTGCAAGTCAGCCTTCCCCCCCCTGCCCTGTGGCCCCTGCGCAGAGCAGACTCCTCTAGTTTCCCACACGTAGAACATCCTCCTCCCTGCTTCCAAAATTGGATGATACTATCTTCCCTCTTGTTTCTGGGCTCTGCCTATGACTCACCTCCTCTTGGCCACTTTTCAGGCCATAATCACTGAATCTCGGCTGGAAGAACTTCAAAGGACCTAACAGAGGGCATTCATTAAAGCTTGCTACTTGGATTAATAAGAAACTTCAGGGCAAGCCTCATATCTCCATGCTTTATCAAGTCCTGTGGGGAGTCAGTTTGCTATGTGCCGGAGCCAGTTCCTAGGCTGAATTTCCAGTATGAGCACTAATATGTTGGAAACTAGCAAACAATACTTGATTCAACTTAAGAAAGTGATGGAGGAAATGTTAATAATGCAGGCTAAACTTAAAAGTAGGATGTGGGCATTTTTTTTTCAATATGTTAAAGTTTACCAGCACACCCCAGGGTAGAGCCAAAATTAACTTGGGATGACTTGGCCCCTGGTGCAGTGGAATTAGCTGAACCTAATGTCGGAAAATCTGAGCGCAAAGCCGAACTGTAGTTCTAGTCACGATACCTGGGCAAGTCTCTGACCTTTTCTGATTTTCTCCTAGGAGGTACAACGGACAGTGAGTCAGGCCTAAAGTCAGGCAGACCCGAGTTCAAATTCATCCTCAGACACTGATCAGCTGTGAGACTGAGCAAGTTATTCTGCCTCAGTGTCCTCATCTGTAAAATGGAGCTAAGAGCACCTCCCCTATAAGGTTCTTGTGAGGATGAAATAATACTGCGGCTGGCTCACCGATTGTCCTTAATAAGTCCTAGCTCCCTTCCCCACTGCCTCTGTAAAATAAGGGGACTGGATGATCTTTAAGATACAGTGACAATGACTTACATGCTTCGGAAGAATGTAATTAACATGAAACGAGATGTAACATATAAACAATAAACAATGGCAATTCATGAGATCGCTGCTACAATATTGTAACAATGACGAGCCTTAAGCGAGCCATTTCACCTGAGACTCAGTTTCTTGATCCGAAAAATGGGATCCCGAATACTTTACCTACGAGTTCTAATGTGATAATATATATAAGAACGCAACATGATACAGAAACGATTTTGCCGCTTCTGGCAGCATGGCGTCTTCCAGTCAGGACGCCCAGGCTTGACACTAGAGCCACGTTGGTCCCAAGCCGTTTCCCCTCTCTAAGTCTCAGTTTCCCCTAAACCAGAATATTTACTGACAGAGAATGTCGTTAGGCAGACCCTAAGCATTACGTCATTAAACCGCTGTTTGCCTCAGCATCCTCATCTGCAAAATGGGGATAATAACAGCACCTCCCTCACCGTTTGCATTACGTCATTAAACCGCTGTTTGCCTCAGCGTCCCCATCTGCAAAATGGGGATAATAACAGCACCTCCCTCACAATTTGGGGATCAGATGAGAGGACATTGTAAAGCTTATAGCGCAGGACTTGGCACAGGTCACCTCTGTAGAAATGCTAGTGATTAAGGTCATTATTAGGGAGACAGATTTGTCCTTTCATCGGTGTGAGGAAATGCACGTTATTAATGCGGACGGGATTCCTTACTTCGCGGGTTTGTTACAAGGTCAAATGAAATGTGCGTGACGCCCTCCAGAAGCGATAAATGCCAGCTATTATTATTCTGATATTAATAAAAGGCGCCGATAACCCTTCTTTCCCCCCCCCCCCCAGGATAGATGCAATGATTTTGCCCCCTCCCCCGTCCCACTCGCACGAATGGTCTCGTCCGTTCCTACCCGCCTACCCCATCGCACCTATAGAGAATGACGTCATAGAGCGTCCGGCCCTGGACGTTGAGGAAGTGAGCGTAGTGCGCGCGCGCTGAGGCTGCCTCGGGTGACGCCGTCCCGCCCCCAGGGCCCGGTCGCGGCAGCTCATTGGTCAGCAACCCCAGGAGGAACGGTTCGGCATCGGGTCCGTGCACGCGCAGCGCGTCGCGATCGCGCAGCGGGAAGTACAACCAAGTGCCGCTGCCTTCCCCGTCACTGCCGCCGCCCAGGCTCAGGCGGCGTCTCAGCCCAGTGCCAAACGGCTGTCCCCACACGGAACTGCAGAGGCCCGTACCCGCCCAGCGGAGCAGTGCCGCCGCAGCCATCTTGAAGAGTAATGCCGTGCCCTTTACGGGAGAAGCTTACCGCACTCCTCCCCCTCCCCCACCACCGCCCTGGCCCGCCCACCCGCCGGGGGCGCCCAATGAGGGGCGGTATCGTTACCGCTGTCAATCAAACCTCCAGCCAATCGTGTACACCACGTCAGCCGGCTAAGCTTCCGGGCGCTCCTGCCCCTCAGCTGGGGAACAGCGTGTCCCCAAGCCCTCTCCCCTCCTAAGCCTTCCTTGACCTCCGTGGCTGAGCAGGATTTCTCCGTTTCTCCTGTCTGCCCAGCACCCGCGGCGTTTATGTTGACGTCACACCTGTTGATTTCATTCTCCCCCTACCGGAGTGAGAGAGAAGCGCGTCTCCGGAGAAAGACCTGGGTTTGAACTGTGGTTCCAGTCCTAGAAACGCGCGTCGTTCCCCAGCCCGTATTCTTTTTTTTTTTTATGTGAAAGTTTATTTTATTTTTTTTTATAATAGCTTTTTATTTTTCAAAATATGTGCAAAGATATTTTTCTTTTTTTATTGACAATTTATTTTTTTTTATTTAATAGCCTTTTATTTACAGGTTATATGCATGGGTAACTTTACAGCATTAACAATTGCCAAACCTCTTGTTCCAATTTTTCACCTCTTACCTCCCCACCCCCTCCCCTAGATGGCAGGATGACTAGTAGATGTTAAGTACATTAAAATATAGATTAGATACACAATAAGTATACATGACCAAACCGTTATTTTCCCAGTCGTATTCTTGCAGTCTGTTTCCAAGGCCTGGAAAAGCTGCCGTTTTCCTCTTCTGCTTTCCAAGTCCCAAGTTCCAGTAGATTCAGTTCCAAAGCCTTTGTTAAGTGGAAGACAGGACACCGGACTACATGGTGGCCATAGAAGGACAATGAGCCACAGAGCTTGCCCTCAGGGCGCTAACCCGGGCATAGCGAGGTGGGATACTATCTCTAGATGATAAAGAGGTGTTTTTTGAAGAGGGAGAGAGTTACAACCAAGCAGATATAAACTAAAATAAATAAATAAATAAATAAAAAATGAAAAAATGAAAAAAAAAAATAACACTACATGGGCTGAGCATTGAATGAAGCTAGGAAGAGAAACAGATGATACGGTCTATAGGATAAACCCAAAGCTCAGAGGAAAGAGGTGGCAAGGCTGCTAATTTGAATGGAATCTAGTTGTCAAGAATAATCTGCAAAATTAGGTAAGAGCCCTACTGTCTTTACAATCGATTTTCTTAAATAGCCAAGTTGTTGGGTTTTTTTTTTTTTTTTTATCTTGTTTAAGCACTTTTGAACATTTAAAATTCTATTTTGGCTGTTAAACTGCCATGCCCAAGTATTTGTAATGAATTCCTGCAGTGTGCAAATAAGATTTGTGTGGTGTTATATATCTGTAGCACTAAATCAGCTCTTCTTAAAATGTTTAATGTGAAAAGTCTTATTAACTATTTCTTGCCACGGAGGGGAAAGATCGCCGTGTAAGAGAAGTCAAGGATTGCATACCTAGAGGACTTTCTGCTCCTTTAACATCTTTCCCTGTCTCCAGGGAGTCTTAGGCAGTTTGGCCTGGATATCATTCCATAGAAAACAATAGTTTGAGCTCTTAATGACATATGTGTGATCTGACATTTTCCAAAATGTAAATCAACTTATATGGTTCCAGAGATGTTAAAAGAACAGGAATTTCCCTTGTCCTCTTATACCTTGCCTCTACAGATGACCATAATTGGACTAGTGAGTTTATATAGTTTAATAAATTTAGAAGGCCAGGACCAGGAGATCATCATTTACTTCAACAACAATACTAGATGATGACCAGTTCTGATGGATCAGGCCATCCTCAGCAACGAGATCAACCAAATCATTTCCAATGGAGCAGTAATAAACTGAACCAGCTATGCCCAGAAAAAGAACTCTGGGTGATGACTAAAAACCATTACATTGAATTCCCAATCCCTATATTTATGCACACCTGCATTTTTGATTTCCTTTACAAGCTAATTGTACGATATTTCAGAGTGATTCTTTTTGTACAGCAAAATAACGGTTTCGTCATGTATACTTATTGTGTATCTAATTTATATTTTAATATATTTAACATCTACTGGTCATCCTGCCATCTGGGGGAGGGGGTGGGGGGTAAGAGGTAAAAAATTGGAACAAGAGGTTTGGCAATTGTTAATGCTGTAAAGTTACCCATGCATATAACCTGTAAATAAAAGGCTATTAAATTAAAAAAATAAATAAATTTAGAAGGCAGGAATTACCAAATTTCATCAATTCCTTTGACTCAGGATGAATTCAGTCAATAATGGTAAAAAGGAATTCTGAATTCAGTTCCATAACTTTCTTTTTCACATTAAGAGTTCTGAAAATTGGGGCAGCTAGGTGCATGAAGTCAGGAGGACTTGAGTTCAAATCTGGTCTCAGACACTTAACATTTCCTAGCTGTGTGACCTTGGGCAAGTCACTAACTGCAATTGCCTCAGCAAAAAAAAAAAAAAAAAGTTCCCCAGAATTGAAAGCAAATGATGACATGGCTAAAATTTTGAAACTACTCCCTTTTCTTCTGGGGTTTATAATGTGTATCTCCATCTTTCTCTTTTTATATGTGTATATACTTATATGTATATATACACACATATATACATATATATGGCTACATATATGCATGTATCTATATAAAGAGAGATATATATATATAAAACATAAAAAACATTTTATGTAAAATAAACTGATACTTTGTCTTGATTAATCCTTTGATCACCATCAAAATAGACCTCCTTGGATTGTACTCTTCCAGTTAGTTGTCCATGTCATTCTCACCCTCACTCCCACTAAATTGTTTGAGGTCAGAGAAAAGTAATATTTAAAAAATTTATTCTTTGGATCCTTAGCCTAAGCAGAAGCCCTTGTAATCCATAAATAAGTAGTTTTAAATTTAACTGAACTTCAAACCCTTTTAAGCAACATAATAGGTTGTTTTGATTTCCTTATTTATCAAGCATCTTAGTGGTCTCATAAATAAGAATGAAGAGCAAGTAGTCAAGAAGACCTGAGTTTGAATTCTGTACCAGATACTAGCTGGTGACCCTCAGAGATAGTTAATTTTGCTGTTGCTTCAGTTTACTTTTTTGCTCAGCCTGGTTTCCTTATCATGAGTTCTTGAAAAGGATCAAAATTACATCATTGTTAGAGTCAATTAATGTGTCTGACTGGCTGATCATACCAATATGAGTTCAGAATGCTCTGCCACAGGTTGGACACAAATAGTCCCCATGAACATTTGGGGTAGATTCTCTAACTTTGCACATTTCACGTTTCTTCTGGGCTAATTCAATTCTGCTTCGCTCATAGAGCACAGCACCTTCTTTGATGAGGGCACACCATTCTGGACGATCCTGTGCCAATGTCTCCCATGCCATACAATCAATTCTAAAGTTCTTAAGAGATACCTTGAGATTGTCCTTGCATTAGATACCTTGTATTACTTTTTCTGACCACCTTGTGAGCACTTAACCTGTGTGAGTTCTCCATAAAATAGTCTTTTTTGATAAATATACATTTGTCATTCAAACAATGTGACATGGCATCCAAGTCAGCTACTGCTCTCATGGTAAATTCTTTAGGTTGAAAAGGCTACAAGCGAAAATTAAAGTGGAGGGAGTGTAGGCGCAGGATTTTTTGTTTGTATATGATAGTTTGGCGTACCAACACAAGAAAACCCAGGCACTCCATCAGCCAGCACCATTCCATCTGTATGTGGAGCCATCAGTTGCAGCAAAAAGAGAAATTTTGAACACTGTTGATAAGTCCACTTATCTTGGCAGTACACTTTCCAGGAAAATATACATTGATAATGAGGTTGACACACACATTGCCAGAACTAAGTCAATGTTTGGGAGGCTTTGAAGGAAAGTGGGGAAGAGGAGATGTATTAGACTAACTATCTGGAACCTGGACAGTCTACCAGTACCATGCCGAGAAACTGAATTGCTTCCATTTAAATGGTCTTAGGAAGATTCTGAAGATCACCTGGCAGGATAAAATACCAGATATTGAAGTCCTTTCCCAAACTAAACTTACCAAGCATTCAAATTCAACTGCAGAGAGCACAACTCCTTATCTATAAAATGGAACTAACAATAGTACTCACCTTACAGAGTAATAAAGATCAATTGATTTGCTTGGCAAACCTTAAAAGTTCTACATAAATACTATTATCTAAGGAATCAGTCTTTTACCCCTTAAACTATAAAACCTTTATTCCCAAAGAGTAGTTATTGCCTAAACACTACTGGTCATTCATGTCAGCACTTGGGGAAGTTCCATTTGGAAAATTTCATTCCCTAATCCCTGGAAATATATATTTAAAACATCCTTTTTTTACTAAAACTGAAATTATTTAAAATATTTTCTCCTAAGATACTTTCTATACTTCTCTTAGGAAAGTCAACAGAACAAAAAGTTAAAGCATTTCTTAGAGAAAGGGATTTTTTTATTATAGCTTTTTATTGATAAAATATATGCATGGGTAATTTTTCAACAATGACCCTTGCAATCACTTCTGTTCCAACTTTTCCCTTCCTTCCCTCCACCCTCTCCCCTAGATGGCAGGCAGTCTCATACATGTTAAACATGTTAAAGTATATCTTAAATACAATATATGTATACATATTTATACAGTTCTCTTGTTGCACAAGAAAAATCAGATTTAGAAAGATAAAAATAACCTGGGAAGAAAAACAAAAATTCAAGCAGTCCACATTCATTTCCCAGTGTTCTTTCTCTGGGTGTAGCTGGTTCTGTTTATCACTGATCAATTGGAACTGATTTGGATCCTCTCATTGTTGAAGATAGCCACTTCCATCAGAATTGATCCTCATACAGTATTGTTGAAGTATATAATGATCTCTTGGTTCTGCTCATTTCACTCAGCATCAGTTCATGTAAGTCTCTCTGAGCCTCTCTGTATTCCTCCTGCTGGTCATTTCTTATAGAACAATAATATTCCATAACATTCATATACCACAATTTATTCAGCCATTCTCCAACTGAGGGGCATCCGTTCAATTTCCAGTTTCCAGCCACTACGAAAAGGGCTGCCACAAACATTTTGGCACATACAGGTCCCTTTCCCTTCTTTATAATCTCTTTGGGATATAAGCCCAATAAAAACACAACTGGATCAAAGGGTATGCACAGTTTGATAACTTTTTGAGCATAGTTCCAAATTGCTCTCCAGAATGGTTGGATGTATTCACAATTCTACCAACAATGTATCAGTGTCCCAGTTTTCCCACATTCCCCTCCAACATTCAGCATTATCTTTTCCTGTCATTCTAGCCAATCTCTGAGGTTGTAATGGTTCTTCAGAGTTGTCCTAATTTGCATTTTTCTGATCGATAATGATTTGGAGCACCTGAAAAAGGGATTTTTAAAAAGGGATCATTAACTTCTGGAAACTATATTGATGAAGGAGAGGTGGCCCCTTTGTTTAACTCTAGGAATAACGAATGGTCCAAGAGAGAATAAGATGGTGACATAGTCACTTAAGAATTCTGAATTTTAACCCCAGATTGTATTTTTACATACTGTGATCTTTATCTAACTCAAGATTCCCATAAATGTTAACTAAAATCTTATTTACATAGAGAGTCATTATGAAGAGCATAGGAGATGATGACAATTTGGACATCTCTCTATCCAGACTAAAAATGGCTTGGCCATGGATTAATGAAAAATGAAATAAAATTGTTTCATGCAAATAAGCCAGAATTATAGAATACAGTATTAGAATTATTTTTTTTCTTTGACACACCCCTGGAGCATACCTACCCTTTATGTACACATCCCTATAGAATGCCCAGCAGATCGTACTGTACCTGTAACCAGCACCCCTTGGGAGGCAAGCACTGAACTTCCAGGTGGTGATGGTAAAGAGCTTCACCATCCTTTTGGCCAAAATGAGAGGTATGGATGGATTGCATATCCCGTTGCAGATCTCACTGCATCATCTTTTCCTTATAACCCATCTCTCTTCCAAACATTAAAAGATCAAAATTAATATCTCCTCATGTTTCTACTATATTGACAATGTAATGTAATTGCTTTTATTCTGTATTAATTTTTTAATAATAGTCTGCATCTGCCTGAAGCCACCTCTCTATATCTTTGAGTTGAGCTCAGAAATCTAGCATTCCCTCTGAATTAGCTTAGTTTAAAAGAAAAGTTATGTCAATACCCTGCCTACTCCCCCTCCAATATTTCCTGGGTATCTATAACTTCTCAAGCTTAACAAGTCTTGTTGCCATCCCCCCAAAAATATGTCACATCCTTGCCTGTCTTTGGGTATTTAGCAGAGATTTTAATCTAAGGAGACAGCAAGGCAGTAAGTCTGGTATTTGTAATCCCCTAACAAAGACCACAAGATACAGATGGATACCATAAAAAACAATGAACATTCCTTAATTGTTAGAGGGGCAGCTTGGTAGTGCCATGAATAAAATGCCAGATCTGTAGTCAGGAAAACACTTCTTCATAAGTTCAAATCTCATGGACACTTACTAGCTGTGTGACCCTGGACAAGTCACTTAACCCTGTTTGCCTCAATTTACTCATTTGTCCAATGAATTGGAGAAGAAAATGACAAACCACTCCAGTATCTGGGACAAGAAAACCCCAAATGGGGTCACCAAGAGCTGGACATGGTTCAGTAACAACAAATTGTTATAATAGTGATTAGCCTAATCTGAATGCCCACCTTTCTTAATATAGCCAGTTGTAATGTTTCTGCCCCACCCTTAAGACCTATCAGCTTTTTTCACTCCTACCAAGACTTCTTGTTATGAATTTCAACCATTCTCTAGAACAATTTGGAACCGTTCCCAAAGGTCTATAAAACTATGTATATTTTTTGACACATATTCCACAAAGATGAAAGGAAAAAGAAAAAATGTGTACAAAAATAATTGTATCTGCTCTTTTTTCATGTTGGTAAAGAATTGAAAACTAGGAAGATGTCCATCAATTGGGAAATGGCTAAACAAGTTATGGTATATAAATGGAATATGATGGAATATTATTGTGCTTTAAGAAGGTGAAAATACTCTGTTTTGATCCATATTCAGTCTTCATAATTCTCTTTCTCTGGATACAGACAGCACTTACCATTCCAAGTCTACTGTAATTGCCTTGAATCACCGCATTCTTGAAAAGAGTCACATCCATGACAGTTGATTGCCACATAATTTTGTTGTTACTGTGATACAATGTTCTCTTGATTCTGTTCATTTTACTAACATCAGTTCATTTAAAATTTTTTTGGCTCATATTTAATGACTGTTGTAGCTTTAAAAAAAAAAAAAAAAAAAAAAAAAAAAAAAAAAGACCTCACAAAGATTCACTGTTCCAAATGGGAGAAGTGACTTATTGGCTGTAATGAATAAATAACGAAATTCATTTTTCAGTCCTATCCACCAATTATGCAAAGATTTTTCTTGTAATTTAACAAATTTCCAAGATTTCATATCAATTAGTTTGTTTTTGCAACTAATCAGTTGCATTTTTAGCAAATGGGTTCAAAATTCAATGACATTTTAAATAACATTTTAAAACAGATTAAAATTCTCTTTCCATGATTTTAAAGTATATAGGTATTAGTTTTCATAACTGACAATTTTTGGCAACAAATGTCTGGTTTCTAAGTGTCTTGGCTAATTGAGATGACTTCATTCAATTTTTAGATAAAATAGCAAGGCACAATATACACTTAGGGTGAGGTTCATTGATAATAATGTTGTATATGAATTCATATGTCCATTAATACTTGATTTTTTAAAGATATTTATATGACTGTTTTAAATTGTCTTTATTGTTGCCTTGTGATGAGGCTGATCAAGAACTCGTACTAAGAATTGGACAGGGGCCAGTTTTGCCATTTTCATATTATCTATTGTGCATAAAGCATTATTAGTATTATCTTGAATCTGTTCTTTGCTGGAATTGCTTTAAATGACTTGTTCATTTTATGAAAGTTACTATAGTTTAGTCTAGATTATATAATAACTCATAAATCTAATTACAGCTGAATGTGTTATATTATGCTGAAGGTGAACAAATGAATGAGGATGTCATTATGATACTCTTTATATTGTGAAATGGCCACCCTTCTCCTTAAAGAAATTTTGAATATTGTATGTAATATAATGCAGATATATATGGATCAGTAATAGATACTTCATATAGTAAATATTAATCCATATAGTAAACATTAGTAAAGTAGATTTTTTAGATAAAATAAATTTTAGATTTTAGATAAAATAAATAAAAACAAATTCCATTTTCATCCCACATGCCTCTGGATAACCTCACTTTGAAAATCACTTTGGAAACTATTGAGCTAAAGAAAAAACTAGTAGATTGTTGTCACAGACCAAGAATTTCTTGTAGGGTGTTGGCAGGACAAATAGGAAACGCCACCCCAATATATACACTTCACTAGCCCTTCCTTCCTCTACAATCTTTGGATTCTCCAGTACACAAGAGAAAAATTGCCTTTTATCTTGAATTTTTATCTCATGTATTCCTTCTGCCTTAACAGAAACTTCAATCTACTCAGATCCCACCATAGGGAGGCAGTATGGTGTAGAGGAAAAAAGAAAATCCCAAAACATTTCCTGGCTCTGCTTGGAAAATGTCCACTGTCTTATCAGCCAGACTCTGTTATCTCTTTTCCTCATACACTAGATACTTCCAGAGAGCTCTGGGCCCTGAGTCAAGAAGACCAGAGTTCAAATCCAGCCTCAGACATATCCCAATCCCAGGGGAAAGGCAAAATAAATTCTATGGATGCAAAGGGGTACTATTGTATCATTACAAATGACAAATATGCAAGCTCCGAGATATTTCTTCATATAGAAAGCTTTATATGAAATAATGCAAAGAGAAGAGAGCAGAATTAGAATACTAACAATATCCTATGACCCATTGCTAGATTAAAAAACCAAAACAAATGGTGGTATGAGATTGTGGGATAGAAAGGGGCCTTGGAAGCAAGAACACCTTGGTTTATGTCTCACCTCTGACACACTTACCCTCTCTATGCACTAGACAATTGTGTAAGACTATTAATTTTAAAACAGTTGCCAAGTAGCATCATAGAGCAACTTTCCTCATTGAGAAGTCCCTATACCAGTGAAATCCCTGGGCTGAACTATATAAACCAACCTCCAACAAGTTTTGTAAGCACAGAGAAAAGAGGTATATTTTATATGGGAAGGGAGGGAAGAAGTATGTTAAATGAATTATTTTGGGTTTATATGTTAATTTTTTCTTTCATAAATAAAAATATGAGCACTTTGGATTTACAGTAAGTTTCAGTGCCCCATTCTCACCAAATGAGGTAGTTACTTTGGGGATCTACAGGGAAAAAATTGATGTGGGTTCCCTTTTTCCCTTTTCCAGAACCCCTTTATATGTTATCCCATTAGAAATAAGATCTTTGAGGGCAAAGACCATCTTGTTTGATTTTATATGTATCTTCAACATTTACTATAGTTGCTAGGACAAAGCAATTGCTTAATATATGCTCTATTTAATCTACTAGCTTTTCTTGTCCATAATACTTTTCATATTTAAAAGTAATTGTTCCCTAAATAAGTGATTTTGCAATTAACCATTGCACTCTGGAAATAAAGAAACAGGCCATATATACAGCACTTAATATCTTAAAACGATGGCCATTGCTTGTGATTAGCTTGGTCTTGGAAAGGCTGGTGATGAGACAGAATGGAGATCTATCCAGAGCCTCTGAGCTCCACAGAATAGGTCTGGAGTCTCAGCAGAGCTGGGAGAAAGCAGCAATTACCTTATGGAGCCTTATGGGGTGGGATCAGTAAAAACGGGATGGGAGCATTCAGGACAGAAGGCCAGCATCTGGCCTTGAGATGGGTAAAAGCAGATGTATGATAACATCTGGCATTTACAAGGTTTACGAAGCCCCTTGAATACATCAACCTCACAATGACCTTGTGTGGCACTTTGCTTATAATTATCATCCCCACTTTATAGGTGAAGAAACTGAGGGCTCTGAGAGGTCAATACAATGAGTATTGAAAGTAGAATTTGATCCTGGATCTTTTTGGCTCTGTCCACTTCTGTCCATTATACAGGGCTTCTTAAATTCTCAACCCAATCCAAGAAATTTTTTTACATAGTCTGGGTGATGAGATGGGATGAAGGTATCCCAAATGATGAGATCTTGCACCAAATGATGAAGTTCTATAGCAGTTCACATGTGAAGAACTCATAATGGCTTTTTCTTTTGCCAAAAGGTACATTTATGAGAAGTTAACAGTCAAAATGAAGTAAAATAAGCACCAAAAGTAGTAAATGTGAAATAGATTTGGGAGAGCATACAATTAGCAAGGAAAGGGGCTTTAACAATTAACAATGGAAAAGACAAATTCCCCAGTGGAACTCAAAATCAGGAGAAAGGGAATTCACCATGAGATAGGAATATACCATTGACTGCCGGCTAAATTCATAAGGGAGTTTAGCACCCTAAAAGAGTGAGGGAAAAAATACCATGAGGCATGGGGGGAAGGGATGAGAAGAAAGATACCTTGAAGCAGAACACCATGGTGGGCTAATCTAAAAAGGATTCAGCAAAGATGATATAGATCATGGACAAATTTATAAGGGAAATTTAACTTTGGGGGTTGACAAATAACTTGTCTTTCTTTTACTTATTTTTATTTTCCCCAGTTGCATATAAAAACAATTTTTAAGTTATATATGTATATTCTTTTAAAAAACATTTCCTTATGAATTATGTTGGGAGAGAAAAATAAGAACAAAAAGGAAAAAGCACAAGAGAAAAAATAGAAGAAAAAAAGTGAACATATTATAGAATATTATTGTTCTATAAGAAACTGTAGTGTTCTTTTCTAAAATATAATCGTTCTCTGGAAGCAGATTTCTTGCGGGGGCTTTTGGAGGCAGCCTTAGTTTCAGTTCTGAGTAATAATCACCTCAAACGCAGCCAGGAGTTAAAATCCAATCCTTTATTGTCTCTTCCAAAATAGCCTGGTTAGCTTTCCTTAGTTCTGAGAGCTCTTGTTGCTAGTCCTTTGCCTCTGCCAGTTTTAGCCTCCAGCTCTCTCTGAATCCAGGCTCTGAATCTCCCCAACTGACTGATTCCTGAGTGAGTCTCATCCTTTTATATGCTCTTTTAGAGGGGTGAACTCAAAGGTTGACTCCTCCTCCGAGAGAGTGGGATTGTGGGTTCCTAACTTGTGAATCTCCCGGCTGAATCCTGACTTGTGAATCTCGAATGCTAATGTGTGAACTAATGTGTGAACTCTTAAAGGTGTGAAAGGTGTGAACTCTGAACTAGAGAACTGCTAAGCATGATGCTAAAATTAGACAACTGACTTATCACTTTGTAAGAATCCTAATAAGAAGCGATCAGCAGGATGATTTCAGAGAATCCTGGAGAGATTTACATGAACTGATGCTGAGTGAAATGAGCAGGACCAGGATATCTTTGTAAACAGCAACAACAAGATTATGTAATGACCAATTCTAATGGGCATGACTCTTCCCAACAATGAGATGATTCAGGCCAGTTCCAATGATCTTGTAATGAAGAGAGCCATCTACACCCAAAGAAAGAACTGTGGGAACTGAATGTGGATCACAACTTAGTATTTTCACTCTTTTTGCTGTTGTTTGCTTGAATTTTGTTTTCTTTTTCATTTTTTTTCCCTTTTTGATATGATTTTTCTTGTGCAGCATGATAATTGTGGAAATATGTACAGAAGAATTACACATGTCTAATATATATTAGATTACTAGGGGAGAGGGTGGGGGAAGAGAGGAAAAAAATTTGGAAAACAAGGTTTTGCAAGGGTGAATGTTGAAAATTACCCATGCATATGTTTTGAAATTAAAAAGCTTGGGGCAGGTAGGTGGCACAGTGGATAGAGCTCCAGCCCTGAAATCAGCAGGACCGGAGTTCATATCTGACCTCAGAAACACTTACTTGCTGTATGACCCTGGGCAAGTCACTTAATGCCAATTGCTTCAGGGGGAAAAAAGAAAAGAAAAAGCTTTAATTAAAAATAATTAATTACTTTTTAAAAAAAAAAACTGAAGATAACATGTGTTGATTTATATTGTCTCTATAGTTTTCTCTATTGATGCTAGTGGTGTTTTCCATCCAAAGTTTATTGAGATTGCCTTGGATCACTGATTAGTTGAGAAGAACTAAATCTGTCATACATAGCTGATCATCACACAATCTTGCTGATACTGTGTGTAATGTATTCCTGGTTCTGCTTGTTTTGCTCAGCATCAGTTCATGTAAATCTTTCCAGACCTTTCTAAAATCAACCTATTTATCATTTTTATATAGCAATAATATTCCCTTATTTTCATATATCATACCCCCATTGATGGCCATCTATCATTTTCCAATTCTTTCCCATCACAAAAATGGCTGCTACAAACATTTTTGAACATGTGGGTCCTTTTCCCTCTTTTATGATTTCTTTGGGGATACAGACTCAGTTGAGCCACTGCTGAATCGAGGAGCACACAGTTTGATAGCCTTTTGTACATTGTTCCAAATTGCTCTCCAAAATGGTTGGATCATTTCACAATGTGTTAGTATAACTTGGCTTTCTGATTGGATACATAAGGTGGAATTGCCCAAGACTTCCACAGGGGGTGGGATTGTAAGGTTCAATTGATACCCATCAGTGCCCTTCGCTGTTTGACTCAGTATTTTTGTCAGTACTTGAGGCTTTCTCTGCCAACCCCACATAACTATGTTATATCTAGGACTTCATCACTGCATATAGAGGGATATAAAATAGATAGAAAAATCAAATCTTTGCTGATAATCAGTCATAATTTTTTGTGATCCCTCCATTCTGTTACCAGACCCCCTATGGGACCACAAACCACAGTTTAAGAAGCTGGGTACTACACCCCCAAGATGCCTCCTACTGGCTCTGAAAAGCAGTCTTCCCTGGGCCTTTTTAGCTATCAGCTCCTTCTTAAATATGCTACAAGTGGTCTCACTCTTGAAACTTTCTACTTTCCCTGTTTCCCCACAAGACATCTGAAATTCCTATTCCTTCCTGATCCTCAAGCTTACTTAGCTCTCTAGGTCCAGAGATTTATGCCCTTATCCTTTACCAATTCCTCATCACTTAAGGCTTATCCTCCTTCTACTGTGGCCACCGTTTCTTATTGACTGATTCTCCTGTGCATTTGCCTCTCTCTTTCTTCCTTCTGCTATTACATGATCCAGATCATAAGAGTATATTTCTTAGGATTTATTCACAAAGAAAAAGAGTCATATACAGAAAATACAAGAAAAAATTGTTGATCGTATACAGCACATATACAAAAAGCTCTATAGAATAACTTTGAAAATTAATTTAATTGGTAACTAAAGTTCCAATATGAACCCTTGGTCATCTCAAGGCCAGGACCCCAAGTTAGTTTGTAGCTCCCAAAAGAGAACGCTGACTTTCTTCTCTGGTTTTCTTGCTAGCTTAGGATTTGGCTGCCTGGCTTTTATGAATCAAATTTATTCCTTGGTTTATAATCTTGAGTTCACTTCTAGCCATTGAGAAAACCTTCCAATTACAGGCTGTTGCTGGTATTCTGACTATATTCGTTTCTATCTAATTGAGCATCTAACTACGTATTCCCTGTCCCCACCCTCAAGAGCAAGGCCAGTGAACTTGAAGAAGTTAAGAAAGGTATCCCAATTTTGTAGAATAGACAATGAAACAAATGTGCTTCTTTTACACAGAGAGATTAGGTGCCATGGAGGCAGAAGAGTAAGACAGTAAGTAGTGGATATCCTGAGAGAAGCTAGATAACCAGGATTCAAAGCTGATCTAGCCTAAGACTATTCAAAAAGGACTCCTTTTGGGGTTTGGGGTTGAGGGTTGCTGTTTTTTCTGACTCCATGTCTAACTTGTCAGCCCCTTTTTAAAGTGGCTATTGTGCTTCCCCTTTCCCTGAACCATCCATCACTGTCCCCCACCTCCTTTCGTGGCTCAGCTTGTCTGGCATGAACCTAATAGTCTTATTTCTAGAATCCCTGAAAACTTATAAAGTGCTTTCCTCAAAACAACCCTGTGAGGTGAGGAGTGTGGATAAGTTCTCATTTTAGAGCATGGAAGCAACTTGACCAAAACCACACAGAAAAGAAATGTCAGGACCCGGATTTAAACCTGGGGCTTGCTTACCCTTGCCACCTAATCAGACTGCCGCCAGAGAGAACATTTTTCAGCAGGGCCTGGTTTTACAACCCCCCCCCCCAACACATTCATGCTCTTCTCTACCCCTGTGACCCAGATCCCTGGCACTTTTTAGTTCTCCAATGAAAGGCCTTCCTGCACTCCTCCCCAGGGCCGGATGCAACCCCTGACCTGGAATTCCTGTCCTGGGTGGTCCCAGTTGCCTGGTGTAGAATTGCCATAGGCCGGCTTCTGGGGAATAGAAACGGAAAAGGGATGAGAATAATAACAAGACACAGACAGGACTTGGGGTGACCCTGGCTCATTCCTCCCTGCTTCTTGGCCATCCGTTGGAGGCAGGCAACCTGGATCTGACCAGCAAAGGAATTTGCTTCCCTCCCTGCAGTCAGCCAGGGCTGGACTGAAGCCGTCAGGAAAGAGGAAAGAATGAGATTTAGCAACCATAAGGTATCCCCTGCATTGGTGCCAAGGACAACGAAGGCTGATCCCGGGGCAGGCAAGAAGCATCCTGGCCTAATGGCTGGAACCAAAACCTTTGCTCATCTGTTAGTCCATTCATCCTCTGCCTTAGAACTGGCAGCCCATGAGAATAGATAACATCTCCCTTGTTTACGTGGGCATCTGTTTTATCCCTGTAGCTGAATATACCTGTGAACAACAAAAGGTTGTTCCTTTTTTTTAGTTTATTTATTTTTAATATACATTATTTTATGAATTATTTTGGAAGAGAAAAATCAGAGCAAATGGGGAAAACCATGGGAAAGATTAAAAAAAGAAAAAGAAAAAAGAAGTGAACATAGCTTGTGTTGATTTACATTCAGTCACCTTAGTTCTTTCTCTGGATGCCAAGGGCAATTTCTGTCCAAAGTCTATAGGAATTGCCTTGGATCATTACACCATTGGGAAGAACCAAGTCTTTCATAGTGGATCATCGCACATTCTTGCTGTTACTGTGTACGATGTATTCCTGGTTCTACTTGTTTCTCTCAGCACCAGTTCATGTAAATCTTTCCAGGCCTTTCTGTAATCATCTTGTTCATTTTTTATAGAACAATACTATCTCATTATCTTCGTGTGTTACAGCTTGTTCAGGCATTCCCCAGTTGATGGGCATCCACTCCTTTTCCAATTCTTTGCCACTACAAAAAGGGCTGCTACAAACATTTTTGCACATGTGGGTCCTTTTCCTTCCTTTATGATTTCCATGGGATACAGACCCAGTAATGTGTCCCATTATTCCTGCAGTATTTTTCATTCTGGTTTATTTGCCTTTTAGTTGCCACATCCTTCTGGCCTCCTGGTTCTTTGCTCAGGATGATATAGTGGGAAAATGCTATATTTCCACCCATCTAAAATTTTTTTATATAGTGTCTACCATGCATGATAGGTATCGGGGATAATGACAGAAATGAAGAAAAATCAAGTGTGTGTTTTTTTTTCCTTTTGCACCAAGAGCATTGTAAAAAGAAAAACAGTTAAGAAAAACAAAATAAAAGGGGAAAAGGGAAATAGTGTAATTATCTGTTGATTAACTCATTTGATAAATAATAAGTACTTAACTCTAGTTAAACCCTGACTAGGCAAAAATGAGACAGGACCCAGTCCTTCTTCTTGGACAATCAAACCATTTGAAAGCAGTATCACAGAATATTTGAGCTGGAAAATGCTTTAGAGATCATTAAAAATAGAAAACTCGTTCAAGAACATGTGCTTCATACATAGTTAAGCCCAGCGTTGGTTTTGAGTCCAGTATTCTTTCTCCTACATGAACTGCCTCAAATTTACAAACTATGCGTTGGAAGGATCATGAACACTATTAAAGATGGCTTTAAGTAGAATTCCATAGGACCCAACTTAACTCTGATTTGCAGAATTTTTTTTAGCAGAATTAACTTGGGATAAGTCACTGAACTCCTCTTGGCACTAGCCACGGCAGAAAATGATTGATTAACCCTTCTTCTAATTTTTCCAGAGCATTCTGGACAACATTCTACCTTTTATCATGCTGATTTATAAACATGTGGTATTGCTACTTCTAGAATGTAGTGACACAACTGAAATGGCTGAACAGCAATAGCAAATGCATATCCAAAGAACTAATTCAATTTAAATTGGTCCTTTGGAGAAAAATACTTTACCTTTTTGCAAAGAGAATCTTGGAAAGACAGTTTGGCAGGTCTGAGAGATAACTGAGGCAGCTGGGGGTGCAGTGGATAGAGCACTGAGCCTGGATTCAAGCAGGAAGACCTGATTTCATACTTAGTAGCTCTGTGACCCTGGGTAGGTCATTTAATCTCTGCAGCCTCAGTTTCCTTAACTGCAAAATGGGAATAATACTAGTACTGCCCTCTCAGGCTTGCTGGGAAGATCTAATGAGATATTTAGGGAGCACTTAGCAAAGTACTTGACATATAATAAGCACTTTGTTTTTGTTTTTGTTCTGTTGTTTCCGACTCTTCATAACTACATTTCAAATTTTCTTGGCAAAGATATTACAGTGATTTGCCATTTCCTCTCCAGTTCATTTTTATGGATGAGGAAACTGAGACTTGCCCAGGATCATACAGCTAATAAATGTCTGAGGCCACATTTGAATTCAGGAAGATGAGTCTTCCTGACTCCAGACCAGTTATCAGTTACGATACCTAAATGCTCAGTTATTCATATAGTCAAGCACTATGTAAATGTTAGCTATTGCTATTATTCAATTTAATAAACATTTTAAAGCAGAAATGAAAAAAACACAAGTGCTTTTTTCTTTGTGCTCCAACAGCATTGTCATAAAGAAAAAAAGTTAAGAAAAACCAAAGGACAGGAAAAGAGGGAAGTTAGTGTAATTATTTGTTGATTAACTTATCTTCAATCAATATTAAATACTTAACTCTATGCCAAACCCTGATTAAGCATATAAAGGTGAGACAGAATTTAGCCCTTCTTGGATAATCTGGAGTCAGAATCTTGGGTTCCAATCCTGGTCCTCCCACTAACTACCTATGGAATCTGGTGTTGGTCATTTTAGCTCTCTTGATCTCAATTTTTTCTCTTCCTTCTCTCTTCGTCTGTAAAATGAAGGGGTATCAACAGGAGGCCCCTCCCAGCTATAAATCCATATTTCTATAAAGGAAGTGGGTGAACCTCTCAGTTAGAGTAAAACAAAGCTACTCCCCCTATAAAAATAATCATAGTTTGCACTTCTACAGATGTTCCAAGCTCTTTCTTTATAACAGCCTTGTGTGGTAGGGTCTACACATATTATTATCATTTTATAGAGGAAACAGGCCCAGAGAGGGAAGTGACTTGCCTCTACAGGTATGGAGCAGTGAAGACTGAGGTTCCTTCCACATGCGACCCCTAAGGGAAGAGCTATATAGGGAAAGAGACACCAGTTAGTCCAGAAGCCGGAGCAGCAGGTCGGGGTCACTTTATTAATTTGGAAGGAAAAGGTCTAAATCCTGGCTCTGCTCTGCAGCTGTGTAGCCTTAGGCAAGGTGTTTCTCCTTACTGGGCATTCCTCTTCTAAGAAGGTCTCTTCCAGCTTTAAATCTCAGATTCTATAATCTTTGAGAATTTAGGTAAGTTATTTGTTATAGAATATACAGGTTTTTAAAAATAATTCTTTCCATATATGTTTAAAAGGATTGTAACCTACATCAGATTACTTACTATCTTGGGAAGGAGGAGGTAAGAGAGGAAGGAAGAAAAATTAGGAACACAGAATCTTACAAAACAAAAATTCTTTTCATAAAATCTTCCTCTGGTGTGTGGGCTCCTCATTAGACTGTAAGCTACTTAAGGGTAGGTACCATTTTCACTTAAAAAGTTTAAGAAGTTTTCTTATATTTCTGTAGAAGTCAGTGGTTGAAGTCAAGTGAAATAACTCCTAAAACTTTATATTTTGGGGTCTTTTCTGCTCTTGGCAAAAGGGTTACCCTAGTCCAGGACTGAATATGGGTAAATCATAGGATTTGGAGCTGGAAGAAAGGTCATCCTCCAAGCAGAAGAAGCCTGGAAAGGAGTTACTCAGGTGGTGAGTGATAATACCAAGATTTACCTCGGGGCCTTCAAATTTCAGGCCTAATAGTTGTATCCCATAATCCTTGTCCCATCCACCCTGAATACAGGGCAAGGAGGGCCCCCATGTAATCTCCAAAGCAGGCCCAACCTGTTTAGGGGGAAGACACAATTATGATAACATGTGAACAGCATAAAATAGGATATTAAATAAAATTGTATGAACAGAACTCTGTTAAGTACTCTGAGGGGCCAAGGGAGAAAGATGGGTTATAGATAACTCACTTAATGAGAAGATCCTGTTTCAGAAGTAGCTGTAAATGCCCAAAGGCATTTCTTTTCTTGTATTCCACAGTACTGGGTAAAAGTTACTAAGGACTCCTGGAATTTGGATGAATTAGAAGCATAGAACTGTAAAATGTCAGGAAAGTAGTTCAGAGGTCATTCGGGACAACCCACATCTAAAAAAAGTGTCCCTTCTCCTAACTGAACTAATTCAATGCTACAAATATTCCTTAGGTTCCTATTAATGCACTCAGCTATATACTAGAGACAAACCTGAAGCAGTCTCTTCCCTCCTGGAAATAAAGAAATACATGGAACTGAGTTTTGAAGAACATAAGAATTCTGTTGCAAAGTTGAAAAGGAAATACATTTCAGGCATGGAGGCTACTTATGGAAATGCATGGAGGCAGAAGAAGAAATATCAAATTTCAAGAATAGCTAGTAGTTCAGTTTGGTTCCAAAACAGAATAGTTTGAAATAAAGTGGGAAAGGCAGTAGGATATATATTGTAGAGGGCTTCATATGCTGGGTTATGGAATTTATATTTTCTTAAATTTTTTATTGATTGCTTGTGTTTTGTTTTTACATTATATTCATTTCCAGATATATGCCTCCACAAGCAATCCAAAGGAGGCCTTTGAAACAATCACAACAACAAATTATACAAAATCAACCAACAAAGTGGCAATATATGCACTATTCTGCATTCGTAGTCCCCCACTCTTCTATTAATGGAAAGAGGTACTCTCTTGTTATCATAAAAACAATCAGGAGCCACTGAAAGTTTTTGAGGAAGGGAGTCATATGATCAGACTCTCCGAGTAGGAAAACTATTTTGGCACCTGGATGAATTGGAGATAGGATAATTTAAAGTGAGAGACCACTTAGAAGACTGCTATTGATGTGCAGGATATTTAGAACTTAATAAATAATCATTTAGAAGGCAGGTTCACTAGAGTGGAAGTTGGAGTTGGAAGCCTGGCTGTAGGTCAGGAAGTGAGTTTGTATTATATTAATGTATTAATATTAATAATAGTGAAGTTTTCAAGCCAAAATTAGTGTAGAAAAGATTCTTTCTTTAGGCACAATTTTAATTAGATGACCTCTGAATTTCCTTCTGTGATTCTGTATGTTTCTTAAATTCACTAAGCATGCCATCTACACAATCTCGTCCAATAAACATTTATTAAGTGCCTACTATGTGTTAAGCACCTGGAACACAATTTATAAAAATTTATAAAAAAAAGATCTGCTCCTGCTCTCGAGAAGCCTACACAGGGAGACAACACACAAAAAGAGGGATGAAAGATAAAGATGGTTCACCGGGGTAACAAGCCCATGGACCTGAAACCGGGCAGGTAGAGCAGTAGATGGTGAGCTGAGAGTTTAGTTTCTGCCTTCTGAAAAGGAAGGCATTGGAAGGAGCTCGGGATGGGAGGATGGAATCCTCCAGCCCTCCAGTCAGAGGGGAAAAGGCTGCAGAAGTTGATGTCATTTGTCGAGGCTGGAGGTGTCAGCATGATGATGAAATTAGATGAACTTAGTCTGGGAGGGCATCTTGTCCTTTGGCATCTATGCTTTTAGATAAAGATGCTAGTAAGGGCAGACCCAGTCACCCAGAACTACTTCCATCCACTCATTACTGCTCTCTAGGTCCAGTCATTCAGCCATTCCCTAAGCCATTCAACTGCAACAGTATTTTGTCTATAGGGTTTGAATTTTCAAATTAAACGGTTTCTAGGCCTTTGCCAATTTACAATCCACAAAATTTCATTGAGATCTTGATTTTGAAACCAAGCTTTTGCATGAAATTGGCCACCCAGATGACTTATTTTTACCCTCTATTATCTCCTCCTCCTCCTCCATTTGCTTTTGAAAGCTGGGCTGTGGGACAACTGAGGAGGAGGGATGGAAATCCAGCCGTTGGAGAGCACACGGGTCTCTGTGAGGCTGACTAGGGTTTTCCTGGAGCTGCTCTCATGGGGCCTTTTTTTTTTTTTTTTTTTTTTTTTTTTCCTGTTATTCTCCTCTTAGTCACCAGTTCCACCCCCTCAACCCAATCCTGGAGCTCAAAGGAGAGGAAAGCTCCCTCCACTCTGGGGATGTCTCCATTATCACCCCCCCTCCCCCCCCATACACACACACCATGGCAGTAGTCTATAAAATATTTCTCCTATGAGCACAAGGAAAATTGGCTCAATGGATGGAAATGAATTACAATGAATGTCTCACTCCCTTCTGATTGTGCTCTCATATCCAACTCCCCACCTTTCACCTCCTCTCTCTCTCTCTCTCTCTCTCTCTCACCCCTTCCCTCCCTCCCTCTCCCTCTCTCTCTTTCTCTCCCTCTCTCCCTCCCTTTTCCTCTCTCCCTCCCTTCCCCCTCTCTTTCCCTTTCTCTCTTTCTCTTATTCCCTTTCTCTCTCTCTCTTTTTCCCTAAAAGACCCTAGGTTCATTTAGGATTAAAGATAGCCCTGAAATTTGGGTTATTGCTCAAGTCGGGGCTAGGATTAGGTTTGGATTGGAATTAGGAATTTTGGTTGTGGTTGGGCATGGGTCCATGCAGAGGAATGGTCAGGACCAGGACAGGACAAATTCTTTCCCTCCCACCTCTCACAGCCTCTAGATATGAATAGGCCTAAGTTAATATTATCTATGGGGAGTTTGGGCCTGGACAAATGAGCCTTGGCCCTGACTGATGAAAAAGCTGAGGTGTTGAAATCACCTGGAGAGGGGCTCCTGCCAGGCCATCCCACAGACCCATGTACGGTCGCTCCTGAAGGTGCTGGGATGAGCCATCTCAGATACCCCAAGAAGCATGGTTTAGAGTTCAGTTTGTGACCAGAGTTAGAATTCAATTTGTGGTCATGGAAGGGTGTGAAATTTTAAAAGGAAATGATTTGGAAATGACTGAATAAATTTTATATGATTGTGATGGAATTCTATTGCTCCGAAAAACATGAAAAGACTTATATGAACTGATGCAAAGTAAAATGAGCAGAACGAGAACATTACACACAATAACGCAGTAATATTGTGTACTATGAATAACTTAGCTACTCTCAGAAACACAATGATTCAAGACAATTCTGTAGTACTTAGGATAAAAGGTGTTGTCCATCTCCAGAGAAAGATCTGATTAGAGTCTGAATGCATATCAAAGATACTTTTTCTTTACTTTCTTTATTTTTCTTGTATTTTTTTTTGGTCCGTGTTTTCTTTCATAGAATAACTTACATGGAAATGTGTTTTGTATGACTTTACATGTATAACCTCTGTCAAATTGTTTGCCTTCTCAATGAGGGGGGAGGGAGAGAATGGAGAGAATTTGGAATTCAAATTTTGAAAAATAAAGAATGTTAAAATTGTTTTTATATGTAATTGGAAAGTAAATAAAATATTAAATTAGTTTAAAAAAAAAAAAAAAGAAGGAAATGATTCTTCTCCTGTTTTGATCTTTTCTTCCTCTGTCCTTTGTCCAAAGAGGGAGGAAGAAGGGAGCCAGGTCAAATTTGCCAGGCTGTGTCCAAGTTCCCCTAGAGAGGATAAGTTTTCCTGACCTCTACTGAGCTTTGACACCTTAATGACCCACTGTGCCAATTGAGGACATTACTGAACCGAGCTAGAGGATGAACAATGGGGGGTTTGGGGAAGATGGGAAGTTCATTTCTGCCTGGAATATTATTTTCTTTTTTAAAAAGTATTTTTTAAAATCAGAAACAAAAATATGCTGGACAAACACAGGTATACATATAATGAATGATAAGAATTGAAATCCCAAACAAAACAGTTTGAATGACCTACATTTTGATACTTGTGCTTAAAAATTGTATTTAAAAAAAAAAATCTCCAACTGATCAAATTTTTTTGGACTTAGCAAGGCTGATTCCAGGACCACAGCCCTATACTTATCCACTAGTTTACTGTCAGGTTTCTGTTAAAAGCTTCCTAGCTTGTGAGGATCAGTCAAAACTTGTACTTAATTATTAGAATAGCCTTTAACAATCCATAGTCACCTCCATACCACAAGAAGGCTTCAAAGGAAGACTTTATTGGCCATCACAGTTTGAGAAAAGGACAATTAACCAAAAGAATTTATTTGCTTTGGGTCTTTTCTTCATTGCTTTTCTTTTTTTCTTTTTGTTTGTCTAACTTTTGTTAATTTTTTCCAATTAGCAAATTAAATTTTTTCTAATTAATTTTTTCCGATTAATATTTTTTCCTCCCACCACCCTCAAGAAAGAAAGAAAAAAAAAAAGATCCTTGCAACAAATGTGCATAGTCAATTAAGAGAAATTCCTGCATTGACTATGACCTCTTTTCCATGATGGAGTTACAGCTTCTTGAGAGGAGAGACTGCTTTTATTTTTGTATAGGGCCTACCACAGTGCATATAGTACTAAATATAGATAAACACTAAATTAATTAATTAAATTGATAAAATTAAGAGCCTACTATGTCCTAGGCACTGTGCTGAGTGCTAGGAAGCAAAAGACAGTACCTGCCCTCAAGTAGCTTATAATTTGATGGTGGAATAGGTGTTCTGCCTCTTCTATATAACATCCCTTCAAGTATTTGAAGACAATAATTATGTCTTTTCTTTTCCAGGCTAACCACCTTCTACCAAATGGTTTCCTTAACCAATCTTTGTTAAAGTAGGAAGAATCTTCACAATTAAAGTGTCACAGAGTCACCAAAGAAAATTGATCTGAAACATTTTGTGCATGAGATGACTGCAGAATCAGAGTTTCCAGAGTAACTTTGATTTCAGGGGCAGCAACATTAACAAGAAAGTTTTTGGGGAGATGATCCTTTACTCCCATTTTCCCATCAATACCCTGTCCACCATAAAGAGATTAGAAAGCTTTATTGCTGTTATTTTTAATTTGGTTAAATTCTACTTTCTTTCCCATACATGACTTTATATGTTTTCTCATGTTTATGTTTTAGTCATGGAATTTCAGAGTTAGAAGGGGTCTTAAAGGTTATACAGTTGATCTTGTTTTGTGTGTGTGTGTGTGTGTTCTTTTTTTCTGAGGCAATTGGAATTGATTTGCCCAGGTCACATAGCTAGAAAGTGTTAAGTGTCTGAGATCACATTTGAACTCGGGTCCTTCTGACTTCAGGGCTGGTGCTCTATCCACTGCACCACCTAGCTGCCCCTTGAGACTTTTTTGTGGCATAAAAATATTTCATTGCCTTGCTCTGCCAGAATTGATTAAACCATTCCCTAATCAATGGATTAAATATTTCCAGTTTTCAATATTCTTAATAAAACTTTTATAAATGTTATATTGTTTACAATCTTTTTCATACGAAGTACTCTTAGTCTTATTCCCTTCGTTAATGAGCTCCAGGAGGGCAAAAGTCCACATGTTCCTTAATGAGGATTAGATATCTTTTCCATTATAAAGCTATTGAGCTCTGAAGATGGGGTTCAAAAATAATGAATGAATAAGAATAAATATATGATGACTAACTGTGAAGGAGAAAATGAGTGAGAGAGTAAGGAAGTAAATGAATAAGTGAACCACACAATTTAGTATCAGTTGGCTATATTCCATGTTGTATTGTTGCGTATTTTGTGGATGTGTTGATTCCTCAACAAGACTGTGAACATCAAAGGACAATATCTTCTTTTCCTGTCAGATCTTGAACATAAAGTCTAATCCAAACTTGGGCAAATGAGAAATAAGCAAACTTTTAATGAAAACTGAAAAAAAATAAAGACTTGAGAAACACACACAGGAGGTTGTAAACAAAAGTCAAGTTTTATTTTATTTATTTCATTCTATTAGTATTGGAACCTGTTTCTCCCATGAAGTGGGGTCGGCTGGGGAATGGCATGGAGAGAAAGGACCAAAAGGAGGGGCCCCATGGCCCTCTCCCCTTGATTCTCCTACCCTAAGAATCAGGTTTCTCAGCCCTTCACTGGCAGTCCCAGACGCAAAGGTAAGTTAGTTCAGGAGCAGAAACGGAACACGGTGCTTAGCCTATCGGCTGGCCCTGACGCTTATGAAGACTTCAAGTATTTCTCAGGGGGATGGAGGGAAGTCAAGGGAAAGGAAGTGAAAGGTGTCCACATACCAGGGCCTTAAACAAGAGGATAACTACTCTAAAATGCCATCTCATCGCTCCACTCCCCAAACCTAATTTTGCTAGAGTCTGCTAAAGTAGATAATTGCCTGGACTTCAAAGATATTGATCTGGTTGATAGCTGAGAAATCAGCCAGGAAACTAGGAGACCTAGATTCTAGGGCAAATCATTTGCCTCTCTGGGTCTGTTTCTTAAACGGTTGATCTCTAAGGTCCCCTGCAGCTCTGACATTGTGTTATTTGCTCTTCCATTCCTCCCAGTTATGCCTTCTAATTGCTTGTGATGCCCTGTGATGTCCCAGGCTGGATGGTGTCAAGTGCGGGGATTCTTGATGGTCCCAGAGGGGAGGGGGAGTCCTGGATGGTCCTGTGCTTTCCCCATTCTGCCACACAGATAATACAAACAAGCAGACTGGCGGCAGACTTCCCTTTCTCCAGTAGCAAGTCTTGTGTCAGGCTAATATCAGAATAAATCAGCAGGAGCTAGAACAAGGAACAGGGCAAGGTCAGAGCGCAGTAGTCCTAGCGAATCCAAAGAAGTCCCCGGCCCCTTCTTCCATCTTGATCTCTCTGCCAATACCTCTCAGCAGATAATTTGCCCTTGAAGCAGGAATTCTACAATATTGGGCAAAGGGTAGATGGGTCAGCTTGGGCTATTCCAGGCCACCTTGGGTGATGGAAAGGGATAGAACTCCACGCAAGGATTCTGTGTGTCCCTAAAGCTCACTTCCTTAGGCTTACCCAATGCCCACAAGCCCAGCTTGTGTCTTCCAGGGATGTGAATATTCCCAGGGCACTAGAGGGACCACTTTTTTGAGTTTGCCAGGAAAGAGATGCCATGCTCAGAGAATGGTATCCCAGGATGACTTTAAGGAGGCAGAATTCTGGGTTGATTCTGATAATAAAGAATTGTCCCCTACCAACTACCAAACATGTCTCCTCTAGGCTGGGATCTTACTTGTTAAGTGTGTTGTTTTTGACTGTTCCCTTCCTTCAACGATATAGGTATGAGGAAATCTGGGATGTGGAGAGAGGAGAAAGGATTCTGGCATCTCTGCATCAGCCTCCTCACCCCCTCCCCCAAACAATGCTAACACTCTTCCAGATCCTCCTCCCACCCCTACTCTCCATCTTTCTGACTCCAAGACTGTTCATTCTCCTCCTGCTGGGGAGGGAATATTTCCTTCTTAGTCCCACGATTCCTAGACTATCTGAGCTGAAAAAGTGAATGTGGAATGTCAGAGCTGGAAGAAGTCCTAATAATCATAGAGCTGAACTCTTCCATTTTATAGAAAACTGAGGTCCAAAGAGAGAAATGGTTTGGCCAGGATCACACAACCAGTCGGGAACAGCTGGCAATGACTAGCTCTGGTACAGGGGATCTCAAGCCAACCACATAGTTCTTTCTCCCAACTCCCCAGCTCCTTCCATTTTTTGTTCATCTTCCTTCATCCTTTCCATTCCATGCCTTATCCCCATAAGGCCTTGATCTTAACTAGTTGTCAGCTAATCCCCATTAAAACACTAACTGTGTAACGAACATGTAACTTAGATACATAAAGTATCTTGCTTTCCAGAGGTATTTGTATTTCAATAATCATGCTCCGGGGTCCAGGAGACACTCATAACTACTTAAGGGCTTCAGAAGGGAAGTAGACAGATCCCTGATTCTCTGGAAAACTAGAGGACCTTTAAACCCCAAAGGAATAAAGTGATAATGGTAGAATTTCATGTTCTGTGACAGGTAGTCAGAGGCAGTGGCCTTCAGATTATACTGTTCAGGTAACTTCTTCTATCTATTTGTGGGATCAGCCCTGGAAAGAAGCTACTCTTGAATATTGCTTTAACTTTATGTCATAACCACCTGGGCTCCAAAAGCAACAGACCTGTTGGAAATGCTGCTGAAACTTTTCAGCTCCTGAGGGTCTCCAGAAACTATCCTCTCATCACCACATTAATTTCCTTATCTTTAGCATAACTGGCCCCTCCCTCTATCCCCCCCCAGCCTGTATCCTGACTCTTGCTTGGGATCCCAGAAGAAGCAGAAGAGAGAAGTTCAGCATATTCACCAACTCTTGTCCCCTGGACCACAGTAGGGATGGGAGTTGGAGACCATGGTGAATTTTGCTCTCCCCAAAAAGTGATAAGCACTTGAGGTGTCTTAGTTCTTTGAGAGGGAACAGAAATGAGGATGGGGAAAAATAACCTCTTCCCAGATAAAGGACTTTTATAATTCTTTTCTCTAGGCTTCCATGGCTTAGACAAACTGACATGTGATAATCAGGGCAGGAATTACTTTTGGACAACTAATGGGACCAGGGATAGGCTGGCTATAGAATACTGGTGATACAGTGAATTATCAATTAGCTGCCCAATGAAAGGGTGGCACCCAGGATCCTAAAGTAGATAATCCCCACCACATAAATCAATGATTTATATTTGACTTTGGAATATATTCTATAATTCCTTTTCAGGGTGGGGGAGGAAGGGAGGGATTCTTTATCTTTTTAATTTTCTGGCTCAGGTGAAAATTAAAATATGCCTGCCTAACCTGATCACATGCCAACTTACAGCCAAGGAGATTCAGATCCAAGGACAGAGAAATAACACCTTGGGATATACTGCCGGTTTTGGAAATGATCTTCCACTCCAGCTCTTGCCATGATTTAAAAATTAGAAGGTGACTGTGTGATCACTGAATCCCAGGGTGCTTAAATGACTCACAAAACGCAGGATCCCAGGATGTTGAGCCAGAAGGGATTTTAGATAGCCTCTAGTAAGTAGCAGAGCTGAATTCAAAACCCAGATTTCCTGCCTCCAAAGTTCTTGTGCTTACATTAATTACCTGGGGGTGTCTTAAAGCCATATTTTCCATTTCCAAACAGTCTCGCTTTTAATAGTTTTAGAGATCTGGCTAAGAGGCATTCTCAGACCATTCAAATTTTCAGGATTTCTTCTTTTTCCCAAAAGCACGCTTGACATGTAGAATCTAAGATTTAGACCCAAAAGAGACTACAGAGGCTAGCTCTTCTTTCCACCGAATAGAGGAGGTCAAGTGTCCTTTTCACTAGATCATACTACATGTTAAAGAGCTTCTGTTGCTATCTTTAGAAAAGGTTCATTTTCTACAAGAAAATAATGACAATAATGAGTTAAGTGAGCCTTAAATCTGAGCTCTATCCCCTCACCTCAGAGCCTTGATTCTTGGCATTTCTCAACTTCACACCCCCAAAGCTCTAAGAGGGAAAAGCAAGTTGAATTGCCGCACCACAGTCACAGATGGTCACAGCTAGTCCAATTCTCTCCTTATACAGAGAAGGCTCAGATAAGGGAAATAATGATTTGACTGAGGTCACACATCCAGTCATTAGGATAAGCAGTATTCGAACCCAAATCTCCAGACTCTAAGACCCATTCTCTTTCCACAGAACCACATTTCCTTCTTTCTCCTAAGTCTGTGCACTGATGTTCTTCTGGGTTATAAAACCAAGTCCCACCTTGGAGCTAAGTCTACGGGGACTCTAGGGCCAAAACGCGGGAAGGGAGAGGGGCTGGTGGCTATATGAAGTTGCTGTCCCCTTTCCCTCCTCCTCCCCCCCAAGGTCTTCATATCCACACAGACGTTTTGCCATCCTTGCTGCTGACACTGCTGCCTTTCTCTGAGTTGGATTTGGCTTTGGTCCCTTGGCGCCCCTGGGCTCCGTCGGCGTGGTTCTGCTCCACAATCGTGCCCGCTGAGGCTGGGCTGTCAGTCCTTGAAGGTGGTAGCCCTACCTGGGCCGGATAAGCGGGAAATCCATTGCTCCTAACCCCATTGGTAGGGTCCTGGGATCCAGCCCGATGGGTTCCCCGGAAGGCGGCGGCAAGATCCACCGGCGGTGGGTTCTCCTCCGGGCCGGGGCCCTGGAGTTCCTGGAGCTCCTGCAGAGCTCCGTTGGCCAAGTTCTGCTCATGGGCCAGGAGGCCCCCCGGCATGAGCCTCCCCGTTGCTGCCGCCCTCTCGGCCCTGACCACCAGGTTGTACTCGGGGGGGCAGGAGATATTGCGAGTATATGGGTAGCCATGGGGCAGCTGCCGGGGCAGGGGCGGGGGTGAGGGATAGCCTCCGGACCCCTGGTCCCGGCCCCCCACCCTGCGGTTCCTCACGGCGTCCTGCAAGGTGCCCAGCCCCAGGTGGGCCATCTCACAGAGATTCAGGACGAGGCAGAGGCAGCTGACCACATACATCACCAGGAGGAAGACGGTCTTCTCGGTGGGCCGAGACACGAAGCAGTCCACCGTGTGAGGGCAGGGGTCCCGGCTGCAGCGGAAGAAAGGCTGGACCTCGAAGCCGTACAACAGGTACTGCCCGACGAGGAAGCAGATCTCAAAGGAGGCCCGGGCCAGCAGCTGCAGCACGTAGATCTTCATCAGCCCCTCCTGCTGGATCCTTCGCCTCCCGTCGTGCTTCTGGTTGGCGGGCCCGGCCTCCACGGAGCCCTTGCCCTTCTCCCCGGCCAGTCCCTCCTTCTCCTCTTCCTCCTGCTCGCGGTCCTCCCGGCTTCCATCTCCACCCTCCTCTTCCTCCCCCACGCCTCCCGCCAGGCCGATCATGGGCTCCTCCTCCCCGCCGTTCGGGCTGTCGGCCCACCCCGGGTGGGGCAGCGGCGGGAGCCTCCTCCTCGGGGGCCGCCGGCGGGCGCCGCGGCCTCCCTGCCGCCAGCGCCTGGCCCGGCGCCTCTCCTCCTCCGAGGCCCGCGCCAGCCGATGGATGGCATAGCCGAGGTACATGACGGACGGCGTGGAGATGACGACGATCTGGAAGACCCAGAAGCGGACGTGGGAGAGCGGCGCGAAGGCGTCGTAGCAGACATTGTCGCAGCCCGGCTGGCGCGTGTTGCACAGGAATTTGCTCTGCTCGTCCGAGTAGATGGACTCCCCGCCCACGGCCGTCAGCACGATGCGGAACACGATCAGCACGGTCAGCCACACCTTGCCCACGAAGGTCGAGTGGTTGTGGATCTCCTCCAGCAGCCTCGTGAGAAAGCTCCAACTCATGTTGGTCATAAGGGCTGATCAGTCAGGACCTGTGGGCGGGAGGCGGCAAAGGCAAGGCGTGAGAGCCCAGCACTGGGGAGCCCAGAGCCCGAACGGCGCCCACACTCCCACCCCGCGCAGAGCCGGGCACAGAGCAGCCGCTCCATCAGTGTCTGTGAGAGGGGCAGGCCTGGCTTTCAAGCCGGTCACCGAACTCTGCGCAAGTCACCCCGCCCAGCCCCCTTGAGCCTCAGATTCCCCACCTGTAAAATGGGGATAAAACTCCTGTCCAATCTACTTCCCGCGAAGTGTTTATTGACTGGAGAACGGCTAAACCAGTCGTGCCGTATGAATATAATGAAGTATTACAAACCTTAAAGTGCTTTAGAAATGTGATTTATCATAGCATGCCTTATAAACTGCATTCCAGCCTCTGCCTGGACGCTTCGGGTGAGAAGGCTCTCCTACCTCCTGCACTCCCTGGTTTGTTTTGAGATCCCTTTTGTCACACTTTTTTTTTTTTCATTTCAGATTCTAAAGCCAACTCCTTCCTCCATCCCAGCACATCAATCTCTTAGAGTCCTCTCTCCCGCTCTCAATCTGTCCAAAGAGGGCAGTGATTCTAATCACCCTTTTCATTCCATGCTTCCTAAAAGCCAACCTTTGACTTCCGCATCATCCCTTTCCCATGTTGACCCTTCCCCTCCCCAGACTTTAATGTCACCCTACCTCCGAGCTATCTCCAGACCCGCTCCTACATCCTTGCTTTACTTTTCCTCCCCTTCCAAACTTGGGAGGCCCCGGGCACGAGGGATCTCTCTACATCCCTTGTGAAGCCCTAAGTAGTTATGAGTGTCTCCTGGAATGCTTATCCAAATGCCAGCCAGTTTCTCCCATTGGGAATGTTGGGAACTGGGACCGAGGAGGAGATTCTAGTCTTCTAGATCTTCTGGTCTTCTTGAGGGCCCAGGTAAGGAATGACAAGAGTTAACAAGAGTTAGGGAGAATCAGAGTAGAGGCTTAGGGACAAGAGTTTGAGGACTTAGAGGGATCACCCTTTCAAAACTTGAATTGTAAGTTATTATCATCAGCAGATAGAAAAATCAAACCCATGACCCTGGGGAGTTGGGGCCATGAATTGTCCAGTCAGGAGGCTGATGGTAAGGCTTCATGAACTTCCCAAGAGGCCATTCCACTGAAGGAATTTAGATGGCCTCCATCCTGGCCTCATTTCCTTCTGAGTCACAACAAAATTCTCTTTCATTCTGCCTCTGAACATAGGAAGAAGGAAGACATAAAGGGACCCATCCAGCTTGGTGGAGTAAAAAGAACGCTTGATTTGAAACTGGAGAATTTGGGTCCAAATACTGACTCTAAATGCTATACATAACCAGATAAAGAACTGATGGTTTTAGAATGAAGATCAAACCATACTTTTTCACTTTATTCTTTCTCATGTTTTTTCCCCCTTTTGATCCATTCCTTCTTTCACAACTGTGGCTGATAAGGAAATATGTTTTACTTGAATAGCACATGTATAACCTATGTCAAACTGCCTGCTATCTTCAGAAGAGGGAAGGGGAGGGAAGGATAGAGGGAGAAAAATTAGGAACTTAATATCAAATTTTTTTTGACATGTAACTGTGGGGGAATAAAATACTATTAAATTCAAAATTAATTAATTAAATTAAAAATAACCAATACTATTAAAAAATAAACTGCCATTCTGTGAACAGTGGGCAAGTCTCCCTCTCTAACTGGCCACCGGTTTCCTCCTCACTAAAAGAAGCTGGATCAGATTGCCAAAAATAACAAAAGATAAAAATGAAGATAGTTTATTATATATTAATTATACACTAAATTACATACTGTGTAAAATTATATATATAATATTGATATATTAAGTTATGTTATATATAAATAATTATTATATATCAAAAGTCACTACATTTTTTTCCACTTTTTTTATTAAAGCTTTTTATTTTCAAAACATATGCATGGATAATTCTTCAACATTAACCCTTGCAATTGTGTTCCAATTTTCCCCCATCTTCCCTCATCTCCTCCCTTAGATGGCAAATAGTCCAAATATATGTTAAATATGATAGGATGTATATACTCTTTAACACATTACTAGGCATAAACTCTAAGGACAAAGACAAAGGAAAGGAGAATGCCACATATAATAAAACATTTATAGCAGCACTTTTATGGTAGCAAAGAACTGGAAAAGCAGGAAGGAAACAAGCCTTAATTAAAGCTTGTACCTCTTGTACCTCCTGTGTACAAGGTGCTATGCTAAGGGCATTAGAAATATCTTTTTTGAGCTTCACAACAATTCTTTTATTATCCCCAGGAGGCAGACAGAAGTTATTTGACTTGCTTAGGGTCACAAAGATAGTAAGTGTCTGCTTTGTTTTTGGACTCAAATCCTCCTGACCCCCAGTCCAGTGCTCTACCTGAACCACTTTAGTGTTTATTGACTGGAGAAACCAGTTGTGGTATATGAATATAAGTAATATTATTATTACTTTTTGCTGAGCAATTGTGAGCCCAGGGTCACACAGCTAGGAAATATTAAGTGTTTGAACTCGGGTCCTCCTGACTTCAGGGCTGGTGCTCTATCCACTGCACCACCTGACTGCCCCTAATGAAGTATTATTGTGTCCAGAAATGCCAAATGGGAAGAATTGTTTGAACTGATGCAGAGAGAAGCAAACAGAACCAAGAGAACAAGTTTCACAATGGCCATAATAATGTAAAGGCGAACAATTCTGAAAGTCTTCAGAATTCTGATTAATGAAATGACCTGTCATGGCTCTCAGAGGACTGAGGCAGGGAGTGAGAAGGGGTGGAGGTGGTGGAATGGGACGGACACTTGGAGCCAAGAAGTCATGAGTTCAAATCTTGTTCGTGACACATGTTACCAGTGTTCTTTCTTCTCAGCAAGTTATTTAACCTCTCTCAGCCTCAGTTTACTTGTCACTTTGGGGGTTGGACCAGAAACTTCTAAGGTCCCTTCCAAATCTAAGTCTATGATCCCACAGTGAACCCCACTTTCCTCCTTCTGGTTCCCCTTGGACCAGAAACCTCTAAGGTCCCTTCCAAATCTAAAGCTTTGATCCATGGTGAACCCCACTTCCTCCCTTCGTTACAGATGAGGAATAAGACCATTATTTTCAGACATGGCTGATATGCTGATTTTTCTTTTGTTGCTTAGATCATCCTAACTCCTTACAAGGGAGAAGGAGGGCATGAGGGAGAGTCACTGGGGAAAGACAGTATGGTTTTTAAAAAATCGTTAAAATATTTTTTAAAATAAACAGAGTTGGGCTAGATGACTCTAAGGAAACTAATTCTAAATCCTGCGCCTCCTCGCCCCTCCCGCCCTTCCCCCCATCTGGAAGCAAGTCCAGAGCCGCGAAGGTGTCTCCGGCAGCACACCCACTCCCTCTTCTTGGAAAGTTTCCTGCTCCATCTCTGGCCCTGGTCCCTGGCTCGCCCTTTGGAGAAAAAGATTTCTAGAGAAGAGGCAAAGATCCTAGCAGACCTTTGCACTCAAAGTGGATATTTGTGGGTGAAGAAGGGGAACCGCGGGCTTGCCCTTCTCTCCCGAGTCCCTCCAAACTGCTTCTTCGGGTCCTTAACAGAAATTCAGAGATGCGCAAACACAGGCGGCCCTCCGAGAAAGAGTGCACATTTACGGAGAGACCCCGGAGCGGCAGACCTCGAGCTCAAGCTATTCACAAACAGACGAGCCCACTCAGCCACTCTCTCACACACACGCACGCACGCACGCACACGCTTACTTGCAAAGGGGCAGTGGGAGTGAGGGGATTCCCCAAGAGGGCAGAGGTGGGGGAGGGAGTGCTACTTACAGAGCCATGGTCCTGGATCCCACTCCGGAGCCCGGCTCCCGCAGGGCTCGGAAGCCTCCTAGCTCGGCCCCGCCCAGCCAGCCCAGCCCTGCCCAACCCCAGGCACTGCTAGCCAAGGCTGTGCAAGATTCCGCTAGCTACCGGACCCGTCACTCTGACGGCAGTGAGGGTGACCTCAGACATGCGGTTATAAAGGGCACGGAGCCGTGGGCTGGGTGGGGCAGTAGGACCCGAGTTCTAATACCTTAGGCACACCCCCTCTCTGGGTCTCAGTTTCCCCGCCTGTAAAATGAGAGAGATACACTTGATGATCCTTGAAGTTTCCCTAACTTCGGAATCCTGGAAGAGAACCCTTCATCATCAAACCAGGTAGGTCTGGAATAATGGAGTTGGGGGAAAAATCAAATCCGGCCAATCCCCATGTCACCCAGACACTTTCCAGAGAACAGCCCCGGAGTGTTCTTTCCAGTATGATCCTGTCTACCCTGGGCTCTCCTCCTTTCTGGGTGAATGTTCCTTTCAGTCTCGTTCTGCTCGATCATTATCCGCACCTGGTCTAACTATGGATATGTCCCGAGGCTTTGTCTAACCTACCCCCTCTCATTTGGTGACCACGTCAGTTCCCCAGGGTTAAGCAGATAACTCCCAGATTTTTCTGTATGCAGGCCTCTTCACTCTTCTGACTTCCAATCCCATTTCATTAATGGCCTGTTGAATATCAATGAATATGCTGTAGTTAAAGCAAAAACCCAGCCCCCTTCTCCATTTCCTGATTTCTAAAAGGGAGCCAGCAGCCTTCAAGTACCCAGAGGTACAACATGTAGCCAGCCAAACCTTATTGGTTCCATCCCCATAATCTTCCTTTTGAGTTCTCCACTTATACTTCTTAGGTCTTCTTCATCTCCCGACTGTTTCAACAAATCTGCCTTAAAACTCTCCTCTTTAATCCACCCATCCTACAGCTGCCCAAATGATATTAATTAGTTCTTCTGAGCAATACAATGATCCAAAACAATTCCAAAAGACTCATGATTGAAAATTCTGTCCACATCCAGAGAAAGAATTGGAGTCTGAATGCAGATCAAAGCTCACTATTTTCAATTTCTTTCTTTTTTTTTCCTTTTGCAAACTTTTTTTTTCAGACACGACTAATATGGAAATGTTTTATTTGATTGCACATATGTAACCTATATCAAATTGCTTGTCTTCTTGGAGAGGAAGGAGAAAAAGAGGGAGGAAGAAAATTTAGAACTCAAAATTTTATAAAAATGAATGTTAAATAAAATAGTCCAATATCAAAAATAAAATATTTTTTTAAAATGATATTCCTAAAGCACATAGCTGACCATATCTATAACTTCCTGACTCAATAAAGGCCAGTGGTTTCCTAATTGTTTCTAGAATCAACTGCAAACAACTGTTTTGCATCCAAAGCTCTTTCACGCCTTCCTCAGCCCTGTCTTTCTAGGTTCAAACATTACCTCCCTTCACTTTATGGCCTTCTTGCTGTTCCTCACAGACAATATTTCATCTCTGGCATCCATGCCTTTGTCCAGCTGCCTAGCATTTCTGGAATGTCTTCCCTCCTCGTGTCTGCTCTTAGAATGCCCATCCTGAACTGTCACTCCTCCTGTGAATTCTTCCTCTCTTCCCCCATCTTGGCCTGTTCTTCCCTTGACTCGGCTTGAAAAAATACCAAATGCTCTGGACAGTATGTGGGATCATGGAATTTTGATATGTAGGGAAATTTAGAAGTCACTGTTACAAATGACCAGGTTAAGGTCCAGAAAATTATGTGATTTACTCAAAGGCACAGGAGCAGTAAGCAGCAAAGCTAGCATTTAAATCTAGGTTCTTTGCTAATACCACATAGATCAATTTCACATTGATCAATACCAATACCACATTGATTCAATATCTTGACAAAAATCCCCCCTCTCTCCTGGGGTCTAAGCCTATTTCTACAGATGCCTACAGGACATCTCCACCGAAAAGGGATCTCAGTCTAAAACTGAACTTATCCTCTTTCCAAAATAGGGTTCTTCTATACATATTTCCACAATTATCATTTAGCTATTATTTCTACTTATCCCAGTGACTCAGGATCAAAATCTCAGCTCCCTGGCTTTTACTTTACTTTGCTTTTACTTCCTCATCAGCTTTGTAACATGTCTGAAACCCATTCTTGTCTTTCCAGCTCCCCTCTCTTTACTTCTTGCCCAGATCTTTGTGACCCTTTTTTCTTCAATTGCCATACTAGCTCCTCAGGTTTTTCTGTTTCCATTCTTTTTCTTTAGTCCAATCCTTCCTCCACATTCCACCATATTAAATTTTCTAAAATGAATCTCTGATCGTATTGGCTCAAGAACCTTCATAGGCTCCTCCTTACTGAATAGTTGATATTTATATGGTACTTTAAGGTTTGCAAAGCATTTTATAGATATTATTTCCTATGAATCTCACCACAGCCCAGGAGGAGGATCATAAAAGGACTTTTCTCACCATTTTAGAAATGAGAAAACTAAGATTCAGAAAATGATTTGTTCAAAGTATTTGGTGTGGCATCTGAACACAAGACCAGCTGACTTTAGGACCAATATTCTATGTCATTCTGAGACTTTTCAGTCTAGAATTCAAGATCCTCCATGATCTGGTACCAACATGCCTTTCCAGCTTCATCTTCTCCTTTTATTTATATAGGTAAAGAATTATAGTCTTAGAACTTGGTGAGATCTTAGAAATAAGAGAGAGAGACAGAAAGAAAGAGGGGAAAGAGGAGAGAGGGAGAAGAGAGAGAAAGAGAGAGGGGGGGAGAGAGAGAGAGAGAGAGAGAGAGAGAGAGAGAGAGAGAGAGACAGGCGAGAGACAGAGAGACAGAAACAGAGAGACAGAGACAGAAACAGAGAGACAGAGACAGAAACATAGAGAGAGACAGAGAGAGAGAGAAACAGAGAGACAGAGACAGAGACAGAAACAGAGAGAGAGAGACAGAGACAGACAGAGACAGAGAGACATACACACACAGAAGAGAGAGAGAAAGAGAGAGAGAGAGAGAGAGAGAGAGAGAGAGAGAGAGAGAGAGAGAGAGAGAACAGTCCTGAGTCTTGGTTGTGTTCAGATCTCCTGAGATGTTCTCCACTGCAGCTAACGATTTTGGATTTAAAAAAAAAAAAAGTTTTCTCAATTTCTTGTTCTGGGTGAAGATCCAAGTGGTTGAAGAATGGAGACATCTGGGAGCAGGAAAATATAGAATTCAGGAGAAGTGAAGGAGGTAGCAAGAAACATTGCTCTCTTAAGGATGCGGGTCTAGGGAATGTAGCTCCCTTGTCCAACCAGAGATTCTAGAACTGTGCGTTCCTCCTCAGGACAGGGACTCCCTGAGGGAAGGGATGATGTCTTCAGCCTCCTCTCCGGACTGGGTGCTCCGGGCGCTCCAAGAGAGCAGAGCCAGAGAACCCCTTCCTCAGAGAGAACAAGCGGTCCAGAGGTGGTATGGAGGTGCAGAAGGAATTAGGGCTGGAGCTGGGGGCCCACCCCTTCTAGACCCTGGTCATAAGAATGCTGAGGAGCACACACACTCTCCAAAACATTTATTCATACACACTGAATTTCAGGCACAAACATATTACATACAAACAAGCATACATGACTGCCAAGTACACTATGCTTTCCACACCCAGCAGTTCCACATGGATTACAAATAAATGTCACACAAAGATATGTACAGATACATGCAGTGTTTCCCACACAGGTCTAACATCATAGTTGCAAACATAGAGAGGCCCCCAGAGGAACATACACATAGATATAGTCCCAAAGGCTCAGCCCTTCCAGGGGTCCTGAAAGCCTCTCCATCCCCTTCCCTTCCAGATACCTGCTCCAGGATGGCTAAGTCGAGGAGAGGAGAGACAGAAGAGAGGAATCCAGGGCTGGCCGGAGATAGGATGCTGAAGCTCTGTCCTTGTTCCCCCTCTGATGGAAGGCTGAGAGGGGCGATGGACAAACACATTTCCTGACCCTATTTATGTGGCCATGTCCCTGCCCCACCCCCCTGCTCCCCATTCTGAGGTGCTGGGGAAGAGGGAGGGCTAAAAGTAGTTCCTGGGGAAACGGTACCCTGACATCACCCCTCCTGAATCCTGGGGAAGTGCAGAGGATGTCAGAGAACATGTATTTGGAAATTCCTCATTTTCTGAATGGAGAAACTGAGTCCAAGAGAATGGCCTTAAGAAAAATAGGTTGTAAAAAAAAAAAAAAAAAAAAAGAAAAGAAAAGAAAAAAAAGAAAAATAGGTTGTAAGTGGCAGAGCCAGGATTTGAAGACAGGTTTTCCAATTCCAAATCCTATGATTTTTTTTTTCACTTATTATGCCATGATGTCTCTTGGTGTCCACCCAAAACACATCAGAAACAGGATTGAGAGGTAGAAAATATCTGATTTCCTTGAAGCCCCATTAACTCCTAATGGATCCCAAAGGCCATGTCAGGGTTTGAGGAGATCCAGAAATATCATTTCTCCACTATTTGGCTTAGGGCACTTTTCTCCATCTGCACTCAAACCCCTCCACACATTTCCCCATGATTTCAGGAGGAGCACTGAGTTCTTTCTAGAGAGCTTATCAATTCCACTAATCCACACTCTTCTCACCTGGAAAGTTCTTCCCCTGTTCTAACCTCCATCTGTCCAGCTGCAAGACCAACTTTCTCTGGCCCCAATGTCCAAAGATTACAAAAGGCAAGTGGTCGCAGGCTCTAAAAGGAACTGTTTAGCAGCTTTCCCGAAGAGTGGCCCCCCCACCCCCAAGCCATCAGGTTCTCAGAATTAGGAGGAATCACAGCCTCAGAGATCTAGAACTAAGGGACCTCCTGGTCCAACCTCTTCATTTTGCAGATAAGGAAACTTGAGTTCCAGAGCTTAAATGATTTTTTTAATCCCACAGAGCTAGGATTCAAGATCGGATCCCATGACTCCAAGTTTATCACTCTGTACCAGACAAAATTCCTCCAGTGTCTTGGGACTCAGAACATGGGACATTAGAGCTGGAAGAACCCTTAGAACATAAGATGTCGGAGACGGGAGGGACCCAAAGAAGAGTTAGCAATGTGATTTCCCTAAGAAGACCCAGAATAAGACCTGGAACACAAGTCTCTTTTCAACACTATTAGGTCAACAAGAGTCATATTCCTTTGTTCCTTCTTCCATTGATCTCAGCTTTCCCAAATCTAAATTACACCCTCAGAAATATATCTGCCTCCAAAAGTGCCTTGGTTCACTTGATTTTCCTAGTATACCAGAGCTAAGTGCAGAAGGACAGACTGTGTGCTCTCCCCAAATACAGGCAAAAGATCCAAAGGGCAGCATTTGCCTCCTTTTCCCCAACACAATCAAAGCCTGAGGAAGGGAGAAGGCCAATAACTTTGATTTCTATTGTATTTGAAGGTGCTTTCCTCTAATAACCTGTGGGTTGTTATTGTGATTGTAATATTGTAATATTAATAATTATTCCTATTTCCTATTCTTCCTTCCTTTCTTTCTTTCTTTCCTCTCTTTCCTTCTTTTCTTTCTTTCTTGCTTTTCTTTCTTATTTTTTTCCTGTATTTTTTTCTTCCCTGAACCAGGAGTCATCTTTAATTTTATATTTCACTCACAATATTTCAAAATTTTTCATTATATTATATCTGTTACGGTAATTTATGATCAACAATCTTTGATGTTATTATTGTAATTGTTTGGGGAAGACACAAATGGTGTCTTTGAATGGTGAATTTAATCAAGAAATACATGTTTGTACTGCTCCATTGACTGGCTGTTGCCTGGCCGTCTCCCTCTTTTGGGACCTGTCTATCCTCTGAGACACAACAATACTGAAATTAGGCCAATTAATAGGCTAATAACCCTATAGTGGCTTCTAAGTGTTCAAATGAAAGGAAAAATTAAGGTAGTAAACATTCTTGTCTTGTTTTAAGAAATTGCCACAGCCACCATTCTGATCAGTTAGCAATCATCGACATCAAGGCAAAAACCTCCAGAGGTCTTCAAAAAGACTTCACTTGTATAGCCAGATGATGATAGAGGCTCGAGTCCAAATAAAATCACAGAAAAAAATGAAACAAGCAAAGCTAGGAGTTAGCCAAGCTTCTCAGAGTGAACTGTGAATTGAAATTTGGAGGCAGGAAGGACAGAGTTTGGCATGAAGGATAGGAAGGGCCAGGATCTCATCTAAGGGAATAAATCTGGAGATGTGTTCTGTCTACAGAGGGCTTCTCCATTCCCTTTTCTCTTCCTCCCTTTCCCTATGTCTACCTCTCCTCACCTTCATTCTTTTACTGCTGACCCCCCCAATCTTTGCTTGTTGACGTCCTTCCCCTTTTTCAAGGAGCACTTTGGGAGCCTCTCCTCTTCCCTCAGCAAGTATAATTATCTTCATTTTACAGATGAAGAAACTGTCAGAGAAGATACATAAATGGCCCAAGTTGGATCAACTGGAAAAATCTGGCCTTGAAGCCAGTCTTCGGTTTCCAAAATTAATGCTCTCCCTAATATATCACAGTAATCTCATTTGTTTAATTAATACCTGTTGAAGAGAGGTGATTCAGACCATTTTCAGTGGTCTGGTGATGGAGAGAGAGAGGACTGTGGGAACTGAGTTTGGATCACAACATAGATTTTATTCTTTTTGTTGTTGTTTGCATTTTGGTTTTGTTCTCATTTTTCCCCCTTTTTATATAATTTTTTTGTATATCATGATAATTATGGATTGCATATGTTTAACATATTGGATTACTTGCCACTAGGGTGTGGTGAAAAGGAAAAAAATTTGAAACGCAAGATTTTGCCATAGTGAATGTTAAAAATTATTCATATGTTTTGAAAATAAAAAGCTTAAATTTTAAAAATTTAAAATAAATAAAATAAAAAAGGAAAAAGGAAAAACAATTACTATCTGTTAAAGAGAATTGAATCAACCTCTTTCAGTATTCCTTCCATCTTTGCTCAATCACACAGTAGGTACCAGAAAATAGCGGGTAGAGTTCACTTTTAAAGAGGATCCTGGAAAAAAAAAATCTTTTTAATGTTTAGTCTTAACCTAAAGGAACAGAGCACTAATGGTGGAATTTCAGATATGGTGGTAAGCCATTGAAAAATGTGTGTGTGTGTGTAAGTGTATATTTTGCCTTTCTGGTTCCCCTCACATTAAATTTAGCTGGGCTAACCAATGTCAAGCCAACCCTATTTATCAAAATCACCAGCCCTAATGGGCTGAGAAATCTGACCCTTCTCTCGACCCTTTCAGCTGTTGTTTGGCTCTTGGACCATTCACATCCCTGGGTCTTCCCTCTAGGCAGTTCTATTCCACAGCCCTAAAGACCCTAGAATCAAGCTGTGTAAACACTTCCAGCCAGGCTGGGACGGAAAGGGACCTGCCCCAACATCCCTGGCCCAGGCTGGTGGCCCCCACCTCACCCAACACACACAATACTGGGAGAGATTTTATGAATGAACAGGACCCAGACCCAACCTCTCCTTCCCTCTTTCGCCTCCCCCCAAATTCTATCTCCTGTTCTCATTTAACATTGGGTGAGAGCCAGGTCTCTCATAGACATGCCCTCCCCACTTGTTCTCCTCTATTCTGTCCCACCAACAGGAATGACAATAAAGGCAAAATAACCACTGGGTGGGGGAGGTGGCCAGGGTTAGGGGGACAAGGGGATTATTTAGAGATGAAATTAGTAGTAGGAATGGTTTGATTTATGATTATATATATAATATAATTTATGATAATAATCATAATAACAACTTAATTTTCTATAGCTCAGAGGTTTATAAAATGTTTTCTTCAGAAGATCCCCTGTGCTACAGGTAATATAAGTATTGGAGCCTCCCCATTTTACAAATAGGTAAACTAAATTTCATAGAAGGTGACTGACGCTGCCCTCTCCCACCCCCTCCTCCAGAACAGGGACCCCTAACTTTTTTTTTAAGTTTTTAGCTTTTGCTTAACCTTTTTTTACTTTAACCTTTTTTACTTAAGTTTTTAATTAATCTTTTTTATATCCTGGTCCCTTCTGGCAGTATGGTGAAGCCAGTCGAGAGTAGCATTCTTAAATGCATAAAATAAAATACAAAGGATTACAAAGGAAACAAATTCTATTGAAATACAGTTCTTGAAATACATTTAAAAGTATATCCAAGAACTCTTGCATTCAAGATATATTCTCTACTTTTCTTCCCTACCTTTACACATAGGGCTCAAAACTCTCATTATTTCATATGGGAGTCAAAGAGACCAAATTGTTCTAAGGTCATTATGAGATGACCAAAGCTCCTATCAGTTCAATCCAATTCAATAAGCATTGATGAAGTGTTTGCTCTGGGCAAACCACGTGTGACAGGATTTTAAAAAAAGAACAAGAAAAGTAGGGGGAAAAAAAAAGGAAAAATCATCTTGGAGATACAAAATAGAAATTTTTAAAGTCCCTACTTCTAAAAGTTTACATTTCTATAGGGGGAGGGAGTGAAGGAAGGGGGGCTTTTGTTTCCTATCTTGAACTGAAATACTTATTGGAAATCTTTGATAAAGATAAAATGCTTTTTTTACTTTTGTGTCCATTGACTGTGGAATCAATCAATGCACATTTATTAAGTGCCTAATATATGATAGGCACTATGCTAAGAATTGGGGATACAAAAAGAGACAAAAGATAGTCCAATGGAGGAAACAATATATTTATATATATTCACATATAGGAAATAATAAACAGAGAGAAGGCACTGGAATTAAGAGGAGTTGGGAAATGTAAAAGGTGGGGTTTTAGTTAGGACTTAAAGGAAGTCACAGAGATCTGCAAGTGGAGATAAGGAGGGAGAGCATTCCAGGCCCAGAAGAGGCCAGAAAAAAAAATACTGTGATCTAGGAATGGAGTGTCTTGTTCATGGGACAGCCAGGAGGGACTGAAGAAAAAGTGCCGTGAGTATGTGCATGTAGATATGTATATGTGTGTGTAAAGAAATATTACTGGCATCATAAGAAACTGAAGCTTTCAAGAAACATGGAAAACCTTAGGTGAAGTGATTCAGGTTCAGGAGAAAATAACCAAAACACTATACACTATGGATAGAATTCCACAGCTAAGTAATCACAGAAACAAAAACGCAGAATAATACAAAGAAGAAAAAAATCTAGCTCTGTGGGAAGACCCCCTCCCCAGGGAATGGGTGGGCACTAGCTGTTCGGCTCTTCCCTTCCTCCTTGGGATGACCCGAATTCTTAGGAACTGTTTCTTTCCAACAAGCTCCAATCTGCTCTGCCATCTAAATTCTTCCTTAATTAGCCAAAAAAAAACAAAGCTAATCCCTCTTTCATGTGACAGCTCTTGAGGAGACTGATCTTGTCCTCCCATGTTTCTCTTCTGGGAGAAACAAGACTCATACACAAGGAAAAGGGGAAAAAAAAGCCAGAGAACAATGCCTGCAGTGTGAAGGCCCGGTGCCGAGGTGCGATTGGCACAGTGAGTACCCCTGTGGAGGAAGGTTGTTGGGGGCTGAGTGAACAGCATGGGTGCTTCCTGGAGGAGCCGGGGCTCAGCTGGGCTGCCAGGGATGGAGAGCGCCGGGAGCCTTCAGACAGAACCGTCCTGGAGATGAGGGAGGGAGAAGTGGGTGTATGAGGGAGAAATAAGACTGGAAAGTTTGCTCTGGCTGCACTGCGATGGGGCAAGGGGGGGGGGGGGGGGGAGGGGGGGGGGGGGGAGTGGCGCTTCGAAAGCGGGGCCGAGGGCTGCAGGGTTTAGCCTGTCATGGTGAAGTCAGGTAGGGGCAATGGGACAATTATCTAGGTAGTATAGAGCTAATCCTTAGGAAACTCTGGTCACAAACCAGAGAAATGCACGGATCTCAGCAGGAGCTGGGCGCCTGAAAAGGGACACTTTTCCAAGGAAGAATGTCAGTAACTGGACTATGAAGGGATTAGGGAGAGGGTCTATTGCAATGACCTCCTGTCAGTTCTTGCCACTTTCGTGTAACAAGAATGGAATAAGAACATCATCAACAACAATAATTACTACTACTAGTAGTATTACTACTATCACTACTACTACTAGTATTACTATTACTACTATTACTGTTACTACTACTATTACTATTAGTAATACCACTGCTACTATTACTGCTACTACTGCTATTACTATTAGTAATACTACTACTACTACTATTACTATTACTACTATTAGTAATACTACTACTACTATTACTACTATTAGTAATACTACTACTACTACTATTACTATTACTACTATTGCTACTACTGCTATTAATTACTATTACTACTACTACTATTAGTAATACTACTACTACTGCTACTATTACTATGATTAGTAATACTACTACTGCTATTACTATTACTACTATTGCTACTACTGCTATTAATTACTATTATTATTACTACTACTACCACTACTATTACTATTACTATGATTAGTAATACTACTACTGCTATTACTATTACTACTGCTGCTACTACTGCTATTAGTAATACTACTACTATTATTACTATTACTACTACTACTACTATTACTACCATTACCACTACTACTACTACTACTATTACTATTACTACTGCTACTACTGCTGCTGCTGCTGCTGCTGCTGCAGCTGCTACTACTACTACTACAATAATAATAATCTTCCTTATGCACATGGTCACCCCACTCGTGCTTCCCACTCCTCAGTGGCTCCCTATCTAGTTGCTAACTCGGGACCATCCTGTCTTTTTAGTTTTAGCTCATAGTATTCCCTTCTGAACCTCCGTGTTCCAGTCACACTGGATGGACACCTGTCTCCAAAACATGTTTTATATTTCCCCATCTTCATATCTTTGCTCATACTCTTCCCTGTGCCTTGAATTCCCTCCCTCCCCTTCTTTACCTGTTAAACGCCCACCTCTCCTTTAACCCCTCCCCCTTCCCCCTCCTCTGCAGCCTTCCTTGATCCCCCTTGTCTTCAAGGACCTTCTCTTTTTGACTTCAGAAGCGCTTGGCTTTATACCCTTTTTGTGCATTACAATATTCTATAATTAGTTTTCTGTAATTTGAATCCCTCCCTCATGCCCTATCCCCACCGCCATCATTGACCTGTCCCTGTTCTCATGGGCCATTTATGAGAACGGGGATTGAGCTTTGTTTAAACCTTTTTATCTCCCTCGACAATCTGCACACAGGAAGTGCTTGCTGAATGAATGATGAGTGAATGCATGAGAGAAAGGAAATAAAGATGACCCATAACCTTCTTTTCTCCCCCATTGTCTGTTCTCTCATTCCTTTCACTCCAGCTGGGCAATGGGGTCGTCAGGGGGTATTTACCAATCTCCTGGGATATGATTATCCCAGCATATCATCACAGAAAGCATACTAGTTCTACCATTAGACTTTGGGTTCAACCAGGGCAGGGACTATCTTCTGCCTATTTTTGTATTTCCTGCACTTAGAGAAGAGATTAGCACATAGTAGGTGCTTAATAAATGTTTATTGACTGGCTGACTGACCTGGCTTTAGGGGAATTGGGTTGGAAGTCACTTTCTGCCACCTTCTTACTATGTGATCTTTGGAAAGTTATTTCACTTCTCAGTTTCTTCATCAGCAAAATGGGAGTAATGATAGCGGTACTTATTACACTGCCTGCTCTTCTAAGAAGAGCCGTTTGTAAATCTTAAAACATTATAGAAATGTGAATTATTATCCCCATCCATCGAGACCTGACCCATATCTATCCCTCTCCTGGCCTGTAGTCTTGATGGATAGCGCCTCTCATTTGTTCTGAGCACACTCTGCCCAGTAATTCAAATAATTCATATATCTTTGATTACCCAAATATGGACGGCTCTGGTGTCTACCCAGAGACTTGTCTTCCTTCAGTCATTTCAGTCATGTTCAATTCCTCATGACATTAACTTGGGGTTTTCTTGGCAGAGACACTGGAATGGTTGGCCATTTCCTTCTCCAGCTCATTTTACACAGAGAGAAACTGAGGCAAACAGGGTAAAGTGACTTATCCAGGCTCACCCAGCTAGGAAGTATCTGAGGCTGGATTTGATCTTATGGAGATAAGTCTTCCTGACTCCAGGGCCTGCGCTCTGTGCACTATGGCTGCCCCAGAGACTTACATTAAGAGCCCACCTCAGAAAAACTTTTAAAAATGGGCTCTGAGTTTTGAGACTTGAATTGTCAAGCAATTGATGGCCCATCAGCAGAAACAAGGAAGCCTGGAGAAGCTGGATGTTAGGGATGCGGGAAGAGATTATCTTTAGTCTGGTCTTGTTGGGTTCCAGTAGTCCAGTGGGCCATGATGGCAGCATGGGTGGGAGGAGGGAGAGGTACAAGATGATGCTGTGTTGGGAATAGGGGACATTTAGAGTCATGGCCAGACTAGCAAGTAAGAGGACAAGAGTGAGTGTGAGGGACTGAGAGAGACGGGGACTTGACATTGAGGCTCCAATTGGGAAGAGAAATCCAGAAGTGTCAAGTTATAATTGAAAAAGTAATGAGCAAAATATTTTTAGGGTTTTTTTTTTAATTTTTGCACATTGTTTCATGCATTGTATTGGGAGAGAAAAATCAGAGCAAAGGGGAAAAACCATGGGAGAGATTTAAAAACAACAACAACAAAAAAAAGTGCACATAGCATGTGTTGGTTTACATTCAGTCTCCTTTGTTCTTTTTCTGCATGCAGATGGCATTTTCTGTCCAAAGACTATTGGGATTCCTTTGGATCTGTGAACAACTGAGAAGAACCAAGCCTTTCATAGTTGATCATTACACATTCTTGCTGTTATTGTGTACAGTTATTTCTGGTTCTGCTTGTTTTGCTCAGCATCAGTTCATGTAACTCTTTCCAGGCCTTTCTATAATCAGTTTGTTTATAATTTTTTATAGAACAATAATACTAACGGGCAAAATCTTCAAAAGAAATTTTTTATTTTGAATTTAATCTTCAACAAATAACACATTTTCCATATACAAAGAATAAGAAAGAAGCTTGAATAACATATTGTGGACTTCTGATAAAGGGAGAACTGAAATCAGAAGATTCAACACAAGTCATTTTACCTCTGCAAATCTCATTTTGGCATCTGCAAAGGGGAAATGCTATTTCATTTGCTAATAAGATGGTGAGTAGGAACAGAGCAAAGGGTCAGAAAGATCTGGGTTAAATATGGCCTAGCTGTATGACCCTGGGCAAGCCCCTTAATCTCTGTTTGCTTCAGGTTAAAGATTAAAACGAGGAAAATACTAGTACTTACTTCCCGGGATTGTTGTGAAGATCAAACAAGATATTTGTAAAAGAGTTTTTAAGATCTTAGTGCATTATATAAATACTAGCTACTATGATCATCCATCTCACAGGGTGATTATGATGAAAGCTTTAATATTTCTAAAATTTAAAGAACTATAAAAATGTAGAGTAAGTAAAATCTACCTTAGGATCAGAATTTAGAGCTCAAAGTGACCTTAGAGGTCATATAGTCCAATCCCTCTCATTTTAGCCACCTGAGGCCCAGAGGGGTGAGGGATTTGTCCAAATGAGCAGCAGTGCGGCCTTTGACTCCAAATTCTGCCTTTGTCACCTTATACCACGCTATCTCCTTCCATAAAACTTCCAGACCAATCTGCTTCTAGATTCCTCTAACAAATAAATCAGGAGCCTTCTCTCAGTATACGTGGCAGGAACAAGAAACCTGACTGTAAGTGATCAGTTCATAGTAATTCAGGAATGGTCCAAATGACCTCCTCCTCTCCAGGAGGAAAATCAATACATGGGGACAGAGAAATGGGAATTTTCCATAAACTCAGCTGCAAAGGGATGCAGCATTCATGTTGAAGAGGTTATTGATGCCCAAATGTGCACACACACTCCTACTTATCCATCCCTCCCTCCCTTGTTGTCTGTTTCTCTCTGTCTGTCTCTCTTTCCCTCCCTTCCCCCCCCCCCCTCTCTCTCTGTGTGTTTTCTCTTTCCCTCTCTCCCTTTCTGTCTCTATCTCTCTCTTTATGTCTATCCAGTCTTTATACTGATTAATAGAAGGATCCAAATTTGAGGGAGTGGGCACAGACCAACAGAAAGTGAGCAGAGATTTGGGACCATGAATTTACAACTGGAAGGAGTCTTGGAGATTATTTATTAATGATCATTATCATTTACTAATCAATTGCAAAGTACTTTGATTACATTAATTTTACTGAGGAACAAACTCTGGCCTAAAGAAGGGAAGAGCAAACTAATCAGCAGAGGTGATTGGGAATCCAGGTCATTGGTGCTCTTACGTGGAAGGCCATCTAGAGACCTTCTATCACCATTGCAATATCTTGAAGCAGACAGGGTGTTGGAAAAAGTAACTGTTGAGTGAAGGAGGAGTTCAAAGCTTCCTGAAAGCTTCTCATTGACAACCCCATCAATTCATTTACTCCTTTTTTCGTTTTTTTCCCACTATAATTGTTTTTGCCTGTAGATTATGTTTAAGCCATTCCTAAGGGTACAGCTAATAAGACAAGAGTTTCTAAGATATATATGATGCTAATACTTCAATTGATTAAGTACCAGTTGCTCATATGAAGCTCTTAAGAAGGAACAACGGTGCTTGATGGAGATCTTGTTAAATTTTCTTTGTAAGCATTTACACTTCAGAAATCTGCAGTTACTATAATCCAGAGACCAATTTATTGTTTTGTGCACTGTCTAGACTTAAGAAACAATTAATAATGCAGATTAAATTGAAAAGCTCGTGCATACATCCCTTCATCCAATGGCTGGTTGTTAAATATTTAATAACAGACCTCTGAGTTGCTCTATAAACATGGTTTGATCATAGTAAGAGTGCAACAGAAGGCTTAGGGAATTCACTTATCACCAGACTGGAGGTTAACAATAACAATAGACATTTATACAGCATTTTAAAGTTTGCAAAGTGCTTTACATCTGTTATTTATTTGAATTCCATAAGATTCCTGTTTGTAAACTTCAAAGGGCAATAGAAAATGGAAGTTATTATTAAGAAAGAGAGGAGTTGGGTCAGGGAGTGTTGGTTAGTAAGCATTTGAGTTGGAGAAGAGAGAAACCCTCCATCTTACTCCCTCCACACATTATTATTCACCTTATCCACAGACTACCTACATTCTCTGAGCTGAGTCCTAGGGGATCATTCTGGGAAGGTAACCACAGCAGACACGCTGCTCCCCCCAAGCACTCCCTCCCAATCTGCCACATCCTCCCCTTTATGGCTCTCTTTGTCTCTTAGCCTAAAAAACAAACATCTTCCTAACTGGGTGTGGGCTGCCACTTGGAGGGAAGAGGGTGAGCCAATGGATTTTTTGGGAGTGGGGAGTGGCAGAAACCCCAGCTGCAGGCAGGGGAACGGGAGTCCAGTGACCCCCATTTTATGAGCTCCCCTCTTCCTGCTGGGGACAATAGCAGGGCTGGGGACCCTGCCCAGGTATTTCCTCCTTGCCTCCCCCCGGCCACCTACCTCACCCCCCCGCATGGCCCTGCCCAGCCTTACAGCACCATTTCCTTCCAATAGTCTCTACCCAGAGACACAGACATGGACACACGCCCCATTCCAGGGGAGCAGGCTTCCTCCTGCCAGACAGACTCTGATGAAAAGAAGGGGCAGGATGTGCAGGGGGCGGGGAGGGAGGGGGGAAGCAGGGCTTGGAATCCCAGAGGGCTTGGCGTCCCAGCCCCTTAGTGAGCCCTCCTCAATGAATCCCCATCCCCTCCCCAATCCCCTATGCCTTCTCCGGGGCTTCAGGTCCCTCCCTGAGCTCCTGTCTCTGACAATGAACTGACAAATCAGTAAAAGTGACAATAGTGTTTTTCTTATTTTAGCAAGTGGGGGCTTTCCATTTTACAAAAATGGCCCAGATGGGGTGATTTGCCCAAGATCTCAGTGAGTTAATGACAGAGCTCCCAGTCTTTTGAGGAGCAGCTTTTGGCAAAGGGATAGAACCCTGGCCCTGGAGTCAGAAAGCCATGAATTCAAATATGCTTTGGGACATACGGCTGTGTGATCCTAGAGAAAGCGTTCAATCTCTCTGACTCTTCAGCTCTATGACTCTCGGTCAGCAGATCACAAACTAGATAACATTGACCTCAGAAAAAAACATTAGCACAGGCTCTACTAGGTAGGAAGGTGGAGGTTTGGGGGCCAAATTTCCCTTGGGCTCTCATCCCTGGTCCTGGATGATCCAGAAAAGGCAATAAAAGATAATAATCAGCTCCCCAGCACATACCTCCTTCATCCTCCGAGATCCTCCAGATCTGACCCCTCCCAAATAAAGGATATTTCTTACTTTCATAGCCCCAGGGCAAGGGAAATTTGGCCCCCCAAACCTCCACCTTCTGCTGATTTTCCCAGAGGTAACTCTCATTCCTTATCAGGCTTGTCTCCACAAAGGCTGGGGAAAGGGATTGACAATTAAATTCAACCAGTCTAGATTCAGGATTTAGTTTACTACCATCCTGGGCACAAAAAGAAAAAAACATTCCTCAAGGAACTTACATTCAAGAACTTAGCTCATTGCTGGGTATGTAATCAGCTCTTAAAAAAATTTTATTAACTGGAATAATAAAATCTGATTAGAATGTGAATGACTGCTGGCTCACAGTTCCTCCACAGGTCTTTTAAATAAGAAATAGTATTTCTATGGTGCTTTAAGCTTTACAACTTATCTCATTTGAGCCTCCCCTGCTATTATTATTTCCATTTTGCAGATGAAGAAACAAAAACAGAATCACACAATTGACATACAACGACTGGTCATGCAAGTCTCTGTAAGTCTCTGAGTCTTAGGCTTCCATCTCCAAGCCCAAGTCTTCCTACTGTGCCAGAAGGAGACACTTTCCATGTAACAAGGTCCCTCCCAACTCAGACAGTCTATGTTCTAATGTCCTTCCTGGCTCTCCTAGCTCGATCCCTCAGGGTTTCTCTGATTATAAGATATCTGTCTACCCCACCTCTGCACACCTGTTTCCAGTGATGTTCAGTTCTTCAGCATTGGATCCATGCTGCCTGTTGGCTCTGGGAACCTGGAGAGGGGATGGAGCATCCTACTAGCTCTTTTACAGAGGCAGGGACTCCCTCTCTTGGCCACTGGAAGAATAATTTACTATGTCAGCCTGGTTGTGAGGCAAATGGACCTTGATCAATTCAGTGAGAAGAAAGGGGCCTTTATGTCTTAGGAAAGGCTGACAGATGGAGCACCTGGTTCCTTGTACCAAAACCAGGAGGGGCCTTTGGACAGGGAGCTCAATCTCTCTGGGTTTCCTGGCACTCCTACCCTGTCATGTAATATTGAACTTACATCATCTGTTAATTAATCATCTGTTTAGATACACAAACACACACACATACGCAAAGATTAAACTGTCAACTCCCAGAAAGCAGAGACTGTGTTTTCCCTAAACTTTGTTATCTTCCCAATGTTTACTTCTCTATATAGTAAATGCTTAACAAATAGGTGAAAGAGCAAGAAGAAACTGAAGAGAGGAAGGAAGAAAAGAAGGGGGAAAAGTAAGAAGAGAGAAAAGAAGAAGGAAAGAAAGAAAAAAGAAAGAGAAAGAAAGAAAGAAAGAAAGAAAGAAAGAAAGAAAGAAAGAAAGAAAGAAAGAAAGAAAGAAAGAAAGAAAGAAAGAAAGAAAAAAGGAAGGAAGAAGGAAGGAAGGAAGGAAAAAGGAAGAAGAGAAGAAAAGAGAGAAGGAAGGAAGGAAGGAAAGAGAAAAGAAAGGAGAAAAAGAAGGAGGAAAGGAAGAGGGACAGAAAGGAAAGAGGGGAAGAAGAAATAAGGAGAAAAGGAAGGAGAGAAGAAAGGAGAGAAGGAAAGAGGAAGGGAGGGAATGGAGGAAAAAAAGAGAGAAGAAAAAGAGAAAGGAGGGAAGAAAGGAAGGAAAGGAAAGTCAGTAATTTTCTTCATTAGAAAGTAAAAAGATGCTTTCCTTCTCCTATCCCACCAAAAGCTGGCCAAACTTGGCCTAAGAGTCTTTTCATCTCCAGGAATCTCTGACTGAGTCAGAGCTTCACCCCACCCTCCCACCCCAGCTCATTCCCTTTTCCTGGCTCTCCCCAGGGGGTTGTACAGGTGAGCTAACCCATTCTTAGGTGTCTCTATCTTAGAGAGCATGCCTTTGGCCCTTGGGGGAAGATTTGAGTCTATCTTCACTCTGGGTTAAGGTTTAGTCTGTGACCAAAGTTACAGCTTCCTTCCTTCAACTGCCAGAAAAGTGTGTCCTTATCATTTCTTTCTTCCCGGTTCCTGCTTTTCCTTTAACCACATTGTTTGTGATGTTCCCTGAGGAACATAAAGAGATCATTGATCCCTTATTTTTCTATTGTTCCTGTTACACTCATTACAACCTGACATTTTAGAAATATACACTCAAGATTTCACAGAGCCCACAGAAAACCTGTGGGATTATGGTCATAGGTGGGCCTAAGGAGTGCGGGAGCCAGCCACTCTCAGCTCACAACAACTGATAGTTAAATTTTCAGAGTGAGCATTTATAGCTCAGAAATCAACAAATGCTATAAATCAGGGCTTGGTTTAGTGTTTGGTTGAATGTCCAAACTAAAGAAAGCAATGTCAAAAATGTTAATGATACAGATAAAAATTAAAAGCCCTTTCCTGCATCTTCTAGTTCTAAGTTTTCACTTTTCAATGTTCATGTGTATGTTGAATCTCCCAAAGAGAATAATTTCTCAAAGGCAGAGCCTGGGATGTGTTTGCTTATTCGTTTTCATTTTGACTTTGTATGCCCTCTACTTTGCAGTGGAGAGAGTGCTGCATCTGGAATCCAAAAGGCCCAGACTAGGGCTCACATCTCAGATACCTTCTGGCTTTGGGATGCTGGGTATCCCCTTAATGCCTCTGTGCCTTGGGCTCTTCCCTTATAAATGAGAGGGATTGGACTTTCTGACCTTGAAAGCCCCTTCCAATTCGAAAGGTACCACTTTATGAGCTGTAATTCAGCAACAGTCAGACTATAGTTGGGTTGCTGCTTTGGAAACCCAACTTAATGGAAAGAATACTGAACCTCTATTCAGAAGATCTTTGAATCCCAGCTATGGGACCCTTTCCCTTTTGTAATTAGGAGAAAAGGAAGGAAGGAGAGAAGGGAGAAAAGAGGAAGGGAGGGTAGATCCCTTTTATAAAACAATCAGGTTGGTTTAGAGCTTCTCCTGGCTTTTATAGCATGCTGTGATTCTAGTTCTCCCTATCACTAGTAATTATTTGCCCTCCCAAGGCCTCAGTTTCTCATTTGTAAAATGAAGCAGTCTGTGATCTTTAAGGTTCTTTTAGTATTAAGTCCCAATATTCTATCAATGGAACTAAATCTCCCTGTCCCAAGTCTCTCTTCCCCTCCATTCTACCCTTCAAGCAGCCACCTAAGAGATTTTCCTAAAACACAAATCTGACCACACCATTCCCCTGCTCTATAAATTCCCACAGCTCCCTTCTTCTTGTTAAATCGTTTTTCAGTCATGTTCAACTTTCTGTGACTCCATTTGGGGTTTTCTTGGCAGAGATACTAGAGTAATTTGCCATTTCCTTCTCCAAGGTTCCCATTTTACAGATGAGGAAACTGAGGCAGATCAGATTAAGTGACTTGCCCAGAGGCACATGGCTATTAAAGTATCCGAAGCCAGATTTGAACACAGGAAGATGAATCTTCCTGACTCCAAGCCAGGTACTTTCTCCACTGTACCAACTGCTTATTACATCTAAAATCAAATGTAAAAAAAGTCCTTCACAACTCAGCTCGACCATACATTTCTATTCTTATTCTATATCGCCTCACTTCATGCAGTCACATTGTCTTTTCTATTTCCTCACACACAAACGCTCCATCTCTCATCTCTCTCCCTTTACAAAGACTGTTCTGGTTTACCTACAATAAGTTCCCTTTTTACCTCAATCTCTTGGAACCCCAAATTTCCTTCCAGTCTTAGTCCAAGCATCACTTTTTACATGACACCTTTCCTGCTTCCTGACCCCATTCCCGAGCTGCTGGTACCCCCTACCACAAAAAAAATTACTCTTTATAAATTTTTGTGAATTGATTTCATATATTGTGTGATACGTATATATATGTATGTATACATGTATGATATATTTAATATATGTGTGATATGTATGGTATATTTAATGTTTCATATATTTCATTTGTTTCTTAAATTTCATATATATATATATATATATATATATATATATATATATGTTACACATACAACATACATATAAATAAAAATCAATAGGTGCGTGTTGTCCCCCACCATGGAATATAAAGGGAGCACCTCGTCAGCAAAGACTTTGATTTTTATATTTATATGGCCAGCACTTAGTTCAGGGCCTGGGACTGAGAAGGAAATACATGCATCTGGATGGGTTGATTGTTCTCTGACTCCCCGAATCTTTCTCTTCCTACAAGGCTCAGTTCATTTCCTTCTTGAAGACATCTCCGACCTCTCCTATTGTTGGTGTTTTCCCTTTGCTAGTTTTCATTGTACCATGCCTTTTTTTGTTCGTGCTGTATCCCTCCCCCAGAAGACTGATTTATTGTGTCTCTGGAATTCAGGCCCATGAGGTGGGCCTGATAAAAGTTTGTTGTGGTTGTGCCATTAGGAAAGAATTGACCATTATGAGTGTTAAATCATGAGCGGGGCTCTTTGAAAAACATATAGAAAGGGATATGTTGCAGAACTGAAGGAGGGAGGAAATTTACCAGCTGGCTTTTTTTGTTTGTTTGTTTTTTTGTTTTGTTTTGTTTTTTTTTGCTGAGGCAATTGGAGTTGAGTGACTTGCCCAGGGTCACACAGTCAAGAAGTGCTAAGTGTTTGAGGCCAGATTTGAACTCAGGTCCTTATGACTTCAGGGCTGGTACTCTATCCACTGTAGCACCCAGCTGCCCCCATTATTTATTTATTTATTTTCTAAAAGAAAGTAATCTTTAAAATTTAGGCCAATGAATTTAACTTTGATTTTTGCTAAAATCCTAGAATTTATTATTAAAAGGTTAAATAGTGACTCTTAAGAAAAGGAAGCAGGGATTCTCAAATCCTAGAGCTTCATAAAATCCAATCATGACAAATCATGACATAGGATTACTAGACTAGTAACACCAGGGAAAGGTATATATTTTATTGTAGCTCATTTCTTCTAGCTGTGTCTGCCTCTTCATGACCCCATTTGGGGTTTCCTCAGCAGAAATACTAGAGTGGTTTGCCATTTCTTTCTCCGGTTCATTTTATAGATGAGGAAACTGAGGCAAAGTGACTTCCTGGGACCCACAGTTAGGGGACATCTAGGGCTGGAACTCAGAGATGAATCTTTCTGACTCCAGGACTGGTGCTCTATGCACTGTCCCATCTAGCCGTTCATGGAGTGTACAGGGTGTCTACATCTCAGTAAAACGTTTGATAAAGTGTTCTTCTTTTTCCTCTTTCTCCTTTTCATCTCGACTCTAATCATTGTCCCTGCTCACATAATGAGTCCCTCATCATCCCTTTCTGCACTACTGCGGTTGTCTCTTCATTGTTCTCTGTGCTTCGAGCCTTTCTTTCCCCACTCCCCACAGCTGCCAAAGCGATTTTTCTTAAGGCAAATTCAATGATGCCATTTGCCCACTCCACAAACTCCAATGGCTCCCTATGGCTTCAAGAAGGGAGGGAGGGGAAAAATCGGAACAGAAGTGAATGCAAGGGATAATGTTGTAAAAAACTACCCTGGCATGGGTTCTGTCAATAAAAAGTTATAATTATTTTTTTAAAAAAAGAATTAAATGGAAATTCCTGCTTGACTTTTAAAGCCTTTCCCAACCTGGCTCCACCCTATCCTTCCAGGCTCATCCTACATTATTCCTCATCCATCGCTTCCAAGTAAACCTGAGCATCCCTATTTTCCTCACACACAACTCTCCCTTTCCTCTCCTATAACTTTGCTCTGCTCCCGGTTCGTTCTTCGTGGCTGGAATAAACGTTGTCCTCTTCTCTGCTTCAAGACTCACTTATTTCCTTCAAGATTCAGCTCAAATATCACCTTCTCCCCGAAGCTTTTCCTGATCCGCCAGTCGCTAATGCTCCTCCTGTCTTCAGCTACCTTATTCTATTTTGTAGTCATCCTCCTGTTCTCAGACACACTCTCCAGAAGAACGTAAGCTCCTTGAGGGCAGGGATTGTTCCATTTTTGGGGTCTTTGTGTCCTCAGTATCTAGCACAGTGACTAGTAGTACATGGTACTACTGATTATTAGATTATTAAATTATTAAATGCTTTTAACTGATCAGCAGGACATTGATAAGATGAACAGAGATGGGCCGGATGTCAGCGTAGTTAAGTGAATTCAGGAGCTGGTGGGAGGAAATGTAAGGAATAAACATGAGGAATAATCCCAGTGTCCCCTCCAAGTCTCAGTTTCCATATCTGTATAATGGGGGGAATAATTAACAAGAAGAGATAGGAGATTGCATCTCCCTTCCTTCTTTGTCGCGGTGGGATATCCTTTTGCACCGTGTGATCCATGTGCTGACTAACTCTGACCTGCTTCCCCTCAGTCCCATTCTTTTTTTTTTTTTTAACTTTTTAATCTAAGGGATGGTACTTCTGTCATGGGAAATGAAGCTGATTTGAAAACGAAAGATACAAATAGAAATCCATTTTAGAAGGTTGGCCTGGAGGGAGGGGTCGAGGAGAGTGTCTTTGGGACCTCTCCTTGGCCTTGGGCTGATGAGCATTTTTATCACGGCAATGTCATCTCCATCAGAAACCTGCGGATGGTGGACCCAAGAAGCGGAAAGATCTCAGCGGATGAGAACGAGGGTCCAAATCCAGCCGCGTGAAATATTAGAGAAACAAAGTTCTTAAAAATCGTCGCACATTTTCAATCTGGGAAGATGTGGTTAGCCAATGGTCCCTGTGAAAAAGACCTGGGGATTCTAGAAAATGCAGGGTCAATGTGTGACCCTGGGCAAGTCACCCAAACCCAAACAAAAAAATGTCAGGCTCTGGGCCTTGCCCTCCCCTCCAAAAGCACTCGCGCTGTCTCTCTTGCCTGGCCCAGCCAGGCTGGCTCCTTCCTTCCCTCCTTCCCCTGAGGGGCAGGGGCAGTGCCCTGGGAGCCCCTGGCTGCCTGTGTCCCGCCGCCTCCTTCCTCGGGCGGCCCAAGCTCCCTCGCCCACCGTCCGCGCCAGAGCCGGCCCCTGGCGGTGGGGGGCGGGGAAATCCGGGGCTGGGTCCCGCGTGCCCCTGCCTTGACCCGGACAGGGTCGTTCAATCGGCTAGAAATGGGCGTAATAAAGCCTGTGGTATGAAAGGGCATGAACCTGGCCCTCGGGCTCCCGACAGATTCTTGTTGCCCTCCTCCTTCCCTTACACAGCCGCGAATTTACAAAATTTTATAACAAATCAATCAACAAGCATTTTATTAAGTGTTTACTACTAGTAGTAGGTAACTGCTTACAGCAGCATTGTAAGGTTTGGCTTTGCAAAAATGGTCTTATTTGATCTTTTTAACACCCTGTGAGATAATGATGGTTAGATGGATAAGTCTTTCAATCTCTCTCACTCACCCTCTCTCCCTCCCTAACTTCTCCTCTCTCTCTCTCTCTCTCTCTCTCTCTCTCTCTCTCTCTCTCTCTCTTTCTTTCTTTTTCTCTTTCTCCTTCCCTTCCTCCCCATGTATCTCTCTGTTTTCGTCTGTTTATCTCATCTCTGTCTCTGTCTCTGTCTCTCTCCCTCCCTCCCTCTTTTCCTCCTTCTTTTGCCTCTTTTCTGTTCTGTCTCTGTCTCCCTCCTCCTTCTTTCTCTTCCACTCTCTCTCTTCCCCCTCTCTCTCTCTCTCTCTCTCTCTCTCTCTCTCTCTCTCTCTCTCTCTCTCCCCCTCCCTCTCTTTCTCTCTTTCTCTCTGTCTCTGTCTCTCCTTCCCTCCCTCCCTCATGTATCACTCTGTTTTTGTGTGTGTTTCTCTCTCATCTCTGTCTCTGTTTGTCTCTCTCTCCCTCTCTCCCCCCTTCCTCTCTCTGTCTCTCTGTCTCTGTCTCTGGGTCTGTCTGTCTGTCTCTCTCTCCTTCCCTCCCTCCTCATGTATCACTCTGTTTTTGTCTCTGTTTCTCTATCTCATCTCTGTCTCTCTGTTTGTCTCTGTCTTCCTCTCTCCCCGCCTCCTTCCTTCCCTCCCTCCTCATGTATCACTCTGTTTTTGTCTCTATTTCTCTATCTCATCTCTGTCTCTTTGTCTCT